>NW_028259134.1:6260000-6885000 GCF_977971745.1 Zootermopsis nevadensis | reverse complement strand
GTTATTTATGGGGACCTTTCTCTTGACAAAATGACTATGCTAAATCCTTTCTAGTGCGTTAATGGTGTAATGCATTAGAAATTAATAACTGTTGGTGCAACCATGAACTATGAGAGCTACATTGTATCGCTGTAACAGTCGAAGGTTCGTATTTGAAGAGTTCGCCCTGACATGAAGCATTGTTTCTACCAGCACGAGTGTGCGAGGCACGAACGCACGAAAGACTGCAGATGTTCATTGCCTTGTTTTCACTGTCTTGTACCATCTAAAAGACTGTAAGCCCAGACCTGGGTGTGAATTTAATCTCCTCCCAAAAACTGAAGAAACATCAAGGACATCAGTTTTTGTCAGACGATAAAGTTGAGACAGCAGTGAAGATGTAATTCTGTCGCAATGGACTCATCAAAGTGCCTGAAAGTTTACTTTGCTGAAAATTTAATGTGGCAAGCTCATTGACATCATGTAACGACCGCTTGGCCAGTCATGTAAATATGCTTTTGTAGGAATTCCCATTTCTTCGGCCTTTGGAGACTCGATATTTCCACTGGAGTTTTTGCAGTTTTGTTTTTACATCTTATCGTGTCTTGCTCCAAGTCCTGAGTAAGTTTTTATTTTGTAATTGCAGCCCTACATATAAATCGTAGCGCCAATAAATTCTTATAAAACAAAAAATAAACTGTATCTCAGTGACTGACACAAAACAGATTAATTCTATAGTCCTGTGGTTCTGTAAAACTTGCCATTTCACTAGTGCTGCTAGGTTCCACAGAGACTCGTCAGTCTGGTTGTTAATTGTCAGAATTTGTAAGGTTTGTGGTGCTTTTAAGATATCCCAAGTTTATCAAAATCCAGTGTTTCTGACTGAAATTTGTAATGTATTCCGGACAGCACATGAGATACCTTGTGAATTATGGCAGGTGGTGAGGGTAGATTTGGTGATGGAAAACGCACGCAAAGTAGGAGTGTTCGCTCGACGTTGAAGTGAATGCGGCCTCACAGCACGACTGTCAGGATGAGTACGTGCCTCCATAAAATGTTAAGACGTTATGAAGTAATCTCCCGTACCGGAGAAAATACATGCTTTGATAATTTGTGTACCTGATTCTGATATTAAATGCGCAATGTGGTACTTGAAACAGGTTTCATATTATAAGGATTAAAATAAATAAGTTAAAACTGTGAACATTTCAATCCGAGCTGACTTTATTCAGAGATAGCAGCAAACGTGAGGATTTCACCACCGTCAAACCTTAAACCGCAGGAAGTTTGGCCTTTCAAGTTTTCTGTGTTGGTCGTAAGTGAGCGCCCTAGTCGTCATCATTTTATGTTCTGGGAGCCTGAAATCTTTTATTAGCGTTGAAACCAATTACTTTTCAGCTAACGACTTTTATAACCTAAATGTTCTTTGCGTCATTAATCTTTGCGTCTTGCAGAAGGAGAGTTGGGAGGAAGGAACTTGAGTCAGATATGCTCTGCTCAGTACTGTCGTCTAAAATAACAAATCTCAGTTGTATGCTCAGTATGAGCAGTGTATACAAGTGCAAGTATGGATCGAAAACCATCGCGCAGAATATTACGTGACTTTGCCGTCCATTGCATAAACGAAGTCATAACGATCCGAATGTCACGACTGAAGTGTAGGCGGCAAATAAACTGACACAACAATATCCAGCCTTCGGTTGTACAGTTTATTGTTGCTTTATTTATGTGTTTTCATGCAGTTTGGGTTTATTGGGTTTTTTTACTTTGTCCATCGTCCGAGGTTGAAACGTGTACGACGTTTTCGCCTTCACGTGTATGGGGCAGAGTTACCTACTCTGTTGGGTCCGATAGTAAGAGCTAGTCTTAAGTGGTCTGTGAGAAATAATACGTGATTATGCCCGAATGTTTTGGGAATACAATATTTGAATAATTACACAAATTGAGAATATTCCTGCTAGGAAATTGTTCTGCTGATAATTGCCTCACTGATACATGTGCAGTATCTCATTTGCACTACGTTCAAACACTTTTCATATTCATAATCATTGTAGTTATTTGGTATATCTTATCTATTTGGTTCACATTGACACCAATGAATAAGAATACAGCTTTCCTTAGTAATTTTACAGAAGATTCCATGCTAACATGTTCCATAGTTACGAGTTTTCTGAAACTGTAAAGTAAAGCAGTTCCGCTACACGCCATGTAGGTCGCTTGGGGGAGAGAGGTAGTATAGCTCCTACTCATTCTTGACCTCGGCACTAGATGGGGTGAGTGGTCAGTATCACGCCCCGGCCGCGCTTTACTCCAGGGAAGGGACCTCGATACCCATCGGATAGGAGGTTGGGTGGGCCCCAGAGCCGGTCTCGACGCAAAGGCTAGAGGAAAAATTCTCTGCCTTCCGCCGGGGATCAAATCCCAATCGTCCAGCCCGGAGCTAGTCACTATACTGACTGAGCTGTCTCGGCTCACTTTTTGAAACTGTAGAGATGATTTTTATAATGAGGTAGGGGAAGAAGTCTGAAATAAAATTAAGTCCCGATTATTCAACATTAACGGGACCGAAAGACGGTCGCACAATCGTACATGTCCGATACTACAGAGGCTGATGACAAAGACGAAACTAAGTATTGACCCAATTTGTAACTCGGTTTACGATTTTAAATTACGAAGGAAACTCAACACGGCATCAAATGAAAAAATCTAAAATAATAATATTTAACGTAACGTCACTTTGTAAATAGAAGAGTTAATGTTTCAAGAATTTGGTAATGGATACTTTCTTCTGAGCCTCCTTCCTTTTCTTTGCGGCAAGGTTACGCCAACGCCTCAACAGTAGTGCGTCTGTAAAAGCCGAGTAGGCAACTCTCGGTTTACGAACGTTCGATTTACGAACATTCGCTATAACGAACGTCAGAATTCATTGTTAATTTCTTAAAGTCGCCAATAGATAGAGTTCCTTATAAATCGAAATACAAAACGTGCAGTGAACATAATTCTAATATTTAAATAAATAAACTTTTAAAAAATTATTTTTTGCAATAATTATCAGAAAATTAATATATGATAATTAATACATGGTTTGATGCTTTAAAATGGCTGCTAACGTATATGATACGTATCGTAAAAGCTCAGGAATGCAAGATACACATAGCGAACAAAAACATAACGAACAACGTCTTGGAACGGAACTCATTCGTAAACCGAGAGTTACTGTACATAAAATGTATAAAGTGCCTGGTGGGAGAATGCGATTTATTCTATTATATGCTGAGTTGCCTGTTATCAGATGGAGCTTTCCGATACGGCACGTCTTATAAAATGTAATTTCTGATAACTGAATGTAGGATAATCGGACTCTGTTTTGCATGGAAACATTACGTCAGATTGTAGTCTATGTATTTGTCCTGTGTAATATACTTTTGAACCAGTACATAGACTTTTATGTAACTTTGTAATGACATGTCATGTCATTTAAAACAAATGCGCACTTGCATTTTTTATTTTTCTTGTTACCAGAATACCAACATTACTGCTGTGCTAGCTTTCAGATGACAGAGACATTATTAACGTATAATATATGGTCGTGAAATCTTGTTTCATGGTTAGATCTACTTATTCCAGGGAGTAGATCCCTTCTTAATAGCTGCTCAGATATAAAAGTTTCGCGGTCTTACAAAGGAACCTGAAAATGTTGTGTTCATAAAAGCCCGCTACTGGGTACCGAGTCACGTGAATTGAGCCCACATTCCCATATCTATATGATCCAAAATGGCGTATTTCATTCAGGGTTTTGACCAAAATATTGTAGGTATGTTTTATTTCTACAATGCTTGCTACATACCCAATTCTTTATTGTTTTCAGACATTGAAAACTTGTCGCATTTTTTCATATTATGTTAATAAGTCTTCAGATTTGATCAGTAAATTTTGTACATTCATTATTACAAACATGTGGGAAAGTTTGCAATTATGTATGACGAATTTCAGGCACTGGAAATCAATTCCGTGTACAAATAAGAATCATCATTATTTTATTACGTAATAAAACTTCCTCTAACCTCTCTGTAAGGACAATAGGGCGAGAAGATGTGTGTAATATTTTGTTACTTATGTCTTAGACAATTATAAATTGACGACAGGCCTACCCTAAAATTGTGAAGTTTGAATTTGGGTACACGTACGTTATATAACTTTAGATAAAATATAGTAGTATCACATCAGTACAAATGTTACGGATTTCGTATATGTGGTGTCACGGAATATCTAGTTTTTCGTCGAATGTCTTCTCAGAGATAGACAAGGCTTTCCTGTGGGCCCCTTTCATCGGCCTCCACACCGCGCTTTCCCTTGAGATCCACACCAGACCAAATTTGGTTGTCTTAGAACATTATTGTTTTTCGAGTTGTTGTGCCGTATTATCTGGTAGAAGTTTACCGAGATTTCAGAGCTTTTTACTGCCTCCTTCATCAGGGCGATTGCCCTAGGAGACAGCCAGCCATCTGTGTACTCCTGTAGACGCCTTGGAAACCTGAAATATCTCTCGGTTTCCTTCATTCGTCAGTTTGTTGGCTTCGGTTGTAGCCTCAAATGGCTTGGTTGTGACGTAGGCGTCAAGGGAATGACTATTCGTCTCTTGGAGTCAGTTCGTAATTGCGCTTTGTGTGTGTTTTTGATGCAAGTATTAGGTCACTTGTACAGCTGTTGAGTTTCAGGGACCATAGCGTGGATGAATGACGAAGATTTGCTGTTGATAGATTTGGTATACACACATGATGTACGAGGGTCGCTCATTAAGTAATGCCCCACATTTTTTTTCTCAGCCAATAATGAAGATAGAAAAGTGCACTTTTACATGCTTGAGATTTGATGTTTCCCGCGTTCGTGTACGGAGTTTCAAATGATTCCAACCGATAGCGGAGCTGTAGTGAACTGTTAAAATGGCGTCTGTGAACGACTCTCGTTACAAGCAACGAGCTGTAATTGAATTCTTTTTTGCTGAAAAAGAAACTGTGGTGAACATTCATAAACGTTTGTGTGCTGTGTATGGAAGCTGTGCAGTCGATAGGAGCACCGTTGGTCGCTTTGCTAAGAGAGTTAAAGCTTCAGGAAGTGAAGAAACCGAGTTCCGTGATCTGCCGCGCTCTGGGCGTCCTGCCACAGCCACCACTCCAGACATGTTGAACCGCACGGATGCCATTATTCGTGAGGATCGGCGCATCACAACTCGACAATTGGCCCAACAGCTTTCAGTCAGCAATGGAAGTGTAATTGCAATTATCCGGGCTCTAGCATATTCGAAGGTGTGAGCAAGATGGGTTCCACGAAGTCTCACAGCAGACCACAGGATTCAAAGGAAAACGATTTCTTCTGAATTGTTGGAGCGTTTTGATGCTGAGGGAGAGATCTTTCTGTCCCGGATCATTACAGGTGACGAAACCTGGATACACCACTTTGAGCCGGAGACAAAAATCACCGAGAAAGAAGAAATTCAAGTCAACTCCCTCCGCCGGAAAAGTCATGATGACTGTCTTTTGGGACAGTGATGGGGTCATTCTTGTGGATGTGATTGCAAGAGGTGCGACCATCAATTCAGACGCGTACATTATGACCCTGGAAACCCTCAAGAAGCGTTTCCGACGAGTTCGGCCTCACAAGCATCCAGCAGAAATTTTGCTCCTGCATGACAATGCACGCCCTTACACAAGTCCGAGAACCCGGGAAGAAATCACCAAATTTGGTTGAACGGTGCTGCCCCATCCACCCTCCGACTCCATCTCTTTGGGCCACTTAAAGATGCTATCCGCGGAACAAGGTTTGAAGATGACGAGAGCGTTATTTAAGCAGTGAGGACATGGCTACGTGCACAGGACAAGAGCTGGTACCGGCAAGGCATGCATGCACTTGTTCCACGCTGGCGTAAAACCGTACAAGTTGATGGGGACTATGTGGAAAAATAGTATGTGTAAAGGAAACATTGATTTATATTGTCACTAAATTTCAGCCATCTTGAATAAATATGTTCTGAGGAAAAAAATGTGGGGCATTACTTAATGAGCGACCCTCGTATTAACCACTCACTCATGTAAGAATTGAAAATGAAGTTACATCGTATCGGTTAGTCTTTGTACTAAGTATTCACTTTCGATAATTGGATGTCATCTACCACCACTTTTTCTACATTCCGCGTGCCAGGTCAGGTCCTCGAAATTATTGATAGAAAAGTAATCAGCTTCCATGCTAGGTAATCAGCCCTGAACTACATATAAAATTAATATTGTTCTGATATTTAATTCCAATCTAATCTCGTTATTTTTTACTCTTTAATCGGGGAATTTCTTATACTACAAAAATCATTGTCGTTAGGATACTGGAGCCTGTCCATGATAATCTTGGAAGTACCTTCTGTTCGTAACTGGACAGTTGTGGATGTAATTCAGTATCTGTTAGTGTTCGAAGCACGATATTCTTAGCAATCACCGTTGTGGACTCAGCCGCTGGAGATCTTGATGTTATCCACACAATTACCACCCGCCAGGTGCTTTCCAAGCCTAAAACAACTGGAAATTTAAATGTAGAATGCACTACATGTAGCTGTTAGCATTAATTAATATGTGGTTTCGCTATAATTACATTATCAGCATGCCTAAATGAAGCCTGTTACATTGCATTATGACAGTGTATCTGAAAGTGTGTTGTCAAAGGAGGACTTACATAGCTGCACAAGAAGTAGCTTACCTCCAGCATCGCGAATTATGTAGTTGTTCGTTGCTGGTTACTGACCTCGGTGATGGAGAAAGAAGTTAATAAAGCCAGCTTCCATGTCCGCCCACCCAAGACTGCAACGTGCCAAATGACAGCTTAAGTCATGTGATACCGCTCAAAAGATTAGTTATGGAAACTATTGGCTTTCTGATCCTGTGTGACAGCTGGGTTATACGCGTACGAAAGGGCTCTCGGTCTTACTGGTTGTGCCACCTACATATTCAACTGTGCTTAAATGAAACCTGTAGCAAAATTCGAGTAGGTAAATATGTATCTGAGACATTCTTCATCAAGAACGGTCTAAAACAAGGAGATGCTTTGTCTCCCTTGCTCTTTAACTTTGCGCTAGAATATGCTATCAGGAAAGTCCAAGATAGGCAGGAGGGTTTGCAATTGAATGGGACACATCAGCTATTGGCATATGCTGATGATATTAATTTATTGGGGGACGATATGAATACAATAAAGAGGAACGCAGAAGTTTTACTAGAGGCTAGTAGACAGGTGGGGCTAGAAGTAAATTCAGAAAAAACTAAGTACATGTTAGTATCTCGTCATCAGAAAACAGGCGGGCAAAATTACCGTAGGGTAGCTAATAAGTCCTTTGAAAGGGTTACAAAGTTCAAATATCTGGGAACAACAATAACAAATCAAAATGATATTCAGGAGGAAGTTAGGAGGAGACTAAATTCTGGAAACTTCTCAGTTCAAAATATTTTGTCTTCCCGTCTGATTTCTAAGGACCTGAAAATTAAAGTATGCAAAACAATAATCTTGCCTGTTGTTTTGTATGGGTGCGAAACGTGGTCTCTCACTCAGAGGGAGGAACACAGATTGCAGGTGTTTGAGAATTGGGTGTTGAGGAGAATATAAGGGCCTGAGGGTAGACGATGGAGCGTGGAGAAAACTGCATAATGATGAGCTTAAAAATC
Source organism: Zootermopsis nevadensis (assembly GCF_977971745.1). Taxonomy (NCBI): domain Eukaryota; kingdom Metazoa; phylum Arthropoda; class Insecta; order Blattodea; family Termopsidae; genus Zootermopsis; species Zootermopsis nevadensis. The sequence goes on along the minus strand of NW_028259134.1, from coordinate 6,877,321 downwards.
TGTACTCCTCCCCCAGTATTGTCAGGGTGATTAAGTCGAGAAGAATGAGATGGGCTGGGCATGTAGCGGGCATGGATGGGACAATAGGTGTGCACCGGGTATTTTTTGGGAAGCCTGAGAGAAAGAGACGGCTGCGGAGACCTAGACGTAGATGGGAGGATAATATTAGGCGGGATCTATGGGAGATAGGAGTTGAAGGAAACTGGATTTTGTTGGCCCAGGACAGGGTCCGGTGGAGGGCTTTGGTTAATTCGGTGATGTACCTTCGGGTTCGGTAAGCCATCTAGTTAGTTAGTTATTATAAAATGAATTCTCATCAAGATCAAATGATTTGTACTCTCATTCCAATGTAATATTTCTCTCCGAAAACCCTTTGAAAAGAGACATTACTGACGGTGGAAGATGGCAGTCTACTGGGTTATAGCGCCGTGTAGTCTAGTAGAAGTCTGTCAATATATTTCAATTCTGAAGACAGCCATCTTCGTATTCACCGGCGTGAAAGCCTCAAATCCCCCTTAATCTTTCACGTTGTCGATGAGATGGAGCTAATTGAAGTGCAGACTAATTCGAACCATCAGAGCTGAGGACATTTATTTTGAACTTCCTTCTGAAATCTTAGGGGGGGAAAACAACAACAACAACATGAAATTCGCAGCTGGTACAATGGCTGTTTTCCAGCAGAAAAACAGTTTTGTTCAACGTTAACGGATTAAAATATGCACCAGTAATTAAGTATTTCCAAAACGAATTTCAAGCCAAAAGTACACAGTTTTATGAGACATTATTCGCGGACAATACATAAAACTTATGCTTCTTCTTAGTGTCCGGAGTTGGAAGTTCATATGTCGGGAAACTTTGCTCCGTTTCAGTTTGATGTCCCGAAAACAGATATAAATAATAAGTGAGTGCTTCAGTTTGTGTATCATTCCTTATTAAGTATAATTTAATAACATCGTCGTGTTTTGTATAGATCTGTTGAATATCTTTATCATTTTCCGCTGAGCATTTTCGAAGAATATAGTAATAATATTATTTAATATTTAGAGAACGATACAAATAAAATATTTATAAGAATAAACTTTCTTTCATGAAGTTTGAAGTGTGTTCCTTTCTTTTTTAAAAATGAATTTGTTACATGCTCGCTGAGCAAATATTATCAACCTAGTTTTATGGAGCAATACCGATATTTTCCGTTTTCAACTGAGTATCAGCTTTCCTCTTTTCACGAAACAAGTGGTTTTGTTTAGACTTCATGACATTATTCATATTTTATGCGGCCCTCTACGGAAATATGACTAGCCAATGCGGCCTGCGGTAATGAAATTTTGCCGACTCCTGATATGTTGTCCGAGCTAGTTAAACTTTTGTTAAATGAACAAAAGTGTAGTATAAAACGTTATTTAGCGACGCTTTTTCATCTGTATCGATTATGTACAGTCCAACGTAGAGACAATAATAAAAAAAGCAAAGCAGTCCCGCTACACGCCATGTAGGTCACTTTGGGGGAAATCCTCTGCCCCCGTCGGGGATCCAAATCCAGTCGCCTACCCCATAACCAGTGTCTATAGAGACTGAGCTATTCCAGCTCTGTAGAATCAATAATATGTAGATGATGATGGCGTTGCCTATTTTGAAGCACTGCGCTATAATCTGTAGACAATTGTCCAGAACACTGCGGAAAATCTTGCGATAAACGGGTTCATTGCCCAGAATAGGATATAGAGGTTCCCGCTTGAACTCTTTAAAAAAGAATTTTCATGGAAGTCGTAGTTGATATATTTAGGAATGGTAAGATATATTGGTGCGTTGTTGTTGTAATTTGTAGTTATGGAATGATTACTTTGTAGTGACTGACACTGAAGTTGTCTTATCGTTATTATTAGTGAACGTTACCTCATGAAGTATTTGGAGACTTTTTTTCTACGCTCACAGGAAAACCGTTTCTTAAATCGGAACATGTTCAGTGATATTTCTCGTAATTCACGAACTCTGTAATAACATGTAATTGGTCGTAACACTGATCAGAATTGTTTTTCATTCATAATTTCCTTCTGTACGGTCAGTCACTGTTCTTTTCAAGGAACCTGAAAGTTAGTTTTCACTGGAAAATTTGGAATGAATTTAACTAATGAGGTTTAAAATGAAACCCACTCCACCTTTAATGTGGGTCCTGCATATTTCATTTAATAGATGAAAAATTCGGAGGATGGACACAAATTTTCTCCACTTTCCACTCGCTTACGCGAAGAAAGTATAAGATGGTTTTTGTAATAATAGTTTTAATTTCTTGCATCTTTTTATTAGCTATATTATCTTATAATAACGGTTATCCATCTTGCTTCGTGTTATGTATGTCCTGGCTTCAGATCTCGGCCCGGAGTCCGGTTATCTCGACTGGGAATTTTCGTTGTTTTCCTCAGACCCTTCAGGAAAATGTCGGTATAATGCCTTCATTCAGGCTATTGGCCGCTTCCATTCATATTCTTTCCGGTTTGTTATTCATTAACCACTGCTTTACTGACGTAGTTTCCCTATCTCAGTTGTACTGATAACCTTTGGTTTTACCTTGCATATTTCTGTTTGACAGCTGTATTGCTCTAAGAAGTGGCACACACCTTAGGGCGGGAATTCGCTCGCATTTCTGTTTAATCCATCGGTTAGAAACATTTTATTTAAACCTCTTGTTTTCTTTAGTTTCTTGTTTACTCCTCCGAGTATTTAGATACAAATAATTACTATTAATTATCTCATATTTATAAAAGTTTACTTTACGTTCTAAACAGTACATAAAGCACAATTTTTCTGTTACCAACAAATATTTTTCAACTGAAAGGATGCTTCCCTAAGGATATTTTATTTATCGATTACCTTTTATTATAATTTTCAAGTTCTGTGTTGAAAATAATGAGCCGCTTATAAAACACCTTCGTCCTTTGGAGTGTGACGACATAAAATCCGAATTACACCTCAAGTTCCGTTATTTTTTCATGTCATCAATTCACCGTACAATGACTTTTGCACCTTCATGTCAGATTGTGCTGACATTAAAAAAATATGGCGATTGAGGGAAGTTAACAAAACTCATCAAGGTACCGTGACCATTAAGGTCCGTAATTGCAATGGAAAGCTGTACTTAAGGCGACGTAATGCTTATTAGAGCAATATCAACATTTGAATCTTCAACAACTCCTGTTACTGATGCATCGGGGGTGCTCAGACGGAAGGTCAGAAGCTGGACATGGTTCTTGCACACAATAGATACTGCAAGTCACGAGTTAGCACAAGAATAACATCGACATGAAATAAAGTGTGGGTAAAAGGTGGAACACCCACATCACGTTATGTTTTCTTCACTCTTCGCTGTGGATGCTGGCAGTGGGCAGTTGCTATGGAGAACAACGTCACAAGGCAGCCGTCTCCTGGCAACACCAGAGGACAGAAGTGTAAACGCGGATAAAGTACTTATTTCATGCAAGATTTTATAGCCGCGGGGATGCGCTGTTCTACGTTATTCTTGAACGTGCAAGGAAAACATCGACTTATGAATTTCCCGACGTCGTCACTTTTTTTTAAAATCTGTATAAAAGGAAAATATATATTCTCTAAGTACTAAAATATCAGTTGCTCGAATTGTATTATAAAGATGGTGTTGTGAAATGTTGCCCGAATAAATATTGTCACTTTATTGCAAAAAATACGGAAAAATCATTGCATTAAATATTACAAAATTCTGTACGACTATGTGTGCAAGACGTGTAGTCCTTTTAGATTTATCATGTTCATTTTCAGAGCGTTCTGTGAATTAGTTTTGAAGATACACCTAATTAATGATAACAGTACATTACATATAAATAGTGGCTATGTGAACCCCCCCCCCCCCCCCCAAGATTATACTGTCGTAACTCTAAACTCATTCCATACACATGTTTTTACTCTTAAATTATTGACCTGTAAGGGTGCTAGTGGGGCATTGGGGTTTATTGATTTTGGAAGAAACTTTGATGTATTTTAGGTCAAAACTTACCGCAAAATTTCATAGTTTTCGTAGACTAGCCAAAAATTGTCGTGTATCTCAGACATGTTAACAGATACAGTTACTGAACCCTGTATACGTTATTATCTTCAAGAGCACTCTCGTATGTATTAATTTTAGTCAGTTCTTAGATAATTCAGACGAAATTAGTTATTTTGTTGTACTACGAAAAAGGCCCATTTGCATACCTCATTTACTGAGGTCTAACAGTTCACACACACTTGTCATTTTTACAAAAAAATAATTTACATATAACAAATATTATACTCAAAATTCAGTACTTCCCTCTTACCCTGTTCCGAAATAACCGTAACAATTCACATAATGAAATTAAACTTGCTAGGATGATAGATTGTGGCCCCCACATTTCCAAAACAGACACCAATAACACTATTGCCGGATGATAAGCCGTGTTGCCAGGGTACTCATAGGACTTTCCCACGCGTTATTGCATTGCACACCACCGCAACTACCATCCTACCAAAAATGTATTTAGTTTTCTCCACTGCTTCTTAAAATGGATAGAAACCTTTTTCAGACAAGTTGTATGTACCACAGATCAATAACAGTAAAGTAATTGACACGTGTAATTAATATTAATAAATAATAAATTAATGCCATGGACTTACTCATTAAGGCAATGATTATAAGTTTCTTAATTATTTATTTTCGTTGGGATGACATAATTGCCCCTGATGGGACAGTTCAGAAGCCTATTAAAGATTTGATTTAATTTTTTTCCCTTTGTAAGTAGTTAAGTGCTTGAGTAGTAGTGAACGTGGCTCGTATTTGAGTCTTATGTGTATTGCAGAAACATACAAACACTTGTGTTAATGGGAACGAACTTGGGAATAGTCTGTGAACGTTGGAAGTTAAAATTGAATTGTCAGGAGACACCAAAAAAAGGGCTGTGCATTTGCTTCTCTGCACTTGTTTTGGGTGAACCATGGCGTCATATCAGACATTCTGAGTAGTGGATTACCTAAAAGGGGGGCCTAATTATCAAATGAAATTTCCCGAGAGAAGATATATTTTGGATAAATACGCTTTCAGTGAAAGTAATCGGTCTATGAATTCCATGTTGCACTAGTAATATTTGCCTCTATCACAGATGTTTTTATGAAGTATTACTCTCACATAAGTGGTAGGGTTTGATTTCGTCCTCAGTGAACACATACATCTACAGTAAAAATGTGCACAACATTAGAAACTACAAAATTCCGTTTCTCAGTGCCTGGGGATAATTATGCTTAAAGTTTGAAAATCTTCTGAAGTTACAGGAGATGGTCAGCATTATACGCCACCATCTGTTAGCTGTTCTGTTATCAGAAATCTGAAGAAGAGTTTGGAACATTTTGAAAGTCGTCATTACAAATTTCCAGGCTGGGTAGAGGGCCAGAATGTAAGTTGCTGTAGATATACATTCAAACCAATTATGCAGGACCACAAATAGGCCTGATGATGTAATAAGTGAATCTACAAGCTCAGATTCCTGCTGTTTGCTAGCCAGAGATTCGAATGATCTGATGGGTGCACTGAAGATCAAATACCAAGCAGTGGGAACTGCTACTTCTGAGAAGATTATACTACTAGTTCCCAATGGCTGGAATGTTAAAAAGAAATGCGAGTTCTTTGAAACATCACAGTATGTAGTACAGAGAGCTGGAGATTTGCGACAGCTGCATGGAATTATTCCAAGAACTCGTTTAAAGGGAGGTAAACCTGTAGATATGGTTGCCATAGACACGGTTCAACACTTTTTAATATGAAGAGAGGAGAAAAAAGTGTGCAGGAAAGAAAGACGTTATCTCTCTGAAATTGGATGGCGACAACGAACGCACACAGAAACAGTCAGTGCTTCAGAAAAGTCTATATAAAATTCGAAGAAACACACTGAGATACTGCAATAAGTTTTCCAAAATATGGTCTAAGGCGAATGCGGGTTCATGATACTACGCAGACAAACATAAGGCTGAGCCATTGTTGTCAGAACCTAGCCTTATGGAAGTGTTTACTGCTATCGAGAAATTGAAGATGTATAAATCCGCGGGCGCTGATCGGAGTAGGAAACGAAGGATTTCGTTCCGAGATACACAGACGTATTTGCTCTTTATATAATAAAGGGGAACATGTCACAGCAGTGGAAGGAATCTGTTATTGTAAAAGTTCATAAGAAGTGTGATAAGAGTCCCTCTTATCATCTGCCTACAAAATTTTATCAAAAATTTTTCTGGCGCGGCTGACTGTATATGCCGATGAAATTATTGGCGATTATCAGTGTGGGTTCGGTCGTAATAGATCTGGAACTGATCAATTTTCTACATTCGCCAGATATTAAGGGAAAATTGGGAGTACAATGGGACAGTCCATCAACTATTTATAGACTTCAAGAAAGCTTATGACTCAGTGTAAAGAGATGCTCTTTACAATATTTTGGTTAAATTTAGTGTACGTAAGAAGCTAGTCAGACAAATTGAAACGTGTTTAAACGAAACTTCCAGCAAAATTCATATAGTTAAAACATTTTTCCGGTACAGTTTTTGTTCAGAATGGCTTGGTAATAGGTATGTGTTCATGAGTGGAAGAACTGATAACGTATGTGTATGCTTGTAGCACTGAGAATGAGAGACATTCGCTTGGTATGTGTACTGGTGCAGAAACGCTGAAGTGTTACAGCAGAAAGAACTGTGTGATATGACAATAGAGTACAATCAGTGGGTAGTGACAAACGGAGAAACTCTCATGACTCTAACACAGCAGTCTGATGAATTAATTGAAAATGTTCTGTTCAAGATACTTTTACTGACTTGTCATAATTATACCGCAAAACAACATGCCAGATATTTGAAGGAGTAAAAGACAACCGCTATCGAACAAACGCGTAATTTTGTGGGACTTGTCAGAAAATTCAACAAAATCTTCTCGGGCAGCCAGCCTCGTCAAATGATTGTACTAAGAGACCAACGTTTCGGTAACGATATCTGTCCCCATCATCAGGTTTCTGTTGTCAAAAGAACCCTGATAATGGGGACGGATATAATTACCGAAATGTTGGTCTTCTCGTGTAATAATTTGATGCGGCTGATTTCCCGAGAAGATTTTATTGAGTCTAGTTGCCACGAAAGCTTAAAATCATATTTCTCAGAGAATTATTCATTTAAACTCCAAGATCCCACACAGTGTTTTTATTAAAATGCAGTCAAGAAGGTTTTGATCCTTTAGATGTTTATATCAAATATAAAACCCTCAATCTTTGTCCTGTGTAATTAGTGATCCCTTGATCGCAGTACATTTTAATTTTATGCATTTCAAAAGACAAAAGTGCAGCATACACGCACTATATTTTCTATGAGAAAAATAATTTTATACTCTAGGGCCGTGATGATGACGGCGGCAATGACCTCTGAAACGTCGGTAAACTTCTACCAGACCACACGGCGCAGTAACTCAGAAAACAGCCATCTTATATTTGAAGATTGCTGAAACTGCCACTTCGGTATTAATAATGTTGAAGAGACGTCCTTTAGGTGTTAATACAGAGTTATAATTACACATTTTAATAGTTCTGAAATATGTGATTTCATTAGTCACATTTTGGCTTCTTCTTCTTCTTCTTCTATGGCTCTCCGGTCCGTATTCGGTCCATGGCCTTCTCAATTCTCCTCTTCCATTCGGTCCTCTGTTAGGTCCGTCTGTCCGAGGTTGAGGTTTCGAAACATCTTCCTTTTTACGGTGCAAGGTTGTTAGCCTTGCGACCAACCCCCAACCTGGTGGACTAAGCTAAAATACGTGTTCAGTTTGGCTAACAACAGTCGTATAAGTATTCCCTGAAAATATTTTCACAGATCTAAAATTTCAGGGTAGAATAATGTGGATCTGAAAGATGCCAGAGTTTTTACAAAGAAACTTTGTGACATCCTACTTCTTTGTTTATTTCATGAAAACTGGTACTAGCTGTGAAATGCGGAAAACAGGGAAGCTCAATGCAGGCAAAGAGGCTCACATTAAGACAAACAATTACTGTTAAATTCTGTGAAAGGGTGCAACATCTAAGTTCAATTGTCTTGTTTTTCCGTTTTCTTTTACGTACTAAATCGTAAAAATAACTATTTATGAAGTGGTTGTGTATGGCCTTCGTCTGTGTATTTCATTTTCAAAACTGCGGTCTATACACTAAATTGTCAGACAAATTTAATTTCGGCCTGTGTAGGTACAATATAATATGATTTACATGAGCCTGAATTAGGAATTTGCTGATTATTAAAGAACCTAATTACACAAAATCTCGTTTGTATAAAACATATTTATGTCTCAAACGTTTTAAAATACTATACTGAGTATTTGATAAAATACATAAAGACATAATTTATTTGTTACTAAGCATTGTCGTTTGGTTTAGGACAATATATGTAGTAGGAGTTTTGGTTAAAAAAATATGTACACTTCCGTTAGTTCTCACACACAGTAACAGAATAAAGTTACATTTTTCACATTTCATATTCATAAAAGTCAGAAATTCTGAAGATAAACTGTACCTGCATAGAACGTCTTTCCTTTTCCGGCTTAAGATGAAGAGCATTTACGCGTGATTAAGCCATCTGCTATAACCAGAGCAAAAAATGGAAGACTTCAGGCAATTTTGAATCCTGTTTCTGGGTGGTGGTACTGTATAAAATTTGTCTGTTCTGCTGTCGTGTCGTTCCTTAACGTCTTCAAAGCGAATAACTATCCAGTGGCACTAATGTTCTATTGTGAGATGATCTTAGTATGACGTAGAGAAGAATATGTAGCTTGTTGTTCAAGGAAAGAGAGAAGTCGGCTAGCATCGTTCAAGGCGGGTATTTGGAAGCTGAGATGGATGACGAAGGAATTTGCGAAAGGAAGATGCCCGTTATGTAATAAACAGGAAGATGCTGTGCATGTACTATTAAAATTCCCAGAAACTAGGAAGTTGGGGGAACAGTTTCTGAGCAGAAAAGGGTTGATAGTCAATGAAGAAATAGCCTACAAGAAAATAATAAATTGTGCAAATACTTCAGAATTAAGAAATATAGGAAGGTATCTGTCTAAAGTTAGATGTAAATGGGAGAATAAAATTAAGAAACTACAATTATATTAAAATTAAATCCGTGGCGTAACATCCCTCTGAGAGCCAATGCCGACTAGCTGGCTGCTGGCCTCACGTTCACATGCCTAAGCAGAGGTGGACGATAACCAACCAGATATAGGGTGACGTGTGGTCAGCACGACGAACCCCCAGCCATTGCTAGTTTTCCTGACCGGATTACGCTACCCATTGTAGCTCCCCGATTTCCTCACGATGCTGAGTAAAAATATAGAACCATTCAACAAGAAGGGAGACAGGTAGAATAACATAATTAAAGACAGATGTATTACAGTTGTGGTCCGGGAAAAACCTAGTTTTTGGCTGCTACAGCCACTATAAAGAGATCCTCAACGCAGTAAAGTACTATTTTATTATATTTATAATACAGATTCAGTGTGGATATTACAAGAATCGCAGTCACTTCGCCAAAAGGATAGCAATCGCCGAAACGTTGAAAATTCAGCCTGCATGTACACGGTACCGTCATTCAAGCATAGCATTTAGCAGTTCTTATAGTCTCCCTAGACCTTGGTCATTTGTTATAAATTAACGCGTCATTAATCCCATATTCAAAACGCGTTCCTTGAGATGTTTGAGTGACAACCCAAGATTCAGCGGAGGTAATAAACGAGACGAATTACTTAGATAGGGCGTACGGCACACGTTTGATAGATGATATGAAAAATTTTAATGCGGAAACTGAAAGGAAGAGACCACTTCCGTGACGTTGGTATTACCGACTGGAACAAATTAAAAGAACACCCGTTTGGAGAAGTCTCCAGTTGCGTAGCATCCATACCAGATTTAATGAAAGTCCATTCAACCGTTATCGAGTTGTTATATGCATGCAGATTGGTTCACGGGCGATGACATCATGTCGGAGGATCATCTAGTGACGTAATCGCATATAATCATCGTCTCGCCCCACTCGTTTGAACACCCGTCACGTCAGTATCACCGATTGGAGGAAATTAGGTTTTGTGTGAGAAGTAGCCTGATATGTAAAATATATTTTCAGAATGTCACTGAAATCCGTTCAGGCATTCTAGAGTTTAAATATGTGGTTGGGATTATTTTGTGCGATCACTGTACATTGCAGCACGAACCTAAAATATGTTTTGGATTAATAGGATTTGAGGTTGTGGATTGTATTCACGTGCTCAGGATAGGATCCGATGGTGGGCTCATGTGAAGACGGTGAAGAACGTTTGGGTTATTTAAACGACAAGGACTGACTTCGTTGAACGCCTGTTTCCTTCTCAGAAAGGACTCAACGGTTTCAGTGCCGAAGACATTCCGTACAATGAATCATACGTACACCTGTTCGGCGTTGAAAGTAATAAAGAATGTAATTTATATATCCGTTAAACTAGTGTTTTTTTTAGTGTTCTGTCTGACGACAGGTCCATATGAACAGGATACTTTCATCCATTTCTCGGATTGGGACCTGTTCATATACATTCTTGGCAGATGATCCAGAAGTGGTTTGCCATTGCATTCTTCTGTGTGTGAATGGAGTAATTGTTGGGATGCCACGGAGAAACCGGGGAAGCCCCCGGAGGAAAACTCCGTGTTGCCTAGACCACGGCCTTGCCCAACACAAGTTATAAATTAAGCACCGCCGGGAATCGAACCCGAGACCCCAGGATTACAAGGCCAGCGTTCTAACCGCTAGACCACCGTGGCTATAAACTAGTGTTATAAAATGCAAATTAAAAGGCCTAACCGTAGGTTTGTTTGTTTGTGCGGGACTTGAATTTCTTATACCCTTCAGGCCCGTTAACGGCAAGATTTCCAATTCTGTGCAGTGATGGTGTTCAGGACTTCACGTGTTTTATACATGATTATTATTGTCGTTCTTCACGTATTTCCTTTCCTCTTTTCATCTTCTTCATATAACTTATTCTTCCATCATCTTCGCTTGTTAATCCTTCATATTCTTTGCTGTCTCTTCCTTCTCTTTTAATATCCTGATCCGTACAAGGACATGGTACATGATACAAATTGTAAAATGTCTTTTGAGTGTGAATTTTTGAACAATGACTTCTAGTTCTACGAAGTGGGTGAGTTTCTTGGAGGTTGTCACTCCTCTTACCCTCTGAAGCACACAATTCATCGAAGTGATACTATTTAAAAATTTAATACCTATCTCAGAGAATACTCGTACACAACGCATTCTGTTACGTATGAAGACAAGTTAGTTTATGCAGTTCACAGAATAAATAGACGTTTTTTAGAATAATACGAAACATTATATATAAACAATCTGTGGACGGAGTGGAGCTTTGTTAGTTTTCAAAGCAAGTTATTCATTAATTGACTACTGTGATTCAAGGAATTAAAACTAAAATTTCTTCTCCGTTATTTAGGAGGCAATATTAGAGCTGCAGTGACCAGAGATAACATACACAAATGTGAATATAACGGAATGAGGTGACACCAAATATATGGTACATATATAGATCTTATTTGTAAGTATTTGTTATAATACAGGGATTTAGAAAAACCCAACGTCCCTGAGGATACTCCTATGTCCGGCCGAGATTCAGACACTGATTTTAGTTTACCTTAAAAGCAAAACACGGATATATGGGGATTACATTGATGTCTAGTGACAGGCTTTGTATTAGCGGTGTTGAAACTTTTGACTCTCATGTTACCACAGTGTAAGTTGGCTGGTTAATTGTGTAAGTTTTATGGAGGGATATCTTAATATTCTTTATGTAATAACAGGGTAGAAATTAAGATTTGAAGGTTGATTTATGTGTCCTCAGCTGTTACATAATTCTAGCTACTATTTGAGGTATTCAGTTTAAAATATTTACTATATTTTTAGAACTTCAGCCTTAATGAATAAAGTTATGTATTATTTAATGGCGTTGTTGCAATTTCCGAGGTTAGAATAACGTCGAATATGATGTGAAGGTGATTATGAATGCGATTATGAGATTCCTGACATTCCTGTGGAGAAACAAGCTAAAAAAGATACGAGTAAAGATAACAGTTAACCAGCTCGACGTTGATGCAGTAGACATTCTTCACAAGATGACAAGTCGGTGAGCTATTGAACCCGAAGGTTCATTACCGTGTTTGCAAGAGATCGCTGGTCGGAGGCCCCATGTAACGCGTTTCGTAACATTCTGCTTGTTTACAGCGAGGAGTGACTGCAACCCCCGACCAATCCGCACACCGCAGCACCACCTGTCGGATGCACGCGACCGCTTGTCAGGTGCCCACCATATCTGGAGGCCACCGCGTGCACTATATTAAACGATTCTCGCGTTGGAAATTATGATACATTTGCAACTACACTTAGCATAGCGAAGATAAATATAATCTGGATTCGCAAGGTTGCCCATCGAGTAGTAATTGATAAAGCCTTGTCAGCATAGTACATAGTAGTAGGCCACGATCTATTCACCAGCGGTAATGCTTTTGCCGTTGATATGTGGTACTTCAAACCACAGATATTATTTTAGTCAACACGATTCCCAGAGTGGTTTTCATGTTCTTGCACCATTTTCCTCGAACCACGGAAAGTAGATTTTCTTCTGCAGTTGTGTTTTTAATTTTATATGTTGAAATCTTCTGACGGAGAGCAGTAACCCTGATCAAGACTTATTCTAATATTTCTCGGCTCGTCTAGGCCACTGCTCAGGACACGTGTGAGGATTAGCTTTGACTAAAAAGCTACAGTTTTCGTCATTGTACGTAATAATCACAGCCGTCTGGCCAAAAATGATGCAGGCTTGTCAGCTATGAAATATATGTCGAAAAACAAGTACAGTCTTGTTAGAATTTACTGAATTAGTCCACAAAGTGCAACTCAGAATAGCGTCAGGACGAATATGTGGGAGAGAAGTTTGTATCACTTGCAAAACACTTTTCTAGGCTTGCATGTGGATGTTTTCTGTCGCATGTAACCTGCATGTTTGTGCATTCTAATTGTGTCAGAATAGATTTTGTGTCGTTTGCGTCATGTGAAACAAGATTTTCTTCCACAGTTACCCTAAAAACACAGAGACACAACCGCTTGACCATTCAAAGAGGTATTTACTTAGGTCAATCCGAGGTAGGACTGTTTGTTACCGAACGAGAGTGGTAAACCTCAGGTTAACGGAACGAATCGATGCTGAGCATTTTTGTTACCTTATTGATATTAATCTTATTATTATCATCATCTTCATCAACATCATAATTATCCAGTTTGTTTTCCTTATTCTTTTTTTCTATGTTTTATTGTTTGATGTTAATGTTCGTGTTACACAGACTATTTTTTTTGTTTGCTTTGGTGCAACGTCTATTTTATTTAAGAACTCAAATATAATTCATTTTATATATAACTGTGCGTTTATCTTCCTTGAACAAATACAGGAACAGACAAAGCATTAGTAATAATTTTTGAAAATAAACTGTTGTGGGCAATTTAGAATTATAAAATGAGAAAGGTCGCCCAAGGTGGAAGTGACTTATACTGTAATCATCACTCTCTGCTACGTTCATAGCAACTTACCATTTTTAATTTTGCGCTTTATAACATATAAATTTTGCACAATATCATTAATATAAGTAAAAGAACAGAAACTGTTCGGATTCATCTTGGAAATTATTCTCAGAGTGTTTTATTTCAACCCCATAGAAATTGTGATAATTTATAAAAAGCACTACTTAGGACATCTATGATACTTATCAGTTTTGATTTTAAGATAATGAACATAAAAGTGTTACGAATTAATGATGGCTGGCCAGCATTATTATGTGCCAAAATTTAATCTTCTTCAATAGAAGGTATTTTCAAATTTGGGTCTTTAATTAAAATGTAATTTTTTTTTATTATTCACATAATGGTGGCGAGTCCATGAATTCTCGCGCTTACATTTGAAAACTGCAGCTGTTAACTTAATCTGAGGAACACCTCGGTATTTACTATAAGACGAAATGAAACCGAGAAACCCCATATCGTGACGGCCGGCTACAAGTTTTCTGGAGTTTATTTTCTTGTATTCTTCAGCCCTACACTTGAAGTTAGAACAGTTGTCACAGGTTACAGCAATATAAGCAGTGGTTTTGTCGTGTTAAGTTCAGCGGTGATATGCAATGGATTTTATAGAATGTTGCCGATAATATTTTCTGTTTCGTCTTAGAAAACAAAATGAGTCTTCGCTGCAAACCGCAGTTGGATCATGTTATTGAAATAATAGACTTAACTTGAGAATCACTTTCTTTGTATTAAGTGCCGAGTTACTTAACGTCAAAGTTGGTGGCATGCCTATTAAAGTGTCCTGTAAAGTAGCACATGTATTAAGTGTCCATGCATGAATTAAGGATTCATGACCGGCCGCTGTCCTTGCCATGCGCCTCTCGGGACAAGACGATCTGTATTTCTCATGGCCGTCTTTTATTGAGGCAACACTTTTTGTTAGTGGTTGTGTGCTTGTATGGCGTCGACGTGACAGCATTTCCTCTCCAAAAATTGGCTGTGATTGTTTTCTTCTGTATGAGCAACAGGAAGCTAGTGAGAGCTTAAATGAAAATAAATTTATGAAGCATGGGGAAAATTGAGGTACGAGATCGAATAATAATAATCCGTGGCGTAACAGCCCTCTGAGAGCCAAAGCCGACTAGGTGGCTGCTGGCCTCACGTTCACATGCCTCAGCAGAGGTGAACGATCAGCTAACCAGATATAGGGTGACGTGTGGTCAGCACGACGAACCCCCAGCCATTGCTAGCTTTCCTGACCGGATTACGCTACTCATTGTAGCTCCCCAATTTCCTCACGCTGCTGGGTTGGCACCGGTCCCGTACACTGGTCGAAAGCTCATGAACGAGCGCGGTCCGAAGCATGATGCCTCAGACCACGCGACTATGGCGCAGAACGAGGTCGAATAGTCTACTAATATTTGAAGAAACTGTAGATGATAAATTTAATGAATACTGTCTATATAAATGTTTTACATAAAATTGAAGGTAATATCAGTATGTCGTTAATATGATATACAATCAAATAACTATCCCTTTTCACAATCAGTGTCACTGCAGTCATCACAATTTGCCCACAGAGGACACTGCGACTGTTTGCACGCCACAGGATTCCTTGTTGTTGCGGATTCACCGTTCTCCATGAATATTTAAGGAACAAACGGGCACTGAAGCCACCCGGAAGGCACGCTCCTGGACATATGCAAATGTTAACGTTTCTAATCTATTTGAGAATCTTAAGTTATCGAGCACGTACGCAGCTTGGTGAAGGGATTTTAATGTATTTTGACTACAGCACACTGAGAAAAGGAGGTAGCTGCTTAAATATGTAACGCACACTTGCCGTCTCTAAATCGGAAAATTATGTCTCAGCTTGGCCCTACCTTTAATTAGTCACATAGTAGACTAGTATAGCTTCAGGAAGGTTGGAGCTGTTACTCTGAAAAATCTTGGAACAGATCATGAGGATAATCATTATGATTGCTGATGTTATGCAGGTGCTAAATGTATGCGCAAAATGGACTTTAGAATTGAGAATGGTTATCCTTCAAGGACTTTGTCGCTCACAAGAATATATAGGGGCATTTCTGATATCAGACACAATTTTATTAACCAAAAACTCGGGAGACTGTGTGGAAACTTGGACATAATTTTTAAATGCATATTGTAGCAATCTTTCTTTCAAAACGGTAACATCGACTCCACTTGTCTGTATATTGACTTTGACACGAAATTGAAGATTCTGTCCTGGGATAACTGAAGCAAGCCACCAACAACTTTGGAGAATGCAGCCTATGACCGGCATTTGTTTGGTAGGGGTGTACCTGTATATATAAATCAGACGTGTTATCTCTCAAATTACTAGTCATGTTTCATTGAATAAACTGAGAATTCATGGTATTTTCATCATTTTCTCTTTAAATTTATGCAATTTTCACATTCTTTGTTTAATGTATTAAGAAACAGAAAGAAAGACTTATGAAAAATTGGGAGGATCTCTGTGGGTACATCAACCTCGGATAAAGCAAGTGAGGAATTTGAGGCGTCACACAACTAGGATAGTTGTCACATACTTTTGTTAGAACAGTCAGTTCAAGGATAATACTATATGCTAGGCCAACCTTTCTCGACGTATGGCACGCGTACCACTGGTGGTACGCAAACTAAATAAGTGAATCAAAAGATAATATTAACATAAATAAGTTTTCCCTGAACGCATTTTGTCAGTGGCACATTTAATGTGTTAAATTAGAATTAGTGGTGCTCTAACGAAAAAGACTGAGAACTCCTGTGTTAGGCAATTCGCTAGGCAAATCCTCTTTAAGGTCGCCACCTTGGAGGACAGTGAAAGCAACATTAAGATGAATCTCAGGGTTGTCAGGATGGGTATTTGGACGGAAGTGATTCAGGATCTAGTATGATGACTGAATTCGGTAGCACTCTGATTAATTTTCAGAGAATTACTCTGCTCCTTAGTTCTTCAGTCCGTGGATATTTCTAATTTATCCACCACTATAGCATGTTTTGTTATTGTGTAGAAGCTCCATAAGTTAGACTCATTTGCATTTGTTATTGGTTCAAGAACATAGCTCTTGTATTAAAAAAATTTTAATATATTTTAATACTTATGAATCACAATATGACGCATTTACAATATCTTATAGCTCTTGTAGTTTCCTTTCAGTACTTTTGTCTTAACCGTGTCCTCATGTTTTCACACATCATTATCCGCGGTGACAATAAAGTAAAAGTTTCATAGACAAACAAACTTCCAAGGACAAATCGTATGGATGAATCTGTCATCACTGACTTTCTGTCAACGCTATAGTGCTACAGCTGCATAAGTAACATTTGCATTATGCTCCTGTATATGCTGAAGGCTTCACATTACATGACACTGCATTACATGTTGATGAGACGTTCTTTCAATTCCTTATCTGGTGCACGTACCCTGTTTACGGGTGGGCGTGGTGAAAGGAGAAGTGTAACTATAAGTCTTTAATTAACACACCTTCTTATGGCCTGGTTGCTACATACATAGTACGTGGATGTATCTTCTGGACCAGGGGTTCCCAACCTTTTTTGAATGGCGACACACTTGAAAAACCCTCCGCGATTCCGTGACATCCGACTCACGGTGAGACCTCCATCCGCAGCTTCCAGTCGATTACAAAATGATATACGTAATTATGTAATAAAAGCAGACAAGGGGGAACTTGATGGCTACCCCTGATTTGGTGTAACATACTGCTTTTCAGACTTCATATTAATACGTCCATTTAGATTGTTTTGGGCAGAAAGAAGTTGTTTAAAGAAGAATTGTTCTATCTGTACCATAAAGCTGCAGTAGTAAAATAACCAAGAATTTGGGAATAATTTTCGTAAGTTTTTATTTTAAAACGTTTGAGCCGTTCAGCACGTTCATTATACGCCTATGAGACGAAAGCTGCGAAACATGTTTCATCAGAACCGATCGTACGTATCAGCCAAAGCAAGAGTGAAAAAAGTCAACCATGATCTGGTACACAAATTCTCTCATTTGGTTCGCCTTGATGTTCATTCATTGAACTTAACAAGTGTAATGTTTTTTTGGTATTCATATAAGATATCAGTACATATCAACACATTGCCTGTTCTTCCGTATATTTTATTTTAAATATTTAGTGCGTTGAAGAAATGTTTAAAATAAAATTTGTGTCATGAATTACGTAACAATAATTTAAATCCTCTCGGGCTATCGGCCGTGTCAAATGGTTTGCAGATAGCTTGAGAGGATTTTCCTTTTCTGTTCGCCGTGGAAGTTTCAGATCACACACACGTAACAATCCTTCGTACGGCTTCCTGTTTTGTCATAAAATTCAGATGTTACTTAATTTGGGCTTCATGTGAAGTGTAAGTTATAATATGTACTAAATCGACAGGAACTAAAATTAACGTTGTCTGCCGACTGTAGTTAGACCTAAATATCCTTGCATAGGTCTGCCAGATTGAATCCAAGTCCTTTGGTAATAACATTCGAGCAGATACGACTTTCCCATCGCTCGTTCATTATGTGCACTTTGTGGAAAGAATCTGAGTCTATACTACTGACAGCGTCGTTAAATAAACCATGAATGAGTAAATGAATATGTACGTTTATGGTTTCATAACCTGTACACGGCCATTTATAATTAAACGGAAACGTATGACTCGGATTATACGTTATTTCTAGGTAGGCAATGCGGTTAGAAGACCCAGCGATATTAAATCAAGAGATGTTAGTTGTAACAGTGTGAGTGCATTTGGTTCCGTGCTTGTGGCAGAGAATTCTAGCCTCTCGAGACAATTGTGTCTAATTATTTGTAATACTGGCATAAATGGAGCGTTTGTGCATGAGGCAACAGCACCCCAGGGAGTAAAACTTCGCGTTCCTCGAGTGCTAAATTAAACGGTAATTTCGACATTAACATGACGTGCGATTCTCTCACTTAAACTCCGACTCCTCAGTGAGCAACGTTTGGCGCGAGCTGGTAGGATTTTCGTTTTGGGTATTTTTGTAACTTTCTTCACTCCAAAAATCTGAGTTGTAGGGAGTACCATAAGAAGTCTTCTCCTTGTTTCTTATCTTTGTATGCATCAGCCTAATCAAATACAAATGTATAGAAATTACGTCGTTTGTGGTGCTTTGCCTTCAAGTTATAATCACGGTACTCGCGTTCATTAATGATATGGCATACATAATTTACGTCCAAGCTTTATAATTTTGTGCCAGTCTTGAACAGTAATATTTTATATTTATTCTTTTTTTATTTTTGTCCAACCTATTAGTAGCCTGGAGCAATTAATTATTTCTGTGTGACTTTCATAACTCTTAGAATATCTCAAATTGTGGCCTGTTTATAATATTTATTCGCTGTTTCATTACTTGTTTAACGCATGGGCTTCTTCAGGTGACAAACATTATATTTTACATTACATTTTGCATTAATATGCAGTGTCAATAATTATTTACATGGCAAGTATTTGATATTTAGAGAATGAGTCATAATAACGTTGGCTGCTTCAGATTTTCGCTGCAATACATTTTAATATTTACATGTGATTAATTAAAAACCAATCGGCTCTACTGTGATGAAATCAGGAGAGGACTAAATTCTGGAAATTCTTGCTGTCATGGAATTTGTAAACTGTTATCAACTTTTAAAAAATTTGTGGAAGATACAGAATGTAAAAGTTAATAAATGTGCCATTTGTTTTGCAAGGGTTCAACAGCTATAATAGTCCTTCCAAGTGTTTGAAAGTGCTTACGAAAATATTTGGACCTAGGTAAGTCACATTTTTTAACAGGAAAATGTAGAATTCACAAATGACTCGACATGAGGCAAGGGTGAGGGAGAGTTTGAAATTATACAAAACTTTATTAAGGAAACGTCTTGGAAGAAGACTGGGAAGGAAATTAAATAATCACATTAAGATGGGACATGGAGATGATAGGTTGCATTAGAGATTATTATAGTGTGTTGACTATCCTTGATACTTGTGCATGATTTCTTACGCTACGTATATTGAACTGTCGGTGAGTTGCTGTTCAGTGTCCTTGGTTCTAGCAGTGTCCTCATCTTTACACAATTCCCATCAGTTCTTGTTTCGGACGGCATGGATTTTAGTATAAATGCGCGTCAGTTGACTTCCCAGTACTGTTGACTTCAAATTTCTATATTATATTATTGTCTTTCCGCCCCATATGGTTGGTTTTGTGTACCATCGACTTGCCTTCTAACATGATAACACCCGTGCGTCTTACTGTTATGACTGTACGGCTGATGTGTTGCTTGATGGAAAAGTCATATAAAACCCACATTACAATAATAATCCATATTAAAATAGTTACTGATGGCTGTATTTTAATACAGTTCGATTAATAAACAAACAATAGTGCTGCGGATGTACGTACAAAAGCTAACACCGGTCACGTCATGTTGTAACCTGCGGACACCAGCCCGTCAATTGTATTCTAACAATCGAAGTGCAAGGATGTCTTTTTCACAAATGCAATGGATGTTTGTTGTCAAAAACGACCTGGTACCTCGTCATTTTATATACTTATAATAACTTCCAAGAATGATTTCAAGTATACATTTCCCTATTCTCCTGTGCGAAACAGAACTTCAGTATGTCGTCTGGCGAATCGTTTCCATAACACAGGATATCTTCAGGAAAAGAGTGAATGCATGCATCGCTGAACGCTGTGGCCATTTCCAACACTTAATATACCATTGATTTTTTGCCAAATGGAACATGTGTCAGGTATGGGTTCGATCACCTTATATCGAAATTAAAATTTCACATATAACTTAACCACATCCTTTCACTTAAACTCATATTTATTTATTGCGATTACAAATTTCAGAATTTAAAGCTGTCAGTGACAGGAACAAGTTTGACGTGTGACTTACCTGTTCAAATTCTGAATTTAAAAACTTCCATAATCACAGATTATTATTGGCGTGAAATCTGAATAAATTTTAAAGTTTCATGAAACTCTGGGGTGCAGTTCATATAGTCAGATGACCTTTTAATGGATAGTTTACGACACATTAAAAGCCAAAAATGTGTCAGACGTTTCAAATCATCGTCACTCTTACGTACGTTTGCGATTCAATTTTTCCGGGCTGAATGACTTTCAACAGCAGCATAATTCGTAAACGACCACAGTTGCTTGTCGTTTAAATTACGTGTTTTTGCAGCTTTCTGTAGTTATAATTCTTTTGTGAATGGAGTGCCCTGTCAGAATCATCTTACGTTATCACCCAGCCTGACTGTGCACTGACGCCCAAAAAAAGTGTAGTTTGAATGTCAGTATGCCTCAAATCCCAGTATTACACAAGTGGAGCCTTTCTATTTGTAGTTTCGGAGTTTAGGGGCACCGAAACTGATGTGGATTCAGAGATTTTACGGTCATCATTCTTGTATTGATGAAGGGGCGCTACGTTATTCCGGGATCCGTTTATATCAAGTTAATCTTGTAGCAATAATTATTTCTATCCTTGTACTTCATAGAGAATGTGCATGAAAAAATTGTGAATTTTAAATTAGTTTCTTTTCTGTGTTTCGAGATTTATGTTGTTATTTCTTGGTTTGTCTTTTGTGTAAAAGATATGAAGCTTCTCACTGTTTCCCTATAAAATACTGCACTGTGTTACACCAGGGATTTCAAATACGTACATGAATGAGTCCTCGGTCGCTAAACAGGTTAGGTAGAGTGAGTAATCGATACGTCAATAATTCTGAAATGTGTTTCAATAAAGTTCTGATATTCTGACAACACCGGAAGACATCAGTTTTACCTAACATTGGCAAGAAATGTCATAGTCATCGTGCATATACATTATAATTCACAGATAAATAAACCGGGGTTTGTCATATCCCATAGTATGTAAATGCCTGTAAAAGTCGGCTGACTTGTTGATTTCAAAACTGATTTTCTGTTGTTCTGTGTTTTTTCCAGGTGAGTACCAATCAGGTCCTTTTACTTCCTGCAGTAGTTATCGGAGTCATAAGGGTGAGTTCCTTTCTGTTTTGTATATATCTGTAACTAGCACTTCCTAAAGACAGAACTGTATAGAGTACTGGTTTTACATCTTTGTCTCAAGTTCATATCATTTATATTTTGTCACAACGTTATATAATGTGCTGATATTAATAATGTGTTGATTAAGAAGATGGTATATATACAAGCAGACGCTACAGAATCTTTGTATTAGTGATTCGCTAATAGAAGGAAGCCTTCATGAATAGGTCATTATGAATGTTTCGATGTATGTTACAAAATATTTCAGTGACTACTCACCGATACAAAGCTATACAAATGCATATCCATGTAGAAGGATTCGTTTCATTAGATTCTAAATTGAACTTAACTCCATGGAGTCCTTCAGTAGCTGATAGTACGCTCAGTTAGTGAAGAACATTTCCACCTCTCGTGGATTCCGAAGGTTCATTGCTGTGCTCACTAGAGCTCGTCACCTCAGTTCATGTTTACCCTCTAGACTTTCCTAAGATCCATTTTAATATTATCCTCCTAAGCACACGACGGTCTTCCGACTGGTCTCATCACTTCCTCCTTAATAGGTCCAAATATTATCCTCAACATCCTGTTGGTTAAAACCCTTAGTGTGAGAGAAAAAGCATTGATGTGCAGTATCTTATTAAATAATTAATTTTGGGGGATATTTAAAATTTGCCAAAGATATTTATTTATATAAGTTCATAAACTAACTGTACCAGAAGGTTTATTATTAGTGAACGAAGCTCCTGTTCAGTTAAATCACTTCTCAGGGAGTCCTGTTCTTATAACGAAACTCCAGGGTTTTCAGATCTGACAACTCCGTACAGGCTGCTTTTGTCAATGGATGAAATCGCCGTCATTGCCTTCCACTTGTTTTTTTCTACACTGTCATCTTCCCTGCCGCCATCTTCATTAGACAAGATCAAATAACTCGCAGAACATCTGAATATCACATAACACCCACCACTGTTATTACCCCGCACCATTTTCAGTGTCACCACTCATCATCAAAACACCTACATCACTATGATCAACTGGCCCCATCACTAATATCAGACAACCAGGAAGTACCACCACCCAGCCAGCATCCAGTAACTTGCGCTAATAAAAACAGTCGCTTCCGAACCCCAAGATTAAATAACTGACAGCACTATCATCAGTTACTTCCACCTAATACTAAACAACCTTCACTACTACGACTCCCACCGAAATTCGCGTTGACTCTGCCACTGACCTTATACTTGTGGTGCCCGTTGTGTCGAGTCTATCCACAGAAGCCCGTAGTTCAGGGAGTGTATGTCTCAGGTTGCTGCATGGATGTATGCCGGCTGTCAGCGAAGCAGCTGTTGTTCCAGGCTCGTAGCGAAGTGATGGAAACTTCAGTTATGTGCCGTTTTTACTTAGTTTTACCATATTGAATGAATTTGTGTGTATAAATAATCGTTACAGTCAGATGTCAAATTAAAGAGGGTTAATCCTGCATGATACTAGCGTGTGTTATGGTAATGGAAGATTAATATTTTCCATAACATTTGTAGCTACTCTGCCACTTACTCTCCTCTTACTGCCGGTATCGAAGCCACTTGTTGCATTTTTACCCGCTATTTGTATCTTCATTTTTTCCCCTCCCTTATTCCTGCCAAGGACCGTCACTAAGTAACAATACAGCTGTTTCTCTATTGGCCAACACCAGGAAACTACATACACCCTTGTTTATCAGCTGGCCGCATCACTAAAATCAAATGATCACCATTTAACATAACCACCACCGAACATAAAACACCCTACACCAATATAGTTAAATGTTTACCAATATCCAACGCAAAACACCTTACACCAGTGGTCCCCAACGCGGTGCCCGCGGGCGCCATGGCGCCCGCCAAGACTTTTTTGGGTACCCGCGTTGTTACGGAAAGAAGTTAAACTGAATAATGGAGGCCGTTCGACCATGAACATTATAAAATCGAAGCACAGATCTCAGCTTACTGACGCCCATCTTGACGATTGTTTGCGAGCAGCAACATCATCCTACAATCCCAAATTTGAAAAACTGGCCGATGAAATGCAGCGCCAAACATCACACTAACTTCCCACTTGAGTAATAATAATTGCACTTATAAAAGTACGTATTTTTGATTGCATGTTTTCTTGTATCATTAAACGTCGTGTTGTTTTGTGTATTATTTGGTGTCCATATCCTATTTGTCCAGAATACAAAATTGGCTTTGTTAATTGGTTGGTGTCCGCCACGATCTTATAAACTCTCAAATGTGCCCGTTGGCACAAAAAGGTTGGGGACCACTGCCTTACACCATCACCCGACATAAAAGATATGCAGTAAAAGCACAGAACTTAAAATACTCTATATTCCGTCATTATCCATCACCAAAGGAGCTCAAATAACTCCACCAGCATGAAACCACCAAGAGCCACGGTGTGGAATAACAGTGGGGCAATGTCTGCAACGCAAAAGAAATTTGCGCAAAATCTTTCCTCATAAGTAAAATTAGAAAGCCACCGTAGACCCCGAATTCTTTAATAATGGGTTGAAATATTCTAGATTATGTAGACTGTTCTTGAGTTACACCGAAGTCAGCTGAATGACACACCACGCAAACACATAGAGTGCACACGTAATACAGGTGGTATCTTGTGATAGGAAAATTTGTTATCATGATTGTCTGTTCATCTCGCCGCTCCTTATGAAACGTGACTCGATCACAAGCACAGATTGCATTAGTGGATCGGTGTCAGCTTTACAACACATGCAACAGACGTTGAGTCTGATCTTGTGGTATTTCAAAGAGTAAGTGTTACCGCCAAGGCATCGATATGCCGATATCGAATTCTGGAGGTAAACGGAAGCCGGTGTATATTACTTGGCATTTACCTGTTATCAGCAACTCATGACAAGAAAATAGTTAACAGTAATCGGTCAGGGAAGTAATGAAACACAAGGAATTTTGGAAACTGAGAGTTTATTTAGTATACGGAATATCCCACAAAAAGACGTTTTCACACGAATGACTGTCTTCTGGGTTGTTGAGCCATGTAGTGTGGTAGAAGTTTACAGACATTTCAGAGGTCCTTGCTATCTCCGTTATCAGGACGATGATCGCCCTGATGATGGAAGCAGCAAGGAAAGTTTAAGAAAATCAGGGCGGCTCTGAACTGAAGGGGCACATCAGTTTTTGGTCTTTGCTGATAATATTAATCTGTTGGGCGATAACATAAAAACTATGAAAGGGAACAGTCTTAAGGGCTAGTAGGGATGTTGGTCTAGAAATAAATGCATAAGAGTCATAGTAAATGTCACGGTATCAGAATTTGGGACTGAACCAGTTTCTAATGAAAGGTAATAAATCGCTCGAAAATGTAACAAAAGTCAAGTTCTTGGGGAAATTAACAAGTCAAAATGACATTCATGACGAAATCAAGATCAGATTAAATTAAGGGAATGCTTGCCATCTTTCAGTCCCAAACATTTTGTACTCCCTTCTCTACGAAAGTGTAATTTTCCCAGTTGTGCTGTATGGGTGCGAAACTCGTTCTGTCTCTTTAAGGGGAGAACATGGATGGAGGGTCTTTGAGAACAGAGTGTTGTGGAGGATATTTGGACCTAAAAGGGAGAAAAACGGATCACGGGGAAAATTGAATAATGGGCTTCACGGCCTCTACTCCTAACCTGATATTGCTAGGCTCATTAAATCGAGGTGGATGAAATGGGCGGGACATGCGGCACGCATGGGGGAGGGGTGAGGTGTGTACAAGATATTGGTTGGGTGGCCTGAAGAAGGGCCTAAGATAGGAATCGATGGAACGAACTAGATGCAGCTAGCTAAGGATAGGGTCCGGTGACATGCTTTTGTGAACACGGTGTTGAACCTTCGGTTTCCATAAAGTAAGTAGGCTACACTTTGACAAGCCGAGTATACAATCGATTTTTCAAATAATTTCTTTCATCACGGAGTGAGTGTGTTATACTAACGGCCTCCACGGCCTAGTCCACGCGGCCCCTGTTGTCTACATGGAAAATATCAGTGTAATGAAAAGTTTGTTTCATTATAATACAACAAGTCACTAGTCATCCATTGAACCCTAAAGAACATTAAAATATTTTGCAAAACAAATAAATCCAAATTATTTGGTACTGTATATGAAATGAATTTCCTTATATTTTAATTCAGCTTATAATAGGACCGCACTGAATATATCTAAATTTTGTAGTTGTATTGAGATGTATATAGGTCTATTTTAATGTACCAGTTTATTTGCGATGAAACGTATTTTAGAAAGGGGAAATAAAATTGTTCACAGTTAAATTCGATTGGAAACTTTCAGCATTGTCCACAATACCAGCTATAAGAGAAATCCGTGAGAATCGCCGAATTGAAATCTGCTGACGAACAGGCAGATATAGAGTTAATTCCATGCAATGGTCTAGCACTAACAGTTATAACACTTGATACCGCCATCAGCTGGATTCGTTTAATCCTCTCTAGTACATACCTCTTCATTAGTTAACCCATGAATACAAACGAAGGACTGCTCAAAATAGGTTACTACTTATGTATATAGATGGATGAAGGGTACCGTGACCTTAGGAATCGCCTGTAATGCCGCGAGCCGAATTTTTCTTCAATGAAAGCACGATAGCGTAACACTACATTAAATATGAACGTGCTTATGTGTATGAAGCAGAATATATCTTTTCAAAAAACCCAGTCTGTTTAGTGATTACATAGAAAGTTCCACTGTAAGTGTCCAGTAGGCAGTTGTAGTCAGCGTTTTGGAAATAACAAAATTCAGTTATGTATTTTATTGTCCCACAGTTTTTTCGAGCAAAGAGGGATATATTCCTTAAACTAGTTCATAAACCATTAGCCCTGATGTAGCGCCACACTCCACCGATCTGCTCGTACGTCGTAGGCTTCGATCACATCTGACGGCCTTCTGTCGCGATACCCACCAACAGCAAACAGAATGTCCTGTGGGATTCGCGGGCGAGCAATCCTTGGTGTCACGTGGTCCTTGTCGTCCTTCGACAACCTTTTCAGGAATTTGAGCGTCTCCGAGATCACGGGTCTGCACGCCTCGTTTTCCGACACGTACGGGTGCTTTGACACCTGTTGAACAGTTCAATGTGGACCTTATGAACTTTTAGGAAGGGATTCCATGTTTCATTGCAGAGGAGACAAGAAATTCACACATAATTTGGTTGGGAACTCATCGAAATAGAATGGTATATACAGGTAAACATGTTTTTTGGTTTATGTAACGACGCTCTTAACAAATGCACAGGTTGTGGAGAGAATCGAAAACAAATTTAAATCGATCTTAGAGAAAACTATTGAAATGTGTTTCAACCGAAAGTTAATTACTTCAGTAAGGGCTGCATTTTGAGTCACATTCAAAAATGTAACTTATTTCTCGTCTCCCCCGTGCTTTGGTTTAAAGAGACGAAATCTGCGATAATGGTTCAACGGAATTTTCGCACCCAGTATGGCAAGGATCCTCCCAGTAGACCTACAATTTACTCTTGGCACAAGAATTTTGTTGAGACTGATTATTCTGTTCGCCATGACAAATCTCCAGGTCGCCCGCGTGTTTCTGGTGCTGTCGTGGAACGAGTGAGGGAGAGCTTTGTCCGTAGTCCTGCGAAATCAACGCGACGTGCGTCTCGTGGGACTTGCATTCCACAACCGACCGTTTGGCGCGTGTTACGAAAACGTTTGCAGATTTACCACTGTGCAAGAAATTACTGGCTCGTCAGGAATTCTGTGCAGAAATGTTGCATCGGATAGGGGAAGGCGAAACATTACTGGACTACATAATCTTTAGTGATGAATCGACATTTCATGTCAGTGGTAAGGTGAACACCTGCAACTGCAGGATTTGGCGAAGCGAAAATCCACGTGCATCTCTGGAACATGTTCGTGACAGCCCAAAGGTGAATGTGTTTTGTGTCATTAGCAAAGTTAAAGTGTACGGCCCATTCTTTTTCCACGAGAGAACCATCAACGGTATCGTGTATCTGGATATGCTCGAAAATTTTCTCATACCACAGTTAGACGAAGATGACCAAGAAGGACGCATTCACTTCCAGCAAGACGGCGTACCACCTCACTACCTCACAGAAGTCCGGGATTTCCTCAATAAGCGTTTCCCAGGTCGGAGGATTGGTCGAAAAGTGCCGATAGCATGGCCACCTCGTTCTCCAGATTTGACACTTCTCGATTTTTTCTTATGGGCTTTTATTAAAGATCGTGTGTTTGTTCTACCCTTACCTGCCAATCTCACTGAGCTGAAAGCTCGAATCACCGCCGTAGTTGCAGAAGTGACACCGGATATGCTGGATCGTGTTTGGCAAGAAATTGATTTCAGGTGGGATGTCTGCCGTATCACCAATGGCAATCACATCGTACCAAAATGACTGTTTGAGATAAAACTTAATTTATTTTGCTACAAAATGACACCTAACCGATCCTGTAAGCCTTCGGAATAAATTTCTATACTATTTCAAAGTTGTAAAGTCCTTTTAGAATCACCCTTATATTCATTCATATAGGTAAACGCGGTCTGCAGATTCGAAGATCTTGACATTTGTTCTTAGATGGTAAATTTAGTGTTTCATAAGCCGTTTGGAGCTTAAACCATGTAACTTCACATGGTAAGATGATCATTGATTAATGAATTGGAGAGGAAACGGCCGTTGCCTAATTTACGGTGTTGTCCAGCGTTTGCCTGGATGGACTCAGAAAATAATAAAAAAATCTCTGTCAGAATAACCGGTTTTCGGTCCGACGTATTAACCTGAGATCATAAAAGCACGAAGCGGGATTTCTGACTAATTGACCTGTACCCCGAAGATGAGTAAAGACGATTTCTCAAACGTAGGTGAAGTAGGAGAATGTCGGTGAATGGTGACGCTGAAGACGTCGGTCGTGCCCCAAAATTAATGTGTCTGAATAAAATCACGAAACACTGGATAAAGTAAGCCGGCCTACGGAATTTACACTTGCATTATCAGGTTGCGTGTTTGAATCGTGTTATCAGATTGGTGGCCTATACGCCTTAATCTAAATGTAAAATACTCGTTACAGAATGTTATTGCTCGTTGTGATGACGTAGTGGTAGCAATCCAACACCAGTACTTTGAACACTGTGAATATTCATAAGTCTGTTGGATTAATAAACATTTGCAAATTCGATATGGATTGACCTAACAGCTCGTAATTGTTTGACGTAGTGATTCTGTTTCCGTACACATGTGTATTACATTAGTCCAGTGACGTCTGAATGTGCAGAGGAGACTTGTGTATTCTGTGCAATTTAAAAATCATGCATGAACTTGAAACAAAGTAAAATATTTCTGATCGCACAAGTTGCATGTACTTAAAATTTTTCACGACATTTCCGGCATTTTAAATTTGAGTACGCCTATTGAATACGATTCAGCCACGGTATTCTAGCGGTTAGAACGCTGGCCTTGTAATCCTGGGGGTATCGGGTTCGATTCCCGGCGGTGCCCGAATTTATAACTTGTGTTGGGCAAGGCCGTGGTCTGGGCAACACGGAGTTTTCCTCCGGGGGCTTCCCCGGTTTCTCCGTGGCATCCCAACAATTACTCCATTCACACCGAAGAAGACAATGGCAAACCACTTCTGGACCATCTGCCAAGAACGTATATGAACAGGTCCCAGTCCGAGAAAAGGATGGAAGGATCCTGTTCATATGGACCTGTCGTCAGACAGAACACTAAATAAATAATAATACATTGAATACGATAAGACAAAGCATTTCTTATAAAAACAGACTGTTTCTGCTTAAGATGTAGTATTTCCACATCATCTTCGTATCTAGCTAGGCATTCAAGAACCATCTAGTTGAAGAATAGGAGGCTGATTTTTGACTAGCTGAGTCACTATAATCTTCTTAAGAAAACTATGCTACATGTTGTTCGTATACATACAGTATCTCAGCAATAGACAGGTTAAACGCACGTAAGTTAACAGGATACCATCTCAAAACCAAAATCGAGGAAGACGCCTTAGTTATATTCGTTCTGTGGAAATTGTTTGCATATTGGGGAGGTGGTGAAAGGGCGGCTGCCCATTCATATGCCTGTCCGCATGTTTAATCCCTAAAAGTAGTCAACAGACCGAAGAAGCTTGTGTGGGGATTTAGTGTTTCCGGATAATTTAACTGTGGTCCTTATCGGTTCTGGATGGCACGCTTTCACGTATCTGAAGTTCCCTCAAACATTTCTCATACTTTTAACAAATTTGTAAATTTACGCATTACATGACAATTATGATGTACTCGAAGGATTTGACTTTTGTCAGATGAATTATAGTTTATTGACCATTGAAAAGAAAACAATGTAGATATAAATTTATTTATTGTTAAGTAAAGTAAAGTTTGTCCCACTATACGCCTTGTAGGCGTTTGGGGTGAGAGGAGGTATAGCTCCTCTCTTCCTTGACCTCGGCACTAGATGGGGGTGAGTGGTCAGCATCACGCCCCGGCCGGCTTTACCCCCGGGAAAGAACCCCGGTACCCATTGTAGAGGAGGCTGGGTGGGCCCCAGAGCCGGTCTGGACGCAGAGGCTAGAGGAAAAATCCTCTGCCCCCGTCGGGGATCGAACCCCGGTCGTCCAGCCCGTAGCTAGTCACTATACTGACTGAGCTATCTCATGTAATTAATTTGGTAAACATGTTACCCAACAAAGGTAACAGCAATGCCCTAGATAAATGTAGTAGCCATGGCACCCATGGTAAACTTGGTAACCATGGTAACAAGGGTAATAACATTGGTGTCCTGGGTAACTGTGGTAAACATGTGAGGAGGTCCTCGTAGAGGATTATGATAATGACGTCATCTTAAGGGATCATCCACCCACATCAAAAATTTCAGCTTCCTTTATGTTGGTGTTTCTGGTTACAGAATATTAAAATGTACGATTTGGATATATAGCATACAGTGGGATGATGCCAGTGTTAAATTTTGTGAAAATCCGTCCAGCCCTTCTCGACTTGCATGCTTATAGATGATAACGTTATCACGGGAAATGACATCATTACCATTTGCAGAGGCTTATGGGTAATGACGTTAATTTTTACAATTATTATGCTACCTCACGAATTTTGCTATCAGTACATCGCTCTTTTTATGGTTAATTGTAAGAACTTAAAGATTAGAAATTTGAGTTTCCTCCAATGATATAATGATCGCACAATATTTATTGGACATCCATCTTGTCTTTATCAATTTATTATATGTTTTACAGACGATGAGGTCATTCATAATTGAAGAGGATCATGGGTTATGACTTCATTGCACTACTTTGAGCATCCGTCACATTTATTGATTTTGGAAAATTAAGAAGTTCTAGTCTCCATACCAAATCTCACTAAAATTATTTTATTCTTTCTTCAGTTGTTATGTGAATGCAAACGAACAGACAGACAGATGGACTGCGGACAAAAGGAAATTAATGGGCGCTCCACTAGTATGTAACACGCCAGAAATTTGTATTTCACAAAATGACGTTTTATGAAACACTGTAGGTTTCCACTCTATTTATAAAAGTGAAAATTAGGGCTTGAGAAAGGGGGGTGAAAGCAGGATACAGTCTACTCAAATAACATTCTTAAGAAGTGTCGAAGGATGTGTACTCATTAGGAGAGGATAATAGACGTTGATAATGGAATACTAAAATACGTTTATGTTGAGAGAAAACCGTGTTTTTACAGGCAGAATGTCAGATGAAATAATATTGAAATGTATTTTAAATTACAATTACCTGGGAGAAAAATCATACATAGGATTCAACGAAGCCAGAAACTCTTTTAAGCCTGCCCTTCGAAGGAAGAAGATACAGTGGTGATTCTTTTGGGACTGCAAGTTTTATTTCAATAATGTTTGAGGTAACGAAATACAAAAATTTTGGTTGATGACTGTTGGATGTATAGCATAAAATTCTTAGGAACAGTATAGTTGAATCTGCAGAAATTCAAATACATAAATAATTATAATAATTGTAAGGTTTTCCATTCTACTCATTATAGGCCTATTCAAAAGGCTAATGAACTGTAGAATTATAACTAAGACTGAACTAATAACTTAATACGAAATAAAGTATATTGTGAGGCAAGTTATTGAAGAACTTGGTGTGGGTGATGATTCAGGCGTAATTTGTTAACCAGTGAAACATCGAATAGGTCACATTATGAGAACCCCCGTAGCTTTACATCTCTCTACATGTGTACTATCGTGCTGGTATCTTCAGACTCTTGATATCCTACGCGTGTGGGCTGGGAGAAGACTGGTCTGAGTCAGCAAGTTATGTTCAACATGCATATGTATGACTGATGAAGTTGATGATGGCCACTGGACCGGTAGGTGTGTTCTGAAATTGGAGCTGTCAAAAGCATGGCTCACTAAACCTACGTTAAGACTGCTCCTAACTTCTTGCCTTTTAGCGTCTGCTTATTGTAACAGGAAAGTTGAGGCGTGCTTCGCGTCTGTTTGTTCGTCTGCGTGTCTAGGTCTACAGGCTGATAATTGGTATTGGCCTAGGCCTATAAAGTTTGGCTGCCGGAGGCGAACACGTAGGCATCAAAACAGTTACGGCTTATCGATAGGGTTAACTTGTGGCAGATGATCAAAACAAGAATCTTAAATATTAAAGTGATGATAGTTCTTCGAAATGAAAAGAGCTTCCTTGAAGCAAATTTGCATATCAAACGGGTACCGGTGGCTGAAGAAGTAGTATAACTTACTAAATCGTGCGTCGACAGGTATATGAATAATTTGTGGAATTTTCGGTTCAGCGGGAATTTCACAGACACATTTTCAGTGTACGTGTTTTGCTGTCATTAAATTGTATATTAAGAGATTTGAAGTAAACGTTTCCACCAATGTTTATTCCTTTATCCGACTGAATTGTGACATTTCAAATTATAACCTGTCCAGTCGCGTATTTTACTTTACAAATATTACGAAGGGAGTTGTCTCTCCTTATGATTTTGTTTCTGAAATATAATCGATTAATATTTCGATAACGATTTCACTTCTTGCAGTGTAGTTTCAAATATTGCCTTTACTCTACAGTCACTCGCTACAAAACCAGTCCTGAGCCTTAAGCCATTAATAATTCGAAAATGCCTTTCACACTATCGCGGTATATCATTTATTGGCTTTTCGAGATTCTTAGCACAGCAACAAAAATTGCTGGAACCAAAGCCTGTGTCATATTCAGGGTTCTGGGTTGTTATCTTAGTTTCTTAAAACATTTCAGATTAAATATTAGCTGAAGATTTCGTGGACACCAGAAAAATGTCTTTTCAGAAACACCAGAATCAAATAAACGACCACATCGAAAGAAATGGATATGCCTTATATTTGGGAGGGCTGTTTTCATTCACATTTCTTGTCTTTTAGTGGGTGAAATATCGTCATCCGTATTTTACACATATGCATCTTACAGTAAAAGAAAGCTCGGAAAGTACATTCCGTGCCATAATATACAACGTACTCCTATGCGTTGTTTGCAACATAAGATAAAATAAAACAGCCTCTCTTGACCTGACATAACCTCATCTAATCTTTCCTAACCGAACTCGACGTGACCTAAAATAATCTAATATTTTATAACGTAATTTAACTTCTAAAGTAATACAACTTGGCCAAACTAAATCTAACTTGAAAAACTACCTAACAATATCGCTCCTAAACAAACTTAACCCAACCGAACTTAACTAATTAAACTACCCTGACATAACGTAACTCAGCCTTAGCTAAGCGAACCTAACATAATCTACACTAATCTAACCTAACCTAACCTAACCTAACCTAACCTAATCTAACCTCTTATCACCTGACCTAACCTGCCCCACAGAACATAACCAAAAATAACCCAACCACTTTTTGGACATTCATAATTTTCAAATTTTTCATGTCTTAAAATTTTTGAAACTTTAAACTCCATAAAATTACAAATTTACGAGAATATTGAAACTTAAAAACAATTAAAATCTTATAAATTCTCAAAATGTATAAACACCCACAGTTATTTTTTTTTTAAATGTCAAAATCCAAGATTTAAAAAATTCTCTTATTCGAATTGAAACATTCACAATTCGTATTTAAACATTTCTCCTAACTTAAACTTCCTTAAATAAAACGAAGGAAACCTAAGATAACCTAACTCAATCTAACATGTCCTAATCTCATCTAACCTAATTTATCCCAAGAATCAATATTAACATACACTGACACTTCGGCTGATTCCCACTTATAACAATACGAAATAGATTACCATACTAATCAAGGTGAACATTTATAGAAGGCATAAGCATTGTAAACAACAAATTCGGACTTAGACAGTTCCTGATTTGGACACCAGATCGCAACACCTGAATGTCCATCCGTAATTCTTTATCACTGCTTGTAAGATATTCAACAATACTATTTTCAGGTCGTGCAGAATGGCACACCGCTCATACAAAATGTCATTCCGATCCGCCCAGTGTTTTTAAATGGAATCAACTGGATGGACGGACGGACAGTCACGAGCATATCATAATGCGTTCTCCCCATGCAGTTCGTGCATACGAATTCTTAACTTGTTTTTATAATTAAATTACAAGCTGCATAAGAACGTAGATGCAGGTATTCGTTCATATAATTCTGTTTTTATACATAAATTCCATTAGACAAAGCAGAACTTCAACAGAAAAGAGAGACGCAAAGCAAATGATATATTCTTACTTAGGGTACGAACATATTAAATGAGTTAGGGGGACCCAGGCTTGTGCGTGTGGTTACATTATTTTGATTTATTCCACAAAACACGTAGAATCTCAATTAAAATTTAAGTTACAAAAGCTGCAAAGGTTACGTTAAGCGTGAACATTTCAAAGGAGTCGTCAGTTAATAAAATTCATTTGAATTTAAAAGAAGTAATGGGGAATTGAAGTATTTTAATGTACATTTAAACTCCAATCGGCCGCTTGTGGAGATGATAAATGAAGATGTTTTTGGCGAAGGATAAACAGAAAGAATATTTATTAATTTATTATCGGACTGGTTGGGTTTTGTGAATGTTACTTTCAGCGGGGGAGCGAAGTGCTGAAAACGTTATACAAGAAATAGAATGGCCCAGTGCTAAGCAGCTGAGGCCACCTGCGTCATACATCATGCAGCTGAGGTACCAGCACTGGAACTGGTATTTGCTGCTGCAAGCCGCAGCGGGTTCCACGACTGCCAGTATGCTTGAAGGCAAAGCGGTTACCACGTCTTACAATAAGACGATTCGACTTCTTTTGTATTGTGAGTCTTTTTCTTCAGAGGTTTCATTGTCTAATGGGATTTTTCAGCAAATCAGTTCCTCAATAATTTATTGTAGGTTTTCTAGTTTCTCTGTACCGGATTTATTACGGTACAAGAAGGGGGTGTAATTAGTTACATAATTGTATTTGTGTTCAACGAATCCAAAGATGTATCAGAATCTCTATAAGCGACAACCACAAGATCTATTAAAAGTTATAAATTTATGGATATAAAAATAGAAAATGCGAGTCACCGAATAACACACGGTCTTGGCGAACACAGTAAACAGAACTAAAAGTTGTTAAAATAATGGTATAAATAATAGCCACACGATTTTAGTAAACTCCGAATATAAAACTGGAAAATATGATTTACCAAATCTAGAACGGTTTGCCAAAAACAGAAGACATTGGTACGTAAAGCACATATTAAAAACAAGGACCTTGCTTCGTATTCAAGGGGTAGCGGGTTCAAATATTTGCCCTGCGATCGGTTATTCTGACAATTTGTTTGTGGTTTTCCTCTCTTCCTCCAAGCGAATACGTGAATTGTAAGTTGAATTTTCCAATGAGTGTTCCCCACAGTTTTCTTTAAAATTCATTATCCATTGATTACTCCCATTAAGTTACGTCGATTGAAGCGCCCCGAAGGAAAAACTGAAATAAACCGATTATATTCTAATGTACCGCCATTCTTGAACTTTATGGTGCCGTTTCTGTAATTTTTATTTTTATTTTTGTGTTCTAGTCTGTTTATTCTAGACTGCCGCCCGGTGCGAATTAGTCCATATCTGTTGTGTGCTACACATGTACGATTTGTTAGTTATTTTCATTTTCATATTAGATTTTTCAGGGATATAAATTTTGTCTGTAACCTCTCATAATGTATAACAACTGAAAAAATTTTGAACGAATTTTCTACTCGGCGTATTTATACCAGAAGTTAATTTGTTTCCTTTGGTAATACAAGTTTTGCACGAAGGAAAGTGTATCTTCATCAGTATTCTCAAACTCAGCCCCTCAAACAAATAATAACATAACGTGAGACATCTACAGCTGTTTAAAAACAATCTTCCTAAAGAACATATCCCACAGCTACTACAGTAGGATCACAATTTAAAAAAAAAGAGCTGTACACTGAAGCAATTTGAACTTTTGATACAGAATCCTATAGAATAAACAGCTGTGGCGTAGTTGCAGACAATGTTGTTTCTTATTCGAGATATTCCTGGTGCAAAATTGACCGGTGGTCGGCTGTCACTGACAAGCATTTTGTAGTTAGTTATCTTAATCCCTGCAAGCTGTGCCATGACATTAACTAAAATCAGGCCACTGTACGGTACACTATAGGCCTACATTACGGTGTGGGCTGCTTTGAGCGTCGTTATAAACTGTAAGTAAACTAATGTGAATATTAGAAGGACGTATGTCATATCCAGCAGAAAAGAGAGAAACTGTGGCCTTATTTACTAATATTTCTATTAATACACTTTTCGGTACCTTTATTTAACAAATAGTTAACCCCACTACCCAGGCTTCGATTCGATTTGAAATGCACTGTTTCTCATTATTTTCACCTCTTTAGAGTCAGCATCTCCCCCGCCCCTCACTCCGATATATAATGTAGTTTGCAACGAATCTAATTTTAAGTGAAAATATTTTATTTAATTTGATGGTACTGGATACTCTGTATAGTTTGATTTAAATTAGAGAATCCGGAAAGTGTTTGGTGGAATATAAATTCACACAGACAGCTGCGATGACAGTCGGATACATGATTTGTTGGTTTGATGTTAGCAAGTTCTTAAAGATTTGTCGCGAATATTTATATTTTCACTATAATGTTACTGGATCTTCCGAGACAGTACGGAACCTAGCGGTAACTTCGGGACAAAAGATTTCCGAAAATTTTGTATTGCCATTAAACTTGAAAATAATTATTGTTGATCTTCGTTGCACTTGATTATTCTAGCGTTTGCAGAGGAAGGCTTCACGGTAGAAATGTTC
Organism: Zootermopsis nevadensis; assembly: GCF_977971745.1. Lineage (NCBI taxonomy): Eukaryota > Metazoa > Arthropoda > Insecta > Blattodea > Termopsidae > Zootermopsis > Zootermopsis nevadensis. Next base: position 6,840,312 of record NW_028259134.1, on the reverse strand, counting down.
TTATCTAAATGAACCCAGCCATAAGTGTGCACAACCCCCAGACCTGGCAACTTCTGGGCAGTTGAGCAGAAGGCACAGGTGTGTATTTTAAAGTTCCGGGCGGTGATAAACATGGCGAAGCAAACGAGGCAACCTTGGGTGCTGTAGGAGTAAGAACCCTTGAAGTGCAAAACTCTTGGATGGCTTAGCAATTGGTGAAAAGACAGACGTTGGATTTCGTGGAGTGGCAGGCCCGTTGTTTTGTAACCTGGAAGGAAAAACGTTCAGGGCAAAGTCATGGATCGCACATGAGAGCATATTACAGGGAAATAAAGGTTAAAGTCGGGGGATTAAAAATAACCTTGAAGTGGTAATTCTGTTAGGCTAATTTCTCTAAGGCAAACCAAGGATGTAGAAGCCTGAGAAAGTGTAAGCAATCTTAGAAGTGACTTAGCTCCTAGGGTACGACTCGAGTGTGGGGGTATCCGAAATACGCAACAGACGACAGTGTACCAGTAATGATTATTGTAATTTGATTGTCAGCACTAAATCACCAATATCTTCATTTAATAATAATAATAATAATAATAATATATTTGGTTTAGACTATATACAGAGATCTGTGGCCGCCTAACACCAGGTTTTCACGGCCACAGTCCTTACATACGTAGCACTATTCGCACTACTGCTTACTACAACTATTCACTAATGCTACTCTACATGACTATTCCTTAATCCCTAATACTATTTACATAACTCTTTCTTATTGCTCTCGTGCCTTCTATCCCAGTGGCAGTTCTAAATTCCTAATTTTGACCTGTCTTTTACATCTTACTTTGTACAGAAATTTCCCTACATCCCTGACCTCCGTGTCATTCGTAGTGCTTAAAATTTTCTTGAAGGCCATTTATGAATTGTAGTTATTAACATCACTCAGTGTTTGTGATCATAAACGAATAAAGAATAGTTGTTATGGTCACTGATGGGTGGTAGCTACAGGCAGATTCAAGGGGGCCTATCCTACCCTTCGCTTCCCCATGTCCTAAATAACACGTAAAGAGGAGGGGGGTTTGCAAATTTTTTGGGTTTTGGGTACTTGTGAAGTAACCAAGTTACAGAGTTTCGCGATTTCAACAGTTGTTATGACTGGGCTACGATGCCGGCAGAGGCAAACATTTTTGTTCTAGCTTCTTTGTCCATACCGGCTCTGGGGCCCACCCAGTGTGTATACGGGAGGTCTTTTCCGATTCGGACGTTACTTGACGCTGATCACTCGCCGCCATCTAGAGCCGAGGCCAAGAACAAGTAGGAGCTACACCTTCCTCTCTCCCCCCAAGCGCACTAACGGCTGGTACCGGGGACAGCTTTACTTTTACTTGACTTTTTCTTATCGCTGTGGTATTCACCTGCTACGGTTATTTTTTCCCGACGCCGTTTTGTTACTTCCAAGCCGGTTCTACTAGAAGTGTTTGTGTGTGGCCCGTTCTAAATGAAAGATCTAAGCCTCTTCTAATCTTGTGCAGTTTGCGACGGGATTTCTTAAGGTTTCAAGCTCTATTCGTAAGATTTACTAATTATCATAATCGTTTCAGAAGCTTTGGTGGCGGCTCAAGGCTTTGTAAGATTAATATCGATTGATTTGATATGGCGAGGCATTATCACGACGGCAGTCAACATTTTTCTAGTCATAAATATGCAGCAAGCAAATCAGGCAGCTCCGTGGCGCCACTATTATGGTCCGCATGTACTCACGGTTTGTAGGGGCGGAAGATAGGTCTTAAATGTACCATGAAGAAAAGAGTTTGGCTTTTCTATGCATTAAAGATCGTATTATTTATTAGTTTATTTATTGCTGTGTCGGAATAGAACATGATTTCTGATTTAGAGGTTAGTGTGTTTTGAAGTAGGGTGCTCATGAGAATGTTTGGACCTAAAGGAGTTGAAATATTAGGAAACTGGAGGAAATTACGTTTTGAGGAGCTCCAAAATTTGTAGCCTTGACTAAGTAATATAACATGAACTCGGGAAATATAGGTGTGGCCTGCAGTTAGTGGAGATAAGTGTTATAATAGATCTTGGCGTATATGGGAGAACAATACAGAATAGATGTTAAGGAACTAGTGTGGTAGGGCGTGTATTGGATTTATCTGGCTCAGGACAGGTACTTTGGCGAATACATGTGAACGCGGTACTAATTTTTTGGGTTGAAAAAATAATAAATTCTCAGTAACTGTGCCAGTACCAAAGGCTCGTTTTCAAGGGAACGTACGTGTGGAGATGAAAACTGCTACGGGGCCCAGAATGAGAGTATAATCCAGAGTTGGAGCAAATACGGGGATGAACTAGTGAAGACAGTAGTTGAAATCGATTTCTGGGTCACCACGATTTTCTGGCACAAGGAACTGTTTGTTGACTGCCGATGTTATCTGTGTTCTCTTGAAAGAGAGAATTCATAGGGTAGCAAGAGAATAAAATTGTATTGGGCGACGATAGGTATTTTACCGTTTCTGATGGTTCCGAGGCAGTGATGATTCTTGTCAAGCTATAAAACGGTTTTAATCGAAGTGTAGGTCATGTGACAACTAACGGCCGTTCATCCCCGAAGGCCGAAGTTATGCAGATGACCTTGCTGCTACAAATTGAGAATTTTAATAACTGTTTAGGTAAGAATCCGCAATACGTTTATACACTGACTTCCGATTATGAAGCACGCATTTGTATGCAAGGGGAATTCTAGAAGAATACATCAGTAAGGACAGCACACCATCTGTTGTGCGGATGACGTATATGGTATGAACCGCTAAGTTCGGCAGTCTGACGTCTACGACGTTCAGTGATGCTATTAAGGATGGCAATTTTAAACGAGTCTTGGCTGTTACTAGCTGTTACAAGACACAAAAAATGTATTTGTATTCATAACAGATTCTGCACCATAATGCTGTGTTCATTTTTATAGCTTGATTATATTCAAAGTGAAAATAGTTGGTAAGAAATTACATGAAAATCGAGAATGTGTTTTACCTAAGTACAAATTCATTGACAGTCATACAAATCACCTATTTGCTTGAACTTGCACCTCATTCATTCGGAATCAAGTTGTGTTGATGCTGTAACAACTTTGGATCGTGTGAAGACAAATTTATTTCTAAGTAAAGGAATTCTTAAAACGCAGGTAGTGTGTTCAGCAGCTGAGCTACTGTCAGCTTATCACGATGGGCTTCACTTATGAATTTTGTCAGTCCCATACGCCGACCTTAATTTAAGTAAGCAGTTTTTGATATATGGGAGATAGGAGTTGAAGGCGATTGGATTTTGATGGCCCAGGACAGGGACCAGTGGATGGATTTGGTTAATTCGGTGATGAACCTTCGGGTTCCCTATGCTATCTAGTTAGTTAGTTACTTCTTAGGCTGTGCCGATTATAATTATATGTCTATATGGATTTCAGCGCACTGAAATGTAAGTTAGTGCTTATCATGTTAAACTCTGGGTCTAGTCAGTAACTATCGCTGAATACGATGATAACCGAAGTTTACGATTAATTTACCAGCACACCATCGCGTTGCCGATCTTTTATAAAGTTCTTTGCATATAATTAAATTAATTCAGTGCAGATGTAGGAGAGTGAGGTCATCTGTCCACATGCTTCGTCTCCAAAATTGCGTATTTCAGTTGAATATAGTATTGTGGGTTTTCACTAAAAGCTGATGAATTGGATTATGGGTCGAATCAGTTTAATATAGCCCATACTTAACGTAAACCTTAAGTGAAATAGTACTTATTTGCTTAAAACAGTGAATTTATTTATAAATTTTATTAAGAAGCAAAACACTCGTTTGAAACTTTATTCGATATGAGGAATATTTAATGAAATACGAAGAAAGATGATGTTGGCTGTCTTCTGGGTTGTAGTTCCTTGACGTCTGGTAGAAGATAACCGTCATTTAAGAGGCCTTCCTGCCTGTCTTATGATGGAGTCAGCTAGGACTTTTAAAATATTGTAACCTAGAAGGCGGCTGTATTCATGCTCGCCGCCATGAAAACCTCAAATCTTATGAAGAAAGACATTTTGTGGTTCTGTGCAGTGTGATAAGCTACGTGTAGTTTTCTATAAAAAACATCTGAGACAGTGAGAGATGGGAAATAACATAATATGCATTTTTTAAATATGTTGCTTCTCTTACAGTGAGATTACCCCCTTCCACGCATATTGCCATTTGGTAGACATTATTTAAGCTTACTTCATTCTTCTGAGCAATTGCATGCACACGATATTTAGTACTTCACCCCGCTTCTCTAAAGATGGGATGTGTCGATGGTGTTATTCACGTGCATTATATCGATTTCCGTGACTCTTTGCCCGATATTAAGTAATTCTGTTTCCTCAGTCCCTCCAAACAAGAATTTACTACCAAGCCACATTCTTATTAACCCTACAATTTCTCATCGGACACAAATCCTTTTTTCGTTGATAGTGATTATTCTTCAGGTGATCCATACATTCACTGACAAAGAAATCCAAGTATAAAATATCTTATACGATTTGAGGTTTTCACAGCGGAGAGTATGAAGATTTCTGTCTTCTAGGTTGTTGCGCTTTGTAGTATAGCCGATGTAAACTAACGTTTCGGAGGTCATACTGCCTCCGTCATCAGGGCGAGGCAGGCAGTATGACCTCTGAAACGTTGGTTAACATCGACCAGACTACACAGCGCAACAACCCAGAAGACAGAAATCTTCATACTCATCGCCCTGATGACGGAGGCAGTATGACCTCTGAAACGTTGGTTAACATCGACCAGACTACACAGCGCAACAACCCAGAAGACAGAAATCTTCATACTCATCGCCCTGATGACGGAGGCAGTATGACCTCTGAAACGTTGGTTAACATCGACCAGACTACACAGCGCAACAACCCGGAAGACAGAAATCTTCATACTCATCGCCCTGATGACGGAGGCAGTATGACCTCTGAAACGTTGGTTAACATCGACCAGACTACACAGCGCAACAACCCGGAAGACAGAAATCTTCATACTCATCGCCCTGATGACGGAGGCAGTATGACCTCTGTAACGTTGGTAAACATCGACCAGACTACACAGCGCAACAACCCAGAAGACAGAAATCTGCATACTCATCGCCCTGATGACGGAGGCAGTATGACCTCTGAAACGTTGGTTAACATCGACCAGACTACACAGCGCAACAACCCGGAAGACAGAAATCTTCATACTCATCGCCCTGATGACGGAGGCAGTATGACCTCTGAAACGTTGGTTAACATCGACCAGACTACACAGCGCAACAACCCGGAAGACAGAAATCTTCATACTCATCGCCCTGATGACGGAGGCAGTATGACCTCTGTAACGTTGGTAAACATCGACCAGACTACACAGCGCAACAACCCAGAAGACAGAAATCTGCATACTCATCGCCCTGATGATGGAGGCAGTATAACCTCTGAAACATTGGTTAACATCGACCAGACTACACAGCGCAACAACCCAGAAGACAGAAATCTTCATAAAATATGTTATTAAAATTACTATGCAGTAGGGATGTATGCACAATAGACCATGACAAGGCGAAACTGAACTGCTTCTTGCCTACTGTGTGGTCTGCTTTTGTTGGGGTGGGGGACTGTCACAGTGGACCTGCGGCCGCCAACGGACGCATTCTCCGTCGCCGATGTTGTACATGAATGATGATTGAGCCATTTGACTACCACAAATCAGTCTGTTCTGATCTGGGCACAAACACGGGCCTCTTGGGACGAGAAGTTGGCGACACTTGCCTGAGCGATGACATGCCCGTCATCGTGTCGTCTTGCACAAGGCTGGGTTACGCTCGTCTCTCGTTGTGTAGTAATGTCTGAAGCCTCTGATGTGTCAAATGAAGCACTCACTACTCTTGTTACGCTTCTCACACAGACGTGCGCGCATATTATTATTCTATAAATACACCATAAATGTCAAAGATCAGTCGTGTCTAAACCATTTCAATGAATATGCTTCAACAAATATTACTGTGAAATAAGTAAACAGTAATTTGTAGTAAGGAGGAGATACCGAGATGAAACTGCACAATTTTCATCGTTTTGAAAATAGTTCTTATATCGCTGCAGGAGTAGAAATACATTGGCTGTTTGAAGCCGGAAAGAGAGAGAGAGTTAGGAGGGATTGATGAAGGATAGAAGCAAAGAGAAAATTGTGGTGGAGAAGTGAGAGACTACTTTTCTAAGGGTGGGGAGAAGCCTCTTGTTGTTAGAAGCTTACACAGGAAATGCCAGCTCATCTTTCTGATGACGACAGGATGAGAGTGGAGAGGTTAAGGGGGTGAGAGCTTTACAACAGAGACGACGTAGTTTTGATTCACTTATTGATGAATTTTGAAATTCTAATTTGGAAGGTAAGGGATTTAGCGGCGTCCACAGATATTTTAATGGATTTAAATCGAGAGGGCTTTCGTGAGAAACACGCAGTAGCAGCTTAGAATTTGGAAACCATCTGAGGATTTGCTTGAAGACCAAATGCACGCTCATTACTAGTCAGCAGTCTGGCAAACAACAGAATATTGTCGCCCCCTAGATTTCCCTAAATTGAGTGCCGTAGGCTTTAGTGGTAACTTCGTACATTTCTGCATTTGTACAGGGTGATCTAAAATTCACGCAACCCATTTTTGAAACATTTTCTATTTATAAAAAAATACATCGAAATAAAAAACAAAACAGAAACAGTGGTTTTGAGTGTTGAAGTTTTCACCGCGTTCGGCGATGCATTCATTCACCCTTGTCTTCATTTTTGATGCAACCGGGTGAAGCGTTTTTGCAGTGGCGGACACTGTTCACTAGACGAGATATCGATTTGTTTGACCCTGACCGCATTCTATCAAGTTACGTATGTTCGAAGTGCCAAGGAGTCTTCAGCAATCAACACTCGTTGCACTTGTGAAAAACACATCCTAGCACTTGAATGTTGAACTGACGCACTGGTGCAAGCAGGTTACAACAAGACGTGACATGCGTGGGCGTTAGTATAGTTGCAGCTATATTTTGTGTATATTAATCCATGGGAATTGTATTGAATTGCAACCATCTAAAAGTATTTTAATACGGGGCTGCGTGACTGTTAGATCGTTCTCTGCAATACAATATGGGTTATCCACGAAGTCAGGAATCAGTGTCAATTGACTTTATTTTAAAATGTTTTGATTTTTTATTCTTTTTGTTGCAAGTTCGTGTTGTCTCTACATATTAATCATGTCGTTAAGCTTACAAGATTGGATTTCTTTCGGTATAGTTTTTATTGAATTACGCTGCTGTTTAACTCTGTGTTTATACTTTACGCTCACGTAACAGAATGATGTCAATGCGCTTTTGTAGGCTTAACAACTTGATTATTACGTGCGGGAACCACAAACCTGCAACAAAAATAATTTTACATTGATTCCATTCCTTATAGATATTCTGTGCAATAATATGCAGGTTATTCGCGTCTGTTTCCATTATCATCTTCGGTTTCCTTCTCAGTACTCAGTACATCATACTGGTCCTCTGTTTGTTCCAAGAGCAGGGGTGTGCTTAAACGTTGCTAACTACTGGATTGTTTACATTATATGGTATGATATTGACGTATGCGAATACTTTGCCATACAACAGATCAATCCACTAGGTCTTTTACGTTTGTAAAGAATGTGATCACACAGGCCTTTTTGAAGCCGTGAGAGAGTTGTGTGTGTGTGTGGGGGGGGGGGGGGTTGAAAGTGAGCGACACTTAATTTCTGGGGGTTTCCAGGCAATGCCCGCTCATACTTCCGATAAGGATAGAATAAGAGTGAAGATGTTAGGGATACAACGAGTGAAAAATTGATAACAAAGACGGCCGAATTTTGGTTTCCTTGTTGAAAAATTCTGAAGCTGTAATTTGGAAAGTAAAGTAAGTAATTTAGTGGCCTCCACAACACAGGATAAATTTTGATGAATTTAAATCAGGAGAGCTGCATGAGAAGCATGAAATAGCAACTTAACACTTGGGAACCATCTCATCATTTGCTTAATGACTAAGAAAACCTGCGACGAGATGGCCGGTCTAGGTGTCTAACATGAGTGCCGTAGGGTTTATGTTATGGAAACATAATGGGCTACTGTATTATGTTCCGAAACCGAAGCTTATCTTAGTAATATTTACGAATTCAGTTCGTACCGCAAAGAAAACATGACGAAGATTAACTGAGTAATGCTGTTTAAGGAAATAATCCCGATTTAGAGTGAGAATCATACAAACCACGTAAATAAAAATGAAGAGTTGTTGTAGCATGTGGGACAGATAATTACTGTTGCGATCAAAAGAGTTAAAGGAAAAAGGTAATTGGCTTTATGTAATGCTTATACCTAACAAAATGATGTAGAAGGTAATGAACTTATCATTATTTTACTGTCAGACCATATTCTTTCTGACGCTTATGACGGATTGATTATGGCTATTAAAATCTTGATTCATGACTATGGACGTTCTGTACCAGCTAGAAATGAAAATACTCTGTGGTAAGGAAATAAAACTGGTGAACGTTTCTGCTTCTGACGCTAGTCACTTAATGCAAGTTACAAGATTGTAATTTTGGTAATTTTCGGACTGACATTTTATCTTGTTTGAAAGTAATGATAATGATTTTTTTCTCCCTTTCGTGGACGATTGTGAGTTCTGATTTTCTGTTTGTTTGAGTGATTCTTATTGAGATTATTGTATTTCCGTCTTATGTGCCCTAGTTCTTTATTGATATTTGTTTCAATAGAAATACACAAACTTCTCCGTTCGTTTGCATTTACCAGATTTAATCGAAAAGATTCCATCTTTAATATTTGTTTCCTTATGTAAAAGAATTATAATTAATTTTATCCTGATGTTTTGGACTTCATTTACTGTGCGTTTAGCAGCAGATGAATTGCCCCTTGTTTAAGTTCATGTAGTATTTGAAATTATCTTTTGGTCGAGATATGTCTTACTAAAGTAAATGTTAGCATTGCAACATAAAAGTTTCTGTTCGACGTTGATATGTCTGATTCTGTATCCGTGACTTGCGTTGGTAATTTTGATGGTTGCATTCTGATGTGTGGATGGAAAATGTCCCGTCGACGCAATTAATCTGTGATACCACATATGGGTAAACGCAGATTATACACTACATGTAATTTTTGTAATTACATGTTTCGGCATTTCATCATAATGGCATGTGTTTGTGGATATAGGTAATAAGCGTCAAATATTACCACTAGCATGCACCTTATATAATTGTATTGATCAGGACTTACAGTGTATATTTGGTGAAGGTCGAAATGCTTAAACAAAGTAAAAGTGTGATACCTAATCGGGGAATAATAAAAGTGGAGATAAAAATTGTGTTTAAATATGCCAGTGTTTCATTTTGGTATTTCTGAGTGTGGAATCGGGTGTGTATTAACTTGAATATTGATCTTGATACTATGTATTGTGATATTTTACCGTTCATTCTATTATTAAAATCTTTACTTTTAGCATTTAAAACTTTAGCATACGAGGTGCGATCGGAAAGTTTCAAGACTGTGTCAATAGAGGGCGAACCGGATGTAGTACGAGCTTCTGCCGCTAGGGGGGGCATCATCGAATTAGCATTTGTTTCTTGGTTACGGGCGTTTTGGTAGTGCATTACACCGACCCTCCTGCGATTTCGGAATGGCGGATTTTCATGAACAAAGAGTGTGCATCAAATTTTGCCAAAGACTCGCCAAAACGGCTACGGAAACCTATGAAATGCTAAAGCAAGCATTTGGGGAGTCCGCAATGGGTCGTGCACAAACGTTTGTGTGGCATTCACGTTTTAAAAATGGCCGAACCTCTGTCGATGATGACAAGCGTTCTGGACGACCATCTTCGAGCACAACGCCCGAAAATGTTACGAAGATTCGGCAGGCCATTCACGAAGATCGACGTCGTACCATCAACGACTTGTGCGACATTGTTGGGATAGGCTATGGGACCTGTCAGCTGATTCTAAAGGAAGAACTCCACATGCGACGCATCCTGTCTGAGGACCAGAAGCAGAATCGACTTCTCGTTTGTCAGGAGCTCAAAGATCTTGCAAGAACCGACCCCAGCTTCCTTTCTAAGATCCGTGTGACTTCTTCCTCTTCCCAAAGATAAAAATTCAGCTAAAGGGAAGGAGATTTGAGACGATAGAAGAGATTCAGGGAGAATCGCAGATGGTGCTTGACAGGCTGACAAAGAAAGATTTCCAGGGATGCTTCCAGGCTTGGCAGCGGCGCTGGGATCGTTGTGTTCACTCCCAGGGGAACTACTTCGAGGGTGATGGATGAATTTAATACCTGAGATAAGTGTACGGGTTTTTATACGCGCAGTCTGAAAACCTTTCGATCGCACCTCGTGTATGCATTTTAAGTATGGGTTCATAGCATCTGTCAGATATATCTTTTAGCAGTAATATTTGACGTTATATTTACAAAGACACGTGGTGATGGCGAAATGCTGAAACACGTAGTGTTTATACAACACCAAGTTTTAATAATCTTCGTTTATTCATTAACACCTTAGTTGAGTTGACAGCGCACCACGCCTGTTACTTGTTATCCAAACAGTAGGACGCAACGATTTAAGCATAAGGACGAAGTGTGTGCTGCTGGGTACCCGGTATCTGCATATGGGCTTCATTCTTTAAATAAAGTATGTACGTGTGCAATTTAGATGCATATATTGCCTAGAAGGATTATTTGAATGATTACACTTATTAATGGTAGTCGCTGTATGGAAATGTGTGGCCTTGACTGTGTTCATGTGACTGCCATTGTGGAAGCGATATGTTGCGAGTGTGGTACGGGTAATAAAAATCCAGCCACCTGTTAAGTTTTATTGAAGGTGAATAAGGGTTTCAAAGTTGGGATTATTTACGTCAATGTAAGCTTCATCAAACTGTGTACATAGTTTCGTGGTCTTACCAATCGAAGGGACACATAAGTGCAAACATAGTCCTTAATGGTAATACATCGTAATAGTCTCCCAACTATCATCAAACAGAAAGAATTTCATTCGAAAGAAAATTGGACAAAACCTGAAATGGAAGATGGTTGTCTTCTGGGTTGTCGCGCCGTGTAGTCTGGTAGATCTTCGCCAACGTTTCAGAGGTTCTTGCTGCTTCCATCATCAGGGCGATTGCCATGGTGATGGATGCAATAAGGACTTCTTCTACCAGACTACACGGCGCAACAAACCAGAAGTCAGCCATCTTCAAATTCACCTCCGTGAAAACCTCAAATCCTACAAAAACTAAAATGACCCGTCCCTGCGTATCAAAATGGCTCCTGCATAAAATCCTGTGCATAATTTTGCTCTATGGATTTTATTAAGTATAGAAAATAGTTTACAACCTGTAATATTGTTTAACTATCATTTTAACTACACAAGTATCTTAAATGTTTGATTGAAATCTAAATTAACCTCAAGCATAGGTCGGTCCGTACTCCCATATCCCACGTAAAAACAGTGTGAATCGTTTATTATCTGCCTACTACAGTAGTGATAACTTCAAATCTCGCTATGGCGAAAAGTTAGTGTGATATTCATTGCTCTGCAGAGAGGATCTGAGTCAACTGCAGTAGCGTAGCGTATATCAACTCTGCCTCAGAATGTTCGCAATGTCCAACATAGCCCGTAGTCCTGCTCGTTTTATTTTGGAATTTATTTATGTGGAACTTTATTTGGACCAAGACTGACTATTTCTCGTAGTTTCTAAGAAAGAAGAATCTTCATGTGGCCTTATCTTTCGCTGCAGATCTGTCGTTTAACTTCAGACAGTAGAAACTGCTACTCCAGAAACGGACCAGATTTATGTTCTGAATTTACTTGACGGTAAATTGAGCACACATTTCTCTCAATTTGCAGTAAGAGCCATCTCTCCATCTTCATATTTAACTGAAGCGAAGGAAAATTGTTCTCATTCATTGTAACAACATTGCACACGACCCTTCTGCTGGACCAGTCTTTCAGCTTCTTTAGAGAAATATTAAGTTACAGGAACCGACTACGAGAAGAGCAAACGTACATCCCATACGTAAATCAATGTTTATATCAGTGATTAAGTTTTAAACCGTAATCGTATTTTAATTACTTCCACTTCCAATTGCTTGTTTTTTGCATTCATGATTAATGGAATTACTTATGCAAGATATGAATTAGTACTTTAGCCCTTGAAGGAACTGTTTCACATCCAGAACCCCTGAGATTCATCCACAGACTTCATTCGTATACTTTACAAAATAAAACAATTATTAAGTTGTTTTTGCTGAAGTGGTTTGTCTCCATTAAGATAAGAATAGGGAGCCTTTACATAAAAATGTCGGCTCAGGAGAAATCACGTAAAAACAAATTATTAACTGATTCCGTCGCACCGTTGACCTCGCCAATGTAGAACAAGGAATACAATGCTAATATTGACTATTACTTTGTACTTTTTGAAAGGTTACTGGAGTACGTACGCTTTACAGACAAACAACAAAGTCTACATTTTTCTGAATTTATTTGCACTTACTCTCGGTATAACCGTGCCACGGTGGTCTAGCGGTTAGAAGGCTGGCCTTGTAATCCTGGGGTCTCGGGTTCGATTCCCGGCGGTGCCCGAATTTATAACTTGTGTTGGGCAAGGCCGTGGTCTAGGCAACACGGAGTTTTCCTCCGGGGGCTTCCCCGGTTTCTCCGTGGCATCCCAACAATTACCCCATTCACACACAGAAGAAGGCAATGGCAAACCACTTCTGGATCATCTGCCAAGAACGTATATGAACAGGTCCCAGTCCGAGAAAAGGATGGAAGGATCCTGTTCATATGGACCTGTCGGCAGACAGAACACTACAAAATAAAAAAAACTCTCGGTATGAGTTTTACGCAGAAATTTGGTATACATGTAGTTGAATAATGTACAAGAGCGCAGATTAAATGACTATCTTTGTGAATACAACGTATACATTCAAAGGTTTATGACATCAGGACTTGAACTTGCAAATGTGACCTTTGCATCAGAGTTAGTCCCCTACAATACCGACGTGTCTACCAATTAACATGGAACACGAACCGAAGTAAAGTCACCTCCGTAATTTCCATGGGACTTGGTCCCATGTCTTGGAAAAAGGGACATCGATTTATGCTCTTTTTTCAAATTAGGCAGAGATATGTGTATACTTACAGAAGAAATATCTGATATAGATTGCCTAATTGTTTTAATGGAGTTACAGATAAGCCACGTACGGGCAAATACAAGGAAATTACGGATCATTTAAATTATGACGCCAGCTGTACTCTTGCATCACTTCCGGTTTCGGACTTAATATTCAGCTCTTGAAGTTTGTTACACAATGTGTGCAAATTGTTCCTGTAACCTGTCACCATAGACTCTGCTGTCCATACAACAGACAATTGTTGTTTGGTTGACGGTACTTTTTAAAGTCAATATAAAAAACATACGCTAATCTCATCAACATATTTATTCATTGACTTACATACTTATTGTTATTCCTTTTAACAGAGCAAACGATGCAATTGTGTTCTAATCTCTATTCATTCCACAAGTGTTGCCGAAACACGTCAACGTGTTTTGTAAATATGTTTTGGTGTGTTTCCTATTTATTCTGTTGTTTATCGGTAACTGGTTGGGGACGGAAGAGCGTAACTTTAAATGACCTTGACTTTATATTACAAACTGGTTAATGAATACAATGAAAAGCCTGCAATATAGGGTTATGTTTCAAGGTCTCCTAACCTCTTTGTTTAATAAGAATATCAAAAATATCCCCCGTTATTATTAATCGGAAATTTTGTATTTTGTTTTAAATGACTGTTATGATAATTACTTGCATTGCATGATCATAGAGTCTTTTTAAAGAAAAAATCCTGTTCCAAAATCGATTTTAATTGCTGTTGAATTCTCTGAATATCTGTGTACGATTTAAGGTTTTCATAGCTATTAATATGCAGGTTATCTAAAAAAGGTAATGTTTACACATTGTGATGCAGAACTGTTCCCGCCTTTTGTCAGATGTTTGGTGAGGCCATGTGGTATCAACAAGACGGGGCTTCCCCACATTACCATAATTATTTCATGGCCTATCTTGACAACACTTTCCCGGCCGATGGATACGATGCAGAGGATCTGATGAGCCCCCCCCCCCCCCCCCCCTCACACAATCACCAAATTTAAACCCACCAGACTTTCCATGTGGTGTTACTTGAAGGACGCGGCGTACAGTGCAAAACCAGCAACAGTTCAAGAGATATGGCAAGAAATTGAACGGTCTTCAACAGCCGTCCCAGTTGCAAATTTGATCGCCGCTTGACAGTCATTAGCTCACCGCTGTCAACTATGCCACGAAGCCAATAGTGGTTATTTTAAACACCTGCACTAGTTTAACTGATTCACTAAGTACCAGTGCTGACGTATGTAATGGTTTAGTTTATTAAAATACCTTTATTTCATTCATTGAATTTGTAGGGGCGTCTGTAGTCGATGCACTGGGCTGTTGTAATGTTGTGGCTGTGTGTATTTTGAAGAAACATGAAGGAAAGCAAATATTTATCATTTAAAAATATTTCAGATCAGTGTCTTGTTCCTAATAAGGTGATATATATTTGTGTAGGCATGTTAATTGTTTGTACGATGGGCCATTTTTTAAAAATCCCTTAGTTTCGTTTGGTATCGTAAGAAGACTGTGGCTACTGCTACAAACCGGAATGAAATTTGTCCGACAATTTTTGTTGTAAATGTTTCTAAAAGCATCGAATTATCGCCCAAGGGATTGATAATCCTTCTCTATGCTCGGGAGGTCCCAGTTTTAAATATCGACTCGGAGACCGGCAGTCCTGAATGAGAATTTGTTTTTCTCAGCCTTCGTGAAAATGTCCAGAGAGTACCTTAAATTGACCGTGACAGCTTTCTTTCTATTTATTAATTATTTATTAATCATTACATCAGCAGACGCTATTCTAAATCTACGTACAGCGTCGTTAGATAAAAAGCACACGTCAATCTAATGGATTAGGTTTTACGGTGAATTAGAATTGTAGTTTTTATGCCTTCTCTGACGTAACAGACTTTCTTTATTGGTATTAGAGTTCTTTACGTGAAACAGTACATGTACATCACCAGACCTGCTTACAACCTGACAAATTTAAAATTAATCTTGAATATTAATAGAACCCCGTTACATTGTATGATCACTGCACTTGCATCCTATCTCCACTGGCAGGTCTCTGTACAGCATCAACTGTGGTTCTTGTTGCGGATTTATTAATTTTCAAATCACTTGTTTTTAAGCAAAACAAACAGCTAGGCGTTAGAAGTGAAAAGTTGGAACAAGAATGACTTGAAATTGCGCATTATGCGCTTGTGCGTGCATGCGTGTATCTATGTCCGAAATTTACTTTTGAAGGAATTTTAGTGAAAATGATGTTGAGGTCTCTGCTACAATTTGTCAGCACATCCCATTTCAACTTAAAACCTGACACTAGTAAAGGACACTTTACATAAATCTACATGGGTTTTCGCGCTTAGATGAGATTGAATGGGGAATGTTGCTTGGAAAATACGCAGTGAACTGTCCATCTACGTGGGTAATCCACTTGGTGACATTATCGCAGTGCTATATATGCGCCAGACACCCCGCCCACAGAAAGGGCATTCGCCCCACGCATTTATGATGTCTTGTGCTATTCGCAAAGGACAGATTCTTGCGATAGCTCAAAGCTGTTACTCTAAGCTTGCATTTTCTTGGGTCTTTTGATGATTTTATTTAGTACTTCCAGGAAGTTAAAAAAGCTTATAAATATACTGGGTCAATTTGTTTAAAATTTCTTTAACTTACCACACTTAATTATGCTGTGTTTTCTCATTTGATGTCATATAACTTTTCTTACGTTTATCACAGTATCCACCAAGAAACAATAGCAGCAGATGAGCTGAAATGTAAAAGTGGCCGTGTAACTAGGCACCATGCTATGAAAACTTGTATTAAGTGAGAGTAAGGCTCCCCACATTCCTGGTTAGCGTCATACTACGGCTGCTCTGCGTAAGAACCCATAGGGGGCTGCATTGGCCCATATCAGAAACGAATGAATTGGTGAATGGAAAAATACAGGCGCTGCTAGAAACGGACCTCAGTCGTCCAATCAGTAATAAGGCAGGCATTTCACTAATGTGGCCGGGCTAGTAACATCTCTAAATCCGATATTCGCTATAAGAACTGCCAGACTTACACGTTAATTTTAAATACTTTTCAGTTGAATTTATTTGATGTTTTGTATTACGCCCATATCTGGAAGTCCCGCTATTATTATTATTATTATTCAGTGTTCTGTCTTACGACAGGTCCATTGCTCTGCCCAAAAAGAGCTCTCCAGTTTTCCCTATTCTCGGCTTCTCGTTTTAATTCCTGGAACGTCATCTTCTTTCCTTGTTTAAGGTCGTCGGTTAGCTGTATCAATCTTCTTCCTAGTCCTTTCTTTCCTTCAACCTGGCCTTCGGTGATATCACTCAGTAACCCATTCCTTCTCATAATATGTCCCATCCAGTTAGCTTTCCTTCGTGTAATCGCCTGCAGAATGTTTCTTTGCTCGTTGACTCTCCTCAATACTTCTTCGCTGGTCACTCGATCCGTCCACCTGATCTTCTCTATTCTTCTCCAACACCACATTTCAAAACTCTCCAGGTATTTCTGTTCCTTCTTCCTGAGTGTCCAAGTCTCTGCTCCATACAGCGCGACACTCCATACGTAACACTTCACTAGTTATACCACCATCTTACTAGCAGCGTCGTACTGTACGCTGTGCTTTGCCAAAGTTCGTTAAGTGATTGCTGGCTAAAACCTTATTGTTTCTGTTACGGTGAAGTGAGACTGTGTCGCTGTGGGTCTAAAGATCTTAAGGCGCCCTTTGTCCTTCCCTCAGAAGAGACATGGGTGAATACGGAGCAGCAATGGAATGGTAGTGACAATGGAAGACGGAAAGTCTCAAAGACAAATCTACCCTTGTGTCACTAGAGACAAATCCAACATGGACTGACCCGGGACACTGCGGTGAGAAACCTTCGAGTAACTGAGTTATGGCACGACCTGGCAATATCTTAACAGACGTCATGACCATTTCCTTCCGCATCCATCACTATTCCTAATTCTAATCGTCCAGCAGTTCAATGCTTTAAATTAATTATGAAACGAATTGGTGTTCAATGATTTTCCTAACGCCTTCCCTCATCTAGTGTTGGGATGGAAGCTCGTAGTCCTTAATAACTGAGTATTCCTGTATTGGCGCAAGTACGTGATGTCCCACGAAACGTTTGCCAAACTGCGGGTGGTTATCCGTTGACCTATTTTGAATGAATGGTACAGAATATAAACTGTTTTATGGTTATGTAATAAATCTGTTCCCATTTTCGTTATGTCCCCCACCAATCTTTTAGGGCACGTGCACTTGTAGTGCGGTCTTATCGACCTCCGACTGGTTTTACCATTCGTACTTGAGGGACGTTTTACAGCAGACTACTACCCGTGTCTGCTATAGGACGAGCTAGCACTTCTTTTCTACGACTTTCCTCTCCAGGTCTGATTAAACACGTCCTACAACATGACGGTTCTACGCCTCACTTCGGTTTACAAGGCATATACTGCTGGAATCGACGCTATGGAAATCCTGGGTTTCGTCGTGGAGGTCCGCCTCCCGTTCGCCATTCCTTACACCCTTCATTTCTGTTTATGGGGATGTGTGAAAGACTTTGTGTGTCAGGAGAAATGGCGGACTCGAAATGAGTGTTATGGCGCTCTTGTTCTGAGCAACGGTGACAGCTTACGGAAAGCAATACTTGCTGTTTTGAAACCAGATCGCTTGTGCATGGCCAATGCAGGGCGTCGTTTCCATCAAGCCACCGAAGAACATAAGTTATGTCACAGTGCATGTTTGAATGTTATTAGAAAGCCACGCTTATGCAGATGATTAATTTTTCGATTACAATAATTTCAATTCATCTACGCGTGTCTGATTTTATTCCCTTTTCATCCATCATAACTACATGGCGGGTGAACTTTCGACCCACGTTGATACAATATTTTTCGCTCACAACAAACCAATGAATAACGACTCAAAGTTTGGCAGACGTTTCGTGGTACACTTATATAAGCCACAATCTTTCCATTGCTCACGTGTAGGTGTGTTGCCTTTGTACAGAGTAAAAATTAAGTCATATCATTTTTTAATAAATGTATTCCCTTTGTATAGTTGTGTTGATAGTGTTCTATTCTCTACCTAGGTCCTGTATTACATTAAATGAGAGGATTATTTTGTTTGAATTGGGAAGGTTGTGGACGCAAACATACGTCGTTTTTAAGTTGTATGCTGACATTTAAATAAACTAAGTAAAACCACGAAAACTGACAGCTACGATAGACGGACCACCCACATTATGGATCTCCCTTTCACTTCATTTTTACGAGAAGACTAACATCGACATTTTCACCTTAGCAAAAACCTCAAATTTCATATAATTTTCTGTTGTAGCCATTTTGGTCTCATGGCTTCTAACTAGTAATTTTGTGGATGGAGTGAGAATGTCGTATCCTTTATCTCTATTCTTATTTATCTGGTCGTTCTGTGCTTACATAAAATATGTTTGTTGCTAAGAACTCTTCGTCCATGAGCCCATCACCTGGTTTAATCACTGTCGTCTTGTTATTGAGGGTACTACACATATTTTATTGACACCCGTATGAATATCATGCAGTTGGAAACTGCATTTTGATACAGTCAATCTGTTTTATCAAATATTACTGACGTGGCGGGCTTGCAAAATTGTGATGTGGGATCAACATAAGTACCATTCAATATGGGATCTTGAATTGTATGTGATAACAAGTAAAGTAAAGTAAAGTTTGTCCCACTACACGCCATGTAGGCGTTTGGGGTGAGTGGAGGTATAGCTCCACTCTTCCTTGACCTCGGCACTAGATGGGGGTGAGTGGTCAGCATCACGCCCCGGCCGGCTTTACCCCCGGGAAAGGTCCCCGGTACCCATTGTAGAGGAGGCTGGGTGGGCCCCAGAGCTGGTCTGGACGCAGAGGCTAGAGGAAAAATCCTCTGCCCCCGTCGGGGATCGAACCCCGGCCGTCCAGCCCGTAGCTAGTCACTATACTGACTGAGCTATCCCGGCTCTGTATGTGATAACAAATGTATGGAAATATACAATTTACAAGATAAAGGAAAAGGAAAATTGGAAATAACAACAGTGCGATCGAGACGATTTATTGGTTTTGTGAATATAAATAATGAATCATTCTAACTTTGTGCAGAGTTTGTTGTTGGTGATTTCTTGTGATTAGGTTTACTGGTAAATTGACATTGGAACTCGTACGGTCAGTTCTTCGGGAAATAAAAAATAATTTCACCGAGTGTTCTAGTACATTGGTGTTTCGGTAACTAATCCGATGTAACGTGTAGTAAGTTGCCCATGCTTCGGTTTGTTTTTCACGCCCCATTGGGCTTGATGTTCATTTAGTCAAACATATACACATGTATTACTACATTATCTGATCCTACTGCAGATGCCACTCCACATCCCTTTCACCTTTTTCCTGTGAATGTTTCTTTATTTATAGTTTATTTAACGATGGTGTCAATATCTCAGATTTTTGACTTTGGATAACAGAAAGAGTGATGAACAGTGAATTGGAAGAGATGTAGAAGGAGACTGTCCCATCATATTGCAGAGTTTTATCTCAGCATTTGCCTGGAAAGACTGCGAAAAACCACGAAAGTCGTCAAGTAGGTAACCTGTATGCAGGCTGAGATTTAAAACCTTTACTTTTCGAATACGAACCATGAGTACTAACCACTCGACCACTGTGTTCGGTTTCATTTCGCTAAATATTCACGGCAATGAAACTTCATGGTTTATAAAACGCGGGGAATTTCTTGATCAATTGAAGGACTACTAACTTCTGAAGACTCCGATAAATGGAGTTAAATATTTACCGCATCAAATTCCATTTGGTAAAGAGATCAATAATTCGTATCATGTATACCCATTTTTGTACGGTGAGCCGTGTTTCAGACAGAGGTACATTTCGTGTAATGTAGGTCTAACATTAGGTAAATACGACCCAATTAAATCCTCCCGAAAATTGTGGTGCAGACCCCGTCTAATCGTTCGTAGTTATGAAGCTATAGCATGCTGCCGCATACTAATGGATGGACTGACGGACGGAGTCAAGCTTCCCCGTATTCCTTCTCGGAGAGTGTAGAACCTAATAATGCCATGTTTGGCAATTGCCGGTAAATAACTAATAAAATTCTTTTCTTCAGTTGAGCGAATGCTTTGTATTAGTTGTTATATGTGGAGTAAAGTAACGCTGCTGGAAAGGGACTTCATTGTCATTGCCACGTAACCCAACTCATACCTCGAACTCTGTCTGCAGTGTACTTTTAATTCGAGTGTTTTTTTATTATGGCAGCAAAGAGATTTTTATATAAAACCGATTATAAACATTGTACATTACACTTTAATGTTTCTTCATAAACTCAGAGCAAAGCCTTGTTACTGCCAGGATGGGGTCAGACTGTGTGTCTGTGGAACTGAAGTCGTATAACGGTCTCTTTTTTCATGCCCTACTTTTGACACTTGCGATAGTAATTGATAATCTTATACGACATAATCGTCTTCTTCTGCACTCACGAATCAGTTGCAAGCTGATCCCATCTTTTAGATGGTGTGTGCCAGTATCAAGTTAGATATCTCTGTAGTTGCAGACGATATCTCGTCTACTGCTTCACTTTCATGAAACCATTTTTGAAACACATCTTCAACTGTCGCTGAAGATGTTCATGTGAAATTTATCAGGAAGGTCCAAACAATCGAGGTTTCTGTTAATTTGATATCAGAATTAAAGGCACTTTACAGCAGGTCTATTGAAACAGGATTGTGTTTGGAATGCATTTTTGTGAGTGAGATAGTTTCATACATTAACGACGCTTCGTAAACTACATAGGTGCTTGGTAAGAAGGGTTTAAGTCAGTAGGAATGACACCTGTTTAAGCCCTTCTTACTGAGTACGAAATATATGGGAAAACGAACAAAGACGGCCCCGCGTCCTATTTGGATTACGCTCGAATGGGATAATACGTAGATGGCTTGTAGTCTGTGTTGCTGCGTAGAGAAGAGTAGCAGAAGTTTTCCGGCGTTTCAGAGATGCTTGCTCTCTCTATTATTAGGCGATGAGTGATTTTGGTACACTGTGTTGGACTTCGCCGTTGTCTGAGACATATTTGTTATACACAAATTTTCGAATTTTGGTTCTGCTTCCGTTGTCAGAAATTGGTTGTCCTGACAGTCTTTGTTCGTTTAATGTTGTTAGTGACAAGTGATAAAGGTCAGTATGGGATCCATTGAATATTGACTTATTGTTAGTACGCTAGCCGTTATACCACCCGGGTGGCTCGGAAATAGTTTTTGTTATTAACTCTGTTCCTGTCACACATTGTGTTACTTCGTATCCCATAGTGGAGCAAGCCTTGCGGTATTCCGTAATAAACTGCATACCTTTGTTTGTAATCTGATTACTCTTCGTATTCCGAATTTTTGTCCGGATTCAGCGGATTATTCCCCTATCCCCCATTGGGCGGGACTGCCACTGTGTCTTTGCAGTTTCCTTAGTGGCGGGATCTTCATGCTGAGAACTTTGTCGAGGACGTCGTTTCTCAATTATGTTGGTCTTCCACTACGTACTAATGCGGCTTTCTAAGTTACTTATTCCGTTTCTAAGCTGATTTTGTTTGTGCTTGTTATAGCTATTCCGTACTGTCACTCATGTTTTTTCACACTTGTCATGAAGATAATATGTTTCTATATTTGAGTTGCCTCTTTTTCTATGGTAATATTGATTGTTGGTTATATTTTATTTATGTGATTCAGGAATGTGTCAGTTTATATTTCGCCATTTAACTATATGGTAAACTTAAGCCAGTTTTATTTCTTTAATCAGTCTGTTCTTGTGCAGCCTTTTTGAAGTGTTTCGTGTATATGTTTCTTGCTATTGGAGACAATGGAGAACCCATTTATATTCTCTCTGTTTGTTATTAGAACTCGTCAATGGCTTGAGAGTGGGCTATATCGTCTCGTACACTATACCTCGAAGTTCCATTGCCGCATCCACACTGAGGAAAGATAGTTCGGCTCAGTTGGCATCTGTCTCGAGAACCTTTAGGTCCACGGACAATGGTTCTCTACGTAGACATCGGTGAATAGGCTTATAATGACTGATTCTTAATCTTATAGGTGAACTATTCTGAATTCTTCACGAATGAGTCCGTCGTTACTACCAGAGTGGAGAATTTTGAGCAGATATTTCGCCGTTTGTTGGCACCGTAAGTTTATTGCGTTGGCTTCTGGCATTAGGATAATTCCATTTCTGTGTATCTGAATTAGATTATAGGTGAAGTGATTTCTCCCCCCCCCCCCCACAAGTCACAGAGGCCTTCAGCCAAAGCGATCCTGCCTCTTCTGTATCCAAATTCGAGAGAAACATCGAACCAAAATCCTTTGCACGAAGGTCAAGTTATCTGACAGAATAATAACTCATCACCAGCAGCAGACCCTAGTTACAATAGTCAAGGCTTCCGCCACGACAAAACCCCCGTTAGGGTAAGCACACCCCTGTTTCAGTTGTAAGACACTGTTTACCATTTCCAGCAATGCGTTTCGTACGCAGGAATGATGTTATCTAGCAAGGAATGATGTCTGGCGCTTGCCCGTAACTTTTTGGTTGGTTGGATGGTCTAAAATGCTTAGAGCTGTACTTCCACGTGTCCTACACAGTTATATGATTTGGAGTTTAACACAGGAAACGGTTACCTGAACTGAATATCCTATTACTTTCCAGGTCTTTATCCAGAAAGACACGACCCATTGTAATTTTCCTCGGCGTATTCTTGAAACCCCCTCCAGATGCCCTTCCTCAGGAACCGAATTTAGCAGCTACCTCGAAAGGAAGGTATGGAGATGACATCCCTTTTGTAACGTGATTAAAGTTACTGGAGCGATCAGGAAGAAAGTAATTGGCAGTGCCTTTGTCCGAAAGGAAAGTAATGGAAAAAGAGTTCGAACAGAGGTTAAATTAAAGCCTTTATATCTTCTTAAATAAATCGCATGAAAGGAAGCGAAGGCGTTCTGACATACAGATGTTGGGAGCAACTTCTCTGCCAAGTTAGTGGGTCTCTCTCTGGGGAGTCCCAGGTAGTATGATGCACGAATCTTATTAGGTCTTGCACCTAACAAGGAACTGTAGAAGTCACAACCCAGAAAGTTACTTTGCTCTGTCACACATCGGGAGGCAACAAGCAAAACTGAAACAAAGTACTATGTATTGAGGTCAGCGGTGAGCTGTGGCGAGCAGAGGTAAACGTGGTAATGAACCTCTGGATTCCGCATAAGGCGAGAATTTATTGACGAGGTGAGCGAATCTCAGTTTCTCAAGAAAACTTCTGTATGAATGTCAACTAGTTAATTCTGTACAAAAATATGTTTATAGTTTCCGGTGACTTGAATTTTCCCTACTCTTAAGAGTGATGGATACGTATACTTAATTCAATTCTGCGTTGTAAGGGGCCTCAAGCTATATTTTATATGCCCTGGATACTAGATAAATTATCAGAAAAACCCATTTTACTGTAAATTACAATTTTAAATTCCTGGTAATAAATGTAATTGTTACTCTGTTCGAATCGAGGGATGTGTCTTCATTTTTGTGAGTTGTCCTATGTTTAGTGTAGGAAATAGCCTTCTTTCCGATGTATCGAGCCCCCATTCAATGTATTATGCAAAACGTGTAACATATTCAGTACATATCTGCACCGTGAACTAAAAGCGGGAGATAAGGATCGACGAAGAAAGGAAGAAAGAAAGAAGACTGAAAATAAACGACTCATCTGAAGGACATTGGTGTTTTAATCGACGTTCTTACGGCAAGTCTAATGCAAAACGCCATGAAATGTATTCATGGTTTATTCAATTATGTTTCTCATGAGAAAGACGAAGAGTTGCTTGTAAAGGCAGAAGAATGACACCCTTCATTACGAATGTCCATTGTCCATGTACAGGTAATTTAGAGTGTACATTTGGTCGGTGTTTTTTTAGTGGAATAGCGCTGTATTGTTTAACAGCGTAATAAACAACATTCCTGTTTGGTCGACGCATAGGATACAAATGATGTGGCCGGGATTTGTTCCTCCTGACAGCACCCAGCTGCTGGAACTCGTGTCTTTATGGACCTCTGAAACATAACGTGACGGCAAGGACACGCCCTTTGTATTAAGACGGGAGATGTTTAAAGCCTGTTTTCTTTATTACATAAACTACCAAAGAAACAAGACACTGTGAATACTAGACTCGTTATCTAGTCCCTTATTTGTTCAAGTTACACATTGCAATTCAGACTTCTGAAGCATCGAACCGCCAGTGTTTTTAAGTCATAAATTGCCAGACATTCCAGAATTGAATGTCCTCCCATTTTTACAGTTTTGAAATTTGAAAATTTTGGAGTTGGTTTACAAATAACGTTAGGTAATGTGTTAAATAGTGCCTAAATTCATTGAACGGTTACCAAGCATAACATTTTAGACGGCAGCTTCAATACCATTTTAATAAATAGAACACTTGTTTTAAACCTACAATTCCAGGACCAGTGGGTGCTACGTACCTAATCTGCGTATGTTCTCGCCCGTTGGATGAATTGATTTACTTTCAGAGAACTTCGACATTAAGCTGTGTAACTAAATCTGTTTTAAAGTATGCCTAATGTCCTACGTACAGTCTGATACTTGCGAACCCTGTTATTCGTATTTGAAGCTGAAGTCCTCTACTAAGCCCTATTTTGTGCTTCTTAATTCTTATCGAAGTTTATTTCTGACGATGGTGCGACTCAGTGTGTAAAATTACTTTTTTATACTTTTTCCACCGTCTAGGCGTTAGCTTTTCGGAATTTGATTCTGCTTCCGTGTTCGGGTTACAAGAGGTCCCTCTGGCCTAGATAGTCTCAGACCTGGTCCGGCCAGACAGCATACTTTACAGTCGCCGTGAGAACCTCACATTTTACCTGAAATTGAATTCATTACATCAACTTATAGTCTATGTTTATTACATTAACTTGTCATGGAAAAACCAATAGACTTTCATAGAAAACACAGAAGCTGTGTTAGATATTAACAACGACGGTTGTCTAGAAGCAAACTAAATACATATTCGTGTCTCGTCAACAAACTGCAGTAGAAAATATTTGTACAGTAATTAAGAAAACCTTCGAAAATATCCTGAAGTTAAAATTAAATGTCTAGGAATGACAATAATATAGCAGAACTGCCTCCATGAAGAAACGACAAGGGGATTGTTTTCTACCATAAACTAAACTCGTAAAAGCTGAAGTACCAATACTATGAGAACAACCAGTGCCGGATAAACAATGAAGCTGCTAACCTAAAACCGAGGGTATGACATGTGCTGCTTGGTCAGAGCTATGGCACATCTTGTGGGGCGGCGATAAGAGTATGAAGCAGCGGTGGAAAGGGGGATGGTAGAAGTAAAAGCAGAGAAATCGAAGGAAAATCTGCTGGGGCGCCACTTCGCCTGCCACGAATCTCACTTTAAGTCAGCCGAGACTGAATCCCGGTCTCCGAGGTGAGAAACCAGCATTGCTTTGTCTTTCCGTCTGCTGTCAAGAAACACGAAGATTATACGCAACTATAATTTTACCTGGTGTTTGCGTGGGACGTGAAATATAGTCTCTCCCGTTCAGGTAAGAGAAATATTTGGACCGAAGAGGGAAGAACTGACAGGTGGGTGGGAAACATTAGGAGCTCCTTGTTTTATGGTTTGTACCGAATATTATTAAGGATATCAAGTCAGTGAGAATAAGATAACTCGGACACATAGCACTAGTCCGTGAAATAAGAAGTTCTCACAAAATTTTGATAGGAACGCCATATTGGAAAAATCCACTTGGAGGACCTAAGAATAAATTGGATGATAATATTAATATGTATTTTGAGGGAATACGGTGGGAGAGTGTGGATTGCATTTAGCTGGCTCAGGATAAGAGCAGTTATCACCCTGATGGTGGAGGGAGACGTGGTCTCCGAAACGTTTAATTGCAGCTTCATTCTCTCAAGGCTAATCACCGGAGAAGACATCAATGTACAGTAATCTCCCTGCCCTTTTAATTTTTCCTTTTGTTGCTTTTGCTTCGAATGTTGAGCATGACATTGTTCAGTAGTTAGAACCTATGTTTCCTATTCTGTAGTATTTAGGTTCGATTAGTGCCTCGGAGCCAAGCTTTGTGGGTTTTTAAAATAATCTAGATAACTTCTGTGATATTTTCCTATACAATGTTATGCATGTAGGGGAGAGTGGTGCAAGATGGGGACGCTAAGGTTTCAACAGCTCTACAAAAAACTAAATAAAATGGAATATTTGAAAAAGTATTTATTTATTATCTTTGACTAAAGTAACCAATGACATATTGTAGTGGAAAAAGAAGAACATCTTCACTTGAAAAATGGCAATGTAAAAAAATTGTGAATTGCACCGTTTTGCCCCATATATGGTGCAAGACGGAACGAACCCATGGGGCAAAATGTGGCTGTTCTGCAATTACTTATTTTTCATACAAAGGACACAAATATGAACACTTATTACATCTTCCTCGTCTTCCCCCGCGCAAGATATATGTGCCCGCTTTCCACAGTGTCCACAAGCTTTCCAAGTTTCAACTGACGCACAGTAAAACTCGTCCCCTTTCCGGAAATAATTTTTGGATTTTGATTTGGAGACCGTTGAAATACCAGTTTCATCGCAACTGTAAATGCGGTCAGGAGTTAACTGATACTGGTCTATACTACCACCGAGCATTTCAAAAAATTAGGTTACAGCAACCTTTTTGAAACCCATTGCACGAGCTGCAGAAGTTAACTCCGATTTCCTTAGCGATAAATCTGGGTGCCTCTTCATGAATCCCCGAAACCAGTCCATACCCTCGCCTTTTTCTTTGTCAAAAGGATGAGGTTTGCCATTTTCTCAGCTAACTGGAATGCCAGATTTCTAAGTTCTTTCGTTGTTAATCCAAATAATCTACCCTCCATAACTTTCAAATATGTTACTAGCTCCTCTCATTCAGAAGTAGGAAACACTATCTGCTTTGGCCCTAAGAAAAGTTTAATTTCCCTGTTTGGATTCTTCTTCGCACACTTAACTTTCCATTCTAGAGTAGTTTGAGGTACCCTGAATATGACAGACGCCTTTCTGTACCCCAAATGTCCTTCAGTCACCTAGTCGACAGCGCGGCGCATTGCGTCTTCACTGCAACACTGACGCTGAGTTTTCCTGACATAGTTACGAACCATTGTCTAAAATGCAAATACAACATTAGGGCTGCCGTGTTAACACTTTTACCCCAATTCATAATAATTAGAAAACTGAAACAGTTGAAAATATTACATAATTTTCTTTCGGATGTTACTGAATTTCGTGACATAATTCCCAATTAATATAACGCTAAAGAGAAGCTGAAGTTTATATATATTTTATTTATTTAGTGTTCTGTCTCGCGACAGGTCCATATGAACAGGATCCTTGCATCCTTTTCTCGGACTGGGACCTGTTCATATACGTTCTTGGCAGATGATCTAGAAGTGGTTTGCCATTGCCTTCTTCTGTGTGTGAATGGAGTAATTGTTTGGATGCCACGGAGAAACCGGGGAAGCCCCCAGAGGAAAACTCCATGTTTCCTAGACCACGGCCTTGCCCAACACAAGTTATAAATAAATAAATATATATATATATATATATATATATATATATATGTATTAGTAGTAGGATTCTAACAACGAAGTAACAGATTAGAGCGTTTACAGGACTACGAAAATACCGTGAAGCAAGGCAGGGAACATGCGGGATATGAAGGGGTTCCTCATCGTGCTCCCAGCACACTCTTGAAAAACATGGCTGCCCTAGGTAGTTGTTTGGTTCAACACATGGAACAACTACTGATTCTCAGACAGCCAGTTCTGTGCTGTTTCCACTATTTTGTCAGATATTTATAAATCCCCAACATAATATGAGTAGACTGATTGAAAATGACCACCAGATTAGATCAGCTGAGTTAAAATTCAAAGAACTCGAAGTGTTACTTACGTTTGAATATTTTCACCAGCTCCAGTTGCTTCTCAGCCAAGGAATGGAAGTGGGTGATTAGTTCCAAGCACTACCAATTGAAAACAGCACTCACTGGCTGAAATAGAGGGGGGTACCCCGTCTTGCACCCCCCCTACTCATCCACATCATGTTGATTTCACAGTTTACAATGATCAGAAAATTCTGTCATATAACCAGTTCAGTTTCAAAACCGTCGTTAAATAACGCAAAAATGAATCAGCTGGAGTGTTTGAAACTCACTGCCCTTTAAGTTTTGCGTCTTTATTATAACTCTGTACTTAGTGACTTCGAAATTGTTCATCCTGTGCAGCTTAAAACGGTACTTGATAAACCATCATAATACAACTTTTTGAAGTATTATTCTGATGGTTTAGCACTGCATCTATGAGTCAGGATACACCAACTACTAAATAGATAGGGTATGAATCAGATGACCGGGATTTAGTATCCGGCAGGTTCACAGTCGGTGAGTGGTGCTTAACCAAGGAGCGTCTTCACCTTCATTATGACTTCCGTACCAAAATAACTGAAACACTAGTAGCTTGGAACGAGACACCAGGTTCGACAGCTTGACCGCAATAAATCGTGAGTGTCGATACATTGACAGCTGGAAGCCACGGTCAGAAACGGTCATCAATCATGAGGGTCCGTGATCAGTGCTGTATACCACATTGACCTCTCGGGACCGCATAGTTCATGCAGTAATCGAGAATCAGTAGCCAGTCATTTATCGCACACTTCTTATTAAATACTAAAGGTATTATGGCAGAACTGCTGATCTTATGAAATACTGTGAGGAAATACGTAATTATTGCCGATGTAGAATTCCATTTTGTCCATTTCATTTCCGGCATTTCTGACGTATGGCCTCGACATGGATTCTGATAAACCTCGTATTTAAAATTATTAGAACCAAAGAGATATGTTTCGGATCTCTGATTTGTCTGTTATCTGTTCGATCTATAGCAAACCTTCGCCAGTCGCTATGAATGCGTTTCAAAATACAAAACCTATCTAAGCTGTCTGTTTTTTCACTGAACACAAAGAATGTGTATGATCGGAACGTGTGTGTGAATAATACATGTTAATACACGTTTAATAAATCTTATTTTTTGGAACAGTGAAACAATCAGTTTTATTATTATCGTTGAAGCGTGCCTTCGATACCGGTTTTTTCTGTGTATCAATACATTAAAATCTGTGGATACACGACACCAATTAACGTAGTCAGTAAAGGGTCTTTATATTTGTATCGCTACTACTATTATTGGCATCGTTGCTTTGAAATATTATTACTGATATACCGCTAGCATTACAGTAGGCCTAAAAGTATAATGATGATGATAATTCTTTCTATTTTTCTTTCTCTCACCCTCTTTACCCGTAGGTGTCGTGGGTTTTTTTATTCATTCATTTTGATCTATTTGGACAATGGTAGGACTCCTTAGATGAGTGAATAGCCCGACGCAAGGCCTCTACCCATACAAACACAGAAAGACGCGGACAAACATCGATGCCTTGAGTGGGACTCGAACCCACGGTCCCAGCGGCCAAGCGCACGAGGTCTATGCCTCAGACCGCGTGGCCACTGCAGCCGGCGCATGATGATAATTATGAGTATAAAAATAATAATATCAATAATAAAATGGGGTCAGTTTATAGGATTAGGAATGATATTAATCGAATATTATTTCCTTTTTCGGAATCAATGTTTTATAAGTAAATCAACATTCTGCTGTCCTTGAAGACCGTAATTTAAAAAGCCACACTTATTTCATCTACTCTTTCAGCGGTTGGTGTTATTCTTTCTTCTAAACTACCGTAACCTCCTTTTATGTATTTCTGGTAATTTTATATTTTCTTACTGTCTAGACAATTTTTAGTAGGCCTCGTGTGTTCTTGTATTTCAATCACAGCATGTTTAATATGTCGTCTTCAGATTTTTTGTATAGATATGTGTTTTATGTAGTTGCGTTGTGGACGACTGACTTCCCCTTGAACTTTTTATACAATATATCTTTTAATTTTTTTCCGGTTAAATGTAAAATTAGAGACATGTAGTGAGATACTTCTTTGCCATTGCTTAATTTTGTTATGTCGCGGTATAAGTTTCATATTTTGATTTGTTTTTCAGTTTCTCAGTGTGTTGTCACTGATTCATCCAATGACTTATTACATTTTTTGACGTTATTATTTCTCTCTCGTGGTTATGATGTTCGTGTTCCTCTACCCGTTGCCTGTGGGTTAAACAGTCTTGTGTTATATAAGACAAAGAGAGTATACTGTGAAGAAGCTGTTGTAAACAAAGAAATGAAACTTCAGATTCCCTTAAAGGCTGGAAACGTCTTGAGCTTAGTGACTATAAACTTCTCAAGGACCCTACTTATTTCAGTTATATAACTTGTAGCACGCCTATTGGACCATTTAATCTCTAATGGGTTCTGATGATGGTGTATTAAAATTACTGGATCTGTTTCCGGAACAGTGTTCATTTCAGAAAATCAAGCGTTGACAAAAATCCAATAATAGTTGCTACTGGACATCAGAGATTAAATGTAATGGATTTCTGCCATCTAGTCCAGATATTCATTTACTGTAAATTTGAGACATGGTTATTCAGGGTTGGACAAACTGAAGGACCGCATTGGAGGATATAAGTACTTTTCCGGGCCCTGAAGAGATTAACAAAATATGTTTAAATACTTTTAGGATTGTAAGTGCTCATTAGTGTTGTATGAGATGCTGGATGTAGTCACTGACAAGCTTCTAACAAATACTTGTAGAAAGCTTGGACGTTAGGGTGTCGAGAACAGCACTCTGCACAGCTTCATCTGTCAACAAAAACACCGATTTCGGATTTATACCTCTTCATCAGATACTTTTGTTCGAAAATGTGTGTAGATGCAAATGCTGAGAACACCTTGCTTGTAAGTCCATCAAATTACCTTACCTACAACGAAGTGGACCTCTGTTTTGGTTCCGTGTCGGTCTCCAGGGCAATTAGCTCCATCTAAAGATTGTCTGGAGCCTTCTTGACAACAAATGAGAAAGAACAGGTCAACATGTGAATTTAATTGTTTACTTTTCTGAAGTACATGGTACATGTTCCTAAGTAGTTTTCGAAGACTATCACTGTATTTATTGACTACATCATGATTCGCGTACCTGCTTTGCCGAGTACAGTAATGTGTAAATATTAATTTTAGATTTGTATATTTTAGGATTACATATCAATAGTTCGCGCTGTGCACGTTACAATATTTATATATGATTTTTGCCTGATTCGCGTTAAAGAGTTTCCAGGGATGCATCGTGTTGTGTGTTGGTAGTTAGGTTGACAGTCCGCCTACACAACAGTTTTTATTATATAGTTTTAATGCTTATTAAACTAATAGATATGACTCCTAATTTGTATTCGTGTTTTCTGTTGCTGATTTGACAACGTAATGAACTATGTCTTAAAGCAGCTGTTTTTAACTGCACTTCGACTACAGCTTTCCACTGTTAACTACGTCCACGTAGTCCATTCTACTAAAATAGGCAAGAGCTGCTTAAGACAAGTTCCATTACGTGGTGAGGTCAGCAACAGAAAACATCTATAGAAATTGACAATTATATCTGTTAGTTTCGAAAAGATAAAGAGAACCACCTGAAGATGACCATTTAAGGTCGAAACATGTTGTGTATTCTTTATGCAAATTGAATCTACCAGTGGCTGGAGTCTGTGTATTGTGTGTCTAGGTAGGGACAGATTTATAATTCCGTGATCACGTGCCATTTCCAGAGCCTCTGAATTCTTAGCATGAGTTGAGTGGCTGTATAAAAGAAACAACCTTATTATCCCTTGAGGGCTTTACTAAATTAATAAATTGATCCATTTAGACCAATAATAGTGCAAAAGTAATATAAACGCTTTTGGAAGTAAATGCAAATATAGCTCCCTTTCCTCTTGAGCATTTAAATATCATATTTGATGGTACGTAATTACCAGACGAACTTACACAACACACCTTCGTTGTCAGAGTGTCTCTTTGTCCACTAGAAACAGAACCTACGTGGTTTTTACTATTCTGAGCATTAACTTTTCTGGCACTCTTTATCAACATAGAAATGCATGTCCCGTCGGCATCTGCTGGTACGAAATTCATTCTTCTCTACCAGTTTTTCAAAACGTCAAGGAACTCTGATATTCTTGTTTTACTAATCCCTCTGGCACTTGTTGAAGAAGTTGATTCTGGTGCTTCAGACTTAGTTCTGGATGCCTTTTCATGGAACCACTTATTTCCTATAGTCTCTTTTGGTTTTTGTTAAAACTATGAGCGACGCAGTTTCTTTTGGCCACTTGATACGCTAGAGACCTCAACTCCAGTGGTGTAATTCCGAACATTCCTTCTTAAGGCTTCAAAATTTAATTGTTTAGTTTGTGTTAAGTTTCTTCAGGAATATCCCCAAGGCCACTAACGATTTTTGTGATCAGCAACATAACATAACATCGAACAGTCTTCAGTGTTGCTTTGCGTACCTAATATGTTCTTGCAACCGCGTTCAGGTCCATGTCTCCATTCCCTTGAGAATCAAAATCCCGTTTCAGAATTTCTTACTCCGAAAGATAATAAGGTTAAATCATGCTTTGACGTGAACAGTAAAGTAAATAATTTTTATATAATATTATAATAGTTTAAACATGTGAGTGAACGTGTATTTGTGGTATGAATTATATTGTTGTAAACGCTTTAATTTAAGAAAATTCCAATGTCGAATTGAGTTCTAATTATATATTCAAAATTACCGTATTTGTTCGAGTAAACATCAGCGAAGTCTTATTTCATTCGAAACCAGCAATTAATTCTAAAAATCGTAATAGGTTCTCTAATAATTACTTTTCTTGCTATTATTTCCTTCAATTTACTAAAAGTTTAGTTTATTTGTATGTGCGAATTCGACGTAACATTTAACCACACTGACTAAACTGCAGCTGAAAACATATAAAGCAAATAAAAACGTAAGTCGCCACAGATGAACCTCTAAGGAGCAGTCTGTCCGTGGGCCATTGAGATGAACCAGACAGATTCCTTTTCTAAACCTCCAGCTCAGTCGTGAAGAGCGACTCATACATGTTCAGAATAAGAAATCTGCAGTCTAAGAACACAGATCTCACACGATTTACAGTAAAGTAACATAATTTAAATGGGTTAGTATAAACAGAAACATTCAAACAGAGTAAAATCAACTCATATGAATTACATACAAGTTTACCTCGAGAGATTTCTCCAGTATCTTCTTTCTAAACACAATGAAAACAGCATGGCAGGTTCTTATCCATATGTTATTTATACTTTTGCCGCTAGGAAGGGCTAATTATAATTATTAAACATTACCAAACTACAAATCCATTACACATATGGCGCCGGTCCATCTATGCAAATTTGCCCTACTCTGAACTGTAAAGTAAAGCAGTCCCGCTACACGCCATGTACGTAGGTCGTTTGGGGAGGGAGTGGAGGTATAGCTCCTCATTTTTGACCTCGGTACTGGATGGGAGTGAGTGGCCAGCATCACGCCCCGGCCGCTCTTTACCCCAGAGAAGGAGTCCCGTTACCCACCGGATAGGAGGCTGGGTGAGTCCCAGAGTCGGTCTGGACGAAGAATTCTCTGCCCCCGTTGGGGATCGAATCCCAGTCGGCCACTCTGTAAGCTAGTCATATACTGATTGAGCTATCGCGGCTCATATGTAGTGAAGTGACGAGTGAAAAATGTACGAAGTTCAAAATTTGCTTTCTTTTAAAAATGTTGTTTTATTTCAAACAAGGTAATCATTTAGTATGCTATGTTCAAACTAATTGCTTCCATTTTATAAGAAATCGAGTCACGATAATGAAAGCGATATCAAAGCAAAAACACGGAAACCTTCGCGAATCTTAGAAGAAGAAAAATTGTCCTCAGCTTTGAATGACTCTGTTTATGTGCACTACTGTATTACGTTCAGTAGACATTAATTTCTCGAAATGAGTGTATTTCTACTCGACCTGCGGAGCCTCACTCTCAATCCGCACATTCACTGTTACTGGATGCCTTAAAATTGTGTAAGAATTGAGATCCTGTTTCGACTTTGTCACCGGAAACGCAGCCTCCATCGCTCCCTTACTCCGTCCCTACCAGAAAAACAAACTGTCGAAGAAGGCAGACAGAATCCAATAGTAATCTACGACAAGGGAGCAAGTAGTAAACTTGTTCTCATTTAAAGTTCGAGGACGTCGTGTCATCTCTAATGGCGCTTTTGCTCAGCGTGAATATGGAGGGATTACAAAGGTCCGTTTGTGAGAAGTGTGCACTTACGTTGCCGTTCTGTGTAAAGTTTTTAACAGAAAACAGTAAATAGCCCAGCACTTGAAAATTTCTACAATTGTAATGTTATTAGATCAAATGGGCAGCGAAATACCGATAAACGAACAGATATGTACTTTGTTGTTCTTCAGAAGAATGGTGGTTTATACGGTGCAATTCGGCAATTTATCGAGTGTTAGAAGAAAGAGAATAGGAAAAATGTTTATGTTGATGATGACTGTTTTCTGGGATGTTGAGACGTGTTGTCTGTTAGAAATTTACCTACGTTTGGTGCGTCAATCATAAGAACGATAAATCGTCCTGATGATGGGAGCAGCACGAGCTCTAAAACGTTGTAAACTACTACAAGATTACACGGCGCATAATACCAGTAAACAGTCGTCTTCAAACTCACCGCCGTGAAAACCTCAAATCCTACATTTTTTGAGAGGATATTACAGTTCTTTCTATATTCCTTACTTTCATTTCTTCTTTCTTTTTTATTCATTCTTTGTTTCCTATTACCTCTGTTAGAATGTGTCGGATGTATGCATTGTTGCTGAAGAAACTATGAATGGGGCCACTAATATTCTTCTAATGTCTGTAGTATGGATTTTTTTTTTTATTTAGTGTTCTGTCTGACGACAGGTCCATATGAACAGGATCCTTCCATCCTTTTCTCGGACTGGGACCTGTTCATATACGTTCTTGGCAGATGATCCAGAAGTGGTTTGCCATTGCCTTCTTCTGTGTGTGAATGGATTAATTGTTGGGATGCCACGGAGAAACCGGGGAAGCCCCCGGAGGAAACCTCCGTGTTGCCTAGACCACGGCCTTGCCCAACACAAGTTATAAATTCGGGCACCGCCGGGAATCGAACCCGAGACCCCAGATGGTGCTTGACAGGCTGACAAAGAAAGATTTCCAGGGATGCTTCCAGGCTTGGCAGCGGCGCTGGGATCGTTGTGTTCACTCCCAGGGGAACTACTTTGAGGGTGATGGATGAATTTAATACCTGTGATAAGTGTACGGGTTTTTATACGCGCAGTCTGGAAACCTTCCGATCGCACCTCGTATTAATGATTGTACACAAAATTTCAGCTGTTGCAAGGGTGTGAAAACATTGTTCAAAGTTGGAATGTTCAGTTAAAATTCGCGCCACCGCGAAGGCGATAAAGAGTGGGGCAAAAGAAAAGTGAATATCTTACGAACAGGAGGATCACAGTAACAAATCAAAGTAATTGCTTTCTCAAAAAATTAAGAATTGAACAAACGCGTGAAATTTTTGCTCCCATCGAATTCAGAATATTTTTTCCCCGTTTATTATATAACAAATAAATTTTAAATTATACAAAGTTTTTCACTCCCTGAAGGAGATGATGTTTGACATTATACAGAGAATAATACTTGAAACTTGAATGGTAAATAAGTAAGATTGGGCTGAAAATAGTTGCTTAAAAAGAGCTAAATAATTTGTTTATTCATATTTTATTGGGGTGACAAAATCAAGGAAATTCTGATTGGTGGGGCAAAGAAACACGAAAAAGATGAGAAATGCTTTTTAAATGTTTGTCGGACAAACTGAAGGTAAGAGCTCATTTGGGATGCATAGACGAAAATGATGAAATTAATGAACCTTAAGTATGATCCAAGTTCAGCTGCTCAGGTTGAGACGAATGGCGAGTTTTTAAGCAACTTCAGATTCCATAGAAGACGCAAAATTCCTTAATTAGCTGAGAGACTTATGAAGGGCTGTGCTCCGTAAGTTGGCACGTTTGGTTGGCTGGACTCCAGCTTGATGAGTCGTAATTGCAGGTAAGGAGAGAAGAAACGAGGCAGGCCTGTTGTTGCGTTGTTTTTGTTTTTGCGCTTCGCATTTGTCTTTGGCATTTAGCCGTCTGGCACAAATTCAGTCTTGTCCGCTGCAACCTACAATTTTGTTCGCAATTCCTTTCCGGAAAGAGAATCTAGCATGTTGAAGCATATAGCATGAAATGTCTGTCATAACGTGACACTCTTTGTCCTGACGGTGCAATTCGTCTTTCGTGAGAGAGAATAAGAGTGGAAAGTCGTCATGATTATTTTTTTTTAATATTACTATTATCGTGCGTGTTATTAAACTTAGATACAAAGTTGTGCAAAATTCAATATATTTTTCTCTGCATGAAGTTTTTTCACATTAATAGTGAATATTGTTTTAGTAATACTGTTCATATGTCACACCTGCCTCATATATGTTTAATACTAATAAGTAATTCGCCGCAGATTAATATCAGAACAAACTTCTTGGAGCAGAGTCTTACCATAGTAGTTAATAATCGTTCATGTGGTTTCCTATTATGATGCCACAAAGGTTCATTAACGTGTTCATAAAAGTCCACGACTGGTCCTTATTTACTTCTTTAATATACATTTCGTAATAGTTTTTCCACGTACGTCTAGGTTCCCAAGTGACGTCCTTCCTCCAGAGTATATGACGTTCTCATCTTTCTAGCGTGCTGCACGCCCTGTGCATCTAATGTTCTTTTATTTCAAGACCATAATAACATTCCGTGAAGAGAATAAAGTATGAAGGTCTTTATTATGCAATAGAGTCCAGTCCCCTGTTACTTACACACTCTTAGTTTAAATGTTCTCTTCAGCACTGTGTTCTCAAAAACATCTCATTTGGTTCCGAAGAAACTAGTTTGAGCACGAGGTTCTCAAACGTTTTAAGACTGAGTGTTACTTGTATAATATGTTAGCTTATGTACACGTGGGATACAATTTAACTTATATGGACTGTGACAATTTATTAATCAGGTTCACATAAACTCAGTTATATTCTTTAACAAAACCACACTTTATTAAGATATTTAACACTGATTTTACTTGAGTGTTTAAATATGAAGTTTAAATTCTGTTGCAGTTATTCGCATTCATCCAGGTGGTTCTCAAAAAGATAAACTGTGATCTGCCTGACACTAACTTTTATTTCTTAGATGAACTAATTGCGAGTTAAAATAAAATTTCTACCAGTAATATGAGCCCTTCTTTTTGATTGTATGTCAAGTATGCAGTTGCTCACAACGATCATCATTACGAGGTACTGATATTAACGAAACATATTCCCTGATATCGGGGAAATATTTTGCTTTATTCAGACTGACAAACGAGACCTGTTACAATAAATGTACGAGTGCCGCGTAACACATATCGGAGGGTCTCATGCGATCGACAGCTACGGATTGAGAACACTTTGTATGCGACTACAAGAAAAATTAACGACGAATGATTTGCAAGCATTTCGTCTCTTGATCTTTTATTTTATCTTCGTTTCTTAATTTAATTCCATCCTTTCACCGTATTTCTCTGTTGTCTTATATTTGAAGTTGTGACAACAAACTAAATAACAAAAATATGACCCTGTAATATTGTGTAATACATACCTAAAATTGTTTAAAAAGTTAGGAAAAATGTTGCTCAGAATTTGTCACGGGAGAACAATGATGTGAAGTTTCACTTGGCTCAAGTATTAACTTTCAAGGACCACACCCATTTAATATCTGTTCTGTTAGTACATCCAAACATTCGCTCAAGCAATATCAAAGCCAGCGAACGTGGAAGTGGATCTCAAAATGACACTGTAAGGATTATAATAGAGACTGCTTAAATATTGTAGATGCAGGGCAGCACAGCGAATTGTGATGTTCTGTTGTTATAAATTACAGGTTACGTTGTTATCTGTGGCGACGGTTGACTGGCATTATCTCTGAAATAAGTTTTTCAAGAATCGAAAGCCTTGACATCTATCAGAATAATAGTGTTTTGTAATGACGTAATACGAAATTATAAACCTCGATAACTTTCAGGCACGTTAAAGTTAATACACTTAGTTCAGCACGTTTTCTTGTGACAGGAACATCGGACTTCTGAATTTCTTAGAAGCGACTTACAAAAGTCCATACAATTCTGTGCTATGTCAATTTTATCCAGTACCTATTTGCGTATTTCTTTAACAACCAAACCCTTCGAGTCCAAAGCTTATTTAGTAATATTTAAAAATCGAGTTCGTGCGTTTAAGAAAACAATGTGTAACTATTACAAAAATCAGTCGGTTAATTCTGTAGAAGGAAATAATCAACAACAATAACTATGAATACAATGATAATACTAATAACAATTCGATGCATTTCACACACACAGTTATTGCGCAGATGTATATATGCATATATTTACTTTGAAAATTGGTATCTTTTGCCTACACCAATCAAACCCATTTTAGTTGGATAATAAATAATTAATAGTAATATAATAATAATCATGAAAATAATACAAAATTTTTAAAGGAGCCTGTGTTATGCAATGGCTTACATGTAGTTAGCTTTGATTTAAACTAACTCGCGTGGCTTGCTAAATGCAGCGACTGCGATAGTTCGTTACATAACGTTACTGGACTCCTTATATCCTATGACACTGATTGGTAGGACTCGTTACTGTACCACTTTAAGGGCAACCACGGTTCCGCATTTTTAGTAACAGTTCGGTACAGTAATTTTATTGAATAGTAACCAAACTGACGTGTTTTGAAATCGCTGCACATAATTTAATGGAAAGAGACTGATGCGCAGATTACAGTTTTCCTGCCGAAGGAACGAATCATACAGGGTGGATGCTTGTAGATTGTACCACTCTGCTCTGTTGAGTATATTTTTTAGTTTGTGAAATTTCCGTGTAAACAAATTGGGGAAAGATGTCTGATTCACATCAAAAGTTATTAGAATTTCTCGATATATGTTTAAGAGAGTTACAAAGAGAATGAAGAACAAAATAAATTAATTAAATAAGAGAACAACTTAATTAAGTAAAGCTTCCTAAGTTGGAAATTAACACGGTTATATAAAGTCATGCCAAATAGAAGTTAATTTTCCTCTCCGAAGAAATAAAACAATCTTCAGCCCAAGAGACTTTTCTAGACGGACAGAAGAAAATACGAAAGACCGTCACAGTAGGCGGTCTTTTATCGTGGTTTTATCCAGGATCCCCCGAATACGAAGCAGGATTAACACACATTCTGCCGATACTTCTGGTATTGGCATGCTAAATGTTAGTATTTGTGGTAGTGATAGTTTGCTGACTGGCAAAGTATTTCGTTCATCGAAGTCATGTACATGTGCGGTAGCGGTGACTTTCCGGTTGAATGTTAGGGCCAGCCGCCGTCATAACATGGGTTAGAGGTCGGTTCTAACATTGCTCCTCTTCAGTGCTAAGTAGATCAATTATTGTGTGCCCAAGACAAAAACCCATGATAACGCCACAATATAAGACACGCTATCACATAAGGATTTTCTAATTTCGAAACGTGTAACAATTTTATGCGTGAACTGCAACCACAAAACTGAATTTTATATAATAGATAATAACAAAACAGCGCAGAAAATATTGGTGTGTTTCCAGTTTAAGAGATCTGTAGCCCTGAATAATAGCTCATAATTTACTGACCATATTCATATTAGTGTACCACGGTGGTCTGGCGGTTAGAACGCTGGCCTTGTAATCCTGGGGTCTCGGGTTCGATTCCCGGCGGTGCCCGAATTTATAACTTGTGTTGGGCAAGGCCGTGGTCTAGGCAACACGGAGTTTTCCTCCGGGGGCTTCCCCGGTTTCTCCGTGGCATCCCAACAATTACTCCATTCACACACAGAAGAAGGCAATGGAAAACCACTTCTGGATCATCTGCCAAGAACGTATATGAACAGGTCCCAGTCCGAGAAAATGATGGAAGGATCCTGTTCATATGGACCTGTCGTCAGACAGAACACTAAAAATAAAATAAAATTCATATTATTCATTCACACAATAAGTGCGGTATAGAAACATTACTGAGGGTTTGTTTGTTCATGAAGACCAAGTGTCAGCAATTTCTGACAATGGTTGCAAGTAATGTGCGGTCACCTTTGGACACGAAATCCATGACGAAACTGTGACATACATGGCTAAACTACTGTTTATTTTGTACACAAAGAGTTATATTAATGGTGAGACATTGCTTCTGACACTGCTCTTAACAGGTATGTCGCCTGTGGCAGGTTGGAGTAGTATTTTGTGAAGCATTGAATAGCCTAATATTCTTTCATTGCTGTAAACCTCAGTCTCGAACCAAATGTTTAGAATTGTCGGCAGTGAAGCACACTGCGCAGCTACCGAGCTTTGCTACTAGTTTCCTGTATGTTATAAACATTGCGTACATAATGGTTGTTCCCTTTATAATACAGCCAAACGAAACTGTTATGCGTAGCGTTCGAAATGCCTTCTTCCACCTATTTGCTGAGATAGTATGCAAGTGCACCTTCGCCATGTTAGATGTTAATGATATGACTATATATGGTATGGTGGAATATAATAAGATATAATGTGTAAAAAGGTATACGATGTAATCTGATGTGGTATACTATATGATATGACATGAAATGGTATGCTGCGATATTTTTGGTATATAATATAATTTTGTATGGCGTGATTCCATAAATGATGCGATGTGTTATGATATCGTATTTTATGATATTATACAAGATGAGCCAGAAGTATGTTTCTGTGCGTGTTCCTGGATCAAAATTAAGAAAAAATGTTCCTATGAACATGTCAAAAATGTTTCGTTTTCAAAATAATAGCCAAAAATAATTTGCAATGTATGCCTTTATTGCCAAGTATAAGTAAAGGGATGTTTCTTTGTAACATATGCTCAAAGGTTGTTCCTCCATTCTCCACACATGCACGAGCACGACGTACACAAGACTGACGAATTCGTTCGTACACACCAGGGTTACCTCGAATCATCTGGCATGCAACCTGTACACGTTCCCATAGGTCGTCTTCATTGTTTATGGGTGTTGCATAAACGACGGACTTCAAGTGACCCCACAGATAAAAGTCCAATGGAGTCAGGTCCGGTGACCTCGGTGGCCATGTTACTGGGCCACCACGCCCAATCCATCGCTGAGGTTACTGTTCATTGAGATGATATCTGACGCGATGGGAGAAGTGTGCTGGGGCTCTGTCGTGCATAAACCACACTTGTCTTCTTGTATTCAGTGGCACATCTTCAAGGAGACGTGGCAAGTGTCTTCTTAAGAATCGCCGATATGAAGGTCCTCTTAGACGTCATGGAAGCATGTGTGGACCAATAAGCATGTCGCCAATGATTCCTGCCCAAACGTTAATTGAAAATCTTTGATGGAAGCTGGATTCACTTTGATATAAAGTCAATTCATTGAAACTTACTTTTGGCTATTATTTCGAAAATGTGACATTTGCGACCCCATGTTCATAGGAACATTTTTTTCTTATTTTTGATCTTGGAACACGGGCACGAAGTTTGTAAACATACTTCTGACTCATCCTGTATATTTATTCGGTCTGTCACAAATTTCAGAGGCTGGGATCATTCCCCTCACCTTTCGTTTTGCACCCTTTATATATATATATAATTTAATGTTTTCTACTACTCTAAAAAGTGGTCAATCTATACACTAAACCTCTTATCTGTCATTCATTTCTTTGAATAATGCGTTATTTAAACCTTGAATTAATTTAAAGTATCTTGCTTTTCCATAACAGCCTTTACCTGCTGCCGCATTATACCACTTTACTTGTCCACATTAATCACTACCATAAAATAATTACGTAACACATTCGACCTCATATTTCTTAAGCGACAGATCCAGTTTTCCCGTAAATGTATTAATGTATATCAAATCTAAAACTTCTTGACGATGGTGAAGAGTCAATTGAATAAAAATTTACTTGGATATTATCCATCGTCTAGTAATAGAACGTAAAAAACGTAAAACGACGTTTCGGAGATGGGGCTCTATCTCCGTCTTCAGGTTCCTACTCAGTTGGGCCCACTAGATAGAGCTAATCCCTATCTCCGGACAAATTAAAAAGTGAAAGTCCCAGAATAAAAAGGCATAACCACACCATTCATCCGTGGGACGTACAAGAATAGTATGTAGAAAACAAAATTCATAAACACGAATATGCTCCACTTTTATGTAAACGTTCTGTATTCGT
The DNA here is from genome assembly GCF_977971745.1 of Zootermopsis nevadensis. Taxonomy (NCBI): domain Eukaryota; kingdom Metazoa; phylum Arthropoda; class Insecta; order Blattodea; family Termopsidae; genus Zootermopsis; species Zootermopsis nevadensis. The sequence goes on along the minus strand of NW_028259134.1, from coordinate 6,797,676 downwards.
ACCTCGTGTACTCTGGACACCTGTTGCAGGTACAAAAATCCATTTTTTCCCAATATCACTTCTGCCCGTTTCAGTCCATCATGTGTCAAAGTTCGTCCTCCTTCCTGCATATCCGTCAGTTCCCCACTTCAAAATTTTACATCAGCCCCTTTCAATTCCTCTGCCACATTCGTTTTTCTTGTTTCCTCTTACATGTTTCTAAGTGGCTCTCCTTTACTCAAGTTCCTTTCCACTGTTTGACAGACCAGACTCGTACATCACCGATCTGTTCCCCCTCACGTGTGATTAGATGTTCTGCCTTTACTAGTCCTCACATCGCCTACTAATTTCCCTGACGTTTGTATCATATATTTCTCATCCCCATTTTAGGTATCCAGTTTATCTTTAACCATTTCGCCTTCCTGCCTTCTAGATGTTGTTTCAAATCACCCTTTAGAATGTTATGTATTATTATAGTATAGCGTCTATAATTTTAGCAGAATTTTGTCACTTCATCTAGTATTTGTCCACCCCAGTTTATTTGGTATTCCTAAACATTTAACTTTTCTAGTCTAAAAATGATGTTCGAACATTAATATCAACCTATTATTTTATAATTGTATCCCGAAAGTTATAACACATCCCTATTTATTCATAAAGTATTTTGTCTAGTTTCGTTAATCTGTTGAACATTTGCATAGGAATAAATTCTGGAAGGAAGCGAACTTTTGTCTGCAGAATATAAATTGTAATTATGAATCTTTTAAAAAATACAGCTGACCTATTTATGTAGACATTTCAGCAGTTCTTAAAACGGAGTAAAGGCCACGAGATGACCATAGAGCACTGCCTGTCCTTCCATTGAGTTCAAATTTGAATTACAATTGGAGGCCCACTGTAAAAAGGTTAGGCCATATACCAATAATTGAATACAGGACGGACACCAGAAACTGCTGTTCTAATACACTTGCTAGCGACTGTTATTGCTAACAGTGTTTTGGAATTAACGCGAAGACGAACAAGTGTTTCAAATCGTAACGCAGACAGCAAGGAAGCTTGCAGTTATAGTGACTGCAGCTCTACGAATCTCTTGAATTAAATACAGTTGAAAAATGCTCTTCGATCGTGAGCTACAAATTTATTTGTGGTGTTCTCTTCGCTTTAGTAGTTCTATCTATAAAGTTTAATTAAGTTTTCGTTATTTGAACTTTTAGTGGGAGTGTATATTTGTCTGTGTAGAAATGTTACTTAGATAAAAGAAAAAAAAGCAAGTCACTGCATGCACGAAATAGATACGGGCTAATACAACATTATAGTACAAAGCACATAATTATGCTGAAGTTAGCAAAAGTAATAATTATCGATTAATCGTTTTCAACAAAACATTTCTGTTAAAAATTTATCAAATATGCTAACTTTACATCTGTTACAAATCTCATTGGCAACTAAGGCCTGGCAAACAGGACATTTACTGCGTGAAAACGAAGTGTGAAATGATTTGAAGCCTGAAGATTTGTTGTTTGCATTAAACGTAAACACTGATGGTGCGATGGAACAGTGCTTACATACGGATAACTGTAAGGCCTACTTGCTAATGATAAATTGGTAAACAATAAGGAAATGTGTGATCCTAAACCAAATACAGGCTGAGTTAAAATGTTCTTAAGCAGCTCAGTATCTCACGTAATCAGTAACCTCAGGTTTGTGTATTAGCGTGCAGAGGTGTAAATTATATTTCTCCTCGTGCTTCATTTATAACCACGCCACGCAGACATGTGGAGGACTGAAGGTATATTATGACGCATTCCTAACCTTGGTACTAGATAGAGGTGAATGGTTAACTTCACGTCCGCGTCGCTTTATCCGGAGACAGGTATCTTCGTAGACGTCGGATATGAGGCTTACTTTGCTTACACCCGGTCTGGACGACGTGACGATGAGAAAATTAGCTACTGGGAATCGAACCCCGGTTGTTTAGCTAAGTTACTCTGACTGAGAGCGTGACTATAACCGTATTCTGCTAAACCAGTAATTTGTCTGAATGTTGCTGTCTTCAGGGTTGTTGCGCCGTGCAGTCTGGTAGATGTTTACCGACATTTCGGAGGTCGTTTCTGCCTCCATCATCAAGGCGATGAATTCGTCTCCCTTATGATGGTGGTAGCAAGGAACTCTGAATCTACCAGAGTTCACGGCGCAACAACCCAGAAGACAGCAATCTTCAGAGTCACCGCCTAGAAAACCACAAATCTTACACAGTAGTTTGTCTATATCTTTCTGGTTACTCGGTTCCGAGGAGCATCCAAGCCAGACAAGTCATTTGTCGTAGTTATGTTTGACTGACAGTCTAATCGTGTAGCCAAGAATGCGGATGGTTCAAGACTGAACAATCTAGTGCCTCATTTTGTTCCTTCTGTCTTCTGATGTACATTTACTGCGTTGCAAGACAATTGAAGCCTGTCATTTCTCCTATATAACAATACCATTGTGTAGTCACAGCACGTGGCTATTCCTCTGCCTTCTCTTCTGTTAGGCACACGATACCATAATGCAAAATCGATGACCAGTATAATTTTCAAAACAATGCCTGGGGGATTGGCATTATGGCGCTGTTGATCGGCTTTTGTCTGCTTCATGATGAGGACACGAATCAGTTCCGGTTTCTATGCCTCAGGTCTAGCTATCTGCAGGCATGAGACTAAGGCACTGAGAACGGCAGGATAAAGATACTTTGTGAAAAAGCATAAAAACTTATGAAATGTCTTTAACTTTTTCGTTTGGACTGTTTCTAAAGGCGAAGGGTAGATTTTAAAACCCTTATTATTGTTCCTTACTAATAAGGTGGTCTAGTGGTTAGAACGCTGACCTTGTAATCCTGGGGTCTCGGGTTCGATTCCCGGCGGTGCCCGAATTTATAACTTGTGTTGGGCAAGGCCGTGGTCTAGGCAACACGGAGTTTTCCTCCGTGGCATCCCAACAATTACTCCATTCACACACAGAAGAAGGCAATGGCAAACCACTTCTGGATCATCTGCCAAGAACGTATATGAACAGGTCCCAGTCCGAGAAAAGGATGGAAGGATCCTGTTCATATGGACCTGTCGTCAGACAGAACACTAAATAAAAATAACTAATAATACCTCAAAATAACGCCGTCTGTCATATGACGCGTACAGTTTTATATTATCCACGTCACAATAACAATTGTATGAGCTAAGATCAATTAATCTTCTTTCCAAATCGGTTAATTGGTCATTATCGTATTCTGCTATCTTCAGCAATATTATAATGAAACTTGTGATATTGTGCAAATAATCCTACTAAATTTTTCTGTAGTGTACTCTGTACTACAAAGTATTACTATAACTATTTATATTTCCTTGTGCTGACTCTGTAATTGGTTTCTGTCTTTGTAGATTTAGCACATGAAGTAAAGAATTAACTGAATTCTTATTAACTCCGTATACACAGAGATTGTTCCGTTATAATACCGAGCCCAGTTTTGCATTGAAACCTGCGTTTGTCTCTCACAGCGCCACGCAGATTGGGGATAGGCTGTAAGAGCCCTCAGTGGTAACGTCAATGCATTCAGAACCCCGTCAGTGGATAGAGCTGTTGAGTGGGAACGTACACGACAAGGCCACAGGACCCTCGGGAAATGAACGCAGCCCGCCATACTCTTTTCGCAGGAAGCTGTGTGGACCCCAGAGCCAGTCAGAATGTGGCATAGAGCAGAGGGTCCTCGGCTCTACCAGAAATCAATCAAGTCATCCAATCGCTTCTACAGCTCCTCGATAAATAAAAAAATCTAATTTTTGCGTCGTAGTCCAACTCTTTCTTACGCCATTTAATCAGTTGAAGTTGCGTCATTCTTTTGTGAACTCTTGAAGTCTCCTAAAGATGTATACAAAAATATAAAATTAGTGTCCTTTAACAGAGTATTTTATATGTTGCTACCACTCAGTATGTCATTAATACTCAATATATATCAAGGAGTTTTATTAAGAGTTTTAAACAAAACAAAATACCAAAAATCGCTGTGAACTGATTAGCCTCTTGGATTCTGTAGGATTCTGACGATGGTGTGAGAGAGTCGGGTGTGCTGGGTTTTTGGACTTTGTCCATCGTCCAAAACCCCGGAAATTAATCTTGGTTCATAAGTTATTCGTATGTGTTAGCATCCTCTCTAAGAAATTTTGGTGTAGGGTATTTAAATAGGCTACAGTTTTTCCATATTCTTTAAATTCATTATTTAACATTTAATTCGAAGTCTTACAACACGTTCAGTTATTTTACTACCATACTCTGCGAGCACGGGTGTGGTAATACAGGAAATACAGTTTTTCGTAGCTTTGCACCTTGTGTAAAATTACGATTTCTGTAGACGAAACAAATTCATTTTCAAAAGTTTACGTTTATCATAATTTGCGTTACTAAAGGTATAACATAGTATTTCAGTCTACTCTGATTATATATTTTGCGATGCGTATGAACAGTTTGCTTTCCGCAGATGTCTCAAAAAGCTTATTTAATAAGCTGGTTCATTAGGAGAATACACTACATATCTATTTGATATTCCGAAGAATGTCGTTTTGATGTATGGAATAATCTGTCTCCTTCCGAGAACCGATGTACTGCGACGCTTGTTATGAATAGAACGTAATTAGGAAGAGTGAAATGTTACAGAATCGTTCGTAACCAAGTGGAGTAAAATGTACGCAGTTCAAAATTACGTGTTTGTTGTAGCATAGAAACAAACAAACAAACAAGTAAACAAAGATAGTGGCGCTGCAGGTATCACTGTAATTTGCAGCTCCTATATTAGCACGATAGCAAGCGCGCTGCTAAACTATTGTTAAATTTTACGCTTGACGTTACATATCGTTTCGGTATTATTTCATTAACACGGCTAAGGAATTCCCACTGTAACCTTCTCCACTTCGATTTTAACCACCTTTATGTCAATAACTAAGGTCACGCGATCTAAGGTCTGGGTTTTTACCGCACGAACAGTAGTATCCTGTGTTCACATGCTACTGAAGGCATGGAAGTTTGTCCGCATTATGTGTATTGTGCTGTAATCTGTAGATAGAGACTTTGGGTCGGTCCAAGGACTTTGAGCAAGTTTCGAAACGAATTCATAAGTCCAGGCATTCCTAAATTGGAACAGGCCATAAGGCCTCATCCACAAACATTGAAGACAAACAAGAGGTCTTATTATGTACAGTCGTAATTTTTGACTTCGTAGGAAAATTTACCGAGTACATTCTGACAGGCATATCTCTCATGGAGCCGTTTAGATAACTTTACTAAAAGCTGCTTACGAAAGACGTAGAACTTGGAGTTTTTGACACGGGAACGTTGGAACCTGCTATAAAACAAGAATATTTGAGAAACCGTAAGATAGAGGCTATTTTTTTTCCCAGAAAGGCTGGTAAATAAATTCAAAACTATCTGACGTCAAAACGCATATCACAATCGACATGTTAAAAGTAGTGTTAAACTTAAATGTCACATACTTAAGAACATTTACTCAACTATTTGTGTATTCTGACAAGAAGGGGTGGAGTGATGGTTTGTCGCGCCGGGTGTATGAACGACGCCAACAAGTTGGAGATGTTGGCAGTTCTTCCGCCTCATATCAACTGTCGTAAGACACACCACGGATATAGGATTTAAAACTGCATACAGCGTGGGCTCGCCCGGGTAGATGTAACTGGCAGACTTATTCATATCTGTGGCTGCCTTTCGATGGCATTTGTTTAGTTTGGTACTCAGTGCCTCAAGGAACTTTTCTATCTGCCAGCACTTCTGCGGACTCATCGTGGAGGTATGATTTTAAAAATTCACGAACACGAAGACGCGTGACGTATTAGCTAATGAGGTTCTTTGTAGTCACGGAAGTGACACGGAAAACTGCTGCTAAGACACTTTGTGCTGCTGCTTACTTGCCAATACAATACCACGTGTCATAATACTACAAGATTAGATCCTAGATGTTTGTAACAGTGGCTTATTTATCCTGTGGACAGAGCACACAAAATTCTGCTGTGACACGGAAATGAGTGTAAAGACATTAAATATCACTTTAGGTGCGTCAAATGAACAACTTTACCGTTCCATGCAGTGATTTCTTAAAATAGTATTTCATTATGTCAGTGCTGTAAGTATTGTGTTTAGGTAAATAACTCGGTTTTCACTATATCATGTTACAAGGGCAATATTTTGGTGAACGTGTGTATTTTTAACACAGTTTTGTACACAAATGTATCTTTTGTAACATCACAGACTATTCCAAAAAAGTGCACCATTCTACTTTAAAGGATTAATGTATAAAGTGATACGATCTGGTTTTCGTGTACACAGTACACATTTAATATCCTTCTTCTGATTACGGTTGATGTAATAATCAAAAGTACATTTTACGTTCTGTTTTTCGTGTCTTCTTTGCATATAATTTGTTCATTTGGGCGCGGTTTAAACCTAAATGTCACAATTTAATTTATACTGTGAGATTCTCTATTGTTGATTTTCACATGAGATATAATTCAAATAACATCCAATTGTCACCACTCGTGAGTTAAAAGTACAACGTAGAGATACAGCGTGGTACACGATATCGTCGTAATCATAATTTAATTTGGCGAGTTGTGGCTCATGTGAGGTTGCGAGTGAATGTAGAAAGAATTGATTTCATAAATATTCTTCCTTCCTAATCATACTGATTACATTTTCAATACCGCTGCTACTGCGACAAACTGGTCACAACATGGACGGTGATGGATTCTTCTCTGATGTTTCATATTAAAATATCATAAGTCATCCCACAGAAACAAAAGTGATTGATACAATGTCCTTCTCTCTACACCCCCATAGAGTTAAACTAATGTACGGCATGGGGATTGGTTCGTATTGTGCCTTGTCCTTTGTGAAGTGGTTCCTGCTTTGTAGGGCGGTAGTCGACGTTGAATAATTTTCAGTTGTATTTAATATCCGCAAGGTCATAATAAAAACAAATTGTAGGTAATTAACCAGGTATGAAGCACACCCCTTCATGAGAAGCTAATACACCATATTCGAAGATACTTAAAGCCACTACAATATTTCACGTTATTTCTCTGAGATCCACTTTAATATTATCCTCCCATCCACGTTGTGTCTCACAGATGGTTGTTTTCTCTTTCATTTATCGTCTCTTGCTGCACGTTTCGTCCATATGACTTTCTTAGATTTTATTACTCTAATTATATGTTGGTAAATATTACGGATTTTGAAGTTCCTCATTTTACACTTTTCTCCATTCTCCTGTTGCTTCCTCTCTGTTGGGTGATTGCAGATATTTCTTACAATAGTGAGCACGTGTGAACTGGGAACAATGCACTATAGATGTGAAGTCTTCCTGTTGAATTAGTTCCTTGTTTAACGCTGTTTCTTTACGCCGTCTAAGAAGAATTCTCTCGCGTCATAATAGAACTACTGTACTTCATTTCTTACAGATATATCATTTAGGGTCCTTTCACACGTGGCTTATTCAGTAACGTAAGGTCTAGTCACTATGCTGGCTCATTGCGAAAGGATTAGTTTCCTTTACCGGCCTGTATAATTTATAACAGTTTTCACAAGTTAAATGCATCCATTATTTTCTGCCTATAATGGGAAGCGAAAATTCCGACAAACAGGAATATATTGCTGCCCCATTCTACTACAGAGGAATAGTACTATATTTTCCTTCGGAAGAATGTTTATGTAACCAGCGTAATTCAGAAATCCGTGTTATAACGGAATCAACTGTGCGTCTTCGATTATTAAATGTGTGTTGTTCAAAGTCACTCTAAGTCCAGTTACTGCGTTTGTAAACTGCTAAAATGTATGAAGATGGTTGTACTGAGTTTTGCACCGTGTGTAGTCAGTCTTGTAGTAGTTTACTGACGATTCAAATATGCCTCCTGTCTCCATCATCATGTTCGAGGCAACTACCATTTCTGAAACTTCAATAAACTTCATCACCATGATGAAGGCCTGAGACCCTGATAATGGAGTCAGCAGGCACCTCTGATACATCGGTTATCTTCTACCAGACTACACAGCCATCTTCAGACGTGTCTCTGTGCGAACCTAAAATTTCGTTGCGAATTAGGTTTATTTTTCACTTTTCTGCTTCATGTTTTCTTTAACAAGAGACATTTTATCTCGCTTAGAGTATTCGTAAGCACAGATCTCGTTTTTCGGAGAGCTGGAAATGTCACGACAGGTTTATTTTCACTGAAGGGGGTGAGTAGGCTGGAAACTCTCGGCTGAGCTGCTTTATCTGGATGGAAAATTTTGTTTGTGAATTGCTGATAAGCTCTGTATCTGATGTTGATGGAGGAAGTCAAGTCCTCCCTCCCCACAGCTGTAAGTTTGCAGGCGTATCAAATATAAGGCTTAATAAATAAATAAATAGCCGCTGATACAGCCCGCCAGACTTCCTTATGATGTTGTTACAATTTAGAATTTCAGGCTGCAAGATCAGAATTATGAAGTTTCCTTAGCTAATTTCACTTCATGCTAACTCCTTTACTTCCAGTTGGAGTAATCTCTAAGTAGATTATCCATATGAATATCTAGTCTTGTGACATCGAGCACATTAGTAATGTGATGAGAAGAGACCTTTAGTGCACGTGTTTCTTGTTCAAATAACACGACTAAATAAACGGATACGAAATTACAAGATCATAAACAGTGGAGTACATTTGTATTACAGTAACGGCAGAATGTTTAAACTTGAATCATAGTTGAGTACGTGCTCATTACTGTCAAAGTGACAAATTAGACGAGAGGCTGTCTTTATTAAATTAGATTGTTGAAATTCTAGATCCTACTAGTAGCGATTCTAAAGTAGTCACTAAATGCCTGAAGATATTGACAGAAATTGAACTTGTGGGGAGACAGGAATTGACAGTGATGCTTAGGCCTGTATTTCTCACACGCATATGCTCTTGTTGATAACTTGCAGTCTCAATATTGGGTACTGTATGAGGGTACGTTTTATATTATGCCAGCACTTATTCAGAGTTTGCTTGGGTGGTTATTATTGTTATTATTTAGTGTTCTGTCTGACGACAGGTCCATATGAACAGGATCCTTCCATCCTTTTCTCGGACTGGGACCTGTTCATATACGTTCTTGGCAGATGATCCAGAAGTGGTTTGCCATTGCCTTCTTCTGTGTGTGAATGGAGTAATTGTTGGGATGCCACGGAGAAACCGGGGAAGCCCCCGGAGGAAAACTCCGTGTTGCCTAGACCACGGCCTTGCCCAACACAAGTTATAAATTCGGGCACCGCCGGGAATCGAACCCGAGACCCCCAGGATTACAAGGCCAGCATTCTAACCGCTAGACCACCTCATCTTATTATTATTTAGTGTTCTGTCTGAGGACAGGTCCATATGAACAGGATCCTTCCATCCTTTTCTCGGACTGGGACCTGTTCATATACGTTCTTGGCAGATGATCCAGAAGTGGTTTGCCATTGCCTTCTTCTGTGTGTGAATGGAGTAATTGTTGGGATGCCACGGAGAAACCGGGGAAGCCCCCGGAGGAAAACTCCGTGTTGCCTAGACCACGGCCTTGCCCAACACAAGTTATAAATTCGGGCACCGCCGGGAATCGAACCCGAGACCCCAGGATTACAAGGCCAGCGTTCTATCCGCTAGACCACCGTGGCTCTTTTGGGTGGTTACAGATATAAAATTCTGCAATTTTTATAGTGCATTACATAATGTTGTTTTAAACAGAGCGTCAGTCCTTCAGAATAGATAAGAATATCGGGACTTCTGTAACTGAGTTATCCACAGGCAAAATATGTTGGCCTCGCAGTTCCTCAAATCTCTAACGAAGAAAACCCGCTGTGTGATAACATAAATCGCCAAGAGAAAGAACAAAAGAAGTGGTGTCCTTTCCTTCTCTTCAGTGCACTTTATTATATTTGTGTTATCTTATTGCAGTATCCGTTTCGTTTCTCCGTTCTACGCCACTTCCTGAAAGTATACTTTATTGCATATATTTCGTTATAAATTGGACCCGTATAGATTGAGGTACTCAGCACAGGTTATTGGTTTGTTATGAAATTATTAAATGCTCGTCCCTTTAGGTAATCACTTCTACTTCCTTTTTTACGCCGCCTCGCTAACCTGCCTTCCCTGCAGGAACGGGCACAGTGTCTGATAGTAAGTCCAACATAAGTTACTATCGTCTTTCATTGCCCTGTGTGATGCACTGTAATTAAAATTACCGTTCAGTGATGGGGATATAAACTTACTTTTATTTGTTAAATACATTAATCACTGTTCTGTAATAATGAGCACGAATCCATAAGCAAATTAAAGACAATTCGAAGTTCGTGTTTGAAAGGTGTGTCCTTCACGGAAATCACATTCATCGTGTGAAAACAAACATATTTTGTCTCACAGTGCAAATTCTATTTGTTTATTAGTAGATTGCTGTCTTAGTATTTAGGCTATCGGTGATTACTACTGTCCTTTATATAAAGTTTGCATTTACGATATTGTTTTCACTTTAAATATATGCTTATTTTGTGTTTCTGAATAAAAAATAACATTTGCACTTTTACTTCGATTGGTTCAGCTAACATCATGTAGATGTACAAGTATTACATTCACTACATAATGGTAATCACAACCTGATTCGAGTGTTCGCATTCTGCATTGTACAATCATTTTAAATACTTTTACACTCAGGCTACATCGTCCACTGTTGGATGCCAAAATTAACACACGAAAACGAAGAACATTTTGTGTTCAGTTCGTTATTCGGACTCTTGATCCGAGTTTTCGAGCTGTTAGACCTTAAGCACCATGGATCTATGATATATAGGTCACAGCTTAATTTATATTCATAGGAATTATGCAGAATATATGTCGGAAATGAGCTTGTCTTTTCACAAGTTTTGACCAGCTGCGATTTGCTTCGTTTGTTTTCTTTTCCCGTCTCCTGTGATCTTAAACTTCAATTTCTCTTCTTATTGGTACGAAGTGTACGAGGTGCGATCGGAAAGTTTCAAGACTGTGTCAATAGAGGGAGAACCGGATGTAGTACGAGCTTCTGCCTTTAGGGGGTGCGGCCTACATTCATAGTGAATCAGTGTGCCATCCGGCATCATCGAATTAGCATTTGTTTCTTAGTTACGGGCGTTTTGGTAGTGCATTACACCGACCCTCCTGCGATTTCGGAATGGCGTGTGCATCAAATTTTGCCAAAGACTCGCCAAAACGGCTACGGAAACCTATGAAATGCTAAAACAAGCATTTGGGGAGTCCGCAACGGGTCGTGCACAAACTTTTGTGTGGCATTCACGTTTTAAAAATGGCCGAACCTCTGTCGATGATGACGAGCGTTCTGGACGACCATCTTCGAGCACAACGCCCGAAAATGTTACGAAGATTCGGCAGGCCATTCACGAAGATCGACGTCGTACCATCAACGACTTGTGCGACATTGTTGGGATAGGCTATGGGACCTGTCAGCTGATTCTAAAGGAAGAACTCCACATGCGACGCATCATGACAACGCGCCAGCGCACACCGCCCTCAAAGTTCGGCAGTTTTTGGCCTCAAACACCATGGCCGTCATCCCGCACCCTCCTTATTCGCCGTATTTAGCTCCGTGTGACTTCTTCCTCTTCCCAAAGATAAAAATTCAGCTAAAGGGAAGGAGATTTGAGACGATAGAAGAGATTCAGGCAGAATCGCAGATGGTGCTTGACAGGCTGACAAAGAAATATTTCCAGGGATGCTTCCAGGCTTGGCAGCGGCGCTGGGATCGTTGTGTTTAATCCCAGGGGAACTACTTCGAGGGTGATGGATGAATTTAATATCTGAGATAAGTGTACGGGTTTTTATAGGCGCAGTCTAGAAACTTTCCGATCGCACCTCGTATTTTATATTCCCTATTCTTCTGTCACGTCCCCTAATTATTTTGTTTACTGGAACTTTCTGTTGCTTTGAAATTGTTTACCTTTTGATGATTTTAATTGAATTTCTTTGTATCTTTACAGGTGAGTACCAAACCCAAACAGTAGCTACCTCAGTAGGCCCATGAACCAACTGTGTGGTGAGTTTCTACGTCAACTTTTCACAGACTTCACTCCAATATTTTGAAGACACACGTTGGAACACCACAGAATTTTGCCTGACGAAAATGGGGCACGAAACTAAGGATGGCAGACATGAAAACAAAACAGAACTCATGTTAAATAACACCATCTATTATTAATCTGTGTCTGCTACTAATTCTAATTACAAAGGTTAAGATGTTGGTTTTCTCTAGCTATAACGTGTAAATATGTAGTTTCATGTAAAAATTCGCGTCACTTCTCTAACCTTGTGGAGGGAGGAGCATCGATTGCGGGACAAATCTACCCTACATGAGTGACCAAGCACTCAGAGTTATATCTGCTTTGTTTCCTAGCTGGTATAAAGAGCATTTTATTATTATCCTTTCCGGCAGTCATTTCCAAAGGAAAGTGGAAATTGCCGGATGTTTTTAGGTCTCTCATAGTAAACGTGACCGACCTTGACCGCAGCGAAAGGAGAGCATTTCTGCCACAAAGTTAATGCGCCTCTGTGTTCTTTACTGCGCCTTATCTTCGAAACTGAGAGTTTGAGATTCTGTAATGGCCAGGGATTTCTGCCTTACGTTTGTTTTCCAGTTATGTGGTTGCTGTCAGCTTCTTTTAACTGTCTAAATGCTCATAGATCAAAAGTCTGCGACGCCATCCTTTTTCTAAAAGCAATGGGATCAGTAAGAAATTCCTACTGTAATTGAGTTGTTAAGGTCGCGATGTGAACTGTAGTTCCAGACTGCTGGAACCAGCAGTCTCATTCTTCAGTTTGCAGAAAAGAAATGAGTTACTTGACCGAATGTGTTAATAGTTTATTAAAAACCTGCGTCTCAGCTGTTATTTATTTAAATGGCTTACATATGAAATGCAGTTTTATGCTCAAAAATTATGTTTAGAGAGCGGGAACTAGGTGAAATTATTGTTACGAACGTTCTTGTCACAATTCCATTCGTAAGTTTTACCTGAGACTGCTCTGATTATGTCTTTTACGAGTCTGTAGACAATTTATTTTTCGTGAAACTCGCCTATCTGTAAGCCACACTGTAACCTTTATTGGTGAACCAATTCAAGCCGAATGTATTTTCATATTACAAACGTGTTTCTTTTCTGTGACCAAAAAACGTTGTTGAGTGATCAGGACTTTCCTTTCTTTTTCTGGAGTACAAAGTTTTAGTCATAGCTTTAAAGCAAGGTGTTTCGACTGCGACTTTTTTTGCGTTTTTTCAGTTTCTTCTGCCGATTCTGAAATAGGCCACAATGACTTTCCTCCACATTCTTTTCATTTCATCATAAACAGTCGCCCTTCGATTAGTCGTCACATATTCTACTTATCTGAAGAAATGTAATTAATTGTTGTGACTGCAATGATTTTAACAATACATTTCTAACAGTGTTATGAATTTTTAGAGTGGAGTCTACAGAATTAGCAGAGTAATAATAATCAGTCTTGTTTACGATATAAAATAATTTACACTGTGATACATACAACACTTCAACTGCATATGTACAAAACGCAACGTATTTAGCAGCATTTCTCATACAATTAGTTCTTAGAACCTGTCAACTTCACAGAGATTGTGACTGGAACAGGTTCCCCGGTACTCTGTTGTTAGCTGTAGGAAAAGAGAACCTGTTTGATTGAAGGGCGGGCAGGGAATGATCTTAATTTGTGTGTAACTTGTGTGGCATTTCAATTCTTATGCTGCTGTTCTGGCCCGTGTTGACAGCCCGTTCTGCCTATTGACGGTGGTGGGTGTAAGTAAGATGTGTTCGCGCTCAGCTGATGTGACGTAGGCGTGAACATCTTCCAACCTAGGTATGAGTCTTGTGAGAATGGATAAACCGATTGAATTTTTTAATTTAATTTAATATTGGAAATTTCCACGAAAAGTTGTCGAAGCATTCGAATTTCCATTTAGATCGGATAGCTTTAACGACCACTTTTCTGGGGCATAAACACTTTCTGAGCTCGTCAAATACTACAATTGAGTGACCTGAATTTTATTTGCTCCGATAAACGTAAAAATTTTGTTGCTTAAATTTATTTTATTGCAGCATTAATTAATTAAAACTTATCATTGTAATGAAGATGACGTAATGCACACTTTAATTAAATTTTTCTCCCTCCGCACTATTTGACTGAACAAATAAAATGTGATTATTTGCTGGAAATTACACCCACCGACAAAGGTTCGCTTATGTGACAAACTTTAAAGTTAATAAGTGTAGAAAGGTGTACAGCAAGTGAGTACACAAATGGGGTATACCAGGGACAGAGCGTTAATATTAACTTAGTTTGCCTGTCTAACAAGTTGAACATGAACGCTCCCTCTTTATCAGTATACATTTCCACACTTGTTAAGAGTGTAATTATTTGAATAGCAGCGTGCAAAATATATTAGCGTAATGTTTAAGAACGCGAATGATACAGCTAGTAGAGAAGCACTGTATGATATTATAATTGTGTTCGGAATGTTGAGGAACCTACTTAAATTAATTAAAACGTGTGGGTTCTATGTATGAGGTGTTCAACAGAGTTCGTGTATGTAGTCACTTCTCTGATGCTTCTCCTTTACCCCATTGTTTACAAATTTTGTTCTATAATATGCAATCAGGAAAGTCTATGAGGATAATAAATTACTTTCGGACTACAAACCGTGTAAGGTGGCTTAATGAATAAAACACCAACGTTTCGGGAAACGTTTTTGTCCCCGTTCTGAGGAATTTATTAAACTTAGTCGCTGTGAAAGCTTCAGATCATACAAGTCTAGGAGGATTCGAAAGAGCTGGAAACAATGGCGTCAACTAGGATGCAGCATTTGTCGAAGAGTTCAGTGCAATAAATGGAATAATTTTTGTAAGATTTGAGGTTTTCACAGCGGTGAGTATGAAGATTTCTGTCTTCTGGGTTGTTGCGCTGTGTAGTCTGGTAGATGTTAACCAACGTTTCAGAGGTCATACTGCCTCCGTGTTCAGTTGTTTTAGTTACAAGGAAAATATTTCGTTTAGCATTACTGAAGCTTGAAACAGAAGGAAACGCAAGTCTTTGGTACGTGAGTAGATAAGACGTACTAATGTGGCTTGACCGTGTGTTCTTAACAT
This sequence comes from Zootermopsis nevadensis, assembly GCF_977971745.1. NCBI lineage: Eukaryota > Metazoa > Arthropoda > Insecta > Blattodea > Termopsidae > Zootermopsis > Zootermopsis nevadensis. The sequence continues at coordinate 6,782,477 of NW_028259134.1, read as the reverse complement.
TTTTAGCAACTTTTTTTGGAAGCCACCGTATCACATTTTCTATTTTTTTTTCTAGACTTTTTAAGCACTTTCAGGAACATCCTTGCAAGCACTGGACGGAATAATATAATTCGATAAACTTTACGTCGTGCGATTCAGAATACTTCGACGTTTAATTTCTCAGACCACGAAACAATACCCTACTCGGGTCACTACACCCTTGCTATCCGGCATGCTGGTTAGTTACTGGAACGATCAAAACATTTGCGAGATTGACCCACAGTCTCTAGATTTAGAGCAATTTGCAGTTTACATTAATTCGTACTCGTTTTCAAGGGAAAATCTAATGCAAACCTTTAGCGACATGTGCATTAGGAAATTTCATGGAATGTAACTTCGACTTTATTTCAAACCAAATGCTCAAACATAAACACCAGCTCCCTGCGGACGTGAATTTTTACCATATATTTGATTTCGAATTCAGACTGATGAGTTTATTAAGAAATATGAAAATGTTCAAATGGACACAGGAATATTTATTTTAATAATGTAAACTGTCTCAGAATAAAGTGCTGAGTTCTAAGGGATCTTTCTAATAACTACTGTAAGTGATAGACGAACTAAATTGTATTTTAATTATGGTTGAAGTGTGAAGTGTGGTACAAAGAGAAAGCATGGATTGCGTAAGTAGCTAGATGTAAATAATGTTCATTAGGAATTGTCACTCTAGAATACAATACAGACACGTCTTAAAATATTTAATGCACTTAGTATCGTGGCAGTATAATAGTAAATGGTACCTTCGCGGCACAAGTATCACGTATCAAGTCCGGTTTTAAAGTCAAATTAAACGAGAAGGAACAGGACTCACTTCAGAGCATCATCTTCACATTTTTATTACACGATTAAATTATTTTTTTATAATTATAAGTTAAAGTAATCTGGGCCCCTGTCACGATTCAACCGTGTATTGAATGCGTATCAAGAGAAATACTTCAGATCAGTTGGCTCGGTGCATGTAAATATTTTTTTCCAATACTAGATTGGCTGATGGATGTTTGTCTGCTATAAGGATGGTAGTTCTTTTATATTTGTTAAATTCTATGGCGGACCTTTTTGACGACAGGATATGATAATTGTCAATGCCGGCTCAGTTACCAGGCAACATACGCACATAATGTTAGTAAGTAATATGGCTGACCATTACTTTCAGTCTGATTACTGTCTGAAGATAACTGAGGTGCAGATCAGTAGGATTCAAATTTAATGATGAATCTGCCCAACAAAAATTTGTTATCGAATAATTCCTATACCAGGCTGTACAGTTAGGCTGTGCACAGAAACAAAAGTTGCAGACTGTACAGGTTGCAGAACGTTTTAAAAGCTTCAGTCCCGTAGCCACAAACACAATGTCTCAACGAATTCTTACATGTAAATGAGGCACATAAATCAGTTTGGCAAGGAGTGTAGCCAGAGAATAGCCTCAGCTGCTACATTGCTGACAACTTAATGCAGAAAGTTTGTATTGGACAAGAAGCCCGTGGAAACAACGGGCGTTACGTATGTAAACGTTGAGTCCTGACTTCATATCTGAAAATTACTACATTTCTCTATATCGCGTACGTAGATTTATCTCAGTGTCTGACTTCAGCAATTCATTAATTTTAAGGTTATTCAACGATGATGTTTCACCTAAACAGGATAAAGACCATGAACGTTGAATAGAAACGAAAATAAATGTAGGAAGTTACTTAACACATATTTTATGGTAAATATCACGGTATTCACTTGGTGAAACTGGGGAAAATTACGAAAATGTTTAGTCACTATCGTCGGTATCCCGGCCCAGACTCAAAGCGGGTACCTCCGAAACTCAAAAAATTCCAGCTGTACCTTCCTACCGATTTATTTTACACTGATTAGATTTTTTAAAATATTAGAGACACCATTTTGGAGAGAAGGCAGATATTATAAACGCATTTATAACTTTTATGTTGAGAAATGGTAATATTTAACATGAAAAGAAAATTTAAAATACACACCCTCTTCAAAATAGTTGTGTTAAATCTTAAAATCGTGTTCTGTGAATCGCCCATGTATCTTTAACTGTTTATTTTGAAGTGCACAGTGACACGTTATACTGGTACATTTTAGTTTGCGGATCAGGAATTTGTGATCATATGTGGGCCTATACAATGACAAAAGTTTAGATAAAAGTTTTGCTGTGTGCGATTTACTTTTAAAGAAATTGTGTGCTTTCAGCGGATAAAGTATGCCAGATGTGAGAAATAACTTACCTTTGCCTAGTCTGGCCGGCGCTGTAATGTCAATGTTTCGATCGCAAAAGTCTATTACATTAAATAATAATAATAGTAATAACTTTTATGGCCGCCTCGACGGTGACAACATGTTTTGGTGCCTGTTATTGTAGATGCTATCTGAACCATTGCACTTTTTTCTTTTATGAATTCGATCGTTAAGATAATAAAATAAAGGGACTCTGTTATGGCTCCACTTGGTAATGATTTTGCTTTCAGGCTGAAATGACTGAAAGTGATTAGCTAAGGCAACTGAAATATTACTTCATACAAAGCTAAATTATTGACTAACCATTTTCTTCCTTTAAGCAATTGAAATACAATCCAAAATAAAAACAAGACGTTCTGCAAATGCATGAAATTTTAAGATATCACCACTGTGAAATGTGAACTGTGGTCGTCTGGGTTGTGTCGTCGTGTCGTGTTGTAGGAGGTTAGGTTTTTGGAGGATTGTTGATAACATAACCTACAAGAGTGCTCTGTTTAAAAACCCGGAAGACCACAATTCGCAATCAGAAGTTATTCTGTATAACTTTGTGGCATCAGTTATATTATTTCGTTGTTTGAAATCTCTTTTCTCCCCTGCAATAACGAAGATATAGGAATTCATTTTTAGGAAAGTTGTTTGTTTAAATCGGCTAGTTTGCGGTGCTTATGAATTGGACTCTATAAAAGTGGTGGTACTTTTAAGGTGTTTGTTAAGCTGTTGCGTAAGCAAAGAGCAGCTTATGGGTCGTCAGTTCCTGTATCTACTGTCACATTGTTACAGTGAACTTTGATCATATTTTTGAAACAATGACCTTGAATCATGTAACAGTGACCTTTGATGCTATTGTTACCTTTGATATCATTTTTACATTGTTACCTTCGTTGCCCTGCTGACGTAATAGCTCATGATAAGGCGTAAAGAACATCTTTGGAATATTCATATACTCCGAAGAGTAAAATTCCCCAATAGTCTTTTGAACAGCAGTGGCTGTGATTCATTTCCAGGCACTCCATCTTTTGCTGCGGTAACTGCCTGACTCAGTGTTGTGTAGAACCCTCTATTACCGTATTTCTATAGACTCACATACTCGGCTCGGTTCTTCACAAAGCTTCCCTGACGTTATTTAGTCAGACCCTTGAGTTTCGATTCACGGATTTTCCATATGGAAAGCAAAGGAATAAAACCATGCATGGCCTCTCTCTCAACAAATTACCAACCTGCCTCACTCTTTGACTTGCTGTAAATTAGATGGTACTCTTTAAGGACTTGCCTAAGAGTCTCTCCTGGGATACATGCAAAATCTGACATTAATTCCCAGTTTCAGTTAAGGTTTTAAGGACGCCATTAAACTTTTTTTTATTTTTCAGAAATAATTCCAAACGTTTCCTTTAATTACCCACCAGAAGATAAATAACTAATTGTTGTTATTATTTAATATTAGCTTAGTCGGTATAGTGAATGGCTATGTGGTATTTAGAGCAAGGGAATTAGAATGTTAATATCGAAAACAAATTACAGTCATACAGAAAAATTGCTGTAATTCAGATAAATTTGTATAGACAAATGTTATAATAATAAGAAACACAAACATTGAAAGAAAGTATAGCTAAACAAATCTTAAAGGTTTTTTGAGGCCTTGATATTGAAAAGAGGGAGACAGTACTGCTTGGAGCAGGACACATGAGATTTTACGATATTTGTTGCGTCCTGCGAAAGTAGATCGTCAGAGAAACTTTAAACATGCAATTAACATCTGTGAAATTTAATCGGATTAAAATAAGTGGCTGTAACGTTAAGAATAAATCTAAAGAGAATACAGAAACATGCACTGAAATACGAACCTTTTGAAAAAGATTCTGGTCCTGCGAACAGAGAATGGAAACACTAAGTAGACCTGCAGGATTTAGAAATTGTCAGTTAAATTATTCATATCACCATTTGAAGTATTACGGTATGATTACTTTCTGCCTTGTCTGCAAACTCGTAACAAATGTCAACTCAGATTTACCAGTTTTGTTCAAATGGGCCTGTAGTTTATGTAAGCGTTCTTGGTATGAAATTTCATAAAATTTTGTTTATCCGGTGCTAAGCTCGTACTTTCACTTAGAATGATCGACCGACAGGATAAGGGTTGTACGCCTTTGTCAAACGTACTTGAACATTATACGTTCATGAATACACAAACACACACACACGTACATACGTGCAACTCTATATTTCTACGAAATGTGCAGAATGTCCCAAAAATATTTGTACTCATTTAGTGAATGATAGAGACATTTTTCTAAATTCAACCATTACAAACGTCATCATTGGCACTTGGTCAGTTAACGAATCTAGTGCCGGTGTTCAAAATGACCACCGTTAGCTTCGTGGCACAGTTGACAGCGGTGAAGAGCCGACTGACAAGTGGCCACCAAAGTTGCTGTTGAGATTACTAAGCTAGGCCATTCAGTTGCATGAGGAGCTGTTTAAGTGTTGCTTGCATTTTGCTGTACACTGCGTCCCGTAAGTAACCCACACGAAAAAGTCAGGGTGGGTTTAAATCTAGCGATTGCGGGGGTGGGGGGTACTCAACACACCCCCTGCGTCCCATAAATCGATCAGGAAACGTGTTGACAGGATAGGCCCTCACATCACGATAGTGAGGTGCGCCCCGTGTGATTGATACCACATGTCCTCATCTTCAAACAGCTGACGGATGGCGGGCGCAGTGGATTGTTGAATGTCTATACATCGTTTCGGGGCACATTTATTATATATGTTTAAAGCAGTATATTCCAATTTGATTTACATTTAATGCCGCGTAACTATGGGTGAATATCACAGTGTGTTGGCCGCAAGAAAGTAGGCCACAAGCATACATATTACGAATAATGAACTTGTTTTTGTTACACAATATGAGGAAAGGAGGCGGTCTTTCTGTGGTAGAAGAGAAGGTGGGCTGGAGGCAGGCCTCAAAATTCTTATGCAACAGCTAAACTGTGTAGTAACTTTTCATATTTTTATTGTCAGAAAGTACTAGTTACAATTAGGTGATCAGTGTAAATATTGCTTTACTTTGGTCAGTGTCTGGATTTCCTGTAATAGCACTCGGCTTTCTGTAACACAACCTTAAGAGTTATTTGTACGTTGTAAAGTATTATTGAGCAGTAAAGAGACCATAAAATTAAATGATATTGATTTATGTTGTTGTTTTATTTACTGTGTGAGTCTGTTTAAAGTCGCATGTTCCAATATTGCTTTAATGCGCAAGATGAAGCTATATTCTGCCCATTAAGAGACCTGGGAGTTAATTAGCCTACACCTTGAGTAGCCATAAGCCACACAAGAAAATCTGTGTTCATTGGCGCTATAAATCGAGGATAGTCTGAGTTTCTAACGCTAGCCATATTATTGGGTGCTACTTGAAATTATATATGTTAGGATTGTGGCTGCTGTTGGGAAGGATTTTATAAGAAACTTTTGAGACGTACAAAGCACATTAATTTTTATTACGAACAGGGCTAGTGTTTCCTCTGGTCCGTGAATCAATTTTCTTTGATAAGAAGGTTGTAATATGTAGTATTGCGTACTAATTCAGTTTACCTTATTGATTCTTTGTATCATCTGAGTAGCGGTTGTGAGTATGGACAGTTTTACCAACTTACTCCAGTCGTTCGAGTTGTACATTCTTTTGTTGACTATGGTATGAGTATTTTTATTTATGTGTTAGTGACATTACATATTTGTTTTTGACTTCACAAATACCAATTTGATTTTTGGATAAATAATATCCAAAATAAAAGACAAACCTCTCTTTGTGTTTAATTAAACACCATGTCATGTAGGTGTGTTAGAGTTGAGGTATAACATTCTTAACATCGACAATAGGTGGAGGAAATATCTTCCTCATGCTCCAACCGCTTCATCCTCAGAAAGGGCTCCCGGTACCCACTGGCTAGGGATCTGGGTAGACTCAAGAGGACGACTTAACAAGACAGTTCTCACTGTCATCCGGTCCGTAGCCAGTCACTACATTGACCATCCTATTCCGACGTTTAATATATATGTTACCGGCAAACTATGAAATCTGGCAATGTATAGAATGCCTGAAGTCAGTAGGCATTCTATGGAATGCCCAGGCATTTTACAAAATGCCTAGAACTGTTAGGCAATGTATGAACTAACAGTTTATTTTATAATTTGCCTAGGTATTTTATAGAATACCTAGGAATTTTATAAAATTCCTCCGATTTTTTAGGCAAAGTATATAACAAATAAGTTCCTGTAATACGTTTTATACAGTTTTATTTTATCTTTTATATTTGCAAATCTTAATATAAAACAGTTTTTTTAATTCTCAAAACTTTTGTTACGTTAGGTTAGATTAGTATATAAAACAATATTTTTTTAATTCTCAAAACTTTTGTTATGTTCAGATTCATTAGCTTGGTGTTTTCGCTACTGTTTTGCACAACCTCAATCTTGACAGCTTACCCAATCGACTTTGATTAATTTTAATTTACACAACCAAACAATACTAACACTACGATTTATTTCATACTTTGCCTACTGACTTTAGGAATTTGTAAATCGCCGGATTTGATGCATTGCCAGTAACATATACATCAGAAATATATAAGGTCAGCATTAAATGTATGCACGGACACACACATACGCGCGCGCGCATTACGTGTAGGTCAAGACTTGGCAGAAATATTTGTCTTTATTTTTAAACCTAACAAAAACACACTTTAGTTATTGGTTTCTCTCTGAGTAGCTGTGAATTGCAAAATAAAACGCAAGAAAAGAGGCGAATATACTTCTAATTTCATCACATTTATGGAGTATGTAGCCCCGCACCATGCAAACATGAAATAATAAATATACGAAATTTTAGTACTTGGTTATATGACAACGTAGCTTTTGACTAACTTTAAATGCCTGTGATAGGACTTGGAGCCAATTATTAAATACCATAAAAATATTAAATCCACATAACCGTGTTAGCATGACTGTATACACATGAAAGAATTTTTGGTGAAGACGGATGTGGAAAGATAGCTCACATTTTGGTTCAGTGATTGGGATCATTAATTCGCTTTAGTAATTTATTCAATTAAAGTCTCAGAATATATTTCTTGTAGTGATATATTTATTAATTAATTAACAATGATTTGGAAAGGGCATTGAAGGAAGCGTCGTAGCCTATTTAAAATATCCCGATATTAGCGCTGAAGTACTGAGGTAATTCGTGAAAGATTTTAGTCAGGATAGCCATGTATTTCCTTCTTGTCCCCGATTGCTAATTACAACAGGGGAGCACAACTTAGAAAAACGATGGTAAATATCCATACCCTAACCGGGAGTCCACAGTCTCAACATCCAAGCGGCCAAGACCCATACTTCAGAGCGAACGGCTTCAGTGAGCGGCAAAATTGGGCCAACTCCCTGTCTGATTTATAAAACCGCTATGGACGTTTTGTTAAACAGATAGTCCGTGTGATTTCAGCAATTTACAGCGTTAAGTTTGGAACACATTTTCCATCAATTAATCAGTTTTTAATTTAAAATACCCGTTTTCTGGCTTGTTGCGCCGTGTAGTCTGATTCAAATTCGTCGTAGTTTTCAGAGGTGCATGCTGCCTGCGTCAATAACCCAGTATACAGGCACAGTGGCGTCCCACTTATCAAACTTAAGCGGTACTGAGGGACGGTCGGTTAGTCCAAAATATCTTATAATGCGGAAGGGTAATGAAAATCAATTACAAACTAAATTTATAATATTAAATTACGAAGAAAATGCAGTAAATCACATGGAAGAATCTCACAAACAAAAATAATAATGAAAGAGTTTATGTTTTTAAGAGGTTGAAAATGGTTGTTTTCTTCTGAGTCTCTTTCCTATTCTTTGCGACTAGGTCATGCCAGCGCCTGAACTAGTCCGTCTGGAAAAACAAAGTATGTACATGAAATATAGAAGGTGCGTGGTGGGGGAATGTGATTCATTCCGCTACATGCTGGGTTGATCATTGATAAAATGGAACGTTCTGACAGATACATCAGACAAACCGGACTGTCGGAAAATCATGACTCTACTGTGTCTTGACAACGTCAGTGGAACTTTAGGTCTCACAGTTTTCACTTGTCGTGACACATTTATAACAGGAAGTTCCGGCATGGTTATGAAGTGAGAAATTATGTGATTTGTGTGTTCCTAAGTTCATTTTATGCAACTGGAAATTTATCTTGGAACACAAATTCTTCACTAGTCATTCTCTTCGTCTCTGCAAACTAACGTTTCGCCTGAAACAACGTACCCTTTTGGAGATACTGTAGGACTTTTCGGGTGAGAGCAAGAAATACCAATGAGTGACTACGTGCTAGACGTCAGCGGTCGATCCCGGTAGGGGTTAGAAGATTTATTTTTGTTTAGCCTCCGCGTTCATATCGGCTCTGCGGTCCTGTGCTGTGTGTACATGGGTGCCTTTCGTTGTGGTTATGGGTTGGCGCGTGAAACTGACCATTCTCCTCCACCTAGTTCCTTAGTTAAGAAAAGGTGAAGTGGAGCTTACCTCGACTGCCCCAAAGTCTTCTTGGCGTCGTGCTTAATAAGAACCAAGGACATGTTTACTTTACATTACAATGCGAAACAGGACAGAGCAGAAAAACGTGTAGAAACGTTCAGACTATAACGGAGTTTCATCCCATGGTCCATTTGTAGCCGCTCTAGAACGTTGGCAGTTCATTATCTTAGTATTTTTAGTTGTATTATCTTGACAGTATAACAAGTATTTTGTAAAATTTTATAATCATGTAAGTAGATTAATTTAATGAGAATATATACTACCTTTTTTGTCAAGTGTCTACAGCCTACCGGAACTGAACCGTCGTTTTAAGTCCTACCTGTACATGTTAACGAAACAGCCGCCATAGAGCGTATTGTTGCTTTTGCTTACACAGACACCTCGCAGGGCACTTGGTATACGGCGTTCCTACTGTAGAGAAGAACCAAGCGACTCCCCAATGTTCCGGCCATTGATTTTAGAAGTCGCTAATTCGAAAATACCTTGCTCTATTCAGATAACTAGTTTATGCGCAACGCACTCTATAATTAAGGATAAGTGATGGACTAATTCGACTAATTAAAGTGTGTGCTCAGGATGATTAATTTCAAGTCGGAGTTCTGTACTTATACAAGCTAATGTAATTACTGACTTTGTTGGTAATTTCTGAAAAGAATTATGCGAGTAATAAGCACATTTGAAAGGATAATCTAATATAAGTTTAATTACTAATTTAAATTAAGCTCAGTAATTTGCTGAATGCTAAACCATAAACAAATTTATGAATACCTTAAGTCATTCATCACAGTTTTCTGGTCGATAAACAAGCGGAACAGAATGTGTGCGGTAGATTTGAGTCACTCTCTTGATTGCTTCTGCAAGAACGAGCAGTATAATTAGTTACTTTAATGGAGGGCCTATATCGGGCGCTGGATGACTAATGTAGGCTGAGTGAATAACCTAATAACTGATGGTATGTTACACCCCTAGGGTATTTATATGCGTTAAAAGGAACAGTAGTCTGTGAACAGAAACAAGGTTTTAATGTTTACTCAGTGGTGAACGGAATTTCCAGATACGTTCTTTGCTGTTTCGCCTTCTTCATCCATACTGATGTTAATTGGTTACAGGTACGATTGTATTATTCTCAGAGCTGATCTACAGTACAAACAGTACAGATGTGGCACTGCATAAGGCCATTGCTGTTTTGTCCGAGGAATGGTAAAATTAAGAGTTAATAAGTTTTCAATATTTTATTTTAGGTCTACATCCCTGATTCTTCCATTGAACAGACTTAATGGAGATCGATTTGGGCTTCGCAGAATAGTGAACCGATGCTGGCAATAACAGCGTATAGCAACAACATAGGCATTTAATAAGACGGCATCTAGGCAACGCTGTATCTTTTAAGTAATTCATGTGAAAATACGTGCGAACTGTTGACCAGACGAACGGACGGACTGAGTACAAAATAGGCCTACATCGTACTTGAAGCTGTGGGTAACAAAACATTTCAGAATTACGTATTTAAAATTACATGAAATTTTCTAAAAATCCATTAATACCATGTGCATTTTAATATTAACTAGTGTACTTTATTTTTGTCTTAGTCATTTTTTCAAATGATCTGTTTCCTTTGTCAAAGTACTGTAAAACTATCGAAGTATGTATACAAAATTTTAATTCTTTGCTAAGCTACGATAGGCAAGGTAAGGCAGGACAAAGTTTTGTTCCACTATACTGGGCTAAGCTAGGGCACGTTAAATTACTATAAGTTACATTACGCAAGAATTATTTATTGTCAGGACTTCTTCCATCGCCGTTGTTTAAAAAATAAGAAACCACGACGTTTTGGAAACTGACTGTGCTTCAGGCGAGAGGTGCCTACTCAGCTGGGTCCGTTAGACAGAGCTTGTCTCTGTCACTGGATAATATACACAGTGCGGCAACTGGAAAACGGGACTGATGCTGGAAAAAAATAATGGTTTCATGTACGAGCAATCTGAGCATCGTTTATTCAAAGTAGCTTCCTCCTGCACCTACACGCTGCATACAACGACGATGAAGCAAATGGGAGGAATGGCGGATGGCCGTGTCTGGAAATCTGTTCAGTACTCTCGTTACAGCGGTTTGAATGGTGTCCACGTCTTCAAAATAACAGCCTTTCAGTGGTGATTTGAGTTTTGGAAATAAAAAGAAGTCACACGGTGCTAAGTCTGGTGAATATGGTTGATGCGACAATACACAGACGTTTTTGGTGACCAAAAACTCCCTAACAATGAGAGCCTTATGGCTCGGCACTTTGTCTTGCAACAGGAACCAACTGCCATCTTCTCGATACTGAGGCCGTACACGACAGATATTCTGAAGAAAACGTTTCAAAATGTCCAGATAGTAAGCAGCAGTAACTGTCTGGCGACTGGGCACGAACTCTTTGTACACAATTCTCTCGCTATCGTAGAAAATGATTTTCATTGTTTTGATTTTTGATCTTTATTGGCGAACTTTCTTGACTTGGGGAGAGTTTGTTGACTTCCACTCCGCAATTTGTGGCTTTGTTTCAGGGTCGTACTGGAAACACCACGTCTCGTCACCCGTAACGATCGAATTCAGGAAGTTGGGTTCGTTTTCAGTGGCATCAATGAGTTCCCTGCAGTGTTCAACTCGGAACTGTGGTTGATCGTCTGTTAATGAATGTGGAACAAACCGTGCACAGACCTTACTTTTTTTTAAAATCCTGAGTTATTATTTGTCGAATGGTTTCCTTATTAACGCACAGAACTTCTGAAATCATTCGAAGCGTTGCACATCGATCGTTGGTGATTATTTCCTGCACCTTTTCAATCAACTCTGGCGTTCATATCGTTTTTGCTGGGCCGGGATGTTCATCGTCTTCCAATGAATCTCTTCCATGGCGGAAACGGTTATGCCACTCAAAAATACGTGTACGAGACAGACAATTATCTCCGTACACTTGCTCCATCATTAGAAACGTTTCCATGGCACTTTTGCCCAGCCGAACACAAAATTTGATGTTCGCTCTTTGTTCCATTCTTGCTTCACAACACACACACAAGAGAGACGTCTACTTCAGCTCACACTACGTTCTCAAATGGCGGCAATGTATGATGACCTTCAGTGTGTAGATGCAGGAGAAAGCTACTTTCAATAAACAATGCTCAGATTGCTCATACATGGAACCATAATTTTTTTCCAGCATCAGTCCCGTTTTCCAGTTGCCGCACTGTGTATACACCAACCAAAAAGCTAACTAAGGGCAGAGTCCTGCGCTTGCTAAGTAACATCATTCCTGCCTACGAAACGCATTGCTGCAAATGGTAAACAGAGCCTTATAACTAAAACGGGAATTTTCTTACGCTAGCGGAGATTTTGTCGTGGCGGGAGCCTCGACTATTCAAACTAGGGTCTGTTGCTGCTGATGGGAGGTTATCGAGTAAGGCAACTTGCCCAAAGGAATTTGATTGGTTGGATGGTTCTCTGGGATTTGAAACCAGAGGGGGTTGGATCGCTTCGGCTAAAGGCCTCTGCGACTTGAGGTACGGGGGGGGGGGGGGGGGAATCACTTCAGCTGAAGGCCTCCATGATTGGAGGTAGCGGGCCGTGCTCCTCTTGAATTATACACTGGAATTTGGTCTACAACTGAGGAAAAGAACGGGAAACCTCAGTCAGAGTAGCTGAGTAGTCAGACCACTCCTTGCGCCGACTTGGCTGGCCTTCTGAACATCAGTCCCCCTCGGTTGCCCTTGGATGACCTCTGTCAGCCGTCGTTCGGCACAAGTGCCTCCCGAGTTGCCGGACTAAGGGGTTCCCCACACCAGCTAATTTCGAGTCAAATCTCTCGGTCAGTGCTCTGGTGTGGTCGGCAAAGGGCGGCATCCCCAAATTCTCCTGAATTTGCCTGTTATTATCGTACCAAGGCAAGTCGCAATGCGAAGACACTTGGATTGCAACACTTGCAGCTTCCTGACGTGGCTGCTAGCAGCTGACCTCCAGATCGGACATGCGTAATCTATCATAGGACTGATGAGACGTTGATAGCAAACCTCCAAGCCTTGAGCCAGAGCTCCAGTCTACCGAGGTAGGTCTCGAGTTACCTGACGAGAAACGTTGGATTAAGGGATGTGGCTACGAGAGCCGTCATCTGCGTACTGTGCCAACTCGACGTAGCGGGACGGTGTGGGTATGTCGTTGACATACAGACTGAAGAGCACAGGGGAGACGAGTCCACCCTGCACAACTCCGGCCCGCATGGCAGGACGTGTGGACGTGGCCGACTGGAAGGACGTTTGGAATGTCCGGCAAGCGAGGTAGGATGAGATGGTTTTCACCAGGTACGACGGGAAGTTGAGAACGGTCGGCTTGTAGAGGAGGCCTTTGACTCAGACCGTGTTAAAGGCTTTGGCCACGTCCAAGAAAACCGCGCCGGTTAGCCGCGGAGTATATGTCATCTAACTGTCTCATCATATCCACCTGAGGACGTTTCTTGTCAACTGGTGATAGTTATAATGTGGTGAAATAAAAATTATAGGACCACTCATAAAACTCAAAAAAGAAAAACGACCGGCAGCGAAAACGCAATAATTGACATCGAATCAAATCGAAAAATGGTGACTTATAGTTTCCTCTGCAGCGTCGACCCTAAGATAAATCTCTGTTTTGTGATGTTTTTCTAATTTTCTACAACGACGTAGAGTCTGGGGTTGAACCACATTTTGGGTGGCAGCATATTCCGCGGTTTGAAATAGTATAGTGTTTCGTTGACCTTTACTCCTTGTAAACTCACTTCCTAAAAATGGCCAGTTGTTTAATATAGGTAGCTGGCGTTTGCTGTTTACATGCTTTTGGGGGGTGAAGTTTGGTAACGAAGAATATTTAAGTAACTCTTACTTTCACTGTTTTGTAATTCAGGCTCTGTATAAATCAGTATGCAAATCGATGTTTCGAACATAATTATCATGATTTAGGGGCAGTTCCTTTCCATCGGCTGTTATTACTCTCTGCATGGCATGTCGTTGTCACACTGCCCACTCAGTGTGTTCGGTCTACTGCGTACTCATTAACGCAACAGCGCCTCTGGTGCCAATTGCCAGAAGATTAGGTGTAGCCCGTAAATACAGAAGCAGTAGCGTTACCACACATTTGCCTCCAATTAACATTACATTTTTAATGCTTCATTAATATTGATCCTTTGTAAAGTAATTCACAAAATTCGAATAGAGATCTCGACAACTAATGATCTAGCTTTTCTGTGTTGTAAATCATGGAGATGAGAAAGACTGCGTTACCAAAACGAAGCTGTGGATGTGTCGTCTTTGATAAAATAAACTCCTTTAACTAAACTTATACTGAGGTAACTTTAGTCGGTAGGAAGCTACTTAATGAGCAGTTTCGTAATTTCTTCTCTTTGCTAAGCACTGCTGTGAGTGAGCAAATGGAGGTGTGAGCCTGATTAATGTGACGACTGGGGACAGTGACGGGCTGTTTTGAACACGGTACTGAATTTCCGGATTCAGTGAATAGCGAGGAATTTGTTTATCCATTGAGGCGTGTCAGCTTCTCAAAAAGAGCTCTTGTCCATGCAGTTTTGTTCATTCGACTAAGTTGGGTTGACTATTCCTCACTATCATTGCTGAAGTCTAAGTAAAATTTCAAAACTAATCTCTAGGAGCGGAATTTACTCATTACCGTTTGGAGATTTCATACTGCGTGATAAAAATAACTCGTATGTTAAATCGGGTTTCAGAAAACTAATTGTGGCATTTTTGAGCAATATTTCATATGCATTGTAGTTTAATTACAAGAAAGAATTTTAAAAAGGCTCTTTCCTTGCTTTCTAAGTAAGCAGCACTTGCGTTCAGAAATATAAGCAAATAAGATATTGAAGATTGTTGTCTTCTGGGTTTTTGCGCCGTGTATTCTGGTAGATGTTCACCAATGTTTCAGAGGTCCATTCTGCCTCCATCATCGCCCTCTGAAACGTTGGTGGACATCTACCAGACTACTCGGCGCACACACCCAGAAGACAGCAAACTTCAGACTTACCGTCGTGAAAACCTCAAATCCCAAATGAAATATCTTTCATATCCCATAACTATAAAAGATTTATTTATTTTGTAATAATTTAAGACATCTTACCTTTTACTATAGGCTTATGATACGTTGTATAACAGAAATTCGCATCACGATATGTATTATCTGTTTATTCTTTGAGATATTAAAATTAAATGTGGTGTGATTCGATATTAGACATACAAATTTTTGTAATGAATTGTACATTCAAAACAAGTTGTAGGGCAGGTTGTAGCGTATAAACGTGAGTCCGCAAATCCGTATTTTTCAAGTCAGGGCCCTTCGTATATGGGGCCATTTGACGGACAAAGCACCTGGTGAGCTTAAGTAGTAGCTGTACGCACTTTTCACGGCCGTACGCAAAATTGCCTATCGCAGAGTGGTCGTGTGTGTTGTTACTGAAACGTACGCAAAGAGAGAATCAGAAGTGTATACCAGATGGCGCTTGCAAGTCATCCTCTACTTGCACGAACTCCTCTGCACGGTAGCTAGTCTGCTGTCGGTCTAGCACTGCTGTGTCGATAACTGTTTACCTTCACCAATCTTATCCTTTCTTCCGACAGGTCTCACACCTTCAAGGCCATCATACACCGATCTGAAGGTAGTGCAGTAATATGATGATTGTGAGTAGAGCTGTCTGGTGCATTCTGAAGCTCTGTTTGCGTACGTTTTAATGATAATAGTATGCACCGCTACAGTGCGGTGACAATTTGATGCACAACCATGCATTGTATATACGGCTACTAGTTATGTTCACCACTTATTTCGTCCATCAAATTTAAGTGTGTAAGAAGGGGCCTAACTTGTAAATCAAGGATTTGTGAGTCTATGTTTGTATAAATTATATAATTCTTTTGGATGCAGATCTCACCACAAAAATCTGTACATCAAATATCGAATCACACAATATGTTATCTTTTTCTATTATTTTGTACCAATTTGCACTGTTGATTGTAATTTATCACCTATACTGTTCATGTTACATATCTCAGACAGAAGACATTAAATACAATGTCCTGATCTGTCATATGATTTCGGATAAGATGGCTCATTGTCAAATTTATATCGGAAGAAACTTCAAACTTCTTCCACTTATTAACGTCATTGTGTGCAATATCCACATGCCATTCTACATTACACAATTTACGTGAAACAATCGAAGAATTTGTTTACAATGACTAATACGCCAATATATATCCAACTGGCGTTTGGTCACTAATTAGTCTGTGCGTATAGATGTCGCTAGCTGTCATTGACGTCAAATTTTGTCATCAGTGTTCCTTATCACTGTACTTTTTTTCATTTTTAGACTCATTATTTTGGGATTTCTTGGAGAGAGTTAAACATACAGGGAAATGTTGTAACAAATTTTTCAGTGCTTATTAAACGAGGTCTCTTATATAACTTTCTTTTATTTTCTTCATAATCCATAGCTAAAGATGCCCTTTTTCCTAAAGACCACTCTGTATTGTGAATTTGGAGGTTGAACACTACGCGTTCTAGGAGGAGG
Organism: Zootermopsis nevadensis; assembly: GCF_977971745.1. NCBI lineage: Eukaryota > Metazoa > Arthropoda > Insecta > Blattodea > Termopsidae > Zootermopsis > Zootermopsis nevadensis. The sequence continues at coordinate 6,766,044 of NW_028259134.1, read as the reverse complement.
TGAATGGTCATTATCACACTCCAGCACTTCGCCCCCATGGAAAAATCCTCCAGTATGAAATGACCTTCGTTACCGATGGGTAGGGGTCCGGGTGGCCCTCGGGGCCGCTTTGAAGAATGAAACTGGACAAAGTGAAAGCTGAAAGTCTCTCAGACTGCCGAGGAAGCCTGTTGTCGATTTCTCACACCACGGCGTTTCATAATCACGCCCTTTGGGCGGATAAATACATTTGTACAATCGATACGAATACAAGGGAATAAATGATGATTTCTTGATGTGTTGCAATGGGTAGTTCCACTGCCGTGTGGTAAACGTGCTTTCGATATAACGCGTAATTACTAACATTTTGTTATTTTAATTTGTTTTCCTTCTGATTTTTAAATTTGTAGCGGCATGTGTGTGTGTGTACATATGTATTCATGTACGTGCATATGTATACGTGTGTGCTTGTGTATGTATGTATGCATGGTAGCTGGTGGCAAGATCCGCTTTGAATGCAGTCGCTTGTCTCTCTTCTCTGTTGAAAAGGTTCTTCCCTCTATTTGTTGCAAACGGTACCATGAGATAGAAGTTATGCGTGGGTTTCTGAAGTATGAGGGATCACCATGTGCAATTCAATCTGAATTTGTATGTTGTTTGAAAGATCTCTTAAATTGTTAAACTTTTGTCATTGTTTAAATTCTTACATCTCTGAACATTTCAAGTAGTTTTATCTGAGATTCTTTATCTAATATAGACTTAAATTGATAAATTACGTAACTATTAAAATTACAAATTACTTAATGACGTACCAGTTAATGGTGTAAGTCCAGTAATATTATAAACAACAAATTGAAATCATTGACATTTCAACAAAGTTGCAGAGGCCATCAACCAAGGCGATTCTTCGACTTGTGAGTTCCAAATCCCAAAGAGCCATCAAACCAGAATCCTTCTCACAAAGGACAAGTTTCTTTTGATATTCTCCCACCAGTAAGAGCAATGCGTTTCGTAATAAAGAATGGTGTAACCCAGCAAGGGATGATGTCTCGCGCCTGCGCAATACCCCGCACTTAGTTACCCTTAGTTAGCTCTTTGCTTGGTTTGTATGGTTGGGTGGCCTGTTGAAATGTGCTTGGTTCCTCTGCCTTTAGGTTCTTGAGCAATGTTAGGGTGAAATAGTATGTATTTTACGTGTACATTCTCTTTATCTCTGTATGCAAAGTTTTGTCAATGAAAGTGAGAACTGATTAAAGCAATGCCGACCTTCTCTTGATGGAATTAGAGGAAGGTATAGTAACCCAGACATTCTTCTGTGTTTCCTAATCGCTCGTCGATAATGCCATATCCAGTTCTGAAGTATGTACTGAGCTCTTTATTCTGTGACTGGACGACTAGACTACCTTAAGCTTACTAATTATAAACCTCCTAACTGAATCTAAAAGACATGTGGACTTATCGTTTCTCCACAGTTTGTTAGGATGTCTGACGGTTTCATTGTGGAGAATCTCAAAGTGTAATCAGACCCAAATTTAGTGAAATCAAATTTAAATTTAATTATATTGTGCGCTGCCTGGCTATGTTCGTAAATTGTCTGCATTATAAAACCAGAATATACAGTAAAACTGGCCCACTAGGACTGCAGTGCGGAAGATTCGAGAAACGCACACAGCGTCTCTTACTACCCCAGAGTGAAAATACGATTAAAACTTTAGACATGATCACTTTCGTTTCGCTTGTTTCCAAACAAGCTTCGGGAATATTTTTGCGAATCATTCATGGTGTCGGTCATAGTGACTGAGGGTACATTTTAGATACGTTTGCTATTATACGAGGTGCGATCGGAAAGTTTCCAGACTGCGCCTATTAAAAAAAAACCCGTACACTTATCTCAGGTATTAAATTCATCCATCACCCTCGAAGTAGTTCCCCTGGGAGTGAACACAGCGATCCCAGCGCCGCTGCCAAGCCTGGAAGCATCCCTGGAAATCTTTCTTTGTCAGCCTGTCAAGCACCATCTGCGATTCTGCCTGAATCTCTTCTATCGTTTCAAATCTCCTTCCCTTTAGCTGAATTTTCATCTTTGGGAAGAGGAAGAAGTCACACGGAGCTAAATCCGGCGAATAAGGAGGGTGCGGGATGACGGCCATGGTGTTTGAGGACAAAAACTGCCGAACTGCTTCTGGTCCTCAGACAGGAGCCTTGGCATAAACTTGGCTGCGATGCGTCGCATGTGGAGTTCTTCCTTTAGAATCAGCTGACAGGTCTCATAGCCTATCCTAACAATGTCACACAAGTCGTTGATGGTACGACGTCGATCTTCGTGAATGACCTGCCGAATCTTCGTAACATTTTCGGGCGTTGTGCTCGAAGATGGTCGTCCAGAACGCTCGTCATCATCGACCGAGGTTCGGCCATTTTTAAAACGTGAATGCCACACAAACGTTTGTGCACGACCCATTGCGGACTCCCCAAATGCTTGCTTTATCATTTCATAGGTTTCCGTAGCCGTTTTGGCGAGTCTTTTGCAAAATTTGATGCACACGCCATTCCGAAATCGCAGGAGGGTCGGTGTAATGCACTACCAAAACGCCCGTAACTAAGAAACAAATGCTAATTCGATGATGCCGGCTGGCACACTGATTCACTATGAATGTAGGCCGCACCCCCTAAAGGCAGAAGCTCGTACTACATCCGGTTCGCCCTCTATTGACACAGTCTTGAAACTTTCCGATCGCACCTCGTATATAAGGTGCAGTTCAAGAATATTTTTTGTTCCATCGTCATTGATTTAAATGTAACACAAGTCTTGAAATATCTTCTATATGTAGTTTTATGACAGGATCGGCAAATGAATCTTATACTGGTTAATACTTTAAATTATATTTTTGCAGCACTAAGAGTACGTGTGTAAAATATTGCAAAAATTACCTCCGTGAGAGACTTACGCATGCTGTTACGTCACTAACCAGTGGAATTGTAGAATGCAGCAGAGCTATTAGCAATCCGTCACAAGATGATGAAACCGCCTGTAAGTGACACTCCAGTCATTTGTCAAACTTGTTACAAACTGAAGCGGAATGTCCACTCCATTATTATACACATCGTTTCAAAATGCATCATTGCATTTACTGTTGGCCTTTATGTTCTTCCACTGCTGACACGTAAATACTTGAAAAAATTAATTGCATTGCACATCTTACGGCCAAAAATATTTTCTATGCATCCGCCATATTCAGTAGGCATTGGTGTTCTGTTACCAGAAATTAAGCGACCGGGACGCACGCACCAGGACGAATTAACATTTGCTTTTAAACATCTAATCCAGTTCCATATGAAACGGAAGTTAACATTGAAGTCTTCTAACACCTTTCAGGTAAAGGTTATCGAAATTAGTTCGTAGTTTCAGAGATGAAAGTTGCGTATGAATGGGAACTACATCCCTGTTATGTATTCACTTTGTGAGAATAATATGTTAAGAAAATTTTCTTTTTGGTCTTTGTCGCACTGTCATGCAAGTAAGCCAACTGAACGAGAGTTTGGATTTTAGTAACTGCTTCATCCCTGCCTGACTAGCCCATACATTTCCGTGGTTTGATTTACAGTACTGCATTTCACCGTCCGTCCATTCTTTCATTCCCATACGACCTGCACCGCAGCTTAACTGCATGATTTATGAACGCCGCCATGTTAGTGTTTACAGAATGATCGTAAAGTTACGCAACTCAGAATAAAATATTTATTGGTTGTTGCAGTTCATCGCAGTTCGATTGGATCAACAAACACACAATAATATCGCTACACAAGAGCTCGCACTGGTCATATCATACTGTAACCTGCTCAGGTCAGTTCGTCAGTTGTCATTCAACGATACAAGGTTGTATTTTGTACAAGTGAAACGAGTGTTCGTTGTCGAACACTAGCTGTCATCTCATTCACACTTTACTTGCCAAAATGTGTTTAAGGATACACTTTCCGATTCTCCTCTGTAACAAGAGACAGAGTCTGGTGAACCCTTTCTTGTAGCAGGAAACCTTTATCGCTGAGTAATGTGGACATTTCCAAAACTTAACATGACTTGTTTTTGTCTTCTGACTCCACTGTAATTCATTTTTTGACGAATATTTTACGATTACTCTTCATAACGTTCACCTAGGACCCACGTATTCGTACTGCAAAATTAAAGTAAAGTGGTGGCCGTTGATAAATTGAATTCTCACTGAAGTTGGCTGTCTTGTGGGTTGTTGCGCCGTATAGTCTGGTTGAAGAAGAAAAAGGTTAACTTCTACCAGACTACACTGCGCAACAACCCAGAAGACAGCCAAATTAAACCCACCGCCGTTAAAACCTGAATTCCTACATGAATTCTCACTGTCGCCAAGTTAAAATTACGGTAGACGTAACAATTTCTGGTTGGTGGACTTCTTTTGCACGTCGATATTGTTCGTATTCCAAGCCACCAGGGGTTACGAGAGATGGTGCGACTGAATTAAATGTCCAAACAAATAAAATAATCCCAGCCACTCTTTTGTAATTGTTTACAGAATAAAGTTATTCCCAGGTATTTTAAAGACACCGGCATGCTACACTGCTGAACAGGGAAGCGATTTGCCTGTAATAGATTAAAAAAAAGTTACTGTTTGTGAATGAAGACGTATTCAAGCACAATCCGTCTTTTCATACAATACGTGACGGGAGTCATTCGGTGAGAAATTTTGTTTAGTTGGGCAGCGTTTCTATTAATAATGTTGGAACTTCAGGCTGTAATGATATAGAAATAGCAAGTTTATCAAAGATTGAGTCACTTTATGGGTTTCATGTCCACTCAGCTGTGCCGAATTCTCGTAACTGCCAGCGCATTAAACTAAATCAGATCAATACTTGAGAACTATTTTTAAAGTAAAAACTTAAATTGTTGGAGTAGCATATTTTCACATAAGACGCAGAGACCATTGTTTATACTGTAGTACTGAATCGTCGGTCTTGCGCATGAAGATATTCTGCATCACGATAAGGTGAGGGTTGTGGTGGAGGTAGCAGAAGTTTTTCATTGTGCAGTCAGTTCGTTTTAAGAAGCCTGTAGTGTATCACTCGGTTCAAATCTCTGACAAGTTAAACCACTCTCCGAATTCGGGTTTCCCGAACTATCTCCAGGCGGAGGCAGTCCTGCGAAATAGACCATGATTGGCCCATTCACAAATTCGCAACTATTCACTTTATATTTGACAGTATTATCCTTAGGATATTAAATTGTGATTCATTCACGAAACATAAGTTTTCAAGCAGAACACCTTCTAAATTACTGCTTTACTGAACCTATATCTCGTTTCATGAAAGCGGGAAGTCTATTTAAAAATATCATCTTCTGAAAACCATTTCTTTTTCCGATGTTTCCTTCTGAGAGTATTTTAGGACTGGGTAAGTGATTGGGGACCGGTCCAGCACACTGGAATTTACACGAACGTTTTCCAACCACCTTGATAATATTATCGGGACAGTTTCAACGAAATTTCCCCCTAAGAAGCATTTTCATCTCGAAGAGTTTGTACTATCTAACACACAGCTTTTAATGAATGTTTATTGTCGTTGCATTACTAAATGAATTATAAGTTATTATAGGACTGGGGATTTTACAGAAACAAAATGGGAATATAATCTAACTTTAATGTGTGGCGTTCAAGTTAGTTCAAGATCTAAGTTTTGATATAACTAAACTAATCCACCAGAGTCCTGCAGCTAGTAAAGAAATTCTAAGCTTTTGTTGGAATACAGAAAATACGCCAGACTCTCATTTCGTGATGTATCCACTGTTCTCATGAGCCGGGATAGCTCAGTCAGTATAGTGACTGGCTAAGGACTGGGCGACCGGGTTCGATCGGCGTCTGGGGCAGAGGATTTTTCCTCTAGCCTCTGCGTACAGACCGGCTCTGGGGCCCACCCAACCTCTTGTACAATGGGTACCGCGGTCCTTTCCCGGGGGTAAAGAGCGGCCGGGGCGTGATGCTGACCACTCGCCCCCATCTAGTGCCGAAGTCAAGAAAGAATAGGAGCTGTACCGCCTCCCCCCCAAACGACCTACATGGCGTGTAGTGGGACTCTGTTCTCACTGAAATCTCTTCTATTTGTAGTATCCCACACATACATGTAATGGTATTTAACCTTTGTAGCTGACAGACGTTTTACGTAAATAAACCAGTTCATAAAATGCATGGGAAATAATGATCACTCCACATCCCTCCTTTTGGTTCTATAATGATCTTACTGCATAACGGCTGCAGTTGAGATCCTATGTGATGGAGCAGTACACCCCGTTAACTGTCAATATACCACTTCGACCTACATTGGCTAATGAAGACGTGCAATGTATATGAAGATACACTTCCAGACATTATACTCCCCTATATATGGAAATGAAGAATATTCAAACCTTAAGGATGTATAAGGAGCATGGAAACAAAACTCCAGGCATTTTAAACCTTAGGTACAGATGGGGGCGTGTAGTTAGTCTCACAGTGCGATGAGATTTTGAAGACATTTGTAAAATGGAACGTTTTCAAATTATTTGCTAAAAAGGAATATTTAAGATATCCATTTGGAATCATTTGTTAAATTTGTTATGGTTTATTTTATCTCTTCGTTGTTCAGATGTTGTAATGCCTGTGACTGATTCCTAGATTACTTATGATGCTTTTGAGTTTTATATGTTACATATAGTCGAATGGTAGATATAATATGAATTATCATCTGGAACGAATTGTGAATGATGTGACTGTAGCCTGCTAAAGCAATTCGAGGGGGGACAAATTGAGAAAAGACACGAGAAACCTCAATAATGTCAGTTTTCGGGCCAAATACTAAGGTGAGTTATAAAAGCAGAATGTCATTTCTGAATATGTAAATCTATACTCACACATACAGACATACATTCAAGATCGTTTTGTAACAAAATTTCGAAAGCTTTTATTTTGTATTGGACTCCCAAGTAAAAAATATCTTAACATTGGACACAATGGACGTTATAAATATCAGTATCCGTGTTATGGTTGTCGGTTTGGTGTATGCATTTGCATGCACCAGTAAATATTTTGATATTGACGAGGATAAGTGGAAGTGTTGGCCGAGTACTTGCGTGTGAGCATGTCTGCAGACGACACGGGTTCGTGAGTGCATCATGTTCTGCGGTCTGGCTGGAGGTAGTGATTGAGCAGTTGTTAACTGCAGTTGTGGATCTTACACGACGCAGAGGCATGCGATTTCTCACTGGCACTTAACACGCAGCGATGCAGGAATCGAATGTGAGTTATGTGATGCATATTGTTCGTTATTCCAGTGTGGTAAGTTTTATTTCGTGTACTAGTGTGAGTTTATGAATAAATTTTATTTCATCTGAAGTTTACATCAACACGCTAGTATATGTATTACTCTGACGAGAGGTTTTCTTAACAAATGGTCTGCGGACACATAACGATATGAAAGCTATATACATATATAATAATTTGTAGTTCTAATTTAATTTTACAGCCGAACACAATGTAATCTGTCTTCCAATGCATATAGTGAGTTATTTGGTATTTAAATGTGGCGTCAGGATAGTAAGTAGATGAAATTTTTTAAGGCACGTTATTTTTCTTTAATGCGTTAATTACGCTGTGACGTAAGCGTAGAATGACTTGTGAGCTGATTCTGTCCGTTTGTCTGTCATCTGTCCGTCTTTCACGAACGATTGAACAGATGTAAGGTTTGAGGTTTTCACAGCGGTGAGTATGAAGATTTCTGTCTTCTGGGTCGTTGCGCTGCGATGACGGAGGCAGTGTAACCTCTGAATCGTTGGTTAACTTCGACCAGACTACACAGCGCAACAACCCAGAAGACAGAAATCTTCGATTGAACAGATGTTCACTAAATTATGTATGGGCGTCAACCTGTTGGAGGGTACTCAAAACTCCTACTTTCTTATTTCATACATTTAATGATATCAACGTGGCGGATGCTGAAACTTGTGAGGAGGGAGGATGATTCCCATGATGACGCCAACATTCATGATTCTGTGCGACGGTTTCAATAGGCAATAAGTCACCAAAAGGCTGCCCAATGGTCTTCCACCTGAAGCTAGGGATATTCCGTCCGTCTTTGTGTTTGTCTCACAAAGAATTTGAATACTTGTAAAGTCTTCAGAACGCCACGACTCCTTGCACCTGTAAACACATGCAAGAAGGGAAGAACTATTTCATTACATGGTATTTAAGAGAATACGAGCGATTAACGGATATCAATTTCTTCGGTGGTCTTCAATTTCACCCATTGTATTTTAAACTCTGTTTATCAATTTATGAAAACAGCTCGTCGTATGAGAAACCGGTGAAGTAACACAACGCTGAAATAATCGTACTTTGCTATTCTCCTACTAGCTTAATTTTTTTATTAATGTACAAGGATTACGTTAGCAATCTTACAAACCAAATTTACAACAGCGGTATGTTATCAGACTTCCCTACCTTCAATGGCCTCGACTGACTTAGAATAACTTCGGAGGACATGGATTCCTAGTCGAAAGTTGTTCTCTCTGAGTCCTTCTATACGCACATTCAGTTTAGCCCTAACCTTTTGAATCACCCTGTACAGTTCCTTCAGAATTTTATATTTAGATATTGGGATTATAAAAGGCAATTTGAATGGACAAGTGAAGTACTTTGCTGAGGGCTAAATATTTTCCTATAGTGCGGAGTTAAATGTCTGTATTTCATCCTGGTCATCTCACGAACTCCGAATATTTCGTCTTGTCCACAGGCTCATCGCTTCACTCACTGAAGACAATTTCAGAGGATGATATAACTGAATCTCATAGTCTCTCTGTCTCTCTAACTTCACATTATAATTGTGTAGCTCTGTGGGGAGCATTCTGACGTCAGATAATTCAATAACTCGAGGTTTACAACAAACTGAGCCGGCTTTTACTGGAGGCTTGTACCGTGGTTAAATTAATTTAATCTACAGGAACTTATATGTTCAGTTGTTTTCCAAAATTGGCAATACATTTGTCGTACTGAAGTATAGAAATTACATGTGCTGTGGATTTTGTGCAGATGATTACTCAAGAATGTGATGTATGCTATACTACTAATTAAATTCAGTTTATTTATTCTTGTGCCTGACAAGAGCCAAACAAGGCCAATTAAAATCAAGCAGAACAATAACACTACAAGAATATATAATATAATAAACAAATGACATAAAAGATCAATAAATAACTTACAAAAACGAAAAAAATCACCGTACGATGTACAATATCAAATTCACAGAATATGTACAAAGAAAAATGAAGAACGTCGAAGTTTAAGCAATTTTTCAAAATGTCCGTTAGTGAAATACAAGAATAATCCTTGTTAAAAATCTCAGTGTACTTATAAATAGCGCTGTCAGAAGAAATATATTTAGTTGACATCTTGACCTTGAAATTGTCATTAAGCATAAATGTACAGTAGTCTAGTATCCGTGTATTGACGGAACCAACCAAGTTTCTTTAAAGTACATTAATAAACATAAAACCTTCCATACCGTGTAGTATCGAATCACTATATAAAATCACATATACAAACTTTTTACACTTTAAGATTAAGTGTAAAAGTTTGTATATGTGATTTTATAAATTTCCGCCTGGAAAAAGTGTTGAAAAATTCGGTCTAGCTAATATACTTTCATAATTATTGCAACGTACGCCCACAGAAAACTTGCTTTAACACAAGGAAACAAAGTTATGTCGTCTTCTGAATTTGATCGAATACCTTGAAGTAGATGCAAAAGATGCATATTCTAATTCGTGTCATACAAGGGCGGTAACAAAACACAGAGGCTGTCATGAACAGTGAAAATGGATTTAATATCATGATTCAAACTCAACACTTCTAAGCCTCTAGAAAATATGTAGTCAGTGCGAAGTTGAAAATACAGTTTACAGTCCAAGAGAACTTCGTGATATTTGACACACTGGGAACGCATCATAAGATTAATGCAGAATATATAATTGAATTTATTATTAATAGTTTTGCGAATAAAGAATGTAACAGTAAGTTTTACCGACATGAAGTATCATTCCATTTTCAAAACACCAATTTTTCACAGAATGAGTATTAGACTCCAGAATCTTTTTTGTCATAAACATTGTTAATAATTCGATATATTTTTCAAACATAAACAAAATAGTAACAATAGCAAAGTATTTTAATTAACCACATAACACTTTCTGAGAATCCAGTTACTTAGCTAATAATGCAGTTCCTAAACTTTTATGGTCTTAACATTTGAGAGTGGAAAGGTTTATAATCATATTGACATCCGTACGTAAAAAAGTTATGCTTATTGAAACAGGGCTACAGACACATTAACGCATGTACTCATTTCTAGTAGGCATCTGAATATCTGTCTAATTTCTTGCGTTTTAAGCTGAAACAGACGAAGTGGCTTTACAAAATAAAAAAAAATAAAAAAAGACAGACTTTCCTGATAGGTTCTGCGTGTAATGAGATTAGCAGACTACAGATTTAAAATTGCATGTTTGAGAATTCCTCCAAACGTTCGTATAGAGTTGAAGAGTAGAAAGTTGTGTACCTCTAATCCAATTACATGTTTTGCACAAACGAAACCATCTGGAGCTACGTGATATAAAATAACACCCTGAGGGTGACTTATAATCAAAGTACTTTTACTCGCACTGCTGTATTAGTAGGCAAGTGAGGACGCGTAGAATCTCGGTTTAATGGTGAACCTACAGAGTCGCTAGAGACTCCTCATGCAAGACTATGCCCACGGCCGAGGACTGAGTTATACAGTATAATTACGTAACAAAATGTTTATAATATATGGTATGCTTGAATATGGGTGATGTAACCTTGGAAAAATTAGCTGTAGTCGTGTTTCATCTGCAAGTCTCACAGCTGTTTCTTGTAACCTGGCAAGAGACGAGAATAGGTAACCCAGTTCTGTAAAGGGTTCAGTTCACTGCCGCAAGGTTCTACTGCAGTAACATTTTAAGATGGCTGTCTTCTGGGTTGTTGCGCCGATGTAGTGTGATAGAAGTTTGCCGACGTTTTAGGGGTCCTTGCTGCCTCCATCATCAGGGCAATGAGTTACTCATGGCCCTGATGATGTACTATTACAATGTAATCTTGCTGAAAGTATCAAACAGCATTCATAAATTAAAGAGCCTGTGTCGAAAACGTTTCTCATTAATTTTAAAGGAAAATAACTGAGTCTGTATGTACAAACAGACATTTTTCTTTTAGAACATACAGTGTTCTATTACAGCTTCAAGTAACGTAAGGGTTTGCCTCGATCGATACGAACCGAAACTGAATTCAACAGACAACTTTCGGTGTGGATTCATGAGTATTAAATTTAATCGAAATCCATTTAGTAGTTTCGGAAATGAAACATGCATACAAACAAACGAACTCGAATTTCTATTCTCGCGTTCACTTACTGTTCTTTATGTACATAATATGTATTCTATTATCGAAGAAAGTCGTCTCTCATTGCGTTGTTCTAGTGTTTCAGGCTCTTGCGAGGTGCGATCAGAAAGTTTCAAGACTGTGTCAATAGAGGGCGAACCGGATGTAGTACGAGCTTCTGCCGCTAAGGGGTTGGGCATACATTCATAGTGAATCAGTGTGCCAGCCGGCATCATCGAATTAGCATTTGTTTCTTAGTTACGGGCGTTTTGGTACTGCATTACACTGACCCTCCTGCGATTTCGGAATGGCGGATTTTCACGAACAAATCAAATTTTGCCAAAGACTCGCCAAAACGGCTACGGAAACCTATGAAATGCTAAAGCAAGCATTTGGGGAGTCCGCAATGGGTCGTGCACAAACTTTTGTGTGGCATTCACGTTTTAAAAATGGCCGAACCTCTGTCGATGATGACGAGCGTTCTGGACAACCATCTTCGAGCACAACGCCCGAAAATGTTACGAAGATTCGGCAGGCCATTCACGAAGATCGACGTCGTACCATCAACGACTTGTGCGACATTGTTGGGATAGGCTATGGGACCTGTCAGCTGATTCTAAAGGAAGAACTCCACATGCGACGCATCGCAGCCAAGTTTGTGCCAAGGCTCCTGTCTGAGGACCAGAAGCAGAATCGACTTCTCGTTTGTGAGGAGCTCAAAGATCTTGCAAGAACCGACCCCAACTTCCTTTCTAAGGTTTCCTCTTCCCAAAGATGAAAATTCAGCTAAAGGGAAGGAGATTTGAGACGATAGAAGAGATTCAGGCAGAATCGCAGATGGTGCTTGACAGGCTGACAAAGAAAGATTTCCAGGGATGCTTCCAGGCTTGGCAGCGGCGCTGGGATCGTTGTGTTCACTCCCAGGGGAACTACTTCAAGGGTGATGGATGAATTTAATACCTGAGATAAGTGTACGGGTTTTTATACGCGCAGTCTTGAAACTTTCTGATCGCACCTCGTATGCGTTGCTAAAATGTGTTTGTTGAAAGTCGATTATAAAGAGGCATTAATCAGCTGTATTATAGTGTATTAAATTCCTTGTCTTTATCGTGCAAATTTTATAATGCCTCATCCGTGTTGCAAGTTTAACAGGTTTATCTTTAATGGAAATATAAACCACACGCTTTTGTCAAATTACTTAAGCTCGGTTGGATACCTAAACTGAAGTCTTTCAAGCTATGATTGGAACTTTTGTGTGTGATTGTGATCGGTTAGTGGCATTAAGCACGATCTTTATTGTCTGCCCACAATCGAATAACATTAGCTAACACAGGATTGGCTTACAATTCGCAAAGTATAGCGAGTGAGGGTGGAGTGGAAAGTTATGGGCGGAGCACGAGTTCAGCGAAGTACAGACTGCTAATCAAGATTCGTCTGTGGCAACGGCAAGACTGTTTGTAGCCGTGGGACCCAGTTTCTTTACGATCGTGTGTGGAATAGGTAGATGCACATTATTGAAACCCATGCTCTCAGCATCTAAAACACAGGGCTGCTTGATTGTGACCCAGATTTTTTCCGAATGTAGTAATTAACACGTTTCATCCTAATGTGCAGTCAAACCACGATACACAGCCACTGTATGTACCACCGCCCTCGTACTGTGTTCAGCAAATTACTGTAAGCCAACATCTGTGTTAACAGATAAGACCTATGGTAAAGAAATCACCTATGGTGTTTTGGCGATGGTATACCATTTTAGCGGTGGAAATGGCTACATTCCAAATGCAGGCAGTTACAGTAAGTTAAACTGCTACTCGGAGAGACGTTGATTTAAAACTGGATATGCCATGGACGATAAGCTGCGTCCACCAACAGGTAAAATACCAAGAATTATGTTGAACTGTTCCACATCTCATTATTTGTTTTGTTTTTTTAAATGCTATTGGACTCTTTCGTAATTAAAGTGGTTTCTGAACATTTTATTTCAGTAACAAAGTACGAAACCCGTTTCAATTTGAATACAATCGTCAGGCTGGCGAAAGAGTACGGTAGTTATGTTCACACACATACAGGTGCGTATAATCACAGTGTGGTGAAAGGGCAATGATAAATACTGCTGAAAAAGTGCATGTGCACATTTAAAAACAGTATCCTGGTACAGCCCAGTGAAACTGTTGTCAACTATTTCTGCCTTTCTATAGGGTAAAATCCGTTCATTAGTTGGCACTGTGATGCAGATGTTCTCAGTATAAAAACAAATGGGAGGACGAGACATGTGAACATTTGAAATGGCTTAATGGTGCAACACTTGGAAGACCTTGAGGACGCGTTAGTTATTTGGATAGATCAGTGATATTAAAAGTGAAACAAGAACTGATTGAACGAGTGAAAGTACGAGGACAGGATTATTATCGATCTCGTATTGGGACAGCACATGACAATTTTGTAGACATGTCATGACTTATCTGCATACAAGAGACTTTTGTGAAGATGAATAGGCCTGCTTATTAGATGGTAGAGTTACAATGGTGTTATGTACAGATTTACACTGCACAATTTTATAGTTTTCTTTATCCTCAGGATCGTAATTACAGAATTTCATATACGTAATAATTAAAAATACAATCAACAGTAAAAAGGTGTCAATTTTACACCAGACCCGCTCTAACGCCAAAATTGGTCGTGGACAAGGTATGGTGCTACAACGGGGCCTGACTAGTTTAATACCAAGTACTGTGCAGTAATTAGCTTCTTCAGTGTCATTTTACTTTTCATATACGAATTCTTTTGCCATCGTAATAAGTGATTTCTGCATATAGGAATAGCGTACCGGGTATATGGAGAAGTTATGTTCAAAGAATGTGTGAGACTGTGGTTTAAAAGAAAAGTGTTTTAACACAGGGATTTGTGAGATGTTATGAACAGTCTGTGTAATCTAGGAACTGATCTAATCGGCCTAAATCTTCTAAGGAAGAAGAAGACTAATGATTTCTGATCTGAAGCTTTCACGGCGACCAAGTGTAATGAATTCCTCTCGGGCTACAAGCCGTGTAAGGTGGTGTAATGGAGAGAAAAAAATCTCCATTAAACCACCTTACACGGCTTGTAGACCGAGAGGAATTCATTACAGTGATTTCTGTTGTCATAGGACAGCGAATATTTGTATGTAATTTATTAGTTAAGATAATACGAACAGTTCCATTTTACAGACATCTACAATTACAAAATGCACACATTAGGTGCTGAAGGATGGTTTGTTTTCTGCTAGGTTCGTAAAATGTTGGTTCATGTATTTGTGGGTTGTTGAATATTGTTCATTTTAGCAATCCAGTGCTTCGCCTTTGTAACTGAATAAACTGATAAAATGATATTCACCGTTCTTGATTTCTGAAGAAATTTGTCAACCACATCCCTAAGGTAACATAAAGTACAGTATGCAAGCGACAGATACGAAGTATATCTGCATTGAATCGCTTCTCCCCCAAACAGAAATCTAGAACGTTACCACTTCACTGATCTTCTCTGTTTATTAGAACACAAGATTTAGCTCGGCAATTTTTACCGGATGTTGACCTCTAAAGTAGACTACTGGACGGATAGAATCTTGTGGCCGACACTGGTCATTTATTGGCCTTAGGTTGTGACCAGAACAGGAGGAGTATGTTGATGCATTTAAGTAATTGGTTTCCAATTAAAGAACCCGTTCACGCAGAAATATCTATCCAAAATAAAATTGTGTCTAAATATCCATACCGTGTTAAGCAGGACACTGTCACCGCGGCATGGCGTCGAATGTCCGCTTTTAGCTTGGTTACCTAAGGGGGGGATGTTACATAATGTAGAAGATCCTCCAATTTTACGGATACTTTGGAAGGACGCAAGCAACAAAAGGATCTGACAATTAGCGGGGCTTTGGAAACACGGGAATTGACATTGATGTTATATGAAAGGTGGGGGATTTCTTGAAGTTAATAAATTGTATGGAACTGTAATCAGCAATAACAAAGAAATTGTGACCTTCATTTACAGAAATCAGTATGGTTTACGATTTTTTTTAAAATTCAATTTCGCCACAACATTTACACGTACGCATAACAATTTACGTTATTTTTGACATTCAACACCGCAGCTGCGGTTATATATACGAAATAGAAGAAAACACTTTTAACAGGCCAAATGGTGCAAATACTCAGAACAGTAGTGCTTATCATATAAATGGAAAATGGAGTTGGAAAATGTAAGTATTATGTAGAAATGTTTGCAATATAACCTGAAAGAGTCTGTTGTTACGAAATAAATATGCTTTTGGTATATTAAATTTCATTTGGAAAACCTCTCAGAACCAGACCGTCATTTATCTTGTCCTAAAGAACGGTAACTGTTGGAGAGGGAGGAAACGAGAGGTGGCATACAGTGCTCTTGCGCGTACCCTACTCAGTACTTTTCTGCCAAATTCTATTCTCAGTAATACGCACTGCATGAGCAGCTTGCACGTGTAACTAACAATGGAGCGAATACCGCTCAATATATGATTAGATTGGTTAATAAATGATTTACCATTCCGGTCCATAAATCATTCCGTAACGTGTCGAACAAAATCACCACAGTGGTGGAGTGCAGACGCCATGTACTTTCGCGGACAATATTCCTGTAGGAAGTTGAAACCTCTAAAATCCGAAGAAACTGATTCTTTAATACGGATAATTTTTTGGACGTCTAAATTAAGTCGAATAATGGACGCTTGTTTAACATTTCAAAACTGTTGCTAACGAAGAGCGAATCTTGATTAAGATGTAACTGGTTTGTTATTGTCTTTGAAGTTTCACTCAACCTTTTCTTGTTTCCAGACTTGTTCAACTTGAAAAAATCCTTAAAAGGGATTGAAACTTACTGAACGTGAAAAAATTGTCAGTATCCTTTTTATATTTAACTTAAATAATAAATTTATTGTAGTAAATATATTATTTGAACAGCAAGATTAGATATTGCAGAAGTTCCTCGTCGTATTTTTTTTCATACATTGCTAATTTTGAGACGATGAGAGTTAATTTTTAAAAGAGTAATTTGTAAAATGATTTCAATATCAGTTATGCCTGTTGGACCGGCTTTATTACGCCAGAGTTTAAAATTATGACTCTTCTCTCCTTAATCAGTATGATTTCAGTTAGTAATAGTTTCTGATAGTTTCTAATAATTAATTTATAATTAGTTTCAATACACAAGAATTCCTTTATAACTTACGTGTTCCTTTACGTACATCTGTGTTTTTACTGTTTAGAAAGCAAAGCAACAGAACACTTTGAGAATCAGCCGCGTTTATTTCGGGCTCTCTCTCTTACCATACAATTTTTGGGTTGCTGCCAGACTGAGAGCCCGTTTATGGTCGTATTAATTATAATATGCGTATACAGCAAAGTAATTGTCCTGCCGAGCGTTATTTACAGCAGCTGCCGGAATAAATTACGAGCCATTCACTGACGCTAGATCTGAAATTTGTACTGTTGCCAGTGGCATAGAGGTGAAAGCCCCTATCGAGCTCTGGGCCAATATGAACATGTATTTTAGAGAAATTGGATCGGCGTAGAATTCTATTGGCGTAGGGCAGCATCAGCATCAGGTTCTTGTAACCACTTCAGGTTCCATGAAAGACGGGGAACTTTCTGACTACCTGAACGACTGTTATTTTCTCGAAAAGGACTCTGCCCCGTGGCATCGCCTATGCAAGAAGTTACAGATAAGAAATATTAAAAGTAATATGCAAATATCCTGGATCAGTATAAAAATTGTATTTTAAAAAGTATTTCAATTTATTGTGTCGCGAAGTTATGTTAAAATGTGCAGAAATTACACCACCTATTCTTAAACAGTTTGATGTCAAAATGCGGGACTTTAAAGCATTGCGTTTTCTGGGAACACAGTGAATTAACTTTTTATCTACGTTAGGAATCTGAGAGTGACGTTCGCCCTGCGGAGTTCTGTGGTCCAGGGACTTTCCCCGTGGGTTGCCCGTCCCATCATAGCCACCAGGCTCGGACACCCCTGTGTTGCGACGATCCTGGTTGAAACATTAGTGCAAGAATGACATAAAGCATTGTTGGAAAACAGTTGTGCATCAGTGGCCTTGGACTCCATTAATGCAACAATGAGTTACGTGATGTGGTGTTTAGAACACATTTGGAATATCATTGTAGTCTAAAGAGTACTCCTTTCGAAACTTGGTTTCAGTCTGTCTCCCTCAATTCCTATATTTTCTTTGTTTCGGATAGTAACGATAAAACTGGAAAATCAAATTGGACATTTTGTGCCTGTTGGTTCTGCTGAAAAGTACTCAGATGATTTACATTGATAATAATAACAATCATAATTATCACCACCATGGCTTGCATTAGCCACTCAATGATCTAGGCCAACTTCAAAAGATATTTTGAAATTTACATTATTATTTTAAACTGCGTTGCGTCGTAGTAAATCAGAATAATGCATCACTTTCTGCACTAAGGTTATCGTAATATTCTGAAGCAAAATTACCAACTGCGCACATGTTTTTTATATATATATATATATATATATATATATATATATATATATATGCTAGGAGCATGTCTTGACACATTCGTTTTTTCCGTTTATCGAAACTGTATTTTGTTTCAAATTCACACTGATTCCACCACTACATTTGCTGATGTTCATTTTGCCCTTCCAGGTAAGTACCAAGAAGATTCAGTAGCAAAACATTTTCTGTTACTTTACTCTCGCCGTAATTTTCAATTCTTATTCAAACGAATGAATGTAGTCTATGTGTGAGGCAGAATTTACACCTGGCTTTGTCGAGCAACTCAAGTGGTTGACAAGTCATTGGTAAATAAGTTATTCACGCAATATTAATTTCTGAGTAAGAGACGCCCATAAAAGATTACGAGTCATCATGAAGCGGAATTATTTAATTGGTAATGGTGCCGGAAATACCTCGAGAGACGTCGTCAAATCTGAACATTGTCCACTGACGTTTAGCACTGAAAGACTGAGTTATGCATGCTGTAGTCTCTTAAGTTTTTTTTTTAGTCGTCTCTGGTCAATGCCTGACCGTCGTGACCCCTTTCGGGACGCTCATGTGAAAGTACCGCGGTGAGTACGCACTTCCTTCCGTGGCCAGTCTTTACCTACCAAACTGGAGGAGGAGACGCGGACAAACATCCATGCCTTGAGTGGGACTCGAACCCACGGTTGCAGCGGCCAGGAGCACGAAGACCATGCCTGAGGCCGCGTGGCCGGCAGTCTCTTAAGTACGAGTGTTAATTTGCATGTTGGCTTTGTTATTGGGCCGTTGCTTGTTATTACAGAATTTCTAGTACGGAGGAAGGTTGATGGTTCTGTATAATTTAATGGGGTTTTGCTGACTGTACAAGGTACTTACCATCGTAAGTGGTG
The DNA here is from genome assembly GCF_977971745.1 of Zootermopsis nevadensis. NCBI lineage: Eukaryota > Metazoa > Arthropoda > Insecta > Blattodea > Termopsidae > Zootermopsis > Zootermopsis nevadensis. The sequence continues at coordinate 6,747,193 of NW_028259134.1, read as the reverse complement.
ACAGGGTTTAATTTATTGTGAGTATGAAGGGATCAGAAAGGAAGCTCTGCGTGGCTTATTTCAAGATGTTTGCATTTTGTCTGTACTCCGTCGTCGTGATTTTTGATCCAATTCCTAGGACTTCGTTTTAACCTAGAAGCGGGAGGGCTAAGCACGTATGTAACGATCAAATAAAATTTTATGCGTCGGTGTAAGCTTCTTTGTTAGAGGCGCAAGTTGCTCATTTTTTACGTACAACAGAGACATATCACGTTAGACGGATGGTATAGAGCGGAGCACAAGCGGAGATTGTCGTATGAACCTTCCTTACTTCCTTCGTCCCCCGCCCTCATTTAATACACTGTGACAAATAACGGTGACACGCTAATTTTGTAATCGCATGGTCGCATTAAGGAGCCCGATTAGTAACCTCAATCACGACTACTCGCTCGACCTTTACCTACGAGTCTACATGACGTCACAAGCCAGAATAACATCGTCACGAGCAAAGGTGTCCTCTTAAACAATACAGTTAAAACATCGAATTCAGAACTACTCATGTCGGTTTTGTAACCCAGTTGCCATAATTGTCTGCACTTTAAATTTTACCCTAAAATTATGCCGTTGGTTTGCATTTGTGTTATGAAATACAGGTAGGACTCGGTTTACGCCGCTTCAATTTACGCCCCCTTCGCTTTTGCGCTGCTCACAGATCACGATTAGAGGGGGTGATGAGTCATGACACTGTCCGACTTCCAAGACACAGATGGTCCCGACATTGTAATAAAACTATAATACTAAATGATAAACTGCGGCATAAAATTTAAATAATTAAACAAAAACGGAATATAAAATGCGGCTAGAAAAAGTAAATGTCATGAATTGAGGAATTGACACAGTTCTACAGCTATACTATAACTTATTATCAGGAAAGAAGACAACCAAACAGACATCTATTCCATCGTTTTTGAAGCAGTAAATTTTCTTTCTTTTTTCTTAAGCATTATTATCTTAAACATTATACAATTTTCAATACATAAATTTCATAAAATAAAACATTTTTCAAGTATTTTGTGTTGATTACTGAAAATCTTGGAACGGAACCTAAAGTATTTACATATGTTCCCATTATATTTTTTCTTCAATTTACGCCGCTTAATTTTACGCCGGAAATCTGAGGAACCTAACCCTGGCGTAAACCGAGTCCTACCTGTACTTCTGAATAGTCTTTGCATACTGTCCAGCACCTATTTGTTTGTTTCTTACAACCTTTCGAGGACCATGTTGAAGTCACTTATTTTTATTTTGTGTATTCCCTGGCAAACGGTTTTACTTTTGAAACAGATTATTTATTAATTATGGACTCTAGTTTATTTCCTCAGATTCTTTGTGGGCTGCAATTTATTCAACCTCCGTGGCTTGATAGACCGCTGCTGATAATTACACACGTATATGTACTTACACAATAATCGGAGTTGAGTGGCAAACGATGAGGCGTTGGATGGGAATACCATTTATCTCTCTCCTGTTGCATGCTTGCTCGTTCTCGACATCTGCAAAATTATGCCTTACAAGTCGCAGTAAAAATGCCCCGAGAGTCGCGCCAAAGTGGTTAACACTCCGGCTTTGTATCTGAGCTATAATCATTTGGCATCATAATGGAGTGACCGGACTCCTGGACTTGGCTCTACGAACTAAGAGTTTTTAAAGGTTCTTTGAATACAGCTTGGAATGTGGGCGCGGTGACGTGAGATACAGCGGTATAAAGTTCCACTTATTTTCACTTGTGTGCCGAAAGGAAGCCGTCAACTATGTGATCACTGCTTATTGTATCCGTGTAATATCGCTTCGCCTTTATGTGAACATCCCAACGGCGTACAGCGATATCGCACTAGACTTTCCGCTGCCGTACATCACGAGAACGATAATACTTGATAACGGAGCACGTTGCGCATATTAACAGCAGTTTGTTTTACTTTTAATGTAAAATATATACATTTTGTCATTTTATTTATATAGGCTTATGCAGTATGAGATGGTGCAGTGCGCATATGTTGACGAGCTTCTGGTAGCTGCGCAAACCACTGCACTGGATGGGAGGAAGACACTAGAAAAGCTCTTGAATCTCATGTGGACGTGCTTCCGTATGACCGGCAAGGACAAGTACATTCTCTCTCTAGTGATCAAAGAATAAATTGGGCGAGTTCTGATACCAAGTGTGGTCTCTTTCATCATCAGGTCCCTTGTTTAAACAGCTAAATTCTACAAGTGAAGCTGACGTATATAATAACAAAGGCCAATTCCCACTGAGTTTTCCGCTACATTTAATTTACAGTTTAATGAACGGTAGGATGGAACCAGTTTACTGTAGAAATAGGATGCCCCAGAGGAGTTAGTACATTCCGTGCTAATTTTTCACAACACACAACATTAACATGTTCTTCGTTTCGTACGGAAATTGTCATTAGGCGGACACTGTTAACATGAACGTCAAACTGGATATAATCGTAGGAAATGTATGCATAGGTTAACAATTCTGGCGAGTTTGCTTTTATTTCGCGAATGCTGTATCACAAATAACATACAGTATTCGGGGCGGCCGACAAATACACCTGTCGCCAATATTAAATTTCACCAAGTCCTCAATTCGTCTTGTTTATTTATACGAAAAACGGTTAAGAAATGGGAAAAAGGTGTTGCCTGTTGGGCATGAAGTGTTGTTTTATTTTACTCTGCGACTGATGTTCGAAACCAGTTTTCCTCCGATAAGCATTACGCCCAACAGGCACTGAAAGGAATGTAGGTTTTCATGTCCGTTGTCGTTTGATCTTAACCATAACAGGAGTGCATCGACAAATGCTTGTTTCCCAATATCATGTTCCGAGGTATAGGCGTAAGAAGAGACATGTAAGACCAATAGGGACATTTTTGCAAATGCTCCTTGTGATCGCCCCGGAAATTAGAACGCTTCTTCAGCAACAATAGAATCATCATTGGTGCGAGGATAAAACATTTGTTTCTTTTTCTCTCTTTCCTCAGTGTCTTTATTTTTCCTCTGTTTTGTGCTCTTTTATTTCTCCCCCGCCTTATTATTTTATACTACTTTCAAGTATCTAAGAGTTCTCCAGAATTTCTTTTCTGGAGTGATTGCAAACACTACCAACTGCCGGTTGGCGATTCAAGTCTGCGAGTGGACGCTCTTGAGTCTTGCAGCCTGTGAAATTTGAGCAGTAATACCTACTCTGTTTTTATCACGACATTTATTTTACTGAGAAAATTGACTGCAGAGTTTCTGCCTAAGACTCGGAAGATATTTTTGTCTTCCAGATAAATTTGGAATATAATTTTCTTCCGAATTTCTGTAATATTAAGCGTCACGTACATTTGAGGAAATGCTGAAACAGCATTAAGATCCAGACAGGGAGACAGATCAAAATTTTAAAACGAAATCTGTTAAAAAAATCGAATCAGCAATTTCCAAGATCATCTGCTTCCCTTTCGCAAGGTCACCGTACAACTCCAAAGTATGAAATACTGACCGGTTTCAGCAATTAAGAGATTTTTTAACGAGGGCGCTGTTGATCGCCGTATATATATATATATGTGTGTGTGTGTGTGTGTTTAGGACCCAAACAAATGGTTAGCTGGTCGTTTTGACCTACGATGTTCAATGAATAAAAATATCTTTTTACATACATACGTACACACACACACACGCCTACATACATGTGTGCGTGCGTGTGCCATTCAGTTCGAATCCAGACAGACTGCCTTGAGATATGGAAATAAATTGGGTATTTCGATATCAGAAACCGGTTTTCTGAGAAGAAAGCGGATGCGATTATGCGGACCCCTTCTTGCAATTTAGCATTGAATAAGAAATTACTATAGGGCTGGCCGCCTTTTATGAATTACAGTTAGTCACCCTTGTGCCTGCTAGTTGGGAAGTTAGCAACAGGAAAACCCCAATAGTCCTGTACGAATTCGAACATAACACGAAACACCTGCTACTTGCACATTTTCGCGTATAGATTCTGGCAGTTCCAGACGGAAAAGGACCAGCTATGCCTCGAGGAACAAATGGCAGTAACATCAATAAGGCTCAAACTTAAGGACCAATGGGCTCGATTGTTTCAAAATGTTATGTGAATGGTGTGTATGAATAATCTTTACAACTTTACGTGTGACTAAAACTTTATTAAAATACATTAATACATTGAGTGTTATGTGCGAGAGAAGATCCACCGGTTTCACGGTAGACAGCGGCATCCGTTGTTTTCCACTACACTGCCTCCGTCCTTTGAATCAGGTTAGTCGCTGCGAACCCACAGGAGAGGGGAAGGTGCGTGGAGTAGTTTATCGAAACTAAGTTTGATGCACGTTTCAGAACAACGTATCACAAGAATCCACCATTAGGACCGCCGATTCGTGCCTGGTATAAACAGTTTAACGGGGCCGGAAGTGTTTCCCTTACGTATCCTTACCCATCAGTAACCCTTCTCTTATACTGGGCAACGCTAAGATAGAAAGGAACGGTTGCACGCGTTACGTAACATAGTATAAATTAGGCCTTATAGAGAAATATCAGTACTCTATGTCAAATATCAGAATAATTTAATGGAATTCCGCTGAAAGAATATTTATTAAACGTGTTAATGCGGAATGACTGAATATCATTTAAATCCCAAAACAAAACATTTCGTCCTCAGTTGCGTGAATATCAAATTAACAAAAAAAATTAAAAATAAAATTTGCACAAAATTATATTGAGATTTTCTGATAAATGAAAATAATTTTAACAAAACTGAAGTGAATTTGAGTAGCTTAATGTTCTGTTATGTACGTGACATTGCTGATTTGAACACAAATATGCACCTCCAGTTTATCCTACGTTGTAATTAATGCCATATTTAAATTTCAAGTTAAATGAGCCCCTGGATGATTTTAATTAAGTGTGCATGATTCCATTGTCACGTGGTCAGATACTAGGCGTTAGTAATTTTGTGCTTCATGAAACGGTAATTAATTCGATTGTATTTCGTTTCGGTTAGTGTGCGTTTGTAGATAGAGGATAGAGAATATTATTGTATTATGCATTTCTAGCAAACGCAGTTCCATATTATATGTCGTTTGTTACGGTTTAGGTATATCAAAATTCAGTTTCTGTGAAAGCTTGTTTGAAAAGCACAACAAACTAGATCCTCAGTATAGTAGTATAGTAAAAAACGAGATGTGGAACACTGTAATATCCCGTCTGAGTTTTTTTGTTATTTAACCGTAGTTGTAAATTAAATATTCTATAATTCCATTACTTATCATGCGTAGCTTTTCAGCAGTAAAATGCCAGATTTAGTCAACTTATAAAGGGAAAGTAATGGTTAACAGAAAACTTTAGAAACTTCTCTTTAAATGCGTTATTCTTTAGTGCACCTAACCAACCCTTATATCGTGATCATTTCTTGGGCCGTTGTGCATCCCCGTTCACGTAATATGCTAGCAGCCGCGTACCTACCTTGAAGTACAGTATCCTATATGCCAGGATCTTGCGGTTGTCATCTCAGTTTCCCCGGGTTGGTTGATACTGTCAGCTCCGCGAGGTGGTATAGCAGAACTACTAACTCCAAGCCGAGAGAAATTGCGTTTTAAATGAGGGCCCTGAGTTGTAGTCCGTCTTTGTGCGTATCTTTCGCCACTTCCTCTTTAATTTCCAGTGTTACATTTTTGTCCGACGTAAAAAGAGAGTAGTTGTCTTCCCAGCTTACCTGGATTGGCTGACACAGTCAGTTCCCCGAGGTGGTATGCTAGAACTCCTGACTTCCTTCTGAGAAGTCAACTTTCAATGGAAGCTGTGTTAGTTCTTTTGTTGCTGGCCATAATCGAGATTTTCCTGTAGGTCCCCGGTCTCGTAGAGTCCATAGGTCCCTAGGCCTTTTTAATTACGTTACTGCCCTCAGACATGGGCCTTTTAGGCTCCCTGGTCTTGTGTAGTGCCAAGTAACTGTACCACTTTGGCTCTCCGTAGTTGGTAAGATTCCATGTGGCACTTCCAGGCACTTGGTGTTTGCCAAATTAAGCCTGACTGTGGGTCACCGCCCACAGGTTTGCTGCAACCACCAGCTTCCTATGGTGATATGCTAGATATGCTGACTCTCTGTCTATAAGTTTGCTAAAACTACTAGCTCCCAGTGGTGATGTGCCTTAGTTTCTGGCTACCAAGGAAGTGGTCTTTTTAGATGGTGAAGGTAGGTTTGTCACGATTGGTCAGCCTAAGGTCCATCTCCTATTTAAGTTAACCAGGTTATAAATATAATCACCGGTTCGGGCTAAGTTTAAAATCGGGTTCGCTACACTGTATTTGGTGATCAAAGATTCTGTAAAGGTGAGATTTCGTGTTGTCGCGGTGACGAGTCTGAAAATCAGTATATTCTGGCACGTTGCGCCGTGTACTATTTACGAGACTGAACGGCGCAAAATACATGAGCTTATCCAACCTTTGAAAGAATTCTTACCTTCAGTACGTTAATTAATTATCTACTTGTAAAATGAGTTGATTCTTGAATATTCACACTTCGACCACTTTGTCCCATTCTTTATTATGCCGACCACGCAGCTGAAGTACTGTACTAATAAAACCAGTAGAAATAGGTGAGCCCTACCGGCGACCATGAAAATGGATTGAAATAACACCCAGAGACCGGGAGGTGGTACGGCCGTAGGATTTCAGAAGTTAAAACCAAAGTAATATAAAGGCAGTTCCAAATAATCAAAATATATTAAAGGTATAAATAAAAAAAGAACATACAGGATAAAGTTTGAAAACAAAACCAACAGTCAAACAAAACTCACTCTGTTCAGGTTTCCGGCTGGGATACCGACCAGCAACTTTCGACATATACAGAAGAAAACGCAAGATTAGACCTATCTCACAACAGGCAGGAAAATTTGGTCTTCAGGCACTCTCTCTCCGGCGGAGTACCCTGCTCGGCGGACACACAGACTGCCCGCCGCAGTGCCTCATAAGGGCATCCATGCCTGTGGCTCCAAAGATCGCGGAGATGGTGGAGATAGGCCACTCCAAGCCATGAGACATGGCTCATAGGAGAGGTATTGTCTCTATCCTTAACCCTGAAGATAGGACTGTATGTTCCTACAAAACGTTGATATAACCTACAACTCCGCACGGCGTCACAGTCCAGAAGCACAACATTAACGTCATCGTAAGACTTGAGGTTCTCACAGCGGTGAGTATGAAGATTTCTGCCTTCTGGGTTGTTGCTCTGTGTAGTCTGGTCGATGTTAACCAACGTTTCAGAGGTCATACTGCCTCCGTCATCAGGGCGATGACGGAGGCAGTATGACCTCTGAAACGTTGGTTAACATCGACCAGACTACACAGCGCAACAACCCAGAAGACAGAAATCTTCATCGCCCTGATGACGGAGGCAGTATGACCTCTGAAACATTGGTTAACATCGACCAGACTACACAGCGCAACAACCCAGAAGACAGAAATCTTCATCGCCCTGATGACGGAGGCAGTATGACCTCTGAAACGTTGGTTAACATCTACCAGACTACACAGCGCAACAACCCAGAAGACAGAAATCTTAATAATCTGATAACGGAGGCAGTATGACCTCTGAAACGTTGGTTAACATCGACCAGACTACACAGCGCAACAACCCAGAAGACAGAAATCTTCATCGCCCTGATGACGGAGGCAGTATGACCTCTGAAACGTTGGTTAACATCGACCAGACTACACAGCGCAATAACCCAGAAGACAGAAATCTTCATTAACGTCATCGCCTTCGTGAAATCCGAAACCACACAACATCCTTAGTTTAAAGGATATTGTAATTATTAGATTCATGTTGTGGGGCAGCAATGTCTAACTTTTCTGAAGCCTGAAAAGTGCGGCGCTACCAGCGAATTGTTTTAAGTTTAGTTTCTTTGCTGCATGTCGCATAAACAAGCGGATACCATATTTTGTATTTTGTTAACTTGATATCATTGTTTCCTACGTTTGATCTGTGAACATTTTAATTTTTCGGCATTCTAACACAAAAAATATTTTTAAATTTAATTTGGTTCTCAATATAATGAACTATACTTTCATTAAACGTCATTAGCCGAAATATTTCCAACAAAGACTTGATGTTTGAGCTTTTGGATATATAATATTAATTTTAAAATATTATTTATGTAAATTTCAGGCATTCCAAGCAATGGGTATGAGGTTTGCTTGTTACAGTGATGGTGGCACAGTTATGTAATGTTATCTAGTCGTTCTGGAGGAACCATTGTAATATAAGTCAATACCAGCCACGACTAGGAGAGGTGGACCAACACGAACTGAAATAAACAGAAAAACTCTCAGAGTCAGATACGACAGAAGATGTGTGAGAGTAGTTACGTTTTCATTCATTCTTCCATTTATACGATGTTATTGTGATGTAGGATAGTCGCCCATGCTGTGCGACACTTTGTTGCCGACATTAAGGGGTTAATACTTGAGATATTTACGTTATCGTGTCTTTGACGTATGAATTGTATAATATATGTGTAAGTACTGGCAATAAACGTATGACAAATTTAGGAAATTATTCGTTGAATGCGGTGAAGATATCAGTATCGGAAATTAATGTTTCAATTACTTTTATACCAAGTACAACTATAAGAAATACGGCGGCGTCTTGCCCGTCACTTTATTTGCAGAGATCTGTGAAATATAACGTATTTCTTCGTAAAACAAATGAAAAATAGTTGGAGTACAAACGTTATTGAGTGGGATAAGTGCCTTTTGATGTCCGTATGTTATTCATTTAAATGTACGTTCATTGCAGACAGAAATCTATCTTAACCAAGAAATCACATTGTATATAGTGCTAATGTTAAATGCCTTCGAATATATAACGGTGTGAAATTCCGCGAAACAACTGTTATATACTCTTATTTGAAAACATCAGTCTGTGTTTCATACTAGAGGAGATGCTCAAACTGGTGACCTTATTGTGTTATACTTGCCAGCAAGCGTTGTCACCGTTTTTCTTCTGTCATCCCATTTTCTTTTCAAACGTGAATGTATTCAGTTACAATGTTTTTACAAAGTCTACACAAATTTAAACTAGTCTGTTTTTGCATAGTGCACATTGCGATAGCGCTACATGCCCATACCACTTGAAAAAGACTAACACAGATACCTTAATAATTTGTGCGGGACTGCATAACACGATATTCTAAGGCAATGAGCATTGACTCTGTATATGCCACGTTGTTCTAAGTCACATGGGCCTGTCTTCTTTCCTTGTATTTATCCTACCAGTAATAGTTCGAATGAAATGATTAGGTCTTGATTAGATCTATATTTAGTGTCGTGAAAGACGTACTAAATTTTTGTTCTTATGGTCGTATTAGGAAAACTCAGTTTTTATTGAGTTTCGTACGATCCAAAATTGATTTCTGTCCTCGGATTTTATCATAACCGCACAAAACACTTCTTTTTAATGCGTGCAGTAGTTTCGAAGGGGAAACGTTCGGACGGACATGAAGTTCTCAGTAAGCATTTCTCTCATGTAATTCATACAAAGAAAGAAACTGATTCTTGTCACGTGTATTCCTTCTTTGTACCTGTGGTTTTGTTTTGGGTAAGAAGGTCGACAAATATGGAAAACTACTTTACAATCCTTAGCCTAAACACATCTAAATGATTTTTTTATGTCAGGCGATATTCAGCTCGGACATCAAATTTAAATTTTCTAATGCTGCCAAATTAGTTTATTTTCTTTGGCTTGGTACTTAAGTGTCATTATGTTGCCTGTTTAACATTTATGTAAAAACTGTATTTATTTTGAATGAATAGAATGTTATTATAAGCGTTGAAATTTTGTTAATTTAATATTAAATTCTATTTGTTGTCTGACGAATTCTAGGAAATGATTGTGAAGATAAAACATTTTTCTAGTCATGAGATAGTATAGTTGCGTCATATTGATTAAAATAATTATTATATTTGTTTACCGTCAAATCACAATAAAATAGTAAGATAAGATAATTAAAATGATTAAAATATCATCTTATGGTCCATATCGAGCATTCGATTTACATCGGAACATTCACAACATGTTTCGGTTTATCAAACCGTCATCAGGTGTAAATTATAAACTTTTAAACTCAAATTACAATTATTTATAGTTTTTACAATTTTATAATTTTATCATCTTTCTCAGTATATTTTATTTAAGTTGTGTCTAGATATTATTAATATAACATTATTGTTGAGGTGGTGTTATTGATGTTTATACCAGTCTGTGAAGTGAAAGATTCGAAAATATTAATGAAATATGATTGAATATAGAAAACAAAATGAACTAAAATAATAAATAATAGCAAATAAACATACCATATATGAAATAGCAATCGGTTAGTGAAAACGGATATAATAACCACAAACTAAATAAACAACCTAATAAAACAACAAAACCTAACGAAAATGAAAACATACAAGATAAATGGGCCACTTTTACATACATAGGTAAAGAAACCAAATTCATAACTAAACTATTTAAAGAAAACAAAATAAAAATTGCTTTCAAAACAAAAAACACAATAAAAAACCTTCTCAAACAAAAACCACCAATAAACATAAACAATCAATATAACTTACCGGGTATACACAAATTAAAATGTAAAGATTGTCCATTAACATATATAGGTCAAACTGGCCGCACTTTCACACATAGATACAAAGAACACATTGCAGCCATAAAACACAATAAAGACAATTCTGCATACGCAAAACATATTCTAAATACAGGACATGCATATAATACAATAAATGAAACAATGGACATATTAAAAATAGTAAAAAACAAAAGACACAGAGAAACAATAGAAAAATATCACATACAACAAACTTATAAACAAAACATCTGCCTAAACGACAACAACATTTTTCTTAATAACCCCATTTTTAATGTACTCCAGTACCTTGACCCCAACCCCAACAAACCACCTTTTACCCACTTACACCGCAGTCAATAACGAACCTCGTTCCGAGATGGTAACACTTCTGGATCTCTCCTCTGAACACATCTGAACCGATTGCTATTTCATATATGGTATGTTTATTTGCTATTATTTATTATTTTAGTTCATTTTGTTTTCTATATTCAATCATATTTCATTAATGTTTTCGAATCTTTTACTTCATAGACTGGTATAAACATCAATAACACCACCTCAACAAATAATGTTATATTAATAATATCTAAACACAACTTCCATAAAATATACTGAGAAAGATGATAAAAGTATAAAATTGTAAAACTATAAATAATTGTAATTTGAGTTTAAAAGTTTATAATTTACATCTGATGACGGTTTGATAAACCGAAACATGTTGTGAATGTTCCGATGTAAATCGAATGCTCGATATGGAACATAAGATGATATTTTAATCATTTTAATTATCTTATCTTACTATTTTATTGTGATTTGACGGTAAACAAATATAATAATTATTTTAATTTTTCTAGTCATTTATCCGGCATTCGTAGGTCATTTTAATTAGCTCCTATTTGTTTTTATAATTCACGATGTGTTACTGGATAATCTGATTTTAGGATTTACAGTTACACAGTAAGTTTTTGGATATGTTGTCGATATTATTATCGTTAAAATTTCTCATCAAGAATAAAATCACGTTTAGGGATAGTAATGGCAGCCTTGTTGTAACTTCATGGGTTTGTTATCCAAGAAGTTGAACTTGAATGTCTGATATTGATTATACCTTATTTATTAGTGAACGCAGCAGGCCTGTCAAAACCTTTCATAGTTCTTTCTGTACGGATTTATAGAGATAAATGTATTAACTACAACTTTACGCAAAAGAACAACAAGGTTGTATAGCATCTTGATGAGACTTGTATCTAGACTGTGAATGAATAAATGACAATATTCAGGTCATAAATTGTACGGATATCGCAAGAGGTCGGTCGCAGTGGCTGCAGTCTGAGGCTTTGGCGTTGTTCGCTTGGACGTTGGGATCGAAGCCCACTTACAGCATGGATGTTTGTCCGCGTTTTTCTGTGATATGTTGTCCTGTTTAGGTGGAGGCTTTGCGGCACGCTAATCACTCGTCCAAGGAGTCTTCCAAAATGTCGAAACTGAAACACAATTTCAGAAGTAATTCTGGATTGGAACAGGCGACGTGGCCTAATCCGTAAGATTATTAAGAACGAGAATAATAATGTCGCAAGGGTTACGTGTGATGAAATTAGTTGCCATGACAACCCTTCAGTAAAGAGCACAAGGTGTGAGTTTGGCAGGATTATTTCCTCTGAAACATCATAAACACACTAACGTACACCATTTCTGTCGGCTATGGCGACGTATTGTTAAAACCGAACTGTTTTTTATTCCAGTAGGCCACAGTTCTCCGCAGAAAAGAAAGTTATTCATTTCGTAGCTGTCTGTGGTTATGTAGGCCTACACTATATGTACACTATATAATGACAGCCATCTGTAACTCTCTCTACGCATATTGGGTTGTCTACAGAAATCATTTTTTTCCTCTTTTTGTTTATTTGTACTCATTACGTTTCTCTGATATAGGAGACAAAACTTTACGGATTTGATTCTGATTTGTTTATTATGCCAGGCAGTCATTTTGATTAACTTGAAGATTCCTTTTTACTTAAGCTCGGCGCGCTGAGTACAAGGCCTCTTATCTATCCAACTCACGTCAAAGCAACTTGCAGTCGAGCAGCAAATTAAAGTTTCCGCTACCATCTCCGGTACCAGGGCAATTAGCTAGGCGCCATGGCATCACACCAGCACAAGGAGTCGTCTCATCGTCATACAGAACAGATCAGCTTGTATTCATATTTAATTCTTGGAAACAAAAGTATTTGAACTAATTTAATGCTTTCGAACTAGTCATTTGAGTAATCCAAATTAAGAATCAGAATTATTAAATAGTGGCGAAACGTTTTGTAACGTGGGTTAGGATTTTTTATTACATTTAATTTGTGAATTTTTCTATGATTTACATTTTATCATTGTTGTTTGTGTGATATAACTAGTGTTGCCTAATAAATTCAGTATTTTAAATACATTGTAATAAATTATGATACCATATTTTGTAGCGGTCAACTTTAGGTAAAGTTTAGCGTACGAATGAAAGATGAGTTTCGGGCGAGGCACTCCCATTCACATTTATTTTGAAATTTATCACCAAGATGATTTCTTGACCGAGTTAAAGTTTGCCTGGAGAGGCCTAACCATATTGTGTCTTCGCTCAGGAAAGGTGCCTGATTTTTAAGCGACCATGAGTGGCGGCTGGTGTTCGAACAACCATGAAGTGGTGACTATAGATATACATTAATGCAGGCAAAGCAGTTCTGTATCCTTCTGTATAAAAAAAATTGCTTTGTAGAATTATCGGAGGTCAGTTGGGACTGGGGGACTGAGGAAATCTGCGAAGAGCCTTAGTCAGGATGTTGGTGTCCGGGCTGAGATGTGAACTCCAGATATTCTGAATACGAAGCAAGAGATGTAACTACTACGTTTGGTCGCTCAAATAGAACGGAGCCTTTTCTGAGGCATTCAAAATGCTCGAAAATTCTACAAGCTGCTGTTTATACTTATTCTGTAAAGTTGCGCGTTGTGTTAAGTCCGTCATGAGACAGTGGCTAACTGAACTGAAATTTCTATAGAGAAAAGTATAAAACGTCACACACAACACTTTTCTTATAGTGATGTTTGAGGTCATTTTCCGTTGTAAAAAATAAGAAATGGGTTTCGCAGATTTTTTTTTTTTGATTTTTTTCGTATGGACTATTTTTCTATGTTTATTCCCATTGGAACGTTCTATTGCACACACTTCTCACTTCTTCAGACTATCTGACAAGCAGGGAAATAATGTTTGGTGCTGTAACGGAACGATATTTTATCTGCACAGAAACACAACAAATTTCAGAAAAGCAAAATGTTTTGAGAAGAAACATTTTGAGCCATCGTGTACGATGACATCGTGACACTGAGTTCAACGTTACTACCAGTTTATAACAGAATTTCCTGAGGTCTTAGTAAAGTTTCTTGAGACTTAACTCACCCTAATAAGAGTGTTATATCAGATTTAAGTTATGGGATGGTAAAAGAATCCCAATTCGTGACACTGAATAGGAATTCATTTCTAGGCGCTAGTATGTTTATCGTCATCGCCATCATCATCATTTTAATAATCGTCATTGAAGCAAAATTTAATCTTATTGAACATTTTTACCAAGACGTCCAACATCTGATCTTTTCTTTTCATTATGTAACGTTCCTCTGCTTATAAAGGGTTGTAACCCCATGTTATGGAACGACTTCTTGTCTTATGTCGACGCCTGTCTGTGGACGTTCCATGGTAAATAAACGTTACGCTGTGCGGGATTCCTGCAGGAATATGCTGTTTTGAAGTATACAGAACGCGAATGTGGTATCTTTTCCTCTTTTTTAGGGTGTTGGCATACACCACGGTCGAGTGAATAACACCACTGCTTTGTAATGTTGAGATCCCAGGTTACAGTGTTACTAATTATTGTCCTGACATGTTTTTCGTGGCTTTTCCATTGCTACTGATAAACATTTCATTACTAATTTATAAGTGATTATTACTTCATTACAAATCCTTTAGAACGCATGATTCACAGGCTTCCTGCTATGCTGTGATGTGTAAATAATATAGTCAGGGCTGAAAATGGAGACAGTATGCTTCTCCGAAACGTCGGTAACTGCTGACGAGTCTACACGGCACTAAAACCCAAAAGAACTACGTCACCATCTTCACCGCCATGAAAGCCTCAAATTTCATAATGCGGTTGGTAAATTGTCTTTTATATATAAATTAGCCAACTGCAAAAAGTATATTGAAATAGGCTACCATTCCTACTTTTTTCCAATTTGTCGTTGACGAAATTCTCCTCCCATTTGTTTCCTCAACCGTCACATTTGAGAAGCCGTCGTTAAATAAGCTAAGAAAAATTAAAATATTACGTTTACATACACGTTCACGTAATATCCACAGTCCCTAGTATATTGTTTAATTTGTCCCATATACATGCCTGCTGAAAAAGCGGTGGGTAGCGATCGGACAGTTGATACTCGCATTGTGTTGATCTACCGGTAATTCTGACTAACGTATAACGTGGGGTTTCTCGGAGGCTCTAGTCGAATATCGAATTGTCTTTCAGACTGGAAGCGGTAGCCGCGTTTATTTCTGTATATACTCAGCGTTCGTGATCGTCTTGCCGTCTCATAATCTTTGCAGTTGATACAGTGTCCTTAAAGATCTGTAAAAATTAAGTAAGACAACTGAAAAGAACTCCATACAGTAGAGTGCTTGAAAAACTAATATTCGAAAGGTTATTGACTGATCAAATTTAGCAGTGACACATAAATCTCAAAGAGCTGCTGGTTTCTGGTGGAATTGAAGCTTTATGGAAACCATATTGAATTATGTCGCCCTGTATGCTAGAGTGCAATGATCTCATTTATGCTTCCTCGTGTTTGTTTCAGGCAGTACCTTTCGATGCCAGTAAATATTAAATTTTTACATACAATTTTTTATTCGTGGGTTAATATTTTTTCCATCATAGCTTGCGTTTTATTTCTTTGTTTCTAATTTAACGAATCATAGAGCCAGAGTTTCTGTTCCCAGACACAATAGCGGTTTAAAGCATGCATTTCTGACATGTCTTTAGTCTAAATTCTGTTTAAATTCTATTGTTAATTCTATGTGATCCTATGTCATGAGTTAGCGATTGTTTATTAAATTTGTTCAGGCTTGTACAATGTGTATTGAATATATAATTCTATTTAAGCTGATTATGTTTTGTCTTTCACATTTCTATTTAAAACAAAAACGATACCGCAGAACTTCTGTATCATTAAAGTTTCGTTCGTGTATGTGACGCTGTGAAAGAGCACAGTAAATACAGGCTGAGTCAGAAGTATGTTTACAAACTTCGTGTACGTGTTCCAGGATCAAAAATAAGAAAAATTGCTCCTATGAACGTGAGGTCGCAAATGTTTCATTTTCAAAATAATAGCCAAAAATAAGTTTCATTGAATTGACTTTATATCAAAGTGAATCCAGCTTCCAGCAAAGATTTTCAATTAACGTTTGGGCAGGAATTGTTGGCGACATGCTTATTGGTCCACACATGCTCCATGACGTCTAAGAGGACCTTTATATAGGCAATTCTTAAGAAGACACTTGCCACGTCTCCTTGAAGATGTACCACTGAATACAAGAAGACAAATGTGGTTTATGGACGACAGAGCCACAGTACACATCTCCCGTCGCGTTAGATATCATCTCAATGAACAGTACCCTCAGCGATGGATTGGGCGTGGTGGCCCAGTAGCATGGCCACCGAGGTCACTGGACCTGACTCCATTGGACTTTTATCTGTGGGGTCACTTGAAGTCCGTCGTTTATGCAACACCCATAAACAATGATGACCTACGGGAACGTGGGCAGATTGCATGCCAGATGATTCGAGGAAACCCTGGTGTGTACGAACGAATCCGTCAGTCTTGTGTACGTTGTGCTCGGGCATGTGTGGAGAACAAACTTTGAGCATCTGTTATAAAGAAACATCCCTGTCCTTGTACTTGCCAATAAAGGCATACATTGAAAATTATTTATGGCTATTATTTCGAAAATGAAACATTTGCGACCCCATGTTAATAGGAGCATTTTTTTCTTAATTTTGATCCTGGAACACGCACACGAAGCTTGTAAACAAACTTCTGACTCACCCTATATATTCGAACACATTTTTTTTTTCTCGTGTATTATTTGTTCTTGTTCGAAGTGGAGAACTTGTGGTGTCTGTTTGTCCGTCTGTTTCATGAAACATCTACCTGATTTAAACTAAAATTTATGTGCGAAGAACTGCAGATAAAATAGTGTGGTTCATACCATTTCAATAAGGTAAAATCTTGAACATTGTTTTTAATTTAATTTACACCTAAAGAAAACTAAGTCCATGGGGCTGAGCTGATATTTAATAACCTTATATTCGCCGTTAATAGAATCGGAAGTTTCATTATCGCATTTGCAATAATAACGGATATTTTTCTGAATCGTGTATGTTTCTTGTAACACAAAGCATAATATATACAACATGATGACTAAATTATTGATGCAATTTCAGTATGGAGAAGGTTTGCGGATCAGAAAGATATGCCAGACACTCCTTAGGCTGCAACTGGTAAAGTTTCTTTTTTAGTATACATTACGTACACGTTGTAAGTGTTGTTTATTGTATGGGTGTGAAACGTGGTCTGTCACATTAAGCGATTACATTCTATTGAGGGGTCTGAAAGTAAGGTCCTGAGGAGAATATTTGGGTCTGAGAGGGACCAAGTGACAAGGCTCGAAAAAATTGCGTAATTTGGAGATGCAGTTTACACGTAATATTATTTTGGTGATCAGATCAAGGACATAAGATGTTGAAGGATGAATGGAAAATTTAAGGGTATATACTGGATCTGTCTAGATCCAAATAGTGAACAGTGTGCTCTTTTGAACACAACAATGGAAGTTCTGGTTCTAAGGCGGAAATCTGTTGTCCAGAGGAGTGACTGTGTAGGCCTCTCGAGAAGCGTGTACTCCGTGGAATTTACCAGGCCATGTGATTATTGTGAGATGTTTAGTTCTCACAGCGGTGAGAATGAAAATGGCTGTCTTTTGGGTCTTTGTGCCGTGTAGTCTGGTAGAAGTTTGTCGACGTTTCAGAGGTGTTCGTTGGTTGCCTCCATCAACAGGCCGATAATCAAGCCGCACGCAGAAGCCATTTAACTTCTACCAGAACACAGCCAATTTCATGTGATTAGTTCTAAACAATAATAAAATTTGTATTCCAGTCTCAGCAAACCGTTAACTTTTCCACATCTAAACAATAACAATGGCGGATTATTTAATTTGTTACTGTCATGTACGTGGCCCCGTTATGTCCTCCATTGACAGTTGAGATAAGAATGCTATGTACAAATAAGGCATAGGTGAAACTGAACATAAGTAAGTGAGGAGTACGTAGTGTAATTAACTTAATGACAGACAAAATCACACTGCCTGTGGGCCTAAGTGGACTCGATTCTGCAAATATTATTAGGCCACTGAAATAAGTTAAGTACAGAGTGGTGTTAGCTGCCACTTTGCCGCTCCTACTCACACACATCATACTTCTGTTTCACGTACAGTTGTAATGATAGATGCTGTAAAAAAGAGTCTGACTACAAAAGAGACAAAATGACTGTGATGTAAATATGGCACTGTTTTGTTATGCTCTGTGTGTGTGTGTATAAATATATTCTGTTTGGTCTAAAGTAATCAAGAGTGGAAGATGTTTTGCGTTGGTGAACTCAATCCGTCTGGTGGTGTTAGAGATGGCGCTGTGTATAAATCCCACGACACGAAGGCGTTAGGAGAAAGCAAAGTTGCGGGCCTTCTTAATCCAGGTATTAGACAGAGGTGAATCGTTAGATTCAAGCTGAGGTCACTTTGGCTCTGAGGAAATAGCCTTCGTTGTTCTACAAACAAGATGTCGTAGGATGAAGTCATGGGTGCAGTGATAATTTGCGGGTTGCTGTCTAAGCAGCACTGGGTTAATTCGTTTCTTCAGTACAGGGACGATAACATACCGAACTCAATTTAATCTTTAACTGAGGTAAGACTGGGAGAAGTTTTACAGTTACACAAATGACGCATAAAACGTTTGATAATTTGCTGCAGAACTTGCGGGATCGAATGACAAAAAATGGACATTCGTCCCGTGGGATATCCGTCACCTTACTAATACAGCGAATATATATATTATAGGCATGGAAAGTAACTGCTGAGCGTTCTGAACGGATATGTAACTTATCTTATTTTATTTTAAAAAATAATCAAATGTTCAGCTTCTACTGAAGGATTGCAGACGGTAATGCTACATCAACGAAAGAATTAAAAACTGTCGGAATGTAGTTGTCTGTAATCACTTTGCCAGGCAACTGGTTGTCATTATAGTGTCACATTGTTTCATTTTAATTTTTAATATCAATGACCACATTTCTAATCCATTTTTATACTAGAATAGTACGCTGACCACTAAACCATCGACATTGAAAGCCAAACTAGGTCTAGTGTAAGAACAACCAATCAGCTGAGCAACTTAGCACGCCCAAGCTCAAAACATCTCATAGGCCTATGCCAAATATAGACCCATCTCACCCGAAGGACATGTCGAAGTTAATATTAGTTATGTAATGGAACAACCTTTAGCACATATTTATTCATTCAGTTAAACGGCTTTTCGTATATTTAGACCATTTGAAAGTTCCTAAAACGGGTTATTTCATACCCTGTTCCTCCTGGTAGGTCTCTTAGTCAGTGGATATTTCTGACTCTAATTTTGCCCACAGCCTAATAATGTTACATAAATCATGCTGACTTCTTGACATACACAGAAGGAACTGTTTGTTTGTGCTGTTTAACTTCAGCGTTGCAGAGATATCCGCAATGGGCGTGCACTCTGATAAACGATGCTATTAACTGGGTAAATGTCGCCGTCAGATATCGTGATAGAGTGTGCTCCCATCTGTCAGCACAGGGCGGCTGCTTTGTGATGTTCCTTCTGTCACTCACAGTTTTGACTTTGTGCCTCGCTATATCTCCCTTTGTTAGTTTCCCGTACGCTGCTTTTATAATTTACCTCAGAGTTAATTTTACGTGCGTGTCCTCCGGGCATAACATATTATGCATATTACGCATTTTCACTGTGCGTATTACAAAACCCATAACAAATGGAATGAGAAAGGAATTTGTAATGAGTGGCGAGCCCCAGAGAAGAGAAAGCGGGCAAAGGTGCGACGACAGGAAGCTAAATCTTTCATATGTTCAGAATGGCGGAAGACAAAGTTACTTAGGCAGGACAGGACCAACCAGTATGAGGCTTATGTGAACACAGTAATGAAGTTTTCTGTTCCAGAAATTCCGAGTTTTTCGTGACTATCTACGATACCAGTAGCTTATCATAAAGACTTTGGTCAGTATTTGTACATAGATTTCTGTTACATAGGTATCCGTAAATTTATCAATATATAAAAATAATTATCATGGTCAAAAGCAGAGAATAATGGAAAAATAAAAGTGCAAATGTTTTATTATTCTCTGTAATTAAAGACCCAATATGATTTCCGGCTTATAATTTAAAGCCTTATATATTTAACAAATCTCAAAAACTTGTGTTTCGTTATTACGAATGTTAGGACTTACAAAGAGCAAGCTGTGTAAGAGAAGATTTTGCGACGCACGTAAGGTCCAATTCATTTTTAAGATCAAATTTAATAGTTTAATATTTATTCCGTTGTAGGGCAGTAGATTCTTGCAGAACGTTTCTTAACATTTTAAAGAAAGACATGTTCTTTGTGGTCTTACTAAAAATTATCTGGAATATCAAGGTGCGTTAGATGAACTTCTCGCATTAGTTTTTAACATCTTATGACAATATTTATGCAGAAGTCTCCATGTTGGTAATTACAGATTCTAAACGTGTGCGCACCCTCTAATGTGCATACTCTGTAACGGAACACGGAAAAGCAATGTACAAGCGACCTTTAATGTTCAGACAGACATAACAAACTTCCCTAATGAAATGTTGCAGTAAAATTCTATTAAGTCTCTAATATACTTTTTGCTGTAAGCACACAAATTAGGTTCATGTAAATATTTAATCAAAAACAAATGTGCAACAATTTTGTAAAATTAATTGGTTCTAACCTGAAAGCGTTGTTGTGTGAAAACAAGGTCAACGCTTAATTAATGTGAAACGGATTTTAGTACGGAAGAAATAGTGTTATTTTAACCCATTATCGGAAAATTGGATGAAAATATTTCCAATTTGTAGACGTTTGTATGAGTTTTAGTTCCGTGAAATTGGATTTCTGTTTGCTGTATGCGTTTTAAACGTGGCTTTAACGTTTTCCTTTAGCCTGTTCGTGACAAATCAAGTTTTATCTGCCGTAAGCGTCTTCCCCTTTATTGTAATCCATTTTATCGGACGATGAAAGATGTCAGGAATGTCAGCCTCTTGTCATGAAGGCGGAAAATATTATATCAGAAATTGGTCCTGATAGGGAAATAGCTGTGAAATTATGTTCTATTGAAAACGTTTTATTATCTGAGGTAGTGTGTACGACGAACTTTTCACGGAAACGTGATAAAACTACATCTTCACGGATGATCAGCCGAGCGTCGAAACGTAATACAGTTGCGACGTTTCGGAACTACCTCTGCCTCGTGAGTTGAGGTGTATATACAGGCCGATAGGCCTGTATGTCGCCCAGTTTGGGTCATTCGTGACATCAGATCCCTTTAATGGAGAGAGAAACGGTTTTCGAAACGGCAGTTTTCTTATTTCTTAACGTCGCTATTGGTCAGGAGAGGCTTCATTGCAGGATGAAAGATATAACGCCAGTGGGCGGTCGCACTAGTGAAGATGATTGTTGCTCACCTGCCCTGGCAAAGAAATTCCTCTTCTCTTATGGAACCTGAAGTTCATTTCCGTGTTCACAAAAGCTAGACACATGTCACTGCCGTAAGCCAGATGAATCCTGTTTACACGTTTCCTGATCCTGACAAGACTAACTTTAATAATAGTGTAAGACTTGAGGTTCTCACAGCGGTGAGTATGAAGATTTCCGTCTTCTGGGTTGTTGCGCTGTGTAGTCTGGTCGATGTTAACCAACGTTTCAGAGGTCATACTGCAGTACCAGACTACACAGCGCAACAACCCAGAAGACGGATATCTTTTCAATAATAGTGTCTGTCGGAATATCTTCCCTCGAGAATAAATTGCCGGAACATGCAGCTGACCATTCATCTTTATCTAGTGCCTAAGTGAAGCTATTTTTCCACTCTGCCATGGCGTGGTGCTTAAATACAAAGACAACTGTACAGCAGAATAAATTATTCCGATGCTTGATTTGTATATTTTACAGCTTGCGTAAATTATATAACTATTTTTCTAAAATTTTAATTTGCCTTTGGTTTTAGTAATGTGTCTAAAATTAGTAGAGACATATTTTCTTACACCGTAGAGCCGAGTCCTTTCTGGGACAGCAACAGTCGCTCAACCATTTAAGAAGTTCCCAACATTTTATTAAACCGAAAAGTTCGTTACTGTGTTCACTGATCACTATCCTGAGCCAGATGAATCCAGTCCCTACCACCCCATCCTATTTCTCTAAGATTCATTTTAATATTATTCTTCCAACTACGTCTAGGTCTTCCTAGTCGTCTCTTTCCTTCTGGTTTGCCCACAAAAACCCTTTGCAAATTCTTCTTCTCACCCAAGCGGATTACATGCCCTGCCCATCTCATCCTCCTTGAATTGATCTATTTAATTATGAATACAACTTATGAAGCTTCTTATTAAGCAACTTTCTCCAGCCTCCTTATAATTCTTCCCTCTTAGGTCCAAATATTCTACTCAGCGAACATTTGTAAAACACCCTCAAACTACGTTCCTATCTTAGAGTCAGAGACCAAGTTTTATACCCGTACAAAATTGCAGACAAAATTATACTGTTGTATATTTTATTATTTGTGTTTATAGACAGCAGACGAGAAAACAAAAGCAAGCATTACCCGAATTGAATCTGCTCTTAATATCCTTACGAATCAAATTTTTATGTGATACTGTCGCTCCCAAATACCTGAACGTTGCCGCAAATTCGAAGAATCCCTTCGCTATCTTCATGTTCTGATTTATCCCTGCATTCTGGTGACGATACATCAACATATGATAAGATTTCTTTGTTTACTTCTAGACCAACCTTATTATTAGCTTCAATTAGAGCTGTGTTTTCATGTTATCCCCCAATAGATCCTAATTGCATATTGTGAAGCAAAGTTTAAAATCAATTATGTTAAAGCATCTCCTTGTTTTAAACCATTTTGAGTAGAAAACGTGTCAGGCATATGTTTACCTATGCGGACTTCACTGTAGATTTCGTTTAACACGATTTAATAAGGCTAACTATACTGCGTTCCAGTTAATATGAGAGGCGATGTAAACAAAGTCGCGTAAGGGGAACGTGGTCTTTTCTGTTCTTTTTTTAAAAATATGAATGCAATAGCATTTATATTATTCTTTGCAGCCATAACGGTTTGGAGCTTCATTTTGGTAAGAATTTATTACATAAATAGTGTTAAATGTTACAGTTATACATGCTGCTTAAGTTCTTTCTGTACAAACGATTTGGGGTGGGTGCATATCTATTGGAACAGCGCGTTGAACAGCCAGTTGAGGGACTACCCATAAGGAAAACATTCTTTCGTGAGTTATGTGACTTGTAACAGTAATTATTGTGAAGTTAGAGTTATCAAGTAAGAGTTTATTTGTTCGCGAGGCCTGGTGACTGGTGTGTATAATATAAAGTTACATTATATTTTAATGTAGTAGGCATAGAGCATTACAGTACTTGAGAAAGTACCATAATGATAGCAGCGCATGTTCACAGGACAGACAGTAACATTCCTACCACGTGTTTCAAAAAGAGTGGGGGGAGAGGGGAATTTGTATTGAGTGACTCTCATATTAGTTGGAATAGACCTTAGTTACGCGGGTCTCCCAAACTCGATGAGAATATGTACAATACTTCTCTTTTAACTGAATCATACACTTTTTTGAAGTCTGTGAGTAGAGACCTATTTCAATAGTAAATCATTACGTTAAGAATTTTAAGAATACATTGTATATAATATCAGATGTTGGTTGGTAGGTTTGGTGGTTTGTCGGTGGTAATAGTTTCCTTTAACGGATTTTGAACCTTACGAGATAATATTTACTATTTATAATGACTACGTGTTTACTGTTTTACATTTTTCCTTCGCTCTTAATGGGCAGATTAAATATATGCTATGAAATATCTTAAGTCATTTGTTAAATTTTTAAATGACAATGGAAATTTATGTGTATCTCGGAGGTAATTATAATGTTGTGGTTGTTCAGTTAGGTGTAAATTATACTGTCACACACAGTAATCTTATGCAAATTAGAAACATCACATTTATTCCATGCATTAACTATATTAATAAACGCATTGGTAATTATTTACATAGCCTTGTGTGTGACGTTATAATTTACACCTAATAATTACCCATGCTGTCGCCCTCGTTGGACTAGACTGGACCCAAGATTCGCGGGTTCAAACCCGGTCGAGGCCGACGGATTTTTAAGGGTGATAAAAATCCGTAGAACAACTTCTTTCAGAGGGAAGTTAAGCCGGCGGTCCCATGTCTCAGATTTACGGCATATAAAAGAACCTTACGAGCATTAACAAGACGTTTCGTAAGAAAAATTCAGAGGCCATTTCTCACCCAAGTCTCTCCTGATTCACTACTAGATGACTCTAGTTGACAAATCAGGATTGAGAAGAAATTATCACTCGCTACTCCCCAGAGGGCCAGAGGATTTTCTTCCAGCTAGCCTCTGCGTCCAGACCGGTTCTGGGGCCTACCCAGCCTCCTATGCAATGGGTACCGGGGTCCATTCCCGGGGGGTAATGAGATGCCGGGGCGTGCTGCTGACCACTCAACCCCTTACAGCGCCGAGGTTGAGAATTAATAGGAGTTATACCTCCTCTTCCCAAAGTGCCAACATTTGCATATAACGGAATGGCTTTTTTACATTCTAGTGGAATATTTTGCCAATAGCGATATTTAGCTACTTATGTTTAATCTATGGGGTCTGCATTTATCTAATCAACAGTGACATATTTCGTCTAGCTTAAAGGCTCCGATAGGGAAATATGATGCATGGAAAACTGAAGACATACAGGATGCCCCAAAAATATTATACGGAATATTAAAGTTGTTATCGAACTTCCCTTGTTGAGTTTACAGAAGACATGGATTGTGTTCATTTTTAACACCTGCACTAGAATAGCTAATTTTCTAACCTCCATTGCTGACTTATGTAATTGTTTAATGTATTAAAGTGTACATTTTATTAAATGAATGCGTGTATATATCTTTTGGGATACTCTATGGAATATTTCTTAATTCAAACTAGCTTTCAGTTCGTGAAGCATTGGCAAAAGATGAATTCTAATTCACTTTTATACAGAAAATACTAAAAGTTGAACAGTTCGTTTCAGTTTAGGCTTCTCACACAACATTCTTGTATCATGTATTCAAAACTTTTTATTCAAAGTGAATCTTAAAAGTCTATGTGTGAACAGGTTTTCCTGGTTCGTTCCCGTTCGATTACATCTACATAGAAACTACAAAATCAAGTTTGCTGTTTATGGCTTATGTTCATCCTTTCTGGCACAGATGTGTTTAATAGGTACAGTTAACACCACTGGACTGTCTCTTTTGTATTCTGTACAGTAATGGGAAATTGAATCTTCACATATCTTCTTTATAACCTGGGATATTTACCAGGTGGTCCTAAAGATTATGCTTCACACGTGTTAAAACAACTAAGACCAATGGAATGCACGTCGCGGTCAGTGATTAATGTTATTGCTTTGTATTCTGAAGATTCTGGTTTCAAATTTAAAACCCAGGACCTTCTGAACTGACAGGTTTTTCTTGCATTTTCTTAAATAAGGTAAATACGACTTTCTTCCAAATACTTTCCAAATCATTATTCAATAATCATCTCATCATTTAATGCTATCTGATTTAAGAAATTAAAAGCGTAACTAAATTAACCGTAAAGAAATTGAAAACAACCCGAAGTTACTAGAAAGTACCAAAACATTAAAGTGAAGCAGGAATATTAGAAGACCTCAACATTTTTGCTGTACTCCATGTGGTAGGGTATTTGCTAGGAAGCTGATACTTGCTCAGCTGTTAAGGAAATTTGCCCCTCTTAATGTTTCTGAATTGGAGAAAGATAAATATCTATATCGAATACCAACTGCAGTTCCTCGAATTTAATATGCAACTTCTTGGTAAATGCAGTTTTTTATCATTCCCAGGCAAGCCTGCTTGATTGTTGTCATATTTTCAGGGGATTTCTTAGCTTATGTTTTGTTAGTCTGAAAGCAGTCACTTATGAAAGTGGAAATACGATCCATTTTACGTGGCGTGTCTGGAACGTGAACTTGGAAAGATCTTGAAGAGAGACTATGGAAGACCGAGTACGGCTACCTGAGGGGGTATGTCACCGTTAAGGCTGGGGTTCGCGTCCAGGTCAATCCATGTGTGATATATTTCACTCCGAGTCCTCCAAGATTCCCCTGTCTATCATTCCACCACAGCTCCATATTTGCTCACATATGGGGGGATGGACAAAGGGGCTCAGTTCCACAGTCACGCCAAGATGGTGGTGATTCTGTAACGTGGGGCAATTTAACGTAGCGGGCTTCTATATTCTGGTTTTACCTACTTGGCTATTTCTGCATGTGTGATATGAAGATTTCATTTTGACTGAGTATAATTAAATTTTTTCAGTACCCTGAGGACGAGGAAGAAGATGGTTCTCGAAACGTTGATGTTTTCTCCATTAAACTAACTGGCACGGCTTGAAGCCTGAGAATAATTAATTATTTCTGCATGTTGCTTGAAGGTCTGAGTAACAATCAGAAATCATACTTTAGAGAATTCCGACTCTCGATTGATTGACATCCATTTGGGAGACGACGGCCTTACGACCAGTCCTTGGGTTAGGCCGAAATGAATGAAAATAAACAGTTTTAATATGTGGTTTGTAAGATGCCAATTTGGGACCTACATCTGTTTCACTACAGTGTTGGTGAACTTGAGCGGTTCTGAGAAAACTACAGTGCATGCACTTTGATACCCCTGCCTGATATATTCTTGTTTATGTGTTATGACTCGATGAAAGCATTTTGAAAACACTGCTGGGCCAATGTAAGACGGTGACACACATAAACACAGTTCATGGAAATTAGCCTGCTATAAGAAACAAAAATAAGACTGCATTTCAGCTGAGTTGTACAAGCTTATAATAAATAATACCAAATATACATGCTCCGTTACATTAACGTATTAAAACAACCAACGGCGATACCAAATACGGATGCTCGAAGAGTGGTCCGTTGAGTTCTGTTACACACAAGCTATATATATATATATATATATATATATATATATATATATATATATATATATATATATAAGGAAATGAGTGCATTTTTTCAATTCGTCTTGCTTTACATATACGTAATTTATTGTACGGTAGTGGAACGGAAGTGGTCGGGTAAATACTTTATAAAATCTTGAAACTTTGACTGATGTAGGTCTAGATGACTGGTTGTATGTCTGCATTTGATTGATGGTCCATTACTCTCTGTGTTTGTATTCTAATGAACATGCGAGCTGATATGCTCTTCAGTACATCACGCGTCGTTACAAATCACAGACCGATCGATGTGTAGCAAAGGATTAAATTCCAAGTGTTCTGTTCAGACGTCAGAGATTTGATTTCTGAATCAGTCGAAACAGATTTTGAATATCCCACTCTGTTTTCTAGCTGCAGTTGTGATTTTAAAGTATTATTACTGGAGAAAGCTCCGCTCCTGTTTACAAAGTACTGTAAATGTTGTTTTTCTATTTTAATGAATTATTCCTACTGATTACTCATGAATTATAGTAAAAATTATTACACTGTTACAAACTATTTACCCTTCGTGGTTGTGTTAGGGAATCAGGTACTCTTAGTTATGTGTTGAGGTGTAGTCCTATGTAACTTAATAATTAAGGTGTCTTTATACGTTAACACACACAATGTCTCATAATTATTTATCCAGAACTAAACCATTCTACATTCAGAAACAAGTAAATGTAGAATATTACCCAAGAAAAGAATTCGTTTCGTTTCTACATCTTCATCTTGAGACTACAGCGGCATGAAAGTATTTTACATGTGTTTCCGTGCATCTTTGGTGTTATTTTTACAAAAATAGCTGAGATAATTGCTTTTAGTTTGCACCGTAGTGTTTTAGCATAAAACAGCGATTTTAACGTCCCACGCTAGATAAAGTAATTCAGTCTAAGATACCCGGAATTTGAAAGTCACAGAATGTGATATCCCGTACCACACTAATTATATAGACCAACTCACGTCCTAAAGAACGGTGATATTTGATGTTCTCAAACGGTGCCGATGTACAGGAAGGATGACGGATGAAATAAAACCCAATTGAAAATTCAAATAAAAGCTTTAAAATTTGTTAATGTTACATATATATACTTATGAATTCAAAGACCAATTCACCGATTTTCTGTTCGCCGTGGGTATGGACAGAAGTGACCACCCGTTAGCCCGACTTAAACCCCTGCTACTTCTTCCTTTGGGGTTACCATATTGAAAAACTTTCCAAAAGCAAGCGTCAGTAATTGATCCCAGGGCTTCGATTGTTCAGATGTGTGGTGTGCCGTCGAGTGATCATGAACGAGGCCGTTCGTGTTTCGGAAGCTGCACGAAAGAACGGTTGTCATATTGAGCATGTAATCCATAAGGGACAAATCACCACTAATTGGTCTTTGTGTTCATAGGTATATGTACCATTATATGTATATTAAAGCTTTTATTTAAGCTTTCAATTGGTTATTTTTTCGAGCGACATTTTGTACATCAACGGTTTCTTGCGGTCTTCGTACATTTCTTTCGTAGCTTTAAAACCCAGTATCGATTTCTTACAGAGTTTGCTCTTCAGATTTTTTATATAGGCTGACATGTGTAGGTGAATACTAGTTTTCCACCTCATGTTTTTAAACTACCATTTTTTAACCAAATGGTCGTTACCTCTCAGCCACGAGAACGTTGACATGTAAGACTTTGTTCCGCATCCTTGTTTCACCAACGGCACATCCCGATTTTTCAGACACATGACGTGATACCAAATGTATCACCTCACGAAAAGGTAGTACGAAACTATACTTCTCGATAAATATGTATCTGCATACAAATACTTGTCCTATAAGAATGCAGACAAAAGAAAACATAACTCATGTTAAATAAAGCTGTTGATGATAAACCAGTGTGTGTGTGTTACGAATTTTAATTATAAAACAAAATATTGTTTTTTTATCCATGACGTGCGAATACGCAGTTTCTTATAACAATTCTCTGCACATGTGAAACCTCGTGGCGTCACACCGATTGCGGAACATTTATGTAAGGCAACTGTGAGGTTAAAAGTACACTTTGAAGACATAAATTATTTCATGATTGTACATTCTTCACTGAATTTTTAATCTCGCCATCTAAGAAACTTGTCGTAAGTGCATAACGAATTAATATCTCCATGTAGCCGGGTCTTTCTTGAGAAGAAAGTAGTACGCTCAGATGGTCAAAAAGTTTCCCGTCTTTTATGGAACACGAAGGTTTATTATTGTGTTCACAAACCCCAGCCAGTCGTCCCTTTCGTGAGTCAAATTAATATAATTCATATTCTCAAAACATGTTTCCTAAGATCCATTTTAATAATATTTTCTCTTCTACGCTTGGGTCTTAAAATGGTATCATCTATTCAGACTCCAAAACTAAATATGTGTACAAATGTTTGCATACCCCACATGCCGAACCTTTCTCATCCTCCTTGATTTGATCATAATATTTCGTGAAAAGTAAAAATTATGGAGCTCCTCATTGTGTAGTTTTGTCATATTTCTGTCACTTTATCATTCTTAGGTTAAACTATTCTCTTGTTCTCAAAAACCCTCAATCAACATGAAAGAACAAGACCTACGCCTGTATGAAGCAACAGGCAAAGTTACAGTTTTGAGCTTCGAGTCCTTGACAACAGTCGGAGAGGCAAAGATTCTAAACAGTATCGGAGCAGGAATTTCTTGAATTGAGACTGTGGCTAAATGGAGGGACTTAGGATGTTATTCAGAGGTCCAGTCTCCGGCCTGGATTTGAACCCGGGACCTCCTTAATAATAAATGCAACTTATATTCAAATCACTGTGGTGATATTGTATTTTATGTAATTGCATTGTGTTGCATGATATGAAAATTTAAAACTAATGAAGTCTGAAAATTTCTTGTCCTTTGGGTTTGAAATTAGGACCTCCTTCTTCAGGTGTATATTAGCGAAATGCATGTCTGTTTTCTGCCCCTTCTCGATTCAGTGACAAAGATCAATGTTGTAGACATTGCTTCGTAGAACCCGGGTTTGGGCCTTTCCCGTTTTGTACCTCCTCTCATAAAACTCATAACACCCTAACTGTAAGGTGAACTTTCGGAATGGGACTGCGCTATGACCATTTAGTACACAATTTCACAGCCATTTAAAGTACGTTCCGAAAGCTCTGTTCTATTATTAGGTTTGTTGATTACTTATGCATCGTTATTATTCCAACTGCAGGGGTTATATATACCACCGGTCTGAATATGTGAACTATTACAAAATTATATATGGTAGTTTCTTCTGGTAAAGTGGTCTGACGAATTATTGTAACGTGATATACGAGGTGCGTCCCAAAAGTAAGTTTCCCTGGGGCCGTTTACAGAAACAAAACACAATTTCATGGAAATATTTATTGCAACAGATACAGCAAGTGTCCAGCTATTTTTCAACATATTCGCCACCGGAATTGAGACATTTGTCATACAGTGGGACCAACTTTTGAATACCTGTGTCGTAGAAGTCTGCCCCCTGGGATTGGAACCACTGTGTGACAACCATCTCCGCCTCTCTGTCATTCTCAAAACGCTGACGCTGACCGGACAAGAATTTCTTGAGGTGTAGGAAAAGATGGAAATCACTGGGAGCGAGGTCCGGGCTGTAGGGTGAATGATTAAACACCTCCCAGCTGAACTCCTGCAGGAGACTCGCTGTCCGTCGAGCCGTGTGCGGCCTAGCGTTATCACTGACCGCACTTCACAGTCGGCGGGAGCTGGAATAAGAACCTCCATCTTCAACAGCTGCAACGATGCTACTGTGAGAACGCGGGAAGTACCGTTAGTGCATGCGCCATGCTACGTCATTGCTCTATCACGTACGCACAGTCGCTTCGCGCAATATAAGGTTTGCTAGCTGTGGGACGAGTGGGAAACTTACTTTTGGGACGCGGCTCGTAGTATAGATCAGTTAGAACAGAATCCAATGAGATTTATCACTTCGCAGCCCTTACGCTGTGCCACACCAAGAACGAATAATTTGAAATTTGCTATGATAGCTCTTCACTGCTGGGTAAATATAGTGATGGAGCCGTTGTTCCTGTCACTAATACGCTGAAAGGGACACGATAACACGTACTCCATGCAGATGCAGTGAAGTGCAGCACGGAGTGCTTATAGAATAGAAGCCTTTACCATCCTTTAGAGCCACGGGATCACGTGATTAGAATTTGAATAAATCCGGCACATACACATTTCTAGGAATTGCTTTGCTCGTTTCCATACGTTCTGAAATAAAATCTTTAGAGACCTCCTAGGCCCACTCCTATTTTTTATCACTGATATTAGCTGCGTGCCGACTTCCATTTAGTGCATTTGTACCCGCAGCGTTCCACTTTACTTACTGTTAGCATAAGAGAGTAATGTTTTCGAAAGGGTTATTTGCGAGAGTGCATTAAGAAATTCACCTCGAATGGAAAACACTCGCTAGAACTCTTACAAATTACCGCATAATGAGAGTTGTTGCTTTCGTTTATTCTGCAAAATGCTTAAGCCGAAGTAAAGATTTTCCAATAAGATTTAACCTACTTTCCCACATTAAGGAAGTAATCTAACCTTATGAGATCACCATGCTGTCTGTATGTCACCCTTTTAACCTTCTAACCAGTTGATCGATCTTCACAAAATGTGTTTTGAACTTCATGCCATTGGAGGCCAACCCAAATCTCTTACATTTTAGTAGGAATTCAGGTTTCGACTGCGGTGAGTCCGAAGATGGCTGTCTGCTGGGTTGTAGCATCGTGTAGTCAGGTAGAAGTTTACCAGCATTTCAAAGGTCCTTGCTCCCTCCATCACCAGGGCGATGAGTTATCGATGACTTACTATGTTCGCAAGAGGACGTCACTGGTCGCTATCCCGAGACATTTAGTCCAAACCCTCCCAGCCTGTATTTTGATCGCCATCGTCGAGGTACACAAAGGCGTTTTATGTAGTAATCTTCTTGATCACATACAAATCTTCATACTTCGTCTTCTTCCTCCCTCCATGTTGAGGGAGCACGTAAACAGCGCTACTTGTTGAGGGTCCTGCGGTGGGTTGAAACCCCTCTCTCGGATGAAAGTAACTTACTCATCCTTCGTACAAGAATTGCCGGACAGAAAGCAGGTTACCTGTCATCCATTATATTATTACCCTCTAGTCTACGCCTAGATCTTCCAATCTGCTTCTTCTTTCAGGTTTTCGATCAAAATATTGTATGCATTTCACGCCTCTTCCAGGTGTGCAATATGCCCCGCCCGTAACATAATCATCAATTTGTTTATAATGCTAAGTGATATTCGTAGAAGAATAAAATTAATCAGTTTTCTTAAGCGTCCTCATACTTCCTCCCGTGTAAGTCCAAATATTTTTCTAAGCTTATTGTTCTCAAACCTGTCGGTTACTCTTAAATCCATAAATTCATTCCCACACCAATTCAGGTCACTTAGGAAAGTAATAACAAATTCTTGCGTCAGCTTTTCGAAAGATAAAGTCTTGACGAAGGAATATTAATGTTCTTCACGAAAGATGTACCACTGAGATACACTCTCTTCGTAAAATGTGCAGCTCTTCGAATAATAGCAGCTACAGTAAAATTTGAGTTTCTTGGATGTTTAAAAGTAGGACCGATTCAGTTATGTTCTATTTGTCCTGACATATTCGCAGATTGGACTTATTGTTGAACATTCGGGTTTTAGTAATCTGTAAAGATATAATATCTTATGGCAACAGAATTTTGGTACATTAATTCCTTGTATAGCATAAAAGAACAAGATGATGGGCGCATGGAAAAAAGCTTGACGACGAATCTATCTCACAACCTTATTTATATGAGACCAATACGCCACCACACGCCAAATGGGCCTTGTAACATATTGGAATTGATTTTCATAAGTAAAATAAATTAATACCTATGATTTGTATAGCTGGAAACTAAATTTGTCAAATCAAGATAAAATTCATAACTTGCAATTAAGGCATTTATAAGATAGTATAATTGCGTCATATTGTGAATCAAATATTAAATTAATTATTCGGTTTTGTCCGTCTAATCACAATTATATTTAAAATTTACAAATAAGATAATTAAAATATCATTTTATGTTCCACATCGAATAATCGGTTTACATTTGGAACATTTTTACAACATGTTTCGGTTTCATCGAACCATCTTCAGGTGTAAAATTATATCAATAAACTTGGTTCGATGAAACCGAAACATGTTGTAAAAATGTTCCAAATGTAAATCGATTATTCGATGTGGAACATAAAATGATAATTTAATTATCTTATTTGTAAATTTTAAATTTTAAATATAATTGTGATTAGACGGACAAAACCGAATAATTAATTTAAGGCATTTATTTATTCCGGTACGGACGAAGTAGCACGAGTCGTGTGTAGCGAACAAAACATCGGACTCTCACCATTGACCTTTATTCTACAAACACCAGATCGTGTTATATGTTTATAATATAGGGCGGAACAATTATTAATAGGTCTGCTAACTGAAATACGCCATCACCTTTTAGGATTATTTGGAAACAGAAAGAGCAGATGTGATTTGGAATTACCGTCAGTCGTAGATGCTGCTCGGCGCCAGCAGTCCCCATCTCCTCTTTGCTGTTCCTTGCTCTCAGGAAACCATGGGACTCCTAACAGGTGCAGGAACTTAGTTTCTTTTGTATTTTATTGACTGCTGATTCAGATGTACGGCCAAATTTTAACTCCTGGAAGATTGAATCACTGTATCATTTAATAGCTGAACGGCTCAGTGAATAGGAAAACTTTTGCTACATGAATATGAAATGCAAGTTGACTTTTGTTAGAAGGGTCCATCAGTAAACACCTACGAGTACATTAAGACGAAGATATTCAGAAACTAACCATAACTAACCAACAAACTAAGTGATTAAATGCCTGACAAACTAACCTGTTGAACTGTAGGCGGAGTTTCTCCTTTGAACACTGATCCCTTCCGTAGTGTTAGTAGTTGATCAAATCAAGGGGTAAGAAATAAGCAGTGTGTTGCACGAATGTACAGTTTGTAAACGCGTAGAGGACATATCAGAGACACGGAAATATTAAAATGGATATCAGAAATTCTGTGAGTATACACTATATAATGGGTTTAGTTGGTTTAGGATAAGGCTCAGTGGCGAGCTGTTAGGAACGCGGCGATGTACATTTCACCTTCTCATGAATGACTAATCAGCAGTTTCAAAGTTATAATAGTGAAATGAAGAATAACTTTGTTTTGACTTCAGGCGTCACAAATTGCAATTTCTACCCGGGCTGTGGGACGCAGAGGAACGCAGTATCGTTGGCGTCTAGCGACCTAAGCTCTTGTTTTTAACGTTACTAACACACATTAGACCTACACTGTTTGTGTATGCTCCCACCAGCTTCATTAGTCGGTCTCGTGGAGTATTTCTGGATATACGAGGCGCGTCCACAAAGCAAGTTTCCCACTCGTCCTACAGCTAGCAAACCTTATATTGCGCGAAGCGACTGTGCGTACGTGATAGAGCAATGACGTAGCATGGCGCATGCACTAACGGTACTTCCCGCGTTCTCACAGTAGCATCGTTGCAGCTGTTGAAGATGGAGGTTCTTATTCCAGCTCCCGCCGACTGTGAAGTGCGGTTAGTGATAAAGTTTTTGAATGCACAGAGCATAGCGCCGATCGAAATTCATCGTCAGCTGTGCGGGGTCTATGGGCCTAACGTCATGAGCAAGCAGATGGTGCGTCGCTGGTGCAGACAATTTTCAGCAGGCCATTCAGAACAAGCGGCGCGGGATGCTTAGTGCCGGTATTGTCTTCCTGCACGATAACGCTAGGCCGCACACGGCTCGACGAACAGCAAGTCTCCTGCAGGAGTTCAGCTGGGAGGTGTTTAATCATTCACCCTACAGCCCGGACCTCGCTCCCAGTGATTTCCATCTTTTCCTACACCTCAAGAAATTCCTGTCCGGTCAGCGTCAGCGTTTTGAGAATGACAGAGAGGCGGAGATGGTTGTCACACAGTGGTTCCAATCCCAGGCGGCAGACTTCTACGACACAGGTATTCAAAAGTTGGTCCCACGGTATGACAAATGTCTCAATTCCGGTGGCGAATATGTTGAAAAATAGCTGGACACTTGCTGTATCTGTTGCAATAAATATTTCCATGAAATTGTGTTTTGATTCTGTAAACGGCCCCAGGGAAACTTACTTTGTGGACGAGCCTCGTACATTCATACTGGTTGTTATTTTCTTCATGTTAACGTCGTTCCCCGTTGTATGCTGTGTCAGCTATAACACTGGTGCACGAACATGCACACAAACTTGAATAACCAATAGCTGTTTATCGCTCTGTTGCTTCGGAATTAAATATTGTCTCCCTACAAAAAAAAACTTATACTGTGATAGCGTCCTCAACTTGCATACCCCAAGGTCACATAAAAATCGGACACTTTTACAGCACGAACAGCGGAGCCCAGGAGAGTGAAGACAGCTCAATTCGCAGCGTAGCAAAGCTGTGTTTCCGTTGCCTTGACGTATGCAATTAGGCAACGCTACTCAAATTTTTCTCTGCCTGTTGCTACCTTAAGTAGCAGCTGTTGTTGCAACGGAGAAGGCTAATGTTTAATGAAACTCATGGTGTGGGTGCAACCGACTGGGCTGAGTTACAAATGTATCGCATGCCGGATTAAGTATCTTACGATGTGACTAAACGATGAAGAAAGCTGTCATGAGGGTGATAGCCCTGATTGTAAAGGCGGCAAGAACCTCTGAAACGTCTCTAAACGTCTGCCAGACTACACGGCGCAACGTTCCAGAAGATATGATTTGCATACTAGCCGCCATGAGAACCTGAAATCTAACCACTTCAACTGTAGTGAACAACAAGAAAAATGGGTGTGATAATTCTTACTTATTATTGAATTCAATTTATAAAAACGGAAGATGTGACATCACTTAATTTTCTTATTCCTGTGCTTAATAAAGTATAAAATGTCAACCTAGGTAGTAGTGGTTCAGCGCAGCGTATTCTTAACCCCAGCAATGTGTTGAGGTTTGAAAATAATTTCACTTTTTTTTAATTCTTTCTTTATAGTAATACACGTCTATTTGCAAATTCCTAGATCGTATTAACTCAAAAATTGTCACCGTAATATGGACAGATATATTTGCAAAACCAATAAAACTTGCAAAGAGTATGAACATTATGACGTGCACTGTCTCTTAATCAAGTGTTGGAACTTAGGCGTTTGGAATGAACTGTTTAATGTTCTTACAACTGGACTACTGATGTGGTCTGAACATTGCAATTGTGATGTGCGATTCTGTCGAAATTCCTTGTTTGTTTCTCATCAGTCTTTCAATTGGTTTGATGTGGTCCTCCATTTTCGCCTATCTTGCGCCAATCTCTTCATTTTCTCATATTTTTTGCAGCCCACATTCTCAAAAATCTGCGTCACATTCCAATCTTTGTCTCCCCCTACAATTCTTCCCTTCAACTGTTCCTTCCATTAACAAATTAATCTCAGCATCCTATCTCTTCTTCTCGTAAGATTTTTCCATTGACTTCTTCCTTCGCCTGTCCTGCCTAAGACCAGCTCATTTCGTACTTTATCAGTGCACTTAATTTTCAACATCCTTCAGTAGCACCACATTTCAAATGCTTCTATCCTTCTTCTTCCCACTGTCCATGTTTCGCTAATCTTTCTTAATTCAAGGTCAATGTTTGACCCTAGTAGACTTCTTTTTTTGAAGAAGGCTCTTTTTGCTTGTGCTAATCTGCTTTTAATGTCTTCCTTGCTTCGTCCATCTTTTGTGATTTTGCTTCCTAAACAACAGAATTAATTCACTTCTTCTACTGTGTCTTTCCCAATTTTGATATTTAAAGGATCATTATTCTCATTTCTGCTGCTCCTCATAACTTTTGTATTGCTTTTGTTTATCCTTAAGCCGAATTGCTCACTGAGTAATCTATTCATACCATTCAATAATTCCTCTACATCTTCCTTCCTTTCAGCCAAAAGGGCAATATCATCAGCGAACCTTAACATTGCTATCCTCTCGCCTTGAACCTTTATTCCTATCCTGAACTTCTCTTTGACTTCATTCATTGCTTCCTCAACATACAACTTCAACAGCAGGGGCGATAGGCTGCAACCTTGTCTTACTCCCTTTTTAATAATTGCCTGTCGTTCTTGGTTCTACACTTCTATTATGGCCACCTGATGCTTACAAATACTGTAAATAACTCGTCTGTTTTTATACTTCAGCTGACTGCGTGTACGTAAGGTGACACGTGCATGTAAGGGTAATACAGTAGCCGTGCGTCTTCAGAGTACATACGATAGCAGTTTAAATTTCTGCAAATCTTAATAATAAAATAACCTGAAAACACTAAGACAGGACATTAATTAGTGCATGTCACATGACACATCAGTATTTCGTCTGAGTCGTGATGCGATTTTTCTCCAAATATATGGCGAGATTCCTCTATCTACGTCCTTTCCAATTCATTATTAACTAATAATTATTCGATGCTGTTTGCTATTCGGCAAGAAGGGCATAAGATAAATATAATTTGTTGTGAGTTAAAACCTTCGTTCCACGGACCAAATATATAATTTGAGAAATATAATTGCCGTGAAATAAATGAATGATGAGTAGGTAAATATAGGAATAACAGTTATATTTCATTTTGCAGAAGTGACAAGCGATATTCAGACGATTTTTTAGCTAATTTCGTCATATGTACTACTTTTATGAACAAGATCAGTACTTGTCTGTTTCTCTTGTTTTATAAGGAAAGTTAGACAGTTTCATTTCCGTTCTCTTTTTTACTGTATACATCCCTCCCCTTCAGCGTCTTTCCAAGCATTTCATTGATTTTCATTAGACTCTATATAAGCGTCATGGGAGCCCAGTTTCCTTTCTGGTGCAATAGCAGTCTGTGGCTCTGGAAACTCTAACGTTATGAGGCCTATCTTGTAATGTATGGTTCTGAAATGTTGTGATGTTTGATATATTGGAATAATATATATTTCTGTTGCGATAATTCATGTGTGTAATGTAATATATACCGTTTCATTCGCTCAATATCTGTAATTTTGTCTCTCGATAGTAATGGAACGTTTAGAAATTCGTATCGCAGTAGATATCATTCGAGAGTTTTCAGATTATATGTGATGTTTCAGGCACTGAAATTTGTTCGATAGATATCTTACAACGCAAAATTATTTTCTCATTAAATTATAATTACAAATAGAGACTCTTTGTAGATAAATATTTATGTTATGTAAGCTTGTAAGTTCATCTGTCGATCTTTTTATTGAAATTAAAATTTTAATTTTTCTGACAAATTCCGTTTTGGGATTTAATACTTTAAGTAATGGGCCTTCACAGTTACGAATACCCCCTTATTACACAAGTCGACTTTTCATATTTGAAAATTGAGTTTGAACTTATCCAGAATTGTTTATAATAAAAGTGTTGTCCTTTGGATGTTATTCTCTGATTCGTGCACATGTGTTCGGCTTTAGTATGGGGGAATCAATTATCTTTTCAGGTAAGTACGACATGTTTCTTGCACTGGTTGAACATCACTACATAGCGTTGAACTTTACACGCTGAAGATACGAAGAATTTTTATCATCTTCTAAGTGGAACCCATATTTGTATTCAGCGACATAAAGTGCAGGTTATCTAATTTATAAGTAGGGACGCATTTTTTAAACTCGAATACTTCTTAGATTTCTTTTATCTAGTAAAAATTGCGTTTGGAGAGTGACTCAGTTAAATTAATGATCCTTGTTATGTAACGTTAAATAAGCGCTAACTATCTTTAAAGTGCTATAAATACGGAAACTACAATTCTATTTCTGTACTTGCAGCGTTACTCATAACACTGCGTCATGAACGTTGTGGGCTGTATTGCCTGCTGCCACCTGCAGTTCAATTGTGGGACGCCCGCGCGTTGAAAATAAGACATAAACCTCGTATACAGACCACCCACACCGAAATTTCATCTCATATGGTTCAGTAATAGAGGTTTTACGAAAGATAAAGCTTACCTCCCCAGTTATATCCGTTTAACCATTCATAATTATATTCACGTCTCATCGCGCAACAGATAATATCCATAGTTGCAACTGCGCTTGTCGTTTATATTGGATCGTTTCATAACCTACAAATGAAATGACTTATTGAACAGATTTGTAAGATTTTGTGGAATGAGATTATTTACGTATACCCTAAAGATAATACTGGACGTGATTTTATTATTACGCCAAATCCAAGATATGACCCTCTGTCGTTTGTCAGAGATGCAGAATTTGCGTGTAGAACGGAAATAAATTTGTGTTGAATTTGTACGGTTCCCATAGTTTCTTGCAGACCAGCGTAACCTGACGAGTTTAGTGGCGAATCCGAAGTCAAGTCGTGCCGAACTGTAATATTAATAAATCCATCATAAACTGCATCCAAGTTGCTAAGCGTTTTCATAATAATAGCATGTGGTTGTTGTGTTAAAAAGGTAAAATATTCTTTTGTATCCCTCCAGTATTAGTGGTCTGACGGCGCACCACTCTAGAGCATTCACAACTCGAGGAGTTGTAAGGTAACTCTCTTTGTGAGCCCACACGCTTCCAGCATCTGCTTTTGAGAAACACGCCATTTTATTTTGTATGCAGTGCAGTGGAAGCCATTTCTAAAAACACAGTTACGATTGGTTATGTGGACACGACCACTCTACAGAATATTGTAAGTTCAGTGGCCTGTGCCAGAAGAGATTACTGTGACGGAGCCCTCAACAGATCTTCGCCACTCTCAAATCCGCCCAAAACAAAGTCGTCTTTCTCTGCTTCTCTCTCTCGTCTGGTTTCCGCCTCGGACTTTATTATAGCCACAAAAACTGGAAAGCTCACATTCGTCTAAATCTCCTCGTCAGTGGATGCTGTAAAGTTAAGTGGACCTTTAAATCGTGTGCATGGAAGAAATGGGAAGGGACTTGCTTCAAACCGACTGCTATTAACTACAGCTCGGTGTAGGTTGGTTGTTGCAGGTTTGCTATATGTTTCATCGTACAATTAAGATTGAGACTGAATGATCCTGAGAAAAAGAGAATAAAAGGGCAGTGAAATAATGTGCAAGTAAAGTGCTGAAGGAAGCGATGAATACTAACGAGAGAAAACATATTTCATCTTGTGTACCATTTTTTATTTTGTCGAAGTATTTATTATTAAGAATCGATGGAGCAGCTAGCTCAGGATAGAGTCCAATGACGGGCTTTTGTGAATACGATGATGAACCTTGGGGTTCCATAAAGAAAGTGGGCTATTCTTTGACAAACTGAGTATACAGTCGACTTTTCAAAGAATTTCCTGCACCATAGAGTGAGTCAGTGAATTTATTAAGATCCACTACATGTTTCAACCGTAATTAGTCATCTTCAGGTGATTCTCTAAAAGTACCTGAAACTAATAAACATGACTGGTAAATTGTAAACATATTTCACAAAATTATATGCAATTTATCAGTCATATCTGTTAGTTTCGAGCACTTAAAGAGAACCACCTGAAGATGACCAGTTAAGGTCGAAACATGTAGTAGACATTAATAAACGTGATACTATAATCAAAAACTGTTGTGTAGACGGACGGACTGTCAACCTAACGATCAACACTCAACAGGATGCATCCTTTAAAACTAGAATATCCTAATTTATCTGCCACGTTCTGCGTTGCGTGTTTGCTAAAGATCTGTTATTAACATTTTACTGTCCATCGGGCTTGTTGGTCTTTATGTCTTCTCTACAATTTGAATAATTATCTAACAAGCCCGCATGCTACAGTTGATAATTATTCGATTAATAAAAAAGTATCCTAGTACATAGATTCTATAACTCTGCCGACACTGTCAGCATTTGTATCAACTACAGAATCAGTAAAACGTTAAGGTGAATGGTATGTCCGTCTCCCGATAAAAAAATTGTGATGAAAGTAGAATTTTAGATCGTTGCAGTGTGTTTGATCCACAAGCTTCTAAATATATATTTATTTTCGTGCAATATAATGATTTGAAATTGTTGTGACTTGGACTGTGATTTCGAGACTAGAACTGAATTACAGAAGTACAAGACGTCATTTT
This sequence comes from Zootermopsis nevadensis, assembly GCF_977971745.1. Lineage (NCBI taxonomy): Eukaryota > Metazoa > Arthropoda > Insecta > Blattodea > Termopsidae > Zootermopsis > Zootermopsis nevadensis. Next base: position 6,705,887 of record NW_028259134.1, on the reverse strand, counting down.
GTTACTGCTGCGAAGTCTTTGCGATTGTGGTCAGAAAGGCGAAAACAAATTATGAAAACGTAACAGGCTACATTATGGGTTGCATAGTGGGTTGATAGGATACCATTTTGGTGAGGTACTGTATTACCTACAAATATTTTGTCTGTAATTAGACCGTAAAATGATAATGAGAAAGCGTAAACTACTCTTCTGCTGTAACATTCTGAATTATTTAGTAAGAAATTAATTGCAGACCCATAAAATAGATTTACTGAAGCATATATTCGATTTTTGAATACTTTTGTGTTAGTTTCAATATAGAGTAAAACCTCTCTCAGTTGGACACTTGTGGTTCCACGAAAATGTGTCTAACTTACATAGGTGTCCAAGATAGAGGGAAAGAGAAATATCAGATTGTGGTCTAATGACAATATAATCTATTTACTTACATACACAAACTACGGTAGGCTTACTTGAATTAAGAATTAATGACATTAGTATTATTAATCATAACAATCTTTTGAAGCCCACTCCCATGCATTGCACATTACACCCCAGCCTCAATAACATTTTCTAAAATTATTTCCACTAATTTTCGCTTCCCCATCGCAAAAACAAAAATTCCATTTCTGTTAACACAGTCTGAACTCAAATACAAGCACAGTACTGATGGAGTTAAAACTGTGTCTTCTGCAATACTGTAGTCCAGTTAAGGATTCAGTAAAAGAATGGTTAAACACTTGCAATGCATTCCAATGATGGTTTCAATGTCCATAAGACAATCCTCTAGAGAGGAGGCATTCATCAGTCAGAAATTCAAAATAACGAAATATGTAACTCAAAAACTTTCCCTGAAATAATCGAAGTTAAGTGCATGAACCTGTCCAACTTACAACAAAAGGGGTGCTCAGATTCCAGGATAAAGGGGTGTCCAAGATATAGGGTATTGTGGACATGTAAAATTATAGGATATTCGCCGGTTCCAATTAAAAGTGTCCAATATAAAGGGGTGTCCAGGATAGAGGGGTGTCCAACTCCAGGGGTTTTACTGTATAAAGCGCTGTTTGCATAGACTAAAGGCAATACAATTAGTAACGGCCACGTGCTTCTTTGGAAAACCATGCATGGAAAAGATTTTAATCATGAGAAAAATAGGGAACATAAACGCTATTGTAGCATAATGTTAAACAAACCATGAGTAAGCCTTAATGTGCCAAAATTGTTTTTATTTCGCTTCTTTTGTCTGTACTTCTCGCTCATCTCTGGACAGTCATTTCCAATTTGAAATACAGGAAGCCCAGTCCCTTAGATTTATTCCATTAGCTTAGTTTAGCCTTGTTCACAGGGGTATTGGCTTGTTGTTTGTGGACAGTCATTATGATGCATCGTTTAAGTGGAACCGAAAAGAGATTGCAGGATAACTACAAACAATAAGTAGAAGGAGTTCTGGATGAACCAGCCGTACGTTATATGTAATATTATCCCAGCAGTGCTTGTCAGAACGGAGAAAACTACGTAATTAAAATTTCACTAATTAGTATGTTATTAAATTTTAATCTATGAAAGAGTTGCTTCACAGTCTTTGCAAGCCTGAAACTGTGCAGGCATACCTTTCCTATAAGCAAGTGTTTCAGCAGCAGTTCGTTTCCCTAAGTTGTACTTCACAATTTATGATTCCGTAAAAGGTTGGTCATTTCTTGTTTAGCAGAGTTACAGTTGGCTTCTCAGAGCGCTTTTCAGATATGCATTTACACGACTGTACAAATAAGTGGGTACATGTGTCAGCTTGTTTTGTATAAGTGTTAATCACTTTCTGAATTATCGGGTAAAACCAGACAAGTAATCAGAGATACAACCTATGACAGGTTTATGGAAGCTGGATTTAATCTAAAGAATGATTAGGGATTAATTATTGAATTTATATGCAGATGGGTTTACCTCGACTTATCATCACTATTTTTCTATCTTTTGTCCGTATAAATAATCCATTAAAACTTAACACAACAAATCTTTTCTCGAAATGGATTTGAAAGTCCCCTGGAACATTTCGTGATAGGTCCATTGTTGGACGGGATACGTCATTGCCTGTCGCCACCAGCCACACAGTCGAACATCTTCTCATCTACGAGGTTAAACGAAACTTGCCATCTGAAGGAGAAATTGCCATACATTCGCAAAATGTAATACAACTGCGAGAATCAGTCATTTTGTTACCTTAAGTAGTAGGATGTAGGATTTGAGGTTTTCATGACGGTGTGTCTGAAGATTGCTGTCTTCTGGGTTGTTGCGCCTTGTAGTCTGGTAGATGTTTACCAGACTACACGGCGCAACCACCCAGAAGACATCAATCTTCAAGTAGTGGGATATTCAGAAAAACGATTTTGACGTCGTGCATAGTAGCACCTCCACATAAAATTACGTAAAATACGTCCAGTGGTTCTCAATTGACTGGGCGGAAGGACGGACGGACAGACACGACCAGCCCGTAGTGCGTTATCGCTATGCACTTAGTGTGAAGAACGCATATTAACGATATTGGTGAAACGTCGTGGTCCTCTTGTTACGCCTAAAACCTCTGCTGCAGAAAGTTCCGGATTTATGTCAGTCTCGAAGCCCGGCTATTCCGGATGTTTTTCATTGTTTTCCTCAGTATCTCCAACCATGGCATGAATATCTTAAAGTAGGCCACCACCGCTTCCTTTCACGTTTTTTTATCTTTACGTCACAAATTACCACACTAGCCGAAGCCCCATAACCTAACAAAGCCTAATTGAAAACACGTCGCTTACAGAACCGATATTCAGTCGGTAATAAAGGTAATAACAATACCAACATGCCACACGAAGCCACACAAGTTAACTCAAGCCTTACCGGTTCTATTCGAATGAAGAGGAGTCCGGTTCGTGTCTTGGTCTGCTCATGACAAAGACGTTTTGTGACTTTTACTTAGTCCAATCTGCGATTTTTCATCGATCGAAGCACGAGTTTCTAGACCGCTCTACTGAGTACAATACCAGTTTAATTTAAGATATTCCAATTACCTATTGACCCTAGTTATATGGCTACTGAAGTTCACCGTATTACTTGGCTTACGCGGGTGAGCCGCGTTCAATATTGAAATCTCCCTGAAGATGGCAACTGCACAGTTTTTCAAAACGTTCGATATTTCATAGCTCACCCCTGAAAGCCGAAATTACATACTATTAGAACCTCTTGCCTTTCTGAAAGTATTCAAATTTTTATTGCTAACGCTAAGTATCTTCACTTTTACATTCTGGATGAGAAAATCCATGAATAAAATTATCTCTCAGGGTAAAGAAGGGCTATATCGGTATTTTTTGCAAGTTTTCATTCAACACTGAAACGAATAATACAACTGGATTTTGTAGGTCTACTTCAAGAGCCGATCACACATATTTTCAAAATAACGTTCATTATTTTATAAAGTTGTATTCATATGTGACTTTAATGCTAATTTATTTAAGATACAAAGCGATTTACTGACTTCATTTTCCTGATTCATGTTGTGCTGAATGCTTCTAAAAGAAGCGAGCGCCGTAAAGAAGCACAGAAGTCTGTTTTTCGTAAAGTTAATTAGGAATAAATTGATCCACTGTGCTTCCTGGTATTTCATTAAACATTTCAGGTAATTAAAACATTAGGAATAGACGATTTTCTAATTTTGAAATGGCAAAAACGCTTTAAGTCGTACGATTTAATGCTCTCACAGCTGTGAGTACGAAGATGGCCGCCTCCTTGAGTGAAGCGCCGTGTAGTCTGATACAAGGTTGCCACCGTTTCAGAGGCCGTCTTCATGATAGAGATAGCAGAGCTTGTCTGCCAGACTGCACGGCGCTAAAACCCAGAAATGTCTTCGGCACTTTCTGTTACACTCTTGTGACATAAACAGACTCTAGAATTGCAGAAGTAGAATTCGTGTCTGCTGTCGAGGAGTACGTTAATTTCCACTGTGATAATACAGTTATAATTCTCGCTAACTCAGGTTATATTCTTAAATATAGTCTTTATTTATATTTTTAATCCCTATATAGGCAATCCCTATTGTGTTGGGCAAGGCCGTGGTCTAGGCAACACGGAGTTTCCTCCGGGGGCTTCCCCGGTTTCTCCGTGGTATCCCAACAATTACTCCATTCACACACAGAAGAAGGCAATGGCAAACCACTTCTGGATCATCTGCCAAGAACGTATATGAACAGGTCCCAGTCCGAGAAAAGGATGGAAGGATCCTGTTCATATAGACCTGTCGTCAGACAGAACACTATATAAATAAATATAGGCCTATATTAACTTTTGTACTTATGTTCTTATATTATAATCATCAAAAGACGAGTCCTTCTTTAAAATATTCTGTCGTCTTTTCAAACATTCCTTACATTCCTGATGATATTTTACTATATTCCCCCACTCCCCGATCACTTGGTCTTATTCTCATTCGGATGATTCCGGTCAGTATTATTCCACTCTGTTTCTGTAAGGTAAAGTTTAATATTCCTATGTACGCCGTTAAAATTTTGGTAAGGAAACTGAATTGAAGAATCCATCCAGTCTTCATGCTAACACGTGTCAAAGAAACTAAACGTTGTACATTAAAATCCCATAATTCCTTCAGTACATTGCTTTAGTTACTTTAGAAGCAGGAAGGTTTTCTGTACTATCGCTGTCGTATATCATCATGTGATGTGGACAGTGGCGAAACTTTGTCTTCATAACGGGGACTGCGGTGCGTTAGCGGTATATTGATCTCGCAGCAAGTTTGTTTTACTTTGCGTCTAAACAGTTGAACTATACGTACTGTACGTTTTAAAATAATAAAAAACAATTGAATTTAACAGGAGTTCGCGAGACATATTGAGTGTCGACGCTTCGATCAGGAACTCATAGCCGGGTGCTGGCTACAACTGGGAAGTAGAAATGAAGTAAAAGTGCTGCCAGGCTCAGAAAAGAGCGCGTTGTCTTCGCAACGTTCTGCACGTGCCACTTACTGACTTTCCCTCCGGATAATTCCAGAAAACCACCCATGCTTTTCCGGAACTTCTAAGTCGAAACCCCAGATAGATGTCTTTATCTATTCCTGCCCATCTATAAATTTGTATACCCTATATGATACCGGGCAATCCTAAGATAAAAAGGGGCTGTTACAATAACACGTAGATACAATTAAGACCGAAAAATTTCTATTTTTAACATTATTTATGATCTGATGAATTTGTAACAAATACAAAGTAAACAAAGGCGTCATTGTGAAACATTCAAACAGTAGACGTGTGGGCGCAGTAAATGAGAACCAGCAGCAGTTGTGTACCTAAACTCTCAATGAAAGCGACGGAAGAGACAATGTAGCACCCTCAGCCCGCTCCGACTTCGAATACGGAAACAGCCAGCCCATTGGTCCTTTAAGTAGGTTCCTTAGTCCTCGAGGCATAGCTGGTCCGTATCCGACAGGAACTGCCGGAATCTATACACGGTAATACGCAAGTAGCAGGTGTTTCGTGTTATGTTGGAATTTGTACGGGACTTTTGGGGTTTTCCTGTTGCTAACTTCCCACCGAGCTGGTACAACGGTGACTGACGTGAGTCACATTCATACAAAGCCGTCATCCCTATAGTAATAATTTATTCTATCCTGAAGATACCCGCATAGCCAAATCTCATTTCCTTCCCTTCATGTAAACCGGATTCTGATATCGACATATCCAGTTTATTTCCACATGACAGGCAGTCTGTCTGGATTTGAACTCAGATCCGACTGGAATATTATGCCCTGCTCAGATTTGTTGAACGTGATTGGTGTTTTGTCAAATCAATAATTTTTTGAGTTTCCCGTTAAAAACTATGTTCTGCATGTACATAGGTGAAAATATCGACATACGCAGTCGACTGCATCAAATTCTGTGAACGTTTATGCCATGAAAGTGTTGCAGAGAGGGGATGAACAATGAACACGGCGTCGTAATTCGTTGCGTTTCAGTGCACCCTACTGTCCACTTGATGCATTGTGTTATATCTGTGTTGTTATGAGCACACAATTTCAAAAAGGAAGACTTGATTGGAAGGGACCGTTTGGGAATTTTAGGTTTAGATGAGAAGTGGGAACTTTGAACATAAATTTTATACAGAATGATCAAAACGTCACGCATCCCATTGCTGACATGTTCTATTTGTCAAAAAATAATTACATTGAAACCAGAAAAAATTATAATAAGTAACTTAAATGTGTACCTCGTAGATCGCTGTTCATCTTGCTGAAACCTGTAGTCTTGTTCGTCAGCTTTCAAAAGGGAACTGAAGTTCTTAATCCTCGGTGACGTTCAGCTCTTATCGTGTCAGTGAAGAGAACGGGATCAATTATCCTCCTCTCAGAGACGACATCTTAGGAGTGTAACGGTCTTTCATGGAAGGCACGCGGATTTTCAGCTCTCCATATTCTGCTGTTTTGGCTGTTAACGTATCCACTTAGGTATATTCATGCTTCATCACTTCAGACAGCCATCTAAAATGTCTACACCCCCTAGAATGCAGTATTGAAGTAGGTTTTTCGTGTCAATTTACTTTACTGTATGCATGACATACGATAAGAATGTTTTAAAATCTTCGTACACTTCCGTAGGATAATGAACTATGAAGAAAGTTTTTTCAGTGACTTTTGTGGAGAGCGTAACTAAGGTCACGCTTATCGTCCAAATTATCGCCACTTAAAACCGAAGTTCGATTGGAAGGTTTTTGTCCTCTGTCACTGAAAGAGTTAACCAGACGAGCCATTGTCGATTTGTTCGGCACAGAAAAATCTGGAAATGTATTCCTGAACACATTCTGGAAAATTAATTAAGAAAGACATGCCAGATGGTGTTCGCCATTAAACATATGATTCACTTGTGAATAACACATCCTTGCACTTCGACTGTTGAAAGACAACTGACGGACACTGCGAGCACAATACAACATGATGTGACCTGCGTGGGCTCTTGCATAGTCACAGCGATATTTTGCCTTTGTTAATCCAATTGAATTGTATTGAATTTGAACCATCAATAAATATTCTGATATTAGTTGCGTGACTTTTCATATATAATAAGTATGTGGACTGGATTATTCTTGCTGATAACAGGGACCAGTGACATACTTTTGTTAGCAAGATATTATAAGATATTGTAGGTGCGTCATATTGTGATTTCATTTAAAAATAGTATTAAAATATATTAAAATTGTCCGTCAATCACAATAAAGTAATGTTGCAGTCAATAACCAACCTCGCTCCGATACGATGTACTTCTGATCTCTCCTCTTACAACTTCGATATTACTTCTCTGACCAATATACGCAGCATTAACATCACTCCGACAATACGATTGCATCAATGATATATAACACAACAATAAATGTTGATACAACGTGAAAAACGAAGAAATGATAAGAAAATTAAAAATTAGTAAATGAATTAAGAGTTTATAACATACACCTGATGACGGCTCTATGAAAGCCGAAACATGTCGAGAATGTTCCATATGTAAATCGAGTACTCGATACGGAACAAAGGATAATATTTTAACTATTTAATTATCTTATATTACTTTATTGTGATTGACGGACAATTTTAATATATTTTAATACTATTTTTGTTAGCAAGTTAATGTACGTGCATGTCTGTAATCCTAAGGATTTTAATGAAGAGCTCAGAGTCTGTTAACTTCTAAAGGGTTCTGCACCATGGAGTTAATTCGTATAAAAAATTAGTTGCTACAGAATTTAAGACAACCATTTATGAATCTGCCCTATCTCAACTGCCTCACTTCTAATGTTTCCTAATATTTACTCTTCTTCTCTTACAGGTGAGTTCCAGTGCCCGACGTCTTTCTGGAGGGCCTGATTTAGTCTACATAAGGCGGAAGTAGATCCAAGTGTACGAGAAAACTGCTAGTCCCCTCCTGCATGCTTTGAAAATTAGTTAAGCGAGATGAGGGAATAAAAGTGTAAGATTAGGAAAACGGTAACGACCAGGACGACTGTGGCGTGCGCTTTACCTGAAAGTTTCCGGGGAAAGTGTGGCTGGCTTTTGTGTTTAAGTACGAAAGTTGCAAGATTCAGCTGCAAAGTAAAAGTTAAGTAAAGTTTGTCCCACTATACGCCATGTAGGCGCTTGGGGTGAGAGGAGGTACAGCTCCTCTCTTCCTTGACCTCGGCACTAGATGGGGGTGAGTGGTCAGCATCACGCCCCGGCCGGCTTTACCCCCGGGAAAGGACCCCGGTACCCATTGTAGAGGAGGCTGGGTGGGCCCCAGAGCCGGTCTGGACACAGAGGCTAGAGGATAAATCTCAGCTGCAAAGTACCCGCATTAAAATTTCTGTGCATGTTTGTTTGTGAGACAATTGTATCACAGGAATACAGCAATGTCTGCTTTTATTTGAAAATTAGATGTTTTGTTTGGTGATGCTATATGCATAAATTGTTTGTGACTAACAGCCCGTGGTCGAAAACTATGTACAATTTTGTGCAGGGTACTCTTATTCCAAAAAGTGACGTGTGAAAATCATAATTATTTTCACGAAGGTGTCGAAAGAGTTAAGTGTCCACAGATAATATGCGTAGTGGTTAATTGAGACTTTTTTAAGAATATCTCAGTATTAGCGTCATGCTACTATCTTGTCAATGGTATACTCGTTTATCTTATTTCATCCTAATTTGTTTCTTAAAAAGTGAATTTCTGAATCAGACTTCGCGTGTAAAACCGCTTTATAATATTTATATGCGATGATTAATGATAATGATTAGATTTTAAATGGTGTGTGCCATATCAGCGAAACTTTATTCCCTACGTTGGCATGTCATGCATCCGACATTAAAATCCATTTCCTACAATGTATAATTCATTTTACGTCTCGTGAAATAATGTTGATATCTTTCAGTGAAAATTCTGAAATTATTTATATGAGATTCAACTAATAAATACTGCTATGAACGTAATTTTGGTTAATTTTATCGAAATTAACTCTGATAATCATTTCGGAAAGTTTGTTATATTCTTGTTATTGTTATTAGTCGACTTAAATACACTTCTGTACAATACATGTCGTACATATTGGAGATATGTACGAATGTAAGATCTCGTTCGCTACTGATCTAGAACTCGCTTCATGTAGTTAGCTGTCAAGGAGACTGGTCGTGGCCTACGTTTGGTATTGTTCCAACTTTTGCCTGTATTGCCAACCACTGGGCAGAAAATCGAACCCGGTACCTCTCGAATACGAAGCAACTGTCCTCACCACTACACAGCGTCACTGTACGTACGTGTCTGGGTGTAAAATGTCAATTATTAAGTGCACAGGCTGAATGGGAGAGAATTAAACTCGGCCAATGGCTGTTGTTGATTTAGCCGTTGTTTGTAGCTGATGAGATATAGCACGTATTTGACTGACTACATGAAATTCTATTCATTATGGCATACTCATTGTCATTCCAAAATTATCGGCATATTAATGTCATTTACCAGTTTGGTACTTTTGTAACACTTGATGTTGATTATTTTAAACACACAAGCAAATAATCAACATAACCTGGCCGGAAGTAGCTTGCAGTTAATGAAAACTCCGCATTGTCCAGATTTTCTCTGAGGCAGTTTGCTCATTCCGTTTTACGTACAACGTTGCTGCTTGCGAAGCTGTGTCCGTCGTGGCCCACCCCTCGAAGTCTCTTATAGGTTGGATTTGATGATCTGAAGACCGTACAAGTAAAGTAATAAGTGTTATTCACTCTGCAACGTGAGAATGTCTTAAGGAGACTGTTGCGCTACAGCAGAAACCGACGTCATTTTAACAATTTGTTGCACACCGCTGAGTTCGAATCACGACGATGCAACAGTGACTCAGGGTAATATTTTTGCCATTGATACGATTTTAATGTCAAGAACACCTTTGGAATGTCAGTGTACTCCAACACTCTAGCAAAGATTTCCATACTTGTTTGTTTGTTTGTTTGTTTTTTGTTTTTGTTTTTTAGTTTGTACGTTGTAAAATGGTGTGCCAACGTTTAGAAGGAATATACAGTTATAATTTTTAGAGACGACGTGAGGAATATTATGAATGTATGATTTGTCTGTGGTCAGGAGAAAGATTAGGTCACGGAATTGGCCAATCAAAGCTATGGGATGAGGAGATGGACGGATGGAGCAGTGTTCGGACAGTAGCAAAAAATCACTCTGAGGGCACCAGAAAGGAAGGCTGTGTGTGTAATATTACGAAAATATTGGAGGCATTGGATTTATATTGCATCGTTGTGGATACGTAGTTATTGACGAGGAACATTCAGAATGAAATGGTTTATTTCATACTTTTACTAAATAGTTTTTCCACGGAAAAATAATCTACTCACTTACCGCTGTGAGAGCCTCAAATTCTTCGCTGTAATTTCATATAAATATGGCAATGCAAGTATTGAAGGTTAGTAGGCACTTCTGTATAATTCACACACGCTTATTTGTATTCGTCTACGAACAGTGTGCCTATCAAACGTTTGTGATGGTGAAGAAAATCAGAAATGAAAAATACTACATTTTCTGTTTTCAAACCCGGATGCTACTGTTTAAATGTAATGCTATATATACCTATTCCGAAAGAAGCATGTGACAGGGGATGGAAAAACTGAACTTTTATTTTGTTGTATTTAGTTTAGAAAAATATTTAAAAAGTTCTCAAACTTCTAACTTATACAATAGGGAGCCCATTATAACCGTGTATTTGCATATGAGCTTACGTCAGGCACGACTGTCTACATTCCCAATAATGATGCTACATGACAGAATAGTTTTTTCTGCAAGTCCTGCTACGATTACACAACTTTTAAAAGTAGTATTTATTTGGACTGTTTGCAAATGGAACAGCTACCAACGGCAACTCAGCTGCAACTGAACCGGAACATAGGTAGCAGTCGAATTCGCTATGAAGCAACTCTCGTTTGTTGAATTTAAAAATTTCTTCTGAAGAGGAGTCTAAATCAACCAAAAAGCTAAGGGCGGAGTCCTGCCCAGGCGCGAGACATCGTTCCTTGCTAGGTACCACCATTCCTGCGTACGAAACGCATTGCTGGAAATGATAAACGGTGCCTTATAATAAAAACGTGGGTTTGCTTACGTGGCGGAAAGCCTTGACTCTTCTAACTAAGGTTTGTTGCTGCTGATGAGAAGTCATCCCGTCAGGCAATTTGTCCTTTGTGAAACAAATTCTGGTTGGATAGCTGTCTGGGATTTGAACCCAGAGGAGCTGGATCGTTTTGGCTGAAGACCTCTGCGACTTTGGGGAATATCACTTCAACTGTAGGCGTCCATGTTTGGGGAGGGCGGGCCGAATTACACCCTGGCATTTGCCTTACAATTGAGGAAAAGCAGGGAAAACCTCAGTCAGAGCATTGTAAAGGCCAGACGACTCGCTATGCCGACTTGGCCTTCTGAACATCAGTTCCCCTCGGTTGCCCTTGGGTGACCTGAGTAAGCGCTTGTTCGGCACAAGTGCGTTCCAAGTTACCGAACTAAGGGGTTTCCCACATCAGGTAACTTTGAGTCGAAGCTCTCAGTCAGTGCCTTGATGTGGTGGGCGAAGAATGGAATCCACCTATTCTCGTGAATCTGCCTTTTACTAATGTACCGAGGCGAGTTAGTCGCAATGCAAATACACTTGGAGCTTCCGGAACTGGCTGCTAGCAGCTGACCTTCAGATCGGGAATGCGTAATCCATCATAGGACGGATGACTTGCTTGTGGAGTAGCACTCCGTTTCTGATGGAGAAACTACTTCTCCTGTTAAGGAGAAGACCGTGAACGCCCAGTCGTTGCTCTGCCCTCTTTATTACCAACTAGTTAAGCCCGTTGTCAAGGCTCACCCCAAGACACCGTGCCGTTTCGACCCATTGTATCGGCTGTCCGAGAAACCGCATTGCTCTGGGTTTTTGGTTCTCACTCGCGGCCTTGACGAAGAGAACAGCTGTGCTCTTCGAGGCGTTGATAGCAGTTCTCCAAGTCAGTAGCTAGAGCTCCATTCTACCGAGGTAGATAACCAACGAGAAGCGATCGAATGCGGGATGTGGCTACGATAGCCGTATCATTCGCGTACTGCGCTAGCTCGACGCGGCTGGAGGGTGTAGGTATGTCATTCACATACAAACTGAAGAGCGCAGGGGAGACGAGTACACCCCGGACCACTCCGGCCCACATGGCACTACATGTGGACGTGGTTGACTGGAAGGACATATGGAATATGCGGTAGGCAGTGTAGGATGGGATGGGTTTCACCAGGTCGGAAGGAAAGTTGAGGACGGTTAGTTTGTAAAGAAGGCCTTTGACAAATCGAAGACTTTGGCCACATCCAGGAAAACCGCGCCGGTTAACCGCCTTTCGCCAAAGTTTCCGTTGACTCTTTCAACGAGGCGGGCCAACTGCAGCGTTGTGCTGTCTCTGGGTCGAAACCCAAACTTTTCGTCACGCAGCTGCCCTGCTTGTTTACCTCCTGTGAGACCCTAGTGAGTAGGATATTCTCGAAGAGTTTGCCAACCATGTCAACAGGACTTATGGGTGTGTAGGAAGTCGTAGCGTAGGGTCCTTTCCTGGCTTTAGTATGGACACCATATGAACGTGTTTCAATTCCGGTGGGAAGTACTTCCTGCAGAGGACTGCGTTAATCACTTTCTTGAGAAAGGTTATCGCATGCGTTGGTAGATAATACCACACTCTACAGTGTCGGTGGGGCGAAGCCCTGATGTGGCGAAACTGCGATCGTTTGCTGAATTCTGCAGTACACATTAGCAGGGTTCGAAATTTTATAATTTTATCGTGCCTTGCCTGAGGAGTATTTGGCCCGAATCTGAACTTCATTTTCATATATGTCATCCGTGCCCTACTTAAAAACTAATTTCCTTTAATTTAGTTCAAATGAAGCCCGATTTATTTACAAACTTCCCGGGATTTCATTTATTAGCTCGTTTCTTTTAAAGAACAATTGCAGGTAACCTCGAATTAATTATTTATCGACGCTGTTTGAACATATGAGGTTGTTTTGGAGTTCGAGGAACATTACAAATTATTGGATGCCAAATCCGTAAGATGTAGGATTTGAGACTTTCGCGGCGGTGAGTCTGAAGATGGCTGTTTTCTGGATTGTTGAGGCGTGTAGTCTGGTAGAAGTTTACAGAAGTTTCAGAGGTCCTTGCTGCCTCATCAGAGCTGTAAAAAAATTAAATCGAACGTGGGATGGCCTTCACATTGAATGTAGGTGTAACAATAACACAATAAAATTCATTGCAACTACTTCTTACATTCTGTTGCCAGTAGTTGTTTACATGTTTATCATAGAATAAAACTTGACAAATGTCCTTCACTCAACTAAGACTGGAAACCCACTAAATCTGTTTCTGAGTGACCTTCGATCGGAACGTGTTACGTCAGGAGGACATTGCAAGTAACACCAATCATTACGATTTACTTTCAGTTGCGAAAATGTATGTTCCTTCTGAGCAGGGATTTAATTTGCACGTTGTATGTTATAGTTGGGCCTCAGTGGAAGTGATAGAGCTGACCAGTTTGCCTCTGGAAACCCGTCAACACGTCACATTCATTAAGTCATCATAGAGAACTTGATTTCTTTCAGTTCTGCTGCTTCAATATATTGATGTTTACACTTGCCTCTCTCTGAAGGGCGCCTCCTTCCCATCAAGTTTCATTCGCTTTCTTGTTCTGGTATTTCTGGAGCTATCTTCACGTTATCAACTGTAGATGCTATTTAATGACGAATGAACTAAGAGTCACGTGTTAAATTTAAATCGACCTGGAGTGGGACGATCTCTGTCTGCCTGCACGTCCTGTTTCACAGTTTTACTCAAGGTACTGAGGGTGTGCCCCAGCCGAGACTAGATTCGTGTCGTACTCACACAGAATCGAACAGGCTGATTAACGCTGACATCTTCACCTGCTTAGTCTTTGTTTTGTGTTGCCGTCATGCAGAACATAAGACGTTAGTGTTTTTTTAAATGTCCTACACACAATCCTGCAGCCCTCATTAATATGTGTATTATCTAAGAATGTACGAGAACTCAATCACTGAAGGTAGAAGTAAACTTCGTTACATTTCTTGCCGACCTCAGTGAAAACCATAGACATTACAGGGCTCACTTGTTCTATTGTAATAAATATGGAGTTTTAATATCAACAATAATATCCATAAAGAATCATGTATAGATTTTATGACAAGTATCTGGTGTTTTTGATTGTTTACTGAACGCCGCTTTTCACTATTTGCGTTGAATGAGAGGATGATAGTGAGTAATGAAGTGGAAAGGATGTAGAAGGTAGCGGTCGTGGCCTAATTTATGCATCGAACTTTATTTTGGAGATATTTGGTATATCAGAGTGACATGCTTTCTTTACTGAACCTCTTATAATCTAATGCTGAATGCTGTCTGCATCCACTGTCTGCTACAGTAATAGTTTCACATTCAGCATCAGCTCCAAATATTTCAATATTTTTGGATTACTTGCATATTACCAAATTGAATCTGACACAATTCTAGACATAAATCATCATGCGCCATCGTTTTAAATGACGTGACTCATAATCCCTTAGGCCTCCGTGATTTTTCAGTTGCTGAGAGGTTGTGGACACTGCAGCTTCGAACTTCAACGAAACTTGAACATGCACGAAAAAGACATAAGCTGTATTACTGAAAAGCTACTTATCAGTCATTTAAATACAGGCTATTCACAATTCCCTGAAACACTACAAAAAATCGATAGACTTGAATGGTGCGAAAGATGGTAACATACGAAATGCCGATAGAAAGAGAAACTTTCCAAGTTTGCAGCAAAACTTGGAGGAAAACGGTTTCGCTGAAAAACTGATTTTCAGCAACTAAGATACGTTTCAAGTGAAAACCCACATACCACAACTGAACATATTCGGAATTCACCGAAACGGAACGTTTTCTGTGCCATGTACAAAGAGAAGGCGTACAGGATATTCTTCGCCGAGGCAACCGTCACTGGCAATCCCTATCTTGAGATGATTCAGAAATGGCTAATGCCGCAGCTTCGTGATCACAGCGATGATTTCAGCAAGATGGGGCTACGCCACACTACCACCGCCTCGTCCGCAGCTGTCTCAATCAGCATTTGCCACTACATTGGATCGGACGCATGGCTGTCAATGACCATGCGTTGCTTCGTTGGCCACCCCGATCACCTGACCTGACGCCATGTGATTTTTTTCTTATGGGGGTACGTTAAGGACCAAGTCGTTGTACCGCCTCTGCCATGGGATCTGCCTGAATTGCGAAGACGAATCATCGATGCCATTTCACAAATCGATAATGACATGCTGCAGCGGGTATGGGCGGAAATGGATTATCGGCTTGACGTCTGCCGCGTCACAGATGACGGTCATAAGAGCATTTATGAGGTATGTATAATAAACTTAGAGAGTTTCTCTTTCTATTGGCATGTCCCATGTCACCATCCATTGCACCATTCAAGTCTAGCGATTTGTTGTAATATGTCACGGAATTATGAATAACACTGTATATTAATGTTTAACAATTCAACTCTATAGCTCACGAGACAAAGTCGTCTTTGAATTCTACAGTCGTTCTTGGAAAAAAATTGTAAAGGAATAACGGAATGAAATATCCTGGATAGTATGCAAATCGCAGTGTCTTTTCTTAAAATCGGTGTGGTGAACAGAAATGATGCCTTTAGAGTGATATCTGTCAATAAACATTTGAATTGATTAATTCAAAGCAAATACGAATTTCAGAAGGATACACAGGGAAGAACGCGTTGAAGTTTGTTGCATAGTCTTGAGATCATAATCATTCAGAGCTGAAGATGGAGGCAGTATGTTATTCAAAAACGATTTTATCTACATGTCCATGCGGCGTTGCAATCTTTACGACCAGCATCGATACCTTCATCGCTACGAGAACCTTAAATCCTATATGAGATACGAATTTCCATGTTTAATATTATGTAAATGGTTATTTCTACACGGTAGTGTGAAGTCTTACATCAAGCAATGCGTTTGTCTGTCAAAATACCCTTTTTCCAAAGCCATTCACATTTCAGTAGGCTATATATGAATGTTTTGCCCGGTGAAATTTTGACACTTTTATATTGTTGTTGTCTTGATCACTAGGTTTTGCATGCATACGTTTTGTATTTTTGTCATAAAGTTTGCTACTTAATTAGATTTTATGGTCTCATTTAACCGATGGGCCTATATCCGTTTTATTAGAGGGAGCTGAACGAAACTATTTCTTGTTTAAAGCATTTATGATTGTTTGATATAAAATCTCATTTATGTCTTGTACCATATATGTTTATAGCTTTATATGCTGGTTAGTGGGTTGTGTTCTGCCGTCAAAGTTTTCTGAACAGCAATGAATGGGCCAAATTTAGCGGCCACGTCACATGTAGTGTAGGAAAATCCAATGTAAAATCTGTACCGTTGTTTGACCTTAAAATAAGAATATACAGGCAACGACTACGTCAGTTAATCGAGCAGGTTGGTACAGCGGTAACACGTATAATTCGCATCAAGTATGTAACTACTTTGAATACCAGCCGGGTCCAGTTCTCATGGCTGAAAGGTTTATGATTATTCTTATTTTGCTGGAGAAGATGATGGAATAGAGCCTCAATGTGTCAGAGCTAATTTCCTCTTACACTCCTCCGACTGGAGCGCAGTCCGTCACTTCCATTATACCAAATCTCATTCAGCGCTACGTAAGGTCAGTAGGTGTTTTAGCGTCGTAAAGTAGCCGAGTATATAATGAATTTCTCAGCAGACAACTGTCTTCTGGGTCCTTCCGCCGTGTAGCCAAATAAGGTCTTTGACGAAATTAAGAGTAGAATACATTCGAAGAATTTTTTTATTCGGTTTAAAAACTGTAATCGTCTCGTTTACTATCCAAAATATTGAAGACCAGGATATATAAAACAATAATTTTGCCTGTTGTCTTGTATAGTTGAGAAACATGGTCTCTTATCTAGAGGGAAGAACGTAGATTACAGGTGTTTGAAAACAAGGTCCTCAGGAAGATATTTGGACCTAGGAGGAATGAAATAAGTGGGGGATTTAGAATATTACATAACGAGGAGCAGCGTGAATTGTACAGGTCAACTAGCATAGTCAGGATAGTGAAATCTAGGAGGCTCCGATGGGCTGGACATGAAGCCCGCATGTGGGGGAGGCAAGGGGCGCATACAGAAATGTGGTAGGGAATCCTTCTGGAAAACGACCACTGGGCAGACCGAGAACGAGATGGGAGGATAACATCAAGTTGGATCTTCGTCAGTTGGGCTGTGAGGGTGAGAATGGATGGAGTTGGGTTAGGATCGTGGCCGGTGGCGAGCTTTGGTGTTGTCGGTGTTGAACATGCGGGATCTGCTACCAGGGAGTCAGTTTTATGCCTGGGTTGCGGTATCATTTTGTTTACATTGTGCAATCTGGTTTCGTTTCCTATCTTAAGGCATTCTATCCAAAAGGTTCATCGTACTTTGTCTCTGTTCATCTCTTTTCTTTTGCATTTCTTATGTTTTTAGTAATTTCCTGACATCTTCATTCTTAATGCGGCCGAATATTGTAGAGTTGGTTACCGTCTTTCAGTGGCTTCATCGTGCCCACTGGCTGTTTTGTTTGGGTCTGTTCTACTTGATCTTTAGTATTTATGTAATTTTTAACATCCGCAAACAATAGTGTAGTATACATTTATTTCCCATGCAATAATATGTACACAGTTGAGCGATAGAAACGGAAACGAATTGAATATAAAACTCAAAACAAGGGAAAATAAAATACAACGGGATGGTTTTCGCACGCCCTGGAGCGAGCTGCATTGCAACTGTCATTGTATTCGTGCTTATTACGGCAACACTCGCTCGGCAATTTGCAATTTGCAATTTGCAATTTGCAATTTGCAATCGCCTACAGGAACCTTCTCTGTTTCGATTCCCGTAGGCCTGCTTTCTCTATCCAGTTTATAAGCAATGTCCTCATGGCCTCCCGTCTGCCTTTTGTTGCTCACTGCCTGACAACATCTAGAAGAAGAAAATAAATAAATAGTTTTATTAATGGTAGGGTTCAAAGCATCCGCAATGTTACTTGAAACACCACAGCAGCATTTCAGTTGTTCAGCGTACACGTCAGTGACAGAATCCAGTGACAAGGTTGCTAAGTAGGTCTTCAGGTTGAATGAACGACAGACATATGGGTGCCGTTTCTTCTACAGGAATTGTAATCCGACGTCTTTTCGTGGTTTCCCATATTCCTTAGCATATTCTGTCTGTGTAAAAAGGCCATTTGCTTATACTCTTAGCCTGTAGACCATAGAGTTTCTTTTTTAACATACACATAAAATTCCAACCCAGAAATGTATCATTCTCTTACCTTTATCTTAAAGGTTCTTCCCATTTATTATTTACATCGATACTATTTTTACTTAAGTCTGGATTTACTACCCCTAATCATGAATCCTCTCCCTCCTTCCTACGTATGGAACATATCGCTGTTTATAGCTAATTATCTCCTGTAAGCGCCTTCACCTATAAACCACCGCCTTCCATCACACCATGCCTTTCTTTCCTTTCCTCGTATGTGTTTCGAAATATTTCTCCTTTGTTCAGTTTCCTTTCCGCTCTATGAAAGCCGATTATATCAGCGATGTCTCCCCTGACTTTTATTTAGATATTCTGCATTTCTGTTTCTACAAATCGTCTTCCTGTCACTCAACATACCTTTCTACCATTTTTCTGTACTTTGTGCCGAATATTTTATGTACCAATTTCCTCCAGTTTATTCCTTTCCTTCCTTAACATTTCACCTTTCTCTCATTTAATATGTGAAAGCACCCTCTAATGAATTTGACTCCTCAACCGCCCATAATCTCACCCAGCATTTAATCACTCTTTCCATCTCTTTTTATCCTGTTCACTTTACCCATTTCCCTCACGCAAGTGCCATTAGCCACTGCCCCAGGGATCTGCTTTACTTGTTATTAAAATATCTCTCGTAGTGCCGACTACGTTACATCACTCTCCTAAACCCAAATTTAGACATTAAATATTGGGAAACGGTTGCAAACATTGAACGAGACTGAGTGCTGTACGAGAGATGACACGTTATCAATTGTAACTGTACTTCAAAAAGATATCGGTATCTGAAGGTATCTCGTCCAAGGAGTCCCACCAAATGTGTATAGATCAAAAGCCAACCATAGTTGGGACCCGCAGTGTTCAGGCACTTGAAGAACGGGTCGTTCCCAGTATCCCAATACCTGAAGGTATGAGTTAAAATGTATTCAAACGGTAGGTTATTTAACAGTGTTATTTAAGCTATTCATTTCGCGTCAAAATGGAAGACCATCATGGAGGCAGTAAAGATTCCAAAGGTTCAGATCGTGGTCTGTTAGAAGAAACAAGTTCAGAGAGTGTTTTCTACACCGGACTACATATAATATCTTCATGCAACATGCGTTTAGAGACATTAAATTGGCGTTGGTCGATAGTTACCCATTGACCATCAGATCGCAGCACCTCAGTGTCTACCTCACGACTTTCCTTACCTGTCATTTCGTTATCATCGCTCGTAGTTTATTCAAACGTACGATTTTGGGGTCGTGCAGCATGGCACAACTTTCATATCAAATTTCGTCCAAATCCGTCCAGCGGTTTTCGAATTGAATCTACTGAAGAGACGGGCGGACGGACACGACCAGCCCACAATACGTTCTCTCGTGCAAAGAACTCATAATAATCAGGCAGTCGACTAGAGCGACTTATAACCACGAAAAGCTCTAGCGGGTAACCCGACCAGAATGGAAACTTCTTTCTCGAACAAGTCTAAGAGTTTTGCTGCTTAACATGTCTGCTCGGTGCGTGTATACTCATTGCATTAAGTTAAACTAATGACTACATAATACAATAGTGAATAAAGAAACTGCAGTGTTGAAATACTACGGGACCTAATCATTGTTATCTGCCAGTGTCACGAGGGTTAGGATGCGGGCATCGAACTCATCCCACTTGTCGGCTAGAGGTTTATGAAAGCCTGCACAGAATTTTAAACCTTAACCTCTCATATATGTGATGTATCTACTGCAAAGCTCAGTTAATGTGATACGCAGAACTTGGTTTCATAGGTTTTAATTGAAAAGTCCTTGAATTTTTGATTAAACATTTACGATTTGAGGTTTTCACAGCAATCTTCATTAAACGTTCAGTTTTTCTTTCTTTAGTTTATAATTTAATGATATACCAGTGTCTCTGATTGACAACTGAGTGAAGGGAAGGTAATTCAATTTTTTCCATCCAATCTAACTTACCTCTCTCCGAAATGTGTACTAAATGCTATCGTACTTTAAGTTGTGCCAATATAAAACTATATACCAAATTAGACTAAACTAAAGTATTCGTAAAATCTGTAATTACCTTTCCCTTTTTCTTCCAATGAGGCCCAGTAACCTACTTGAATCCTAAAGTGGAGGTTAGTGAACTTGCTCAGGTCGTAGAGTATCTTAGTTCTCAATTCAGGTCCAGCGACCTGCCTAGGCAGCATTCGAATATTTCTCTTCCACAGGTTGTTTAGGAATTGCTGTCATTTTTTTTGATCTTGTATAGCCTGACGTGTCGAATTTATTAGCAGATATTTCACCACGAAGATGAAGACGCTACACAAAACGCCAACGCAGGTTCCCATGAAACACTGCGTCCGAATGAAGCGAAATGAAGAGGGCTGGAGTCACTATGTGGATTCAAAAAATACTGCGTAAATATACTAGCTGCTTAATGAAATTTACTCGCTAGTAAATTTAACCCAAGGCATAGTGTACTCTCCACTAATCTCTGTTGATTCTCTCGTGGCAAGGGAGTGAGTGGATTTCTGTGGTCTTGGCTGGGAATCACAAACATTGAAGACTGTTGGACAGGGAATTTCAGGCACACGTAGCCTATAGGCTTATTTTGTAGTTTTTTGTTTATTTGGTTTGTTTATTTTGACCAACTTTGAAAACTTGTGGAGCCATCTTATCTACGAACCGGCATCGTTCAAATGACCACACTAAATGAGAAAAAAATATTTTGTTTCAGGGAATGGATTAAACACTTCAAAATATTCTTGTTAAACAAAATGTTTGATGTTTATAATCATATAGTAACAGATCAGAAGTGTGATGGTGTGATGAGAAATATCGAAATGAGCCGTGATCATAGTGCAACACGTTTTGATGCTACATTTGTGTACGAGGTGCGATCAGAAAGTTTCAAGACTGCGCCTATAAAAACCCGTACCCTTATCTCAGGTATTAAATTCATCCATCACCCTCGAAGTAGTTCCCCTGGGAGTGAACACAACGATCCCAGCGCCGCTGCCAAGCTTGGAAGCATCCCTGGAAATCTTTCTTTGTCAGCCTGTCAAGCACCATCTGCGATTCTGCCTGAATCTCTTCTATCGTCTCAAATCTCCTTCCCTTTAGCTGAATTTTCATCTTTGGGAAGAGGAAACCTTAGAAAGGAAGTTGGGGTCGGTTCTTGCAAGATCTTTGAGCTCCTGACAAACGAGAAGTCGATTCTGCTTCTGGTCCTCAGACAGGAGCCTTGGCACAAACGTGGCTGCGATGCGTCGCATGTGAGTTCTTCCTTTAGAATCAGCTGACAGGTCCCATAGCCTATCCCAACAATGTCGCACAAGTCGCTGATGGTACGACGTCGATCTTCGTGAAAGGCCTGCCGAATCTTCGTAACATTTTCGGGCGTTGTGCTCGAAGATGGTCGTCCAGAACGCTCGTCATCATCGACCGAGGTTCGGCCATTTTTAAAACGTGAATGCCACACAAAAGTTTGTGCACGACCCATTGCTGACTCCCCAAATGCTTGCTTTAGCATTTCATAGGTTTCCGTAGCCGTTTTGGCGAGTCTTTGGCAAAATTTGATGCACACGCCATTCCGAAATCGCAGGAGGGTCGGTGTAATGCATTACCAAAACGCCCGTAACTAAGAAACAAATGCTAATTCGATGATGCCGGCTGGCACACTGATTCACTATGAATGTAGGCCCAACCCCTTAGCGGCAGAAGCTCGTACTACATCCGGTTCGCCCTCTATTGACACAGTCTTGAAACTTTCTGATCGCACCTCGTACTTACTACTTCATAAGACAAGATTTATCATGGAGACAAATTTTAAAGCAAAACAAATAAATTTAAACTTCATATTGACTTCAGAAATTCAGCAATAACATGTTCATGTTTTCATAATGATATTCAGTGAAAGTAAATAAAACTCGATGTCCTCGAAAATACGTAACGTCATTCTGTTTGACCTGAACCCCAAAACTGACGTGGGTTTCTACTAACACAAAACGTGTAGTTTGTTTGGCGTACACATTTGATAAGCAAAAGAAATAGAGCCAGTTCTGGTCCTATGGCAACGCTTTTAATCATGTCCTTGCTGAATGGCTCTCGAAAGATAAGGCAAGATTACAACACGGTACATCAAAGGTCGCTCATACCGACAAAATGAAACTTTGAGTGATACCGTGTTTGGTTTCCTTTATTATTAAATTTTGTAATAATTATAACAGAACTCTGCTCTCAGATCGCTGACTTACAAAATCATGGTGGCATCTGAGGTTTTTATAGCGGTACAAATTATGATTGTTTTCAGATTCTTTAGTTTAACTGGCAGCTCTTTCTTTACTTATAATTTGTTCCCAATCTTTCTGAGATTACATCCTCTAGTCTAGTGACAAGACTCGATTTTGATGTAGCAGAATAATTCGACAAACACATACGACGGGAGTTCGTGAATTTGGGCTCAGACTATCGTAACGAGTCAGCTGTTACAAGGAAACACATGATGGTTCTGATACTAGGAGACTGTGTGGGATTGTAATACCGTCTGGACATTGAGACATTTAAGACTGTATGGAAAAGATTTCTTGAGAGGTTAATAGTTTCTTAGCTCTTCGAATCTCCCGCCTTTTGTGAAACTTTAAATTTAATTACAGTGTTCGCAGTAGCTCCCGACGGTATTCTATCCTGAGCCTAATTAATCTATACCATATCCTGATACCATATTTCTCTACGAACCGCTTTATCCTATTCCTGTCATTTAAACTGAGGTCTCCCAAGTTGTCTTCCATTAAGATTTTCCAATAATTTTTTTTTGTGCATATTTAAACGTTTTTAAAAAGGAGTAAAGGAGTCCAACCACATATCGATAAACACTGTTTTGAATCATCAGGTAAATGGGGCGGACAGTTATCCAAGAATTATAAAACCTTCCCCTTTATACCACATGCCAGGCGACAGAGCCCGCTCCCTCTACAGTTCACCACCCTAACAGTAATTAGCGATCTGCAAACATTTTCAACATTTTTCATAAAAAAATATATTACATTTATAATCATAATACAGTTAAACTGCGAGTGACCACCGGTATAAGTGGTCCCCCTCTACCAAGTGCCAACAGCCTCTTCGGAGGGTGGATGAGCGGGTGGAGGTTTAGGGCACCCTCATGCCCTTGGGGTGAGAAATCACCCCTAAAGGCGGATGAACCCGGATGGGTCAACGGTATAGGATGCGTAAGGCAAGGGGAATCCACCGCATTAAAGATCCTCAGGATTTCCCAAGTATCAGCAGCTCAAGAGCTGCTGTCAACCAATTCTAGGATTGTTTACAAAAGAAGAAGAATCATAATACATTTGTTCTGAAACGCATATGAATTTAAAACCTTCTTTGTGTTCAACTGGCCTTCTATTGTTTTCGGTGTTATTAAATCGCAATTCTCTGCCTCTAATAAATAAAATTTCTAAAATACGTGTGGAAGAGCGTGTGACATTCCCAGACGGGTGAAGTCGACTTTTTATATGCAGCTTAAACCAGCGAAGGTCATATATTCTCAGGCTGCTGCCTCCTGCTATTTGTCTTCCGAAATATCCACCCAAACTGGCATTATTCCTTCTCTACCTGGGCTTGGTGGTTTGAAGATTCGAACCTACCAACACAGGGCTCAACCAACGACCATCTGGCTGATGACAGAGCGAGCAGTGGTATTGTCAACTTTGCTCGAAACAGCGTACATTCCTCTGCGGTTTCGTTGGCTCCAAATTTTATAGTCTGCAGCATTTACCTCCCACCACACATAAATGTTACTTTGGCAGGTCTCTCTGCTCCTTTTCCACAAATGGGATATATAAACGCATGGTACCACATGAGGGGTAGTTTAGATAAGGACGAAATGGGACTATCCAGACTCTGATACCCAGATTTGGCCCTGTCGTTATAACACGGATGAGCGTACAAACTTCTTTCTTCTGATAACCACTTTTGTATTTTACCGTCGTATATGCAGTCCCGGTATTTAAACTCCTTTAACACAGGGGTTGATTGGTGATCTCTTTAGACGAGGCCGTTTTACGATCTATCTCAATCTACAGCCAAGTACTGTTCGTGACTGTAATCTTGATACTTGCGAGTTAAGGAAGCGGGGATAGGAGGAAGGAGGAAATATGGCGTCTGCTATGCAATAGCCTTTAACGCTTCCGACTTCTTGCATTCCTCGCAAGATTCAAGATTACAGTCGCAAACAGTATCTTTCACTACCTACCAGAACCTAGGAGACTTCTTATCCTGGTGTTGTGGATTCTATGGTGGAACGATGTTGAGGGCTTCCAAATCTTTATAGTCGCCAGTCGTCCACGGAACCACATCGTGTTCCTCTGTCATGGCCAGAGGAATGTAGAGGTGCTATCCGTGCTCAGAAGCGTCCTGTCAGAAACGGAATTCGACACTCTGCTGAGAGAAATTGAACGTCTTCAAATACCTCCGGGTCAGAGCACACTGGACTATCAGAGAGTCTAAACTTCACTAATGGGAAACGCTGTGTCAAAGTACACGCCTTCCGCTCTTGTATTGCAACGTCTACGACTAATTTCAAGTAAATGTACCCACACATGTATTTTTGTTAATGGTGTCATGGTTACTACACAGGATACATGGGCTAACACGTTATAATCCTTTACTGAATCGGCCTCAAGCTCTGCCATTTATGCTCCTGCTTTGTTACAGTATAAAGCGCACGAGAAAAGCCGCATCAGCTTTGCGACTGGAGCCACGAAAAATTATAACTCTCCTTTCTCTATGGCGGAACATTGAAGTACTCTGATACGCTCACTATTCACGATGAAATACTGAGATATCTACCTCACTCTACATTGTCGTTCTTCTTGAACATTAATAGCCGAATTTGGAGCAAGGGCTTCTTCCCATCAAAACTGGAAGGGGGGATTCTAGTAACCATCTTAAAATCTGCAAAAAACTTTGTCTTTCTTCGTTTGTCGCTGAATATTTTTACCAGCGATGTCTGCAGACTGCCTGAAAGAAACGTGAACCTTACCCTAGTCTGGATACCAGAAAGCGAGGTCTCATATCGAAAAAGGAATAGACTTCCGACGCAAATATTCCTCGCTGGACTACCTTGTAACCCTGGAAGGACGCGCAAGACAAGCCTTCTTAGCGAAACAGAATGTAATGTGTATTTCCTTTAATGGTAATAATCCTAGTTCATAGCTTGACAAAAGCAGGTGCTAGAAGATAAATGGCCAGGGCCAATTTTATGAAAATGTATGTCTAATAAAGAATTCCGAGTTCCACTTGGTACGGTTGTATTTCCTCCACGGGCACAGGGAATGGCATTCCCCAGAGACCATTCCTCATTGTTACCCCCTTTGCCTGTGTCATATTGGAATCACGAGTAGGGTTCATAGCTCCGTCTTATTCTCTCGATATTTCGACGATTTTACCATTAACCACAGGTCCCAATCTCTTCCAGCTGTTGAACAACTCCAGCTAACCATTAACCGGTTATTAGTTCAGCAGGCCACGTGCATTCATTTCTGCTGACTCCCACCCATTTTATGGACGACACCCTTCTGTCATTTGCAAAGATATTAGATTTTTACTATTGATTGTATACAGCCACATGGCATGGTGGGAACTATACATACGACAGCTGCGACGAAGTGCTAGGAATCACTTAACATTTTACGTATTCTAATTCACGCCTTCTGTGTATCAGTAAAAATGGCAGTGCTTAGGTTTTATCGGTATCTCATTAATTCGAGGCTTGAATATGTTTCGTTTACGTACGCCTTATCAGACCAGCTATACGCCTATGTTCAGGGACCTTTAGAACGGGCAGAGTGGAAAGTCTACATGCAGAATCAGGGAAACCTGCACTTGTCATCCGCCGTTATGTATTTAAGTCGTAAAGATGAGCGTTGTCGAGGAAAATCCCTCCTACAGAGAAGTATAGCAGTACAATGAAGGTTTGTGCTCAATTTAAAGTCAAATCGTCCAAAAGCCACTAGATACAATCAGTTAATGGATGAACTTTAGTAGCCATACCATCCAACATCTCTTTCAAAGTCTCCACTATACCGCCCACGGCCATAGTCAGGCCGCACTTCGACATTCGCCTCTGCAGCTTTCCAAAGGCATGTATATACACCTCCAGACAGCTTCCGTAGATCATATAGAGAGATGTTCACACACTATCTAGATATCAGTAGTTTTTGCAGGTGGGTTGTGATGAGTGGATCGACGGGATTTGGGTTTTTTGAATGGAAAGGCATTTAAATCTCTTTTGGTTCAACTTTTACCGCCGAGCTCCTTACGTACTCTAAGAAATTTGGAGCTGTGGGTAACCTTCCGCCGGGGAATATTCTACTGTGCACAGGCACTCTGAGTTCGGTCTAATTTTACTAGTCCCCTGATTTCACCCACGCACTCATTTTGGAGCTGTGCTGGACCTATTATTAACTCTCTAAACGGGATGACAGTATAACATCGTCAGTTCCAGACCATGTGGGCATCGGTTTCAACGAGGAAACACGCCACGGCTCCTGCCGCTACCTTTCAAGGCGCCCTTGTAATTGGTGTCATCAGTTTGGACTTCAAGATTCTTTTCGTCGGTGTATCTAGGCCATATGGCAATAGGACTGTGGCCACACCCAGGGTAACATGCTGCAAAATGTGAAACCGGTTGTAATCCCATGGAGGTCTTCTCGCTCCGTCCGCCGTGACGTTGTGGTGGCTTGCCTGAGGGTTGACCACACCCGTCTCATACAGGTCCATATTCTCTCCGCGAAATAATGCCCTTCCCCCAAGTTCGCTTCATGAAATGTGCGACTCGTTGTCAGGCGCATTTTTTTAAACTGCCCGAAGTATACTGTCAGACGCCAGAGGGTTTGCCTGCCAAGCACCATCACCGATAGGCTGGGTGACGACCTTCATGTTTTAACACGAATATCATTGAACTGTTCTGCCTATTATAATTGTTTTGTACGAAACTTCTATCACTTTCTGACTGTGCATTGACCAGTATTATTATTATTATTTAGTGTTCTGTCTGACGACAGGTCCATATGAACAGGATCCTTCCATCCTTTTCTCGGACTGGGACCTGTTCATATACGTTCTTGGCAGATGATCCAGAAGTGGTTTGCCATTGCCTTCTTCTGTGTGTGAATGGAGTAATTGTTGGGACGCCACGGAGGAAAACTCCGTGTTGCCTAGACCACTGCCTTGCCCAACACAAGTTATAAATTCGGGCACCGCCGGGAATCGAACCCGAGACCCCAGGATTACAAGGCCAGCGTTCTAACCGCTAGACCACCGTGGCTATTGACCAGTATACAGTGAGCAAATAGTCTAAGGAACCTATCACTGATGTTTGAATTACTTTCATGAGAGTGGTTTGTTTCTAACCAAGTGCAATTCCACCAGTCCTCACTTCAGCTTACATGTGCGATAAAATAGTCTAAGCAGAAATTCAGTCACTATCTGTATGGATAATAAACACATATCATTACTCTGTTACTGCCATATGTGCAGGTTCCGAAACTACGGTGTTGAACTACCGAATGCAAATGTTGATATGTCTTCAACAACCTGTACATAGAATTGTCTGTTCAAATAGCATGTTATTTTGCAAGACGAAGAAAGGAAGGTAAGTTTGAGAATCGATTATTCCATGTTGTAGGTAGGAGGATAGGAGAAAAACAACCACTATTTAAAATCGAATAGGTTTACGTGTTGTTTATTTCCACCGATTATTTTTCCAAGATATGAACCGTAGTGGTAGAGCTTGCAGTTAATTATGTGGCAGGTGGAAACTGGTTTTTAAAGCGGCAAAAATTGATCCCCTACCACATTTACTCTCATTATGAAGTCATAACCTACAGGATACAGGCCAGAATCTGTGCCATCTCTTTTCAGTATGAAGTAACTCGTCACAGTCCACTTCTTTGAGATCAGCGTCGACTAATGGATTTTGCATGTGAATTCAAAATGCCAGATAAGAAAGTGATATCATTTTGGTGAACTGTATAATTGAAATTCTAGGCATGTGTTCATAAAGTATTACACATTCCGGTCTTGGATACCTGATTCTGACGTGTATCAAAGAACAGAAATACAACCATGGCGTTAGTTTATGGACTGAAGCTCACACATCGCTCAAATCGGAGGAGAAGTCTTTGCAAATGAGTTCCTACATGAATATGTAGTGCGGAATGAAGTGTTGTTACTCTTCGACTAAGAGCAAGAGTGCAAAATTACAGAGATCACATCGAGTTTAGAAAATAGTTTGTTGTACTAGCAGGTGTAATTTCCAGCCATACATTCATTTAGATATCCGTAAAATGAACTTTGTCTGTTAACTATCTTATATGAATTACTTGCATTAAGATGTTCATGCCCATAAACAGCGTTAACCAGTGAAACTTTATAATGGAGACACACTATGTCTTGTTTGAGGCAGGAACTGAGATTTTAAGTATTATTTAGAAGAATTTTAAGCATCAACTTGTACGTTTACGGTGCGTTCTTTATTTCTGTTACAAACGCATGTGTCTGGTCTGATATCCTTAACTAACAGCGGAATACAATTTCATTCAATAAGTACAGAGATTGATAAATTTCCACATGAAACACATTGCTATGTCATGTGTTACTGATACGCAAATAAAATTTAAACGAAGTGAAAGTGATAAATTTTTAATCTGACAGAATGAGCGTCTTGTTTGTGTCATGGATTATTACGTTTAAGTGTAAATAGGAATAAATGGTCGGCCCGCTTTACGTTCCAGTGTTACAGAAACGTCGATATATTTCAGTTTTTGTAAATTAGTATAATTGGTAAAATCGTCCATGATGTCTTAGATGCTATTCAGCTTGCGGAAGTTACTAGATTGCTAATCCCTGGACAAACGCCCACGTAATCACTTGGGGGGGGGGGAATTATCTTGTGCGTCGCAGGTCCATCATCTAGCTGGCAGACTAGACATTCAACTGACGCAAATATTATTGACCTAAGACAATTTTGACGTCACTGCCGCCGTTTTCAAAGGCTCAAGGTTATGTTTGACGAAGGAAACAGCGTCCCATAAATACTTGCGCAACTGGAAAGAATGAATTTACAGATTGAATTTCTGGAGACAATAATAGCGAAAACGTTAGAATTTATCCTTATTTCAACATTTCTTAACTTACTAATATCATTCTTCCATCTACGCCTAGGTCTCCAAGTCATATTTTCCGTTGAGTTCCGTACGTAAAATTTTGCGTGTAAATTTTCATTTCTGTCATCCATGCTGCTTGTCCCGCCCAACTTATTTTCCTTTATTTGTTTATCATAATAATATGTGATGAAGAGTACGAAATGCGAAGGTCTTCTATCGTATGCGTAATTTTCTGTATCTTTCCTATATTTTCCTCAGCACTATGTCCTCTGACATCCTTAATCTTTTTGTTGGGGCGAAAGATCAATTTTCATACCTATATAAAACAGAAGGCTAAATTGTAATGTTGTGGCAATACTTATTTAATTTGATAGACTTTGATATTAGAGAGTTTACATGAATACGCAGGAATGTATTTCAACAGCTGTTATTTCAAAGTAGATTGGTAGATATGGATCGTTAAACTGCATGAAACTTGTGTGTTTACACAGACTGTATTGTATGGCTGTGCACAGACTGTCCGAACCTAAACAACATAATATTTTGCTACTCCTTTGTGAATTGTCATGTTAAATATAACAGATGCCATTTTTATGCATTCTTTGAATGATGTGCAAGATGAACACATGCCTGTCTGTCCGCACGATTCAACTCAAAATCTGCTGGACGTATTTGGATTAAATTTGGTGTAAAAGATATGACATTAGTGTCTACCCTAAATTCGTACTTCTTAATTTCTTACAATCTGTAATACTAACATGGCGGGCAAACGAACTTGTGTGGTGGAATCGACAGTAGCGTCACTTAATATAAGGGTATACATTGATGTACGGCAGGCATGTCAAACTAGCGGCCCGCGGGCCGCATGCGGCCCACAACGAATATTTTTGCGGCCCAGCCAATATAACAATACGTAAGAAACGTTTTAATAAAAATTTCATAACTTAATGTGAAGGCAAAATTCAGTGAAGTTGGCGTGCCTGGATTTTACAAATATTTACCTGCCAGGTTTGAAAATAATCGAAAATTCGCATATGAAATTATTTCCATGTTTGGAAGTATACTTATCGGTGTGAGCAGTTATTTACAATTATGAAAGAAAATAAGTCTCCTGTCAGATCCAGAATTACTGACATTCACCTTGGGTCAGTTTTGAAAGTAATCACTGCGAACAAGATTTCCCCCGAAGTAGGAAAGATAGTAGCAGAGAAGAAATGCCAAGTGTCAGGAAGAAAACTTTAATTTTATCGTTCTTCTTGTTCTTTTTTTATATGCTATATTTTTCGAAATAAACCTACGTTGAATTTTTTTTTGTGGCCCACACAAACTTAAACCTTGTTTATTCGGCCCGTGTTAGCCTTTGAGTTTGACATCCTTGATGTACGGTATCGGAAAAAACGCAAATTTGGTTTAGTAAATTTTTGTATAAAGTGAAACAACAACATTACGGCTGCATGAAATAGAAGATTGATGTCACTGGGTCTCAATCCCATCACCAATTGCGTATGAGTCCAGTACGAATTATTTTATATTGTCATTGATTTGCGATCCTTAAAGAAGACTTAAGATCACTTGATATTTGTAGTTAGAAACTAAACTTTTCTAAGTAAAATTACTGACATCATATTTTAATAGTACTTCTTCATTAAAATTTACAGATTAAGAGATATTTCAACACATAATGTTGGCTGTACACTGCATTTATTGACCAGTTTGTAATATGAGCTCAAGGCCCTCTGAATCTACGCTGTTATCTGAATATTAATTTTCTGATAAACAGTAAAATCAGTAGAGAAGAAAGTGAATAACTTTCTAAACGTATGTTACGCATTTTGTCGAGAACTGTAGAAATTAAATACATTTAAACTTTACTTCATCCTTTTTTTTCATAAATATGAAAATAAGTAGATGAGAATTGTAGCTGGGCAAGTTCGTGGAACAGGGCCCAGCTTGTTTTCCAAAGACAGAATCTATACTCCGGATTCAAAATTGAGTTTACTTAAAACCGACTTCGGCTGGAAACTGAGGTTGATGGAAATTGTCACTGAGGTGCCTTCGTTCGAATAACTCCCTAACAGAAAATTTAGCTTCTTGGAATCTTCCAGAATTTCGAACTTGCAACCCTCATCCTGTTGCTGTAATAATTTTTGGCCAGCCAGTGGGCGTTACTGCCTCATCTTACACTAGTTGCTCAGTCAGGACGTGGTATAAGTAGCAATCTGACTAACCAATCAGGGCTCGACAATTGTTTTTGTGTTGCATCATCTTGCAAAAAGGAATGCTTCATTGGCGTGGGCGACAGGGTAACTCACTCTCGGATCAGTTTTCGAATATAACGAACGGTCTTCCTCGTCACTCTGCGACAAGTTTAGTTCGTAAAATTCCACCTAAATTTCCACAATAAACTTTTAGTATCTGGCTTATATTGAGCGTCGTATCATTGAAATAATTAGGACATTCAAGAATCGAATTTCATGGCACTTTACCTTACAGCGGCAGTCTGACCTCTGCGGATTTTGTGTTGTGAATTTTAAATACGCCATTTGTGTATTTAAACTGCTACGTTTGAACAAATATTAACCAAGATTATCACATCAACCACTATGTTCACTGCATTCCGTACTTCTGACACGACCTCATGCACCGATTGCCCGCTACGCAGCCCGAATCCTTAACATACCGTTCCGTCCATCTTTACTTCTTTTGGTAAATGGCGCCCAATCACCAATTTAACATTCTCCTTTAAACATCGTACCAATCGGACAGGAGCAACTCGGCGGCATCGGAGAAGCTTGGGGTCAGTGGATAAATATCGCGTTCAAGAGATAATGCTTCTTTTTTGGATTGCCTGCAGTGTGTTGCTGTGCTTGTTTCAACAGTGTTGATGGTAACGCTTGCACAGGAGGCTATATATAGTATTTTTTATTTCAGCTAGGAGCATTCAGAATTCAAAATTTTGCATAGTCCATGTGGAACCTCTTTTCATTCTGTCCCATATTACATCATTTTAAGTCTTGTTTAATTCATCAACGGTCACTTTGTTGTATTAATGACAGTCTGAATAAACAGACGGAAGCTACTGGCATAATTGGTTAGTTATTGACTGGACTGTAGTTCGAGTTGACGAGTCATAAAATGTAATGCTCTTTGTATTGCATGAAATGTCTCTTTCATTGTGTTTCATGAGTATGTAGCACAAACAGAATAATGGGTCATCGTAATTAGGTAGCAGTAGGAGTACACCTCTAATTATGTAGTTATTGTTCATTTAACATAATATATATGAATAGCTCAACTTGAATAATCACAGTATTTTTACAGATAGTCTGATACAACGCATTTACTAGTGCGGAACATTGAACGCGTTCGTAACGTGCACTTTTATTTTCAGTAATGCTCCGTATTAGCTTATGCAGCTAAGTTATGAACACTAACCGATGTTGCAGTGGATGTTGATAATGTGCCCAGTTCGAATCTCACGCAAGTAATCGGCAAGCCTTATGTTTTTCGTGGTTTTCTCAGTCCCTTCATACTAATTTACTGATCTTACTATGAAATACTATGACCGCTATCCATAATTTCTGCTTCGTCTTACACACGTCGAGGTAAGAACTTCGCGGCAGATTCATCTAAAACTTGAGCGTTTCTTCGTACACGATAGTTCGTGGAGCTGTCAGCCTATATTTGTATATTCTCCTGTGTTATTCCATGATGTTATACCTGACTCCATGCATAATGTTGGAAAATGTAATCGAAGAAGATTTTTTAGGTTGGGAAACGTAATTTTGTGTAGGTCTACAGGTTAATTTCTGAAAACGAAGAGCGTAAGTTTTGTGGTGCCATATTAGTGGCTCATTGATCGTGAACCAAAGCAGACATTATGTGGTGCCGTGCCTTCGTTTATAACACGTCGTTATTTCAGCAATTGATGCAGATGAAGACAAAGTTTTGGAATAATCATACATTTTCCAGATTACTAGAACTTGTAGAGCAGTGATCCCCAACGCGGTGCCCGCGGGCGCCATGGCGCCCGCCAAGGCTTTTCTTGGGTGCCCGCGTTGTTACGGAAAGAGGTTAAACTGAATAATGAAGGCCGTTCAACCACGAACATTATGAAATCAAAGCACAGATCTCGACTCACTGACGCCCATCTTGACGATTGTTTGCGAGCAGCAACATCATCCTACACTCCCAAATTTGAAAAACTGGCCGATGAAATGCAGCGCCAAACATCACAATAAATTCCCACTTGAGTAATAATAATTGTACTTATAAAAGTACGTATTTTTGATTGCATGTTTTCTTGTATCATTAAACGTCGTGTTGTTTTGTGTATTATTTGGTGTCCATATCTTATTTGTCCAGAGAAAAGAAAATTTGGCTTTGTTAATTGGTTGGTGCCCGCCACGATCTCATAAACTCTCAAAAGTTGGGGACCACTGTTCTAGAGGAATATAAAATTTAATAAAACGTGGACTTTCGGCTAGCAACACTTCACGACAGATTATTCTGTGTTCGGAAACTTCTCCGGGGGTCTTTGAACTTTAAATTCGTGTTTGGAACAATGTCGCTGATTTGGAGGAAAGATACACAAATGGTGGGGGGGAGGGGGAATGGAACTAGTTTATTATGTTTAGTTATAAGCGTCCTTGGCATTCGGATTCTGCTATCAGGTGTTTTAAAATCTTTGATGACTCATGACGGTCTGTATCTGTATTAACGGAGGAAGAAATGAACTCGTTCAGGGTACTCTGTAGGTTAGATCCAATAACCACGGTAATTCTGACACGCTGAGTGTGGATCATGAAGGCTGATAGTTAAATTTATAGCATCGGTCTGAGAGACGCCTCACCGCGCTAATAAATGTATCGTGTTCCTGTTTTGAATAGAATAATCCCCTCTGTGTGCACGATTCAAAGTTGCTCTAACCGTGTGGTCAGCACTGAGGTTGAAAAACAGGTTTGGAGTTACATAAATGACTATGAACTCCACGTTTATACAGAACATGCAGCGTTTTACAGATGGAAGTACGAGGAAGAAGTCGTAAAAGATAAAATATATGGCTCACAGCTTTTATAGGTGATTTTATGTCTATATAAGTCAGTCCGCCTTAATCAAGTTCTATAACATTTGGTTTACACCAACAGACTTGGAATAGCTTCTTATAATTTATTTCAAATTAGCTTCAGCGGTCGGAATGAATTTGCTTACCGCAGAGTTTAGTATTCTAAAACCACTTTTGCTTGCATCGTTCGTCACTCCATCCACCCCATTCTTTCGATTCGTTGTTTTGGCGAACACCTAACTACAACGAAGCCGAACGTTTATCGTTGAGTCTAGAGTGGGCACGCCAAATTAATTACCAAGCGTGGGTTGGGAAATTGGTTTAGCGAGGTTTTGGGTGCTTGGAACGGTAACCAGCGAATTGGCAGCTTTCCTACAATGCTTCAGTGGGCAAAATGTAATTGTAAAACATGACTGAATTCAAATTATTCTTGTACGCTAGGCCTGCACAACATGCGACACCTGGAAAGATTTTCTTTGACCCTGGGGCGATCGGCTTAATCGCACAGAGGCCCTTGAAAAATCATCTTTTATAATTTATCAAGTGTAATAAAGCTTGGCGGTCTACCAAAATTCTTGAGTTACCAGACCTATTCTAAAAGTTTGTACTTCCATATGACCAAAATATTAATGACAATTTGTTCGTTATTGAATTCGCGCCCATACAAATTCAAATAGTAAAATAATGAACAGGTATTTACATTTCATTAACGCAATAATTAATATAACTTACTTCCTTAGGATGCTTAGGCGACTCGTTCTTCAGTGCCTGAGCATCTGCGGGTGCCAACTTTCGTTGGCTTTGATCTATTAGTTGGTAAAACTCCTTGAACGAGTGATCAGCCCGTAGCAAAGCCTCTATCTGTGCACAGGACAGCACAACAGAGAGAGACGCGGACAAGCATCCATGCCTTGAGTGGTATTCGAACCCACGATCACAGTGCCGAAGCGGCACAAGGCCCACGCCTCAGACCGCGCGGCCACTGTGACGGCAATTAATATAACACATTAATATATTTATTTACACAATTAATGAAGAACTTTTACTTAATTTTAACTATTGTAATTATACAAAAATACGAGTCTGAGGCCTAAAGCATTTCTGTAGTTTATATTTTGGCACACATATACTTTGAAATTGTGCAGGCCTGTTGTGCACGAATTTCTTATTGACGTCGCTCGAAGACTATGATTTTAAATAAATCGTTACCACTTTCTTAATTCACAGCTACTTAAGTAAGATCATTAACGTCGGTTTCTTGGTTTGTGCAGAATTTCAGTAAAAATGTTGTATGTCAGTGCAGTTCCTTCTCTGATTGTACAGAGTGTATAAAAGTCGTAAAATCCCGGTGCCACTTTCGTATCCGTTCTTCTCGACCCCTTGTCCTGAGATCTGTGTGAGTAAGTATGTATGATCGAAGTGTCGCACAACGCATTCCTGACATTCGTTTTGTGTGTGTGTGTGTGTGTGTGTGTGTGTGCGCACACACACACACACACACACACATATTGAAATCAGAAAAAATAAGCAATAGTTATTGAGTTCTGTAAACGTCCATCTCGTTCAGTGATGCATTCACTATTTCTTTTTCATGTTTACGTAACCGAGTGAACAGTTACTGCAGTGACGTTTGAAGTGCACAGCTCAATATTTTCTTTCAATTCCTCTGCTATACGGGTTGTTTTTATACACGTACTCCTTCCAAGACCCCGAATTATAGAAATCCGTAGCGATAGATCTTGGATCGAGGGTGCCGTAAGTTTTCAGAAATAATGCGACCACCGAAGAACTCGGCCGGCATCTGCATTGTTAAATTTGCTGTTTGCGTTAGCTTCCTAAAGGGAATTTAAATTAATAATCAATTCCTGGTAACGATCAACTGTTGTCGTTTCACTGAAGAAAATTTCGAGGGACAACCAACCATACTCCGACTTCTTCATCACTGTAGATAATTATCGGAAGTGCCCCCCCCCCCAAATGAATTATGTAAACCATATGCAGTAGTGAAGAATTATTTCTTCTTATCAATTTTCTTTAGTTCGTACATTATATATAATGTAGGACGATGTTTCAAATCTTCATAACATTATGTACACTTCCGTCGGATAATCCACTCTGACGAGAAAGTTTTCTCAGTGACTATTCACAGAGAGCATAACAAAATTTGACCTGTGTCACAGAAACGGTTTACCAGGTGAGATGCCGTCGATCTGTTTTGGCGCAGGAGAATCCAAAAATGTATCCCTAAACTCATTCTGGCTAGTTAAGTATGAACGAGATGCCAGGTAGTGTTTGCCAATGAATACACTTTGCACTTGTGAAGAAGATCTTGCACTTCGACTGTTGAAAGACAGCTGACGGACTGGCGCCAGCAGGTTGTAACATGACGTGGTCGGCGTGGGATATTGTTAGTCACGCGATATTGTGTGTTTATTAATCCAATCTAATTGTATTGATTGCTCATCATTTTTGTTTATACCTTTACGTAAAACTTAAATCAAACTCAAATTATTGTCCTTAGTAGGCCTCCATGACATAACAGACGCCTGTAGATCTGTGTAAGATTTGAGATCTTCACAGCGTCAGTCTGAAGATGGCTGTCTTCTGGGTTGTTGCCAGACTGCACGGCGCAACAACCCAGAAGACAAACATCTCCGCCTGTAGGTCTCACTAGGATTTATGTGTTGTTGTTTTGTGGTAAATATTAGAAAATATATGAGAGAAAACAATTTGTAATTGTGCCCATTGTGATGTCCAATTAACTGCGCAACAGTAAGCTTGAATCTGTAATAAATTAATACCAGGGTCAGTGAAATATACAATAAATAATGCACGGAACTACTGTAAGCCCGTACGTCAGGGTTAGCTAGTTTGCGTTTTGGTCCCACTGTGAATCTTTAGCCTTGCTCAAGAATTTTACTGCCAACTTTTCGAAGCTTCCCGAAATTCGATAGGATTCTTGGAGGGGGGGGGGCACCTGTCATAAAGCCTTATCCCATGCGGGACAGCTACACACAGATGGAATCAGACACACATTCATGAATCGAGAGGAATTTAAATCTACGATCCAGGTGTTGAGTGGTAAAGATCGACACCTCTGATGTCGTCACTGTAGTGTGCCCTGCGTTAATGTGTTGGGAAATTATAGTTTTACTTCGAGAACACACATTGCTCTGTGTTTGTACCACCAAATGAATTACATGAAAACCCACCAACCACCGAACGTTGTTTAATATACAACAAGAAACAAGTTACATTACAAGGAATGGCTTATGCATTGAATTCTACCTAACTATCAATGTAACATTAGATTTTTAGTGTTACGGCAATTTTGTGTGGTATGAGTCATTTGCATAATTTTGTGTACCCCTGTTTGTTCAACAAACCATTATTGCACGCAATAGGTAACTTATCACTCCAATACGTGGCACATTCTCCTTTTGAAACACGTGATATCATTCTAATTCTTTCCCTGTTACTTAAATGCTGTCTGCCTAGCACACTATAAATATACAAACAGTTTGCGAACAGTCACACAGACTTGTACTTGCTTATTGTGACTAAGCAAAAATTACTACTAGGAATTACACAATAAATAGTAGAAAGTTTTTCTCATCTGAAGACACTAAAGTTGCAAGGTAGCGCGGTGTGCTAATGAATGTGCACCCACCCTAAGTCCTTTGTACAGAAAGAACTTCAGCATCACCTATAACATTTAACATTGTTTATGTTATGAGTACTTGTCAGTATCGTAGTTGCTGCAAAGAATAATATAATTGCTGATACATTCACTGAAAAGTCAAGATATGTAATATGAAATTAATCCGGTGGAGTAGAAAATTAAAATCTGTTTGTGGGTTTTGTACTGCCCATCTTGTCGAAACTTCAACACAGACCTCCACGACGAAATTTCTTAGTGTATGTATGACTCTAGTCCGCTGTTGTCAGTGACCGAATTATGTTGCTTCGTATGATTAGTCTGCAAAGAGGCAGGAAAAGTGATACCAGAAGAAGTTAATGTTTTGTGAAATAACTCATTCGCTGCCTCCATAAAGAAATTTTCTATTTAAAAAAATCATTCAGGTGGTTAAGAAATAAACTGCTTACAGGGAACTAGAAGGTTCTCTACCAAGCCCACGAAAGCGCGTCACTGGACTCTCTCCTAAGCTAGTTGGCCGAGTCACTCCTCACTCAGTTACTGTAATATTCTCTTCAGTAATATTCACCCACCAGCTAATTCTCTAAAGTGGTACGGTACCTTTGAGATGTTATGGCCGTACTTTTAAGTGTGTTGCTACCCAACAGCTGCAAGAAACGAGAATTTGCAAAACGAATGCCGTAAGT
The DNA here is from genome assembly GCF_977971745.1 of Zootermopsis nevadensis. Lineage (NCBI taxonomy): Eukaryota > Metazoa > Arthropoda > Insecta > Blattodea > Termopsidae > Zootermopsis > Zootermopsis nevadensis. Next base: position 6,666,935 of record NW_028259134.1, on the reverse strand, counting down.
ATTACGGAAGCAGAGTTAAAAACAATTTTGTAAGCAGCAAAACAGGACAGACCAGTACTCACTGGAATGTGCAGATGTCAGCAGCGGCGAAACACAAGATGCAGCAAAGACGTCATGAGGACGGACAAGAAAATGGCCATTGGGGGGAAGGTCATGCATGCGTCGCGGGCTGCCTGAGCGCCCGAGACGGGCTAACCGAGGCTACAAATCTCTGTCACGCAGTGGAGAGCGACAACACAGAATTCATCATGTTCTTGTGAATATCAATATCTTGAAATATATGTGTGTACAAAGATCCAGATGAATCGTTTAAGGTAGCTTCGACCTCTACTAACCTTACCGAGAGACTGGACCAGTTACGTTGCCTGCGAGTTTCCATAGGTTGATTTTCCTCTTCTAAAAGCGCTACTGAGGACATTCTGTAGGGGAGCCGTTAAGGCGAATTAGTGGCAACAGTCAGATGGAGCCCAACCAGAGTCAACAAAGGTGATCAGTGAGAGTATTATCGTATCCCCCGCCTAACTGCTACTCCATACATAATACGTGATGGTAGCGGGACGATGGATTCCGGTCCTATTGCGCCATTGTAGATACCACAAACGTCATGACCTCCAATCATAAAAATTGAATATCACTGAATACCACATGACATCACATTGCGCTCATCTCACGCTCCTTCATTCATAACCAAGTTTAATAATGTTAGATGATGAGTACAAACTATGCAGATGCTCTTTCGCACTTTTCTCCAGCCCCCTTGTTGCTTCTTATCTGCTGGGTCCAAATATTTTCCTGAACACGTTATTCCCAGAGCATCCATATCTGTTGTATGAAGTGAAGCTTTCGCCGTGACTGAAGTTGATGAAAGACTCTCGGGTTACAAGCCGCGTCAGGTGGCTGAACGGTGAATAAACCGTATCTTCTGCCAGCGTTTTGAGAACAATCTCTGTTTTCATCAACAAAGGAACAGAGCAGCCCTGAGGATTGTTATTATTAATAATAGTGGTAGTAGTAGTAGTAGTAGTAGAAGACGTCATAGCGGTAGCGTTAAGTTATCAAACGTGTCCCTTGATTACTAGTACTCGTGCTTTGTATATTTTTAGGTTCTGATTCTAAGTCTCGGAGCTGTAAGCCTAGCGTCTTACATTTCTCAATGTACACTTCGTATTATTCGTGGTATCAGCTTGATAGGCCACAACCGTTTCCATTCATAACATTTCGCATTCATCCTCCCAGTCGATGATGTGTTATCGATGCAGTTGGTAAAACCCTAATAAACGAAATGACGGACATAATTTCAAGGTGGAAACTTTGGTTAACAACATATATCCGACACGGGTCTCACCCGAAAGACGAAGTTATACATTGGAATCCAGCCGCGCAAACCTATGGACAAGAATACTAAAGAAGGGCATATAGAATAAGAATAAGAAGACCGTTCGTTTGTGTGGAAGTAATTTATTGGTTGCGCGAGTATGTTATTTCCACTATTTAGATTCTTAGTATTTGTGTAAGTTATCTTATATCAAAGCGTTGTCTCATTAAATTTAACTTTCACGCAACAGAAGCTGTACCTTCGTCAATTCCACGGCTTTCCGTGTTTTATTACCATCTCCATAAGAGTTACGATGGCATTATCACTCTAATCTGATGGCATGTTTTCTACTTACCAATGCTTCCATTTCTTTTAATCTTCATACGTTTCCGTCTTTTTTGCCGTAGGTACGTCAGTGCAGATCGTCGTTGTCATTGATAAATCAGAATGGGTTCTCGAGAGGAGAGCAGAATATTCAACAGTGCCTTTGCAATTTTTATGTACACCTGTACAAAAAAAGTTGCATTTCTTCGAGTGTTGTACATGGAAGACACGGACATCGTAACATGTAATCCGAGTTTCCTACTTACCTAAACCACTGATACATTTTATTTAAACCAACGAAAGATTTAAAACAAAGCTGTTACTAATACATTCATATCCTTCCAATGATCCCTGTAGTTCTCAGTGAAAGGTGTGTTTGCAACATTTATTGTATTAATGCATTGTTTTGATTATTATAGGCATAATATTCAGCGTGTAACGTGGCTGAATGGCAGTAACAATTTTAATGTTTCTGTTTTATGTATTGGAATCATAGGAAACGTCACGTATAAAGTCACAGAGTGTAACCTTTCTATGTGTGTCCTGAAGATTGTCAGAGCTGACATGTAATGGCTGAATATAAGACACTGTTAGAAGATAAATATGGTGTAGACGTAAAAATGCTTATGATAAGTTGTGGTAATCTGTTCATCTTTATCTAGTTCTTTCATGCATACGGCCGGATAATCTGAAGGTAATAAATGCTAAGTTGAGATATTGCAAACGTGTAGAAGTAGCAGATGAGTTTTTAAAGAGGTGTAATTTGGATGAACTTTCCTTTATGAATGCTTTAATTTTTCGTTAAAGGTCTAGTTTCGGAAATTCCTATGCATGGTATTTTATTGGCAGACACGGTCCATTTCGTTCAAGAGCCGATAACAATTCCAAATTAAATTTGGTTGTGACATATCCTTTCTGACGGACGTATGCAGTATCGTAACTAAATCAGTATTTAATTTAGCCTAATATTTAACAAAGTGTCTGCAGATAAAGTAGAATTCTGGGTAAAGGTAAACTTGTGAATGACGACCTGTTTTAAATGATCGAATTTATTTCCGCATTTATTGTACATTTAATATGCACTTGGGTCTCAGCAAAAAGAGCTTAACTCAATACAAATTATGTTTGACTTCAAGTCCTTCTTACCTAGCACTGTGAAATTAATAACTAGTATTTTGCTTTTATGAATTGTTCTAATTTAATGGGGTCCGCAGTGGCCGCGCGGTCTGAGGCGTGGGCCATGTGCCGCTTGGTTGCTGGGACCGTGGCTTCGAATCCCACTCAAGCCATGGATGTTTGTAAGCGTCTTTCTGTGTTGTGCTGTCCTGTATACAGGTAGAGGCCTTGCAAAGGGCCGATCCCTCGTCCAAGGAGTCCTACCGAATGTCTATAAATCAAGCCAACGAAAAGTTGGGACCCGCAGTGCTCAGGCACTTGAAGAACGATTCGTTCCCAGTGTCTCAATATCTATTTTAATAATCAAGCTGTAGAGAACAGGCTTCTTCTTCTTTTACAATTAGTAGTCCTTTCCGTCTTTCAGTCCTGTCTCAGTTATAACATATTTCTGCGGCATTCTCGTGAAATTGTAAAACTTCTCTACGGCAGAACTACGTTCAAGAAGTGATTTTCGAAGATGTTTGATAATCCCTATCTTGAACATATGAATGAACACATTACCTCCTCCGAATAGTGGTCTGCTTAAACAAATAAAAGTAAAGCAAAGTAAAGCTGTCCCACTATACGCCATTTAGGCGCTTGGGGGGAGTGGAGGTATAGCTCCTACTCATTCTTGACCTCGGCACTAGGTAGGGTGAGTGGTCAGCGTCACGCCCCGGCTGGATTTTACCCCCGGGAAAGGACCCCGGTACCCATTGGAGAGGAGGCTGAGTGGCCCCAGAGCCGGTCTGGACGCAGAGGCTAGAGGAGAAATCCTCTGCCCCCGTCGGGGATCGAACCCCGGCCGTCCAGCCCGTAGCTAGTCACTATACTGACAACGGAGATGTCTTGTCTAATGTGTCTTGTCTTGACTAACCGTTGTGCGTCCAGTTTAGTCCAGTCACTAAATAGATATTTCATTGGCAGTTACACGGGATACAATGTATAGTCAGAATGCTGCTAATACAAGAAAATGTAGAGGTTTCTGGTAATATCAATTTAATTTCTGAGTCTCAGTCCTTGAAAGAGAAGAAAAGGAAAGAATTAAATGTGCATTCACTGGAGCGAAGAGTGAGAAGAAAGAAAAGCGATGAATGGCTTCTGAAAATAGTTCCATCAGTTCAAGCCGTAATAAAGGCTGAGAAGTGTACTAGGAGCTGTTCTGAAGGTTTGTGTTATGAAGAGAAATGGCAGTTTGACAAGAAAAGTTCTCGTGTATCCTGTTCACGTCATGCGGGTTGCTACAGTACAAGTAGTGGGTCCTTCGTGTTTAAGTGACACGTGACGCAATGAACGATCTTGAGCAGCTCTTGTACCCCTCCATACCGTATAGTTTCAAATGTAAGAAATTTTTCCGACATTTAATCTTATTGGTTATCAAACGTAGTAGCTCCGGTGCAATAAAACAAACTTTCACGAGATAAGTGAATTTTATTTCACACAACCATTACCAAAAAAAATGAATTTATTTTAATTTGATGTACTGAGAGATTTTAGCGGTTTTGAGTTTTTAAAATTTAATGTTCACGTTTTCCCGTGTAATATGACGACCATTCCGAATGAAAATTTTTGATACAATATATGAGAATATGAGTTAATTTATAGCTTTGTTGCTGTAAGTGCTGACGTCGATTCTTTGTAGAATTGTAACTGTAGAGTGTAGTCGAATCCGCTTAATCCGCTCACCTGGCCTTAAGATTTCTTCTAAATATTTTCGCGCGGGGACTAGGTGGTCTAGTCATACTACAGCATATAAGACATTAATGAAAATTAAAGTTGTCGTTATACTTAAATACCACATCACCACGACATATGTGGGGCGCTGAGATAGAACTTTATGCATTAATTAATCAACTTTTTAATGGAGGTGAGTTGTCAGCCTAAAGATCCGGCCGCTTTACCAGTATTTACATAACAGGAGCCTGAGCTGGACCCAGAAGTGGTATGGATATAGTAGACACATTGAAGTCTGTGCCTCTACCGGAAACTGAACTACGGTCGTCCAGCTAGCTCCAATAATTTTGCTGAGTTGTCCCGTCCCACAGGCTTTTGTGAAAGTAATGTACAAAGTAAATATGAACCTGTCGTTTTATTTACCTTCACGCATAATAGAATGTGCAATAGATGTCCTCCTTTATATCCAGTGTAACAGATTTTTATCACGTCATATTTTACATGGAGGTTGTGCCTTTTTCAAAGTTATTACCTGGAGAGATTCCAAGCAAGTTAATATCTAAACACCCCTTGCAGATAATATTTACTTGGAAATATAGCAGTTATGTCACAAAAATTACAATATAATAATCTTTTAGATCCGGAGTAATGGTGTAGTCCCCCACTGCATTGCTGTTTTGTTCTTTTGAATTACATGCGTAACGAACAATTTCTGTCATGTCTGGAAACCAATTGTAACATTTGAACTGTATATTCCCAGATAGCTCTCTCTGTATCCACTCTGAGGGCTGCGCTAATACTCACATACACATTGGAACTATGCTCAGACTATGTATCATATTTGTTTGAGACTTTCATTTCCGAATATACGGGATGAGTCAGAAGTATGTTTACAAACTTCGTGTGCGTGTTCCAGGATCAAAAGTAAGAAAAAATGTTCCTATGAACACGGGGTCGCAAATGTTTCATTTTCGAAATAATAGCCAAAAGTAAGTTTCAATGAATTGAAAGTGAATCCAGCTTCCAGCAAAGATTTTCAATTAACGTTTGGACAGGAATTGCAGGCGACATGCTTATTGGTCCACACATGCTTCCATGGCGTCTAAGAGCACCTTCATATCGGCGATTCTTAAGAAGACACTTGCCACATCTCCTTGAAGATGTACCACTGAATACAAGAAGACAAATGCGGTTTATGCACGACGGAGCCCCAGCACACTTCTCCCATCGCGTCAGATATCATCTCAATGAACAGTACCCTCAGCGATGGATTGGGCGTGGTGGCCCAGTAACATGGCCACCGAGGTCACCGGACCTGACTCCGTTGGACTTTTATCTGTGGGGTCACTTGAAGTCCGTCGTTTATGCAACACCCATAAACAATGATGACGGCCTATGGGAACGTGTGCAGAATGCATGCCAGATGATTTGAGGAAACCCTGGTGTATACGAACGAATTCGTCGGGCTCGTGCATGTGTGGAGAATGGAGGAACAACCTTTGAGCATCTGTTATAAAGAAACATCTGTGTCCTTATACTTGGCAATAAAGGCATACATTGAAAATTATTTGTGGCTATTATTCCGAAAATGAAACATTTTCGACATCTTCATAGGAACAATTTTTCTTATTTTTGATCCTGGAACACGCACACGAAGTTTGTAAACATACTTCTGATTCACCCTGAGGGTATACACAAAAGAATGGTGCGATTTCAAAAGTTGGAAAGCTGGTTGTTACCCCAACTGAATACCAATTATGACGATTACATTCTACAACTGGACTGAGCTCCCCCCCGCATTTTCACAGGAATGTACGAGTGCTTCTCAATCACGTTTTTCCACAGCGCTGGATCGGACGTGCTGCTGCAAATGGAGACAACAACCTTCTCCCTTGGCCATCCCGTTCGCCAGATCTCACACCGTGCGATTTCTTTCTTTGGGAGTTCGTTAAAGACAGCGTTTATGTACCACCATTGCCCACGTACATCCATGAACTTCGTGATCGGATAACGCATTACAGCGGACATGCTACACCGGGTCTGGGATGAGTTTGATTACCGTGTGGATGTGTGTCGTGTGACCCAGAGTGCACACATTGAAGGATTGTAATTAACGCACGAGAAACGTGGACAGTTGCCGCCGCTGACGGTGTGTGTTGTGCCCGTGTAAGGTGAGAAATAAGTTTTTTATTAACTTTTGAAATCGCACCATTCTTTTGTGTATGCCCTCTATATCGAAGTTATTGTGACTTTCAATGGCAGCCCATAGTCTTTGATGTTGTAATTTTTTTACCAGACTGTTATAGGCTCTACTCGTAAAAGAACTTACTACGACAGAGGAAAAATTACCAATTCACGTAACTTAAACGTCACGTGGCTTTGACGTATGTCATGTTCACGTTGAGATTAAAAGTAAAATAACGACATGTAATGACTGCTATTATTTCGTTCACAATCTGTCATTGCTCATGTATGTCTTAAAATGTTACCAGTAAATAGAAATGTAGCACATTAATTGCTAATTTTCTTGTATTTTTAATGAACATAAGACTCGTAGTATAATGAAAAAAGCACGATTTAGGCCGCGACTATGCGCTCGCGTGCGTACGCACAATTTGTTTGCTTAGTAAAAAGATGTGAGGTAGGGAGGGTAGGGCCTCGCATGAAGAGACTTGACTGTGCTTCGCTATCTAGATGAACTTCATACTTTATTATGATAAATACTAAAGCAAACTAACACGTTCAGCCTTATATCTATTCCTAGCCTGAAAAGAATGATTTTTGTTTTTCAATGTGTTTTAATGTTTTAGAACATGTGTCAGAATTCTGCCCGCAGCTTAAAACTTATCGAAATGGGCACAGAACTTGAGTACAAAGTTTTGAATATCTACCTCGAAATGTCGCCACCAATTGAATTTCTGAAGTAGAGCAGTTCTGAAGTTAATAAATGTCCATATACACTAGGGGTCCGCAGTGGCCGCGCGGTCTGAGGCATGGGCATTCTGCCGCTTGGTCGCTGGGACCGTGGGTTCGAATCCCTCTCAAGCCATGGATGTTTTTCCACGTTTTTTCTGTGTACAGGTAGAGGCCTTGCGACGGGCCAATCCCTCGTCCAAGGAGTCCTACCGAAGCCAACAAAAAGTTGGGACCCGCAGTGCTCAGGCACTTGAAGAACGGGTCGTTCCCAGTATCCATATACACTGGTCGTGTATTGATGAATAAGTACCAATTTTTATATCATTGTTTTGAACCTGTCAAGCGAAATGAAAGAAGAAAATGCACAAATTTCCTTTGTAATTGTTCCGTCAACTGGGGTAATTTGCCCATTTTTCTGCACCCCGATGGTAAAGGATGTTGAATGTAGTGATGTTCATGGATTTTTTTACGGCTCCTGATAATTAGTTTATTTCTTGTAAGTTTTTGCACGTGCCTTAATATATTATAGAGCATGGTTTAAAATTTTTGGGCCAAAGTTATCCATGAAGTCACTCCTCATATAAATCATTGCCTGTACACTGTAAACCAAAATTATCCACAAATGAGTGTTTTCTCAATTAAACACAATAATAAAATGAAAAACAGTTACAATCTGTTTTTCTTTATTGAGACAGGAAAAAAAAAATTGCAGTGGCTTTTGAAACAATTCAATAAAATACGAGCATTACGAAACGGAGGTCGTGTTCAGTGGGTAAAGAACATTCTGTATTTTACGTGCTCAGCAAATAAATTTTCTTCAACAAACGTATACACTATTGGATATCCAGTTTTCGTCCTCAAATCACCCTTTAATTTATTTTTAATTTTGATCCATGGAATTTAATACTGTACCGCTGCTGATCTTTGCGATTTTACACCAGTTCTAATATCTTCTAAGCATTTTTAAAGATTTTCTTCACAATAGCTAGCAAGCATACTGTCGGATCGCTAATAACTTTTTCTTTCAGTTTCTCGGCATTTTGCTTTGTTTTCTTGTATCTGGCACAAATGAAAACTCAAACGTACTTCATATTATATTAACGGAAGATTTCAAGGCTGATGTTTATACAGAACAATGACGTTCAGTTTACTCTGTTGAGTTTCTCCCGGGGCCAAAAACACATCTGTGTACACTTTCACATTAAGCAGCACAAACGTAATACGAACAAGCATTTAGTGACATCAGATTTATAGTATTTTGCCTATGTAAATGTATCATTTTTCAGGAACGTGATTACACTTTTCTCACGCCCGAGAGAAGTTTCCAGACAAGTAAAACAACACTACATGAACAGCTGACTCGATAATGAATGCTCTGTGTCCGACTTGGAGAATGAACAACTATTTCACCCACCCCATGTGTTGTCTGTGAGTGCTATTCACACAGTGGTAAAACAATCATTTAGAAATATTCCACTAAGCCAGAATTATAACAATTTAAATTGTTTTTTGAGTTGCGCCAAAGTTTTCTCTAAATGGCCAAATTCACCCAAGATGACTGTAATAAATTATAATTGTGATTTATGGGAAGAAGATATGCGAGTTATGAACACGACGACAAAGTAGACGTGCCTCGCGTATCAGCTCCCCACTCACAAATGATCCTGGGGCCTTACAGGTGCAATGCCTGGAGTGACGCTTCCAAGTCATCCAAATAAACGCACAGGACCATTTGAATCTTGATTCTTTTAGTGATACGTTTGTAACAATAGTATGCAACATAAGAAACCCTTGTGGGGCGTGTGAAGGAATTTTGTGTAGGGGATTCCCACGACTGAATGCTGTCTTGATGGATACATTGTGATTTTTTTATATTGTGGCATCATGAAACATTCATGCTTTCTTATCGATCTGAAGTCCTACCAAACTTCTGTATTGAAAAATAATAACTGGATCCATCGAGGAGTTAGTTCAGTTATAGAACTGTGTTTGCTCATGACAGTTTTTTGTGGACCGACGATAAAAGTGGTCGTGAGGGCAATAGCACTCATTCTATAGTTACTACTGCAATAGACTTTACAGAGACTTGCGAATACAAAGGAATATGTACTATAATATAAGCATCTAGGAGATTGCATTGTATGAATTACGTTTCTTTTTTGTGTCGGATGTGCTGTCTTTTTTTATAATTTTTGTGTATTTCGGTCGTACTTTAAATCTTTTATCCTCTTTCACAAGTTTTCTAAATGTCTTGTTAAATTCAGCGAGGATTCAAACAACATGTAATATATGTGATTTCAGTAAAGAGGCAAAGTTTTGTATTCATGCATAGGGATTCAAAAGACAAATTAAAACTCTTTCCAAATTATGGATGAATGTTGTGGGAAGAATTGTATATGTCGATTATATTTCTAGATTATTTTTGTGTTCCTGTAGCAACGTTTGAAGGCGCTTGTAGTAGGTCTAAATGAATACATATACAAAACATTATTTGAACTATCTTAGTGAGCTGAATTTAAGAACACACACCAGTAATTTAGCATGCTATTACTGAACAAATCATATTCAACTGTTTATTATTTCGCCCTAGCTTGAACATTGTGGCTGTGGGAACGTGAGGTCTTGTCACCAATAACTGCAGAGCCCAGGCGAATGGAGATTAGGAATTGTAGTGTAAGCGTGAGGAAAGTTTAAGAGCTGTAGACATGCATGATATAAAATGGCGGCTGTGACGGCTACTACAGCGCCAGTCGGTGTAGGTTCTTGACACTTCACCATGCTGAGCTGCGTCGGATGGCTGTGGAAATGTTAACAAACAGTCTTCACTGTTTTGTTTCTGGGCACACATTTTGTTGAGGTGTTAGGAAACTGTGAAACATAGAAACTCTTTATTATGTATGTATCGGCGTGAGACCGGATCTTTCATCTTAAGAAAAGGGCATCGTTTGGGGGGGAATCCGAAAAAGACTCTGCTCTTTGAGTTACGAGATTCTGTGTTCTTCGAAAGCTGGTTGTAAGTTGAAGTAATTATTTTTTTTTCCGATTCTTAACCCTGCCTTCAAAATAATGTCATTAGTAGAGGCATTGCATGTACCTTAGATATTCTATTTTAAAATATAGCCACATCAGGAGGAGGGAGTTTACTGCTGCAATTAACGGTTTGTTTTAGGCTGACCGTATTAAACCTAGCGTAAAAATGGAACAAAGTCTGCTTTTATACAGACTTTGTGGCTTCTTTTCCTAGTATTGAATGCTGGATGCTCAAATCACTCCCGCAAGTCACATAGAAACCTTCTATTATCATTATATCTCTGCATTTCTATGCTCTTGTGTAAACAATTCCCTCACCTATTGTCTGTTGACGTTTGTTTACAAATTGATCCGCTTGTTCTAGCTTCTTAGAGATTGTGTTATGTAAACTCGTGTGCATTATTAAAAAGCGTGATGATAAGTAATTGTTAATTTTATTAAACAATGTAATGGGACCCTAAAATACGGCGTTGATAGGTAACATTTTTAATTTTTATTAGCAGAAACGACCCATTATATGTCAGTAGTGAGGAGGACGAATTTTTGTATCTTCATGTCTTATCCCGTTTCTTCCTTTCCTTTGACCATCTAGTACTTTAGAATTTACTTCTAAAAGTGGCCTAATGTTAGCAGCACTTCAAAAGTAGAACCCTCTGCCTTCTATTGGCTCTGAACTTCATTCGGGATAAGTACGGAAAACATGTAAATAGAATGTCGTCGTCAGTCGATAGCGTGCTCGCTTCTCATTGGCTGACAAGGGGGGATGTCCCCTTCGTGCGTTTCGCATGATGTAGCTATTCATTTGAATAATAGTGCATGAACACGCCGAAGAAATCCGATGTTTATTTTGTGCGTGTTGTTATTTCAGTAATAGTGGACAGAGAATAACAACTGCTTCGGGTAGCGTTGCTATAAAGCATTTTGTTTCTTCGACGTAGTTTAAAGTCCTCAACCAGGGTGTTATAAACTATGTCCGGAAAAGAAAAGTCCGAGAAACAGGATTCCATGTGCTTGAATAAACCGCTGTGAACTGCCGTGAACGATGCTTAAAGCTTACTAGAGGACAACAATGTACGAACTTTAAACGAACTTGGGCTTTAATTTTAACAAACGAGAAGAAACCGTTGTAATCTGGAAAGAAACAATATTGTTGTGCGTCGCAGATTTCATCGATGATGGACGGTATTGTGTGAAGGGAAATATCAATATTTATAAAAAACCTGGGTTAATGCACGAAAGAATATTTATATATAAATAGCAAGATCAGACGATTAGGTCTTCTCAGGACGCATTTTTTTAAAGTGCTTTTAGAAGAGCTGAAAAATCCTTCAGGTAAATTAAAGCGGTTAATTTCAGTGCACATGGCAGTGATTAGGGGCTCGTGGATAGTGGTATGTGGTTGTTTTAGTCTCATGTATCGTGACCTCCTGCTTTGAATTTGGTTTCATGTGCTCCGTACATAATCCGAATTAGTTATAGTGACAGATTGGTCAGTTTCACATGACCACAGTCATAAACAGTATCCTGTTAGGTGTGTGTGAGTACGATTTTAGTAAAAGTTTTTGAATGAATCCCAGAGCGTTGCGCCAGGAAGATTATACTTTTTAATACATCAAAGATCGATTTATTCCCCTGTATAAATTAATTTCTTAACAAAGTACTTCGCAGAAATTTAGTTCTGCATCACTTTCATTTCAACGCCACATACCAGAATCCTCGAAACTCTGATAGTTACTCAGCTATTCAAGAAGTTCCTCGTCTTATATGGAACACAAAGGTTGGTTACTGTGTTCACAAGAGCCTGCCCCGACCTCTGCTCTACAACCATTTCGTGCTCTAACGCCGTATTTATTTAAGATTAATTTAATTATTATCCTCGTTCCTATAAGTTATATTTTGCGTTCATCATTATTCGCTTTCAGTTTAAATTAACTAATCTATTGCTTAACAAGAACATTACCAAAATTAAACACAAAAATATAACGTTTGCTTGATTTACACAAGAAATTAAGGTACTGAGAGAAAAGTTTAGCGAATCAGAGTGAAGTGTAATAACAGGAACTCTCACGAATCATAAGTAGCTTTATTTGGATGCACACTTCTCAAAAGTGGATAGTCCGTACGGCCCCTTTAACAAGAACACATCCTCTGACCCCATTTCAAGTGGCTTCTCTTCTTTATGTTTTGTATTACGGGCTGAAATTACAAGAGTTCCACGAACAGACTTTATAGGATGGTAAACAAGATTGATTACTTTTCAGTACAGTCTGATTAAACGTTCGAATAGTCTTAGAGGTACTGAAATTTGTGTTACATCGCTCATTGTGCGTCATGTACATCAACAAGAAAATATTGTATCGTTTCTGTAAACTTGGGAGTACATGTTTTAAAATTCCAAACACTGTTTCTTAAACTCCAGTTTAAAAATATGATATGTAAATTTTACGAATGAGCAGATTCAGGGATTCGAAAACAGATGATTTTTGGTGCTACAGGTTGTGTTTTAGTGGAAAGTGATCTTGTTTAATTAATTGTTGCTTTACTCAGTGTTTACAAGTGAATTCCGGGATTTCACCTTGAAGTAGGTTACGACCACATTCATCCAAGTCTTTTCGTACTGTGCATTAATGATGATAATCACTTATTAGTGGATGCTAATAACCTCTAGGGATCAATCAGCGTCGCTGAATAATCCAGAAATCAGTGAGTTGATCTTAGCTTAAACATTTTGAGCGAATAAACTTGCCCTTAAACACTAATGCTATAAATCATGGGGTCCGCAGTGACCGCGCGGTCTGAGGCGTGGGCCTTGTGCCGCTTGGTCACTAGGACCGTGGGATCGAATCCCACTCAAGCCATGGATGTTGTGTTGTGCTGTCCTGTGTACAGGTAGAGGCCTTGCGAAGGGCGAACCCTCGACCAAGGAGTCCTATCGAATGTCTATAAATCAAGCCAACGAAAAGTTGGGACCCGCAGTGCTCAGGCACTTAAAGAACGGGTCGTTCCCAGTACCCCCCCCCCCCCCCCCAGTATCCCAGCTATAAATCATGCAACAACTTGTCTGGAGTTCTTAGTTTCTCTAAATACGCACCAATTTGCCCCATAGAGATGTGCATTTCCCATGGATAATTCTGTTTATTGTTTATTATGTTATATAGTTCAAACGTTATGATAAATAAAGTGTTTTAGAGCAAAATTTAAATGCCCATCCAATCAAAACCACCGCAGTGCGATCTCGACAGCGGTATTTAAATTATCCGCGCTGAAGAGTTAAAACTACAACCTACATGTTGTATACTGCCACATATGTCTTGGAACGACGTAAGATAAGCTGACAGGTTGGCCAAGAATCGAATTTGTGCATGTTGCATTGGGAACGACATTGCCCGTCCTCAGGTTGCAATTGGAGGAGATGGCCTTCAGGTATTGAGTGAAGCTGTGAGTCTACTGAATAAGCAGTCGCGGGCAGACGATAAGGGGTGGTGTCCCTGCTTGGGAGTTGGGCGGAGGAACTGACAACTCCTAGCCGTAAAATAACGTGTTACAAAATTCTGCACAGGGCTTCGGACTTGGACGGGCTAATGTGAACTGCTTGGCTAGTTGAGCTCCGCTCCGTCTAGTTAGAGCCTCCTAAATGGAGATCGAAAGCGCTACAGCTGGACTAACTTACTCTGTGCGATGATTATGCAATAGCCGGTTAACAATAACGGTTTCTGCTAACAAGTGTTTCCTGTCATAGAGGATATATTTCCACACGAAGAATGGACATTACAGTTGACTAAGGAAAGAGAGAGAATCGTACTGTGGTTTTTCCCCTAATTATCCACACATTAGTTAGAAATTATTGTAAGCAAGAAATCCTTAAACCGAGAGGATTTCCATTCTTCGCACATTCTTTCAGACATTTTCTTAACATTGAGGGATGAGTATCATGAAAGCAGCCCCAGGTGGCTATTTTTAGGACCCCAGATCCTCGTCAAAGTCTAATATACTCGAACAGGGAGGGCACAATGTATCAGTGCACCGTCTTGCTGCAGGATTCATGTTTATTCAACCTTCCTCACGCAGATTCAAATAGACTTCCGTAAAAAAGTATGGATTAATTAGGCCTAAGTGATCTGTTTAAATTGCTGTCTAAATAATATTATTAGGAACTCGCAATGGGACTTTGTAGTCATTTTGCACATTCCTAGCGCTAACCAATCCTGAAGCACTGATATATCTGTGTGTATAGGCTGCTCAAATATTCGATCAAATAGTAATCGATTACCTAGCTGAATATGAGTTAGCAGAACTCAAACACTGAATAAAGCTAATTCTACAGTCCGTCATTGAAAGTGATTCTGAGCTAGTTAGTTGTATCAACCTCCCGTAGGCTTGACACAACCAAATTCTATCTTAATCTTAACAACTCTGTCTTAAAAATATGTAATAGAAATTCTTTACTGCCTCCAGCACATAGCAAGTTCGTAAATTTAACTGTCCTACCGGTGATCGATAACATGTGGGCTTATACAGGGTGAGTCAAAAGTATGCTTACAAACTTTGTGTTCGTGTTCCTGAATCAAAAATAAGAAATAAATGTTACTATGAACATGTGGTTGCAAATGTTTCTTTTTCAAAATAATGACAAAAAATAAGTTTCAATGTATGCCTTTATTTCCAAATATGAAGACAGGGATGTGTCTTTGTAACAAATACTCAGAGGTTGTTCCTCCATTCTCCACACATGCCCGAGCACTGTACTGACTGAGCTACGCCGGCTCACATATAGGCTGGTATATAATATAAATTTCCCTTCGTCTGTCTTCGGCTGAAATACTTTCCTGAACGCTTAGATTTTGGACACGTGTAATTTCGTTAAGAGATAACATTTGCAGCCGTACATAAGAAACAAATGAAAAATTTGTTTTATACAGGTCTGTAGTACAATATAGGTATGTCTCGAGATCTGCGGTTTTCACGGCGGTGAGGATGATAGATAATCTTCTGAGTTTTGGTGCAGACAATAAACCGTGTCCTTCCATAATGATGCAGGCAGATACATTGTCAAAAACGTTTTAACATTTACTCTACACTAACACGGCTGATCGCCTGATGTAATTTAATTGTTCTTATTACTAATATTGTTCATGCAAAGTGTGGCAAAATAGTAATGAGACTGAAATGAAATTCAAATATGCAATATGAGTATCGTTCCGCGAGAGGCCGTTTTAGACGCACTGGAGTTTGACCTTGGCAGTGCCGCTAACAATAACCAGTTGGGATTGTGTTGTTTCGTGTGGACGTACTTTGTGCATTTGTATTACTGCGTTGTTAGAAACAGCACAATTGAACGTGTCAACAAGTTCTGTGTGACGCGGGGGAAAACCCCCATTGAAACACGTGAAATGTTGCGACGAGCTTATGTTCTTTTCATACAAATGTTACTTGTATTTGTATTATAAATATTTCAAATTCCGGTTTCATGACTGGCTCATATACTCTTGTTTGGCTTTGTCTGTATTTCCTTTCAGAACAATATTTGTTTGCTTCACTGCTGTGTTTGTGTTGTAGAATTCATATTTTCACCCAGGTAATTAACTATATTGGTCACGCGGTCTGAAGCATAGACCTCGTGCGCTTCGGCACTGGGACCCTGGGTTCGAATCCAACTCAAGGCATTGATGTTTGTCCGCGTTTTTCTGTGTTGTGCTGTCCTGTGTACAGGTAGAGGCCTTGCGGCGGGCCGATCCCTCGTCCAAGGAGTCCTACCAAATGTCTAGTTGGATTAAATGAATGAATTCAACTAGACATTTGACACCTTTGGGTAAAAGAGGATAATGAATTTAAAAAAACAACTATATTGACATACAAATACCCGATTTAATTATGTAACTTACCATCAGAACAGCAGTATGCTGTGCTCGCAGCTGATAAAGACTTCGTATTCTGTATAGAATATCGCATTAAAGAGTGACAAATTGTGTCCTTGGCATTTCCTTTCTGTTATGTTTATAGTCGTTCATTTCCTCTCATCATATGTTTCGCTGCCATATTTGTGGCTGCCATGTTTATGAGTTCTGAAATGAGACACCTGCTAACAACGCTCTTGGAGTGTTTATAACATTCTTTCAGTCCTCATTGAGGGTTGCTAGTCTTGTTACCCCCAAGTACACATGGTGGGCCATTAGTGGAAACATCCGAACTACATGAATTAATTTGACTGTAACGGAACTTGTGTGATCACGTAACCCAATGTCTGTTATTTCGAATCTTCACATAGCAATGCCTCAGGCGTGATCTAGTTTATACGACCAGCTTTTGGTAGTGTGCTGTGAATTTACACGGTAACAGTTTAAAGGTATGAGGCCGTTGCATTCCTTAACTTTCAAATTAATTTAGTAAGACCACGCATTACGGCATTCATGCTAATAAAGATAGGATGTCTACATAATAAATATTGGATTTCCTTAATATGCTACAGTATACGACAAACTAAGTTGGTTCATTTCAATCTATGGCGATGTTCCTTCTGTGTCGCTTTCTAGCAAAACTCATTACGAACTCCTGTCTATTTAGATACCATAGCTCCGAGTAACATGAACGGTGTGAAGAATGTTTGTAGAAGAGAAATATATATTCTAAATGTTTAAATAAATCCATGAAGGATTTGACTCGGCTAGTAACGTTTATGCCATCAAATATTGTTAGGATGAAAAAAATTGAAGATTTAATGGTAGAGGGACATGGTCGAAAAGCCTCAAAGGGGCATACCATTTGGAAGAACTAGGCCTACATTGGAGTGTGACATTAAAATGTATCGTTATTTGGTGAGGGGAAGCAGTTACGAAAACTTGAATGTGCCATCGGATTTCATAATAGGCAAGAAATTGTTTGTCTAGGTGACCGACTGTTAGTTTCACAAGAATGACTGCACTACACTAAGTTGCATGTAGATTATGAACGATATTCTATTGCCGAACATGATGTTGCAGAATAAAGTAATGCAGTTTAACCGATCAAAGTTGTTCAATAGAAACATGAAGTGTGGAATTTATAAATAAATGTAACGCAGTTGTTAACGCTGCAGGGGCCTGTGTCCGCAGAGTTACAAGGGAGTCGCAGAGGCACGTGCTTGAAATGGAAATTGCCTCAGTAAGAAACATAAGGTGTATTCATCTGTCTGTCATTGCAAAGGCTGCGTTCAATAGGAAGACACTATGCTGGAGTCTCTGTTCGTGCTTCTTGCAGGACGCCTGTCGACATCTGTTGAAATATGTTGCCAGTCTTCATCAGTATAAACGATCCTTCATGAGTGGTACGATTAGAGCCACTGGCCGGCAAATCTTTCGTGACCGCCAGATCTTTTGAAAACAAGATTAGTTATGGCTTGGACTGTCTCAACATTAAGGATATGAGGTGACATGGAAACAGAACAATAACATACTGTTTGGAGTAGCGTTTATCAGATTAAAGGAGATTGTCATCGAAGTCAACTCCAGCGTTTTCTTCATGTTGGATCTGTTATTTTAATATCTAATGGTGCCCTCTGCAAACAAGATCTCACACTTTTCCTCTCATGCTATTCTTGCGACCCCCGCCTGATTGGTAGTAGTCTTCTCTCCTGTAACAGCATGTCTAATTAAATACTTCTAACAAGTGCAATATATATAATAAACAAAAAAGTGAGCTTTTGGGATTGAGCTGTGTCGTTTTCACATCATTCCAATATTTCGGCTAACATTATAATTGAAAGTAACTACGGCAGTAGCTGCTAAATCGTCATGTCTTCAATAAAAATCGCGACTCAGACCCGGATTATATGCCTTAAGAACTTAGCTAAATATTTAGAGAAGAATTGTAACAATTTACTGCTAAATACAGCAAAGTATGCAACTTATTAGGGGTCCTCAGAGCCTACTTGGTAAGGATTATGAGTTTATTTGTGAACTATACACTATTGATTAACTGCAAATGCATAGACCTATTCAAAATTAATGGCATGACGTGCCAAAATAGCGTTTATAATGCACCCATTCCTATTGAAATGTGGTAGTTCAATTAAACGATTATCTGCATTATTCGTAGATATTTGTGCCTCGTCACCACGGCATGGCGCGCCCTCTGGCTGTCGGTGGAGGACGCAGGCTCTTATTTTGGTTTGTAGCTACTAATTACTGGATAAGCAGCCGCGGACAGCCAACAAGTGGTTTTACTCAGGCTTGGGAGGTGGGGGTGTTAGCAACTCCTCAACGTGGAAATGAAGATTACCTCGGGCTTCGATTTAATTTTTTAACGACCTAAGCCTTGGATAATTGACACACGTTTTGGAACTTGGAGTTTCAAGTTATTTAAAACAAAATAATACGCATTTTAGTTAAACGCAATGGGAGGATGGGATAAAGGTGGCACAGAACCAGAAGACGATCAGACACTTATCTATGGAAATGGAAATGCTAATAATCACTTCTTTGTACACAAGACTTTTAAGAAGTTACTATGGTAGAGGTTGTTGGTGATAGGATGCCATATAGAATACTAAGAGGCCGTTTGAGTGATATTGTTGTTCTGAATCTGCAAGCACGAACTGAGGTTAAATGTGCTATTACAAAGGATAGCTCTTATGTGGAACTGCAGTCTGTATTCATCAATGCTGTAAGTACAAATAAAAATGTTGTCAAGGAGATTTTATTTCAAAGGTGGGGAGGGAATATATTTTCAAACAACAGTTGGAAATGAGAGTTTGCACGAAGTTAGTACCGTGAACTGGGGTCACTCTCTGCCTTTGTGTTGTGCTTTGTATCAACCCACTATAAAATATTAGTTTCAAATATCGCGGAAATTTTATTAATACTCTTTCGAGTATCGTGTACGAGTTCAATGCCTTGTGCAGTGCTTTGCTTCTAACTGCGTTTGAGGACTGGAACCGTAATTACATTTTCCTTCCGCTAAGGGTTCCATTGTTTTAACATCAACAGTACGTGCTTTCTGAATTGTTTGATACTTTTTTCGGTACCGGAACACGTCAAAGACTTCGCATCATAAGTAAGATCACATCACTGTAGTGTGTACACTGCGTATCTCTTTTAAAAGTGGTTTATTTTAATCAGTTACTGCAAGTACTTTATGGAGACAAGGATAAATATCGCAAGGTTAGGGCGTAACTTTGTGCCAGTAATGGCAACGTCACGAAGTTACTTTCTGCTGTATGAGTAGATATGATCTGGGATATTTTTCAGCGTTATGCTCATTATATGTCCTTTTTCAGAGTAGTTTCTTCTATAAAATGTCAAGTGTGTTTAAAAGGAAGACTGGCTCACATTTTACACAATAATTACAGTGATGTCACATTAGTAGAAGCTTTTGGCGGTATAAGATAGAGATGCCCATACGTGTTGCTGCTAATGACACCTGATAATGATGATTGTGTTGGAGAAATAGATTTTACAATCTCATAACTCTAATATTGCACAGAATAACACACTTGGATGTCTGTTGATGGAAAGTCACGGTCTAGCGTCTTAATAGCTGGAAGGATAAAAGTACTATGCTTTACGTTCGACCCTTTAGAGGGCTTGGCTGTCACATTGACCACTAACTGATGGTTTCAAAATTTAGGGAGAGGCTGTCGGTAAGTAACAGAGTTTTATATAGGAACAGATGCCTATCAGGTTATAATCGAAAACAGGTTTCTTAGCTTTGGAAAACTTTCATGGTAATGTGGACATCAATACGACTTGGTAAAATATTAGGGAGAATATAATATTTTCAGCCACTTTAATTAAAGGAGCATAAACCACGGTATCATGAAGGATATGCAAAATTAGACAAAATAAAGTAAGCTAAATTCAAATGTTTGAAAATCCGAGTCAAATTAATGGAGATAATGTGGACAATGTACGTTGAAGCTAATATAAATCTGATTACTTTTGTCATAATGGATCAACAATTGATCAATGCACCAAACCAGCCTATGAACTGACATTCACCTGATCAGACGGGGACACACTGCACATCAAACTCTTGGTATGTTATTATGTTCCTACTTTTACAAAGAATTTTTATGACAATATCCAAACTCATTTTCATATAAATAATATTAATAACTCAAATGTTAATTATATTGTTAATAATTTCACAGAATAATTAACAACTAACATAATATGCAACATAATATGCAAAATAATAAGAAGATCAAAGGAACACCCACAACAGTAATCTACAATCTACAATCAATGAAAAGCTTGCATTAATAAATATAGAGTAGTTTTAAAGATAAAAACCTGAAGAGAATGCTATGACATTGAAACATGTAGTAGTATAAAGCGCAATATTGTAACATCGAGATAACGATGAATGGCGCAGAATATTAATATTAATTTTAAATTTTAACATCAACAATTTAAAAGTTTGTGTATAGACTTGAATAATAAATATATATTTGAATTGATCAGATATTGTGCTTTCATCAGATATTATAAGAAAATATCATAGTATGTGACGGTTTAGTGGCTATTTATATACTTCAAGAAAACCCACGATTCGATTATGAGAAAAAGATAATGCAACATCGTAATTGAATTCTGTATACCATGACACTAATTAGCCGAATAAAAATATGTGTAATTGTAACTTATAGTAAAGTCCATACAGAAAACATTTGTCCGATGTGGTCGTTATTGAAATAAGATGTTTTCTCACCACTAATGTTAAGATTTGCTTCAGAATACACAATTAGGTAAATCCAAGGAGACAATATTTTAATATTTTCCGTCAAATCACAATTTTAATAAGATAATAAAATATAAAATAATTAAAATATCATTTCACGTTCCGCATCGAATGATCGATTTACAAATTGGAACGTCTTTTACGACATGTTTCGGTTATATTTAACCGTCCTCAGGTATAAATTAGATTGGTAAATTTAAAACTCGAATTACAATCATTTACAATGTCATGCAGTTTATTGAAATGTTCTTATCAGATTACTCTTATACATTAGAACGAAGGTATTGTTTTTATATGGCGTGGTTCATCTGATGTTCAATATTAGTCTGTAAAGAAATGATTTAAATAAATAAAACATTAATAAATATGGAGTAATATAGAAAACAAAATGATGGAACGTGAAATGATATTTTAAATATTTTATATTTTATTATCTTATTAAAATTGTGATTTGACGGAGAATATTAAAATATTAACTTAATTCACAATATGACGCAAATATACTACCTTATGAACAACAGTCAAATAAAATGCGTATACCAATATCTAAATTTAAAACGAAAGTTACTAAAATGCAATGCTAATATTAGATTCAATAAAACATGCTTAAAAAATAAAATAATACCAAACTATGCCAAAATTAAAATACAAGGTAATAACCCACATATACCATTAATAAAATACAAAGCAGAAACTTTATACATAAAATCAGAAATCAAACAACTATATAAAAAGAAATATCAATTAAATAAACTAGTATATAAAAACACTTAGAAGTTTCGAACATATGGAAAGACTTTTGGATAATCATAGAAAACAAAATAATATATAAATTACAAATTAAATTTACTAAATTATACCAAAAACAAAACAATAAAATACAAAAACTGCAAACCAAAATACAAAATAATCATAATAATAACTATCAACCAGAAGTAATACCGTATCCTTTCTCTTGTCGCATCAAAAATCTTACAGATATCCAATTTACACAAAATGAATACAATTTACTGAACAAAGAACTAAAATACAACTTACACCAAAAACATAAAATATGGATGGAAAACCTAGCATTAGAAGCCGAAACTGCTGTAAACTTAATTCCCATACATAAACAAGATCACATACGCCACCTAATAGCGAATAATATTGAACACTTAATAAAACAAAATAAAACCAATACGCAGTATAACAAAATACATATAAATGAATGGAAAACAATAAAAAACATAAAACAAAAACTACAACCAAACGAACTAACAATCACACAAGCAGACAAAGGAAAAACTATTATTATACTTTCCATAGAACAATACCAACAATACATTATATCTGAAATAATTCTCCAATATCTCGAACACAATTACATAACGAATATATTAAATAAAAATCATATTCAATATTATAGCAGATATGTAGATGATATACTAATAATTTATAATAGGAAAAAGACAAATATTCAACAAGTACTTAACGAATTCAACAACATAAATCAAAACATCCAATTTACATTAGAACTAGAACAAAATAATACACTAAACTACTTAGATTTAACCATTATAAGAAAAATTAAAAACTTTGAATTCAAAATTTACAGAAAACCTACTAACACAAGTACTATAATTCATGCTTCGTCTTGCCACCCCATTGAACACAAACAAATGTCCATTAACTACCTAATAAACAGAAGAAACCTATATCCAATATCTACAATAAACAAGCAAATTGAATTAAACATAATACAACAAATCCTTAGAGAAAACGGATATAATAACTACGATTTAAAACCTAAAAAAAAATCTAACGAAAATGAAAACATACAAAATAAATGGGCCACTTTTACATACATTGGAAAAGAAACCAAATTCATAACAAAAATATTCAAAGAAAACAAAATAAAAATTGCTTTCAAAACAAACAATACAATAAAAAACATCCTCAAACAAAAACCATCAATAGATATTAATAATCAATATAACCTTCCAGGTATATACAGATTAAAATATAAAGATTGCCAGTTAACTTATATAGGACAAACTGGACGCACCTTTACACAAAGATATAAAGAACATATAGCTGCCATAAAACACAATAAAGAAAATTCAGCATACGCAAAGCATATTCTAAACACAGGACACTCATACAATACAATTACACAAACTATGGACATTCTAAAAATAGTACGTAACAAAAGACATAGAGATACAATAGAGAAATATTACATACAACAAACATATAAACAAAATCTTTCCCTAAACGACAACAATATTTTTCTTAATAACCCCATCTTCAATGCCCTCCAGATCCTTGACCCCAACCATAACAACCTCCTTTCACCTACGCACTCCACGAGCAACCGCAATTCAGTATTAAACCTCGACCCGACACAGTAATACTTCTAGATGTCTTCCGCCAGATACGTCATGTCTCTATCAACTCATCACCGGTATGTTTTATTAAATTAATTAATTTTACTTATACATTCTACTATTTATTTACTTCCATCATTTTGTTTTCTATATTACTCCATATTTATTAATGTTTTATTTATTTAAATCATTGCTTTACAGACTAATATTGAACATCAGATGAACCACGCCATATAAAAAACAATACCTTCGTTCTAATATATAAGAGTAATCTGATAAGAACATTTCAATAAACTGCATAACATTGTAAATTATTGTAATTCGAGTTTTAAATTTACCAATCTAATTTATACCTGAGGACGGTTAAATATAACCGAAACATGTCGTAAGAGACGTTCCAATTTGTAAATCGATCATTCGATGCGGAACGTGAAATGATATTTTAAATATTTTTATATTTTATTATCTTATTAAAATTGTGATTTGACGGAAAATATTAAAATATTAACCTAATTCACAATATGACGCAAATATACTACCAAGGAGACAAATAGGAATTTTATCCGAATGGGACACACCAGCTTGCTATCAATGCTGATAAAATTTGTTGGACAAAACATAAATGTCGTAGACAAAATCACAACGGTTTATTAAATGCTAGTAAGGATGTTGTTATAGAGGCATATGCAATGAAAATTAACTACATGCCTATGTCACTTCACGAGATTACAGGACGAAATTTTTTATATGATGGCACCAAATAGATACATTACTTTAAAAGACTGACAAAATTAAACTATTTGTAAATTACGGCCACAAATCAAAATTGCATTCGCAAAGTATTTAGGAGCAGACTACTTTCAGTGAATACTTTCTACGAGGCTTGTTAGAATTCTTCGTATTTCCATCTACTACCTAGAAACTACAGATCAAACTGTAATTTGGCTGTTGTTTTGTAAGGTTTGGAGCCTAAGGTGATACGTAAGACAGCAGACTAAGGATGTTTGTAAACAGGGTTCTGAGAATAAGATTTCGAACAAAAGGATGGGGAAAATTGCGTAATGAATAGTTCCATTCATTATGCCCTTTATTAAATATTATTAAGATGATTATATCAAGGAGGAGAGACGGGCTGGCATTAACATGTGTGGGGGAAATGACAAAAACTGATAAAGTTTTGATTGAGAAGCCTGAAGGGAAATGACCACTCGACAGTATTTATGCTAAGCGTAAATGGAAAGATAATGTTAAAATGGTTCTTAGCGAAAGAAGGGTTTATGATGTGGGTTGGATTTTTCTGCTTCAGGATAAGGACCGACGGAAGACTCTTGTGAACCTTTGGTTTCGATAAAAGACAGGGAAGGTTTTTGTTAGGTCAGTGTATTTTGTGACCTGAAGCTTTGACGGCGACTAAATATAATGAATTCTTCTCGGGTTACCGGCTGTGTCATATAGTGGAAAGGCGAAAACACCAGCGTTTCGGGAACCATCTTAGTTCCCATCACTTCCCTTCATTACCCTAAGGACGAGGACCAAGATGGTTTTCGAAACGTTGATGTATCCGCTTTTCAACCAACTGGCATGGCTAGTAGCCTGGGAAGAATTTAATAAGCCTAGTATTAACAACTGAAAATGATTCTGCTTTTTGAAGTTATTTAGTTAGTGAGTGAGTCTTTTAGGTAGTAGTAAGTTATAGTAACAGACTTCGAAGTAGGTGTACAGCTTTTTTCTTAAGCAGGCTAGTTATCCATGTATTCTCGGTTGCTATGAAACACGTCATCACTGAAGTTCCACGCTGGCTTCATTGTCTTCAGAACAAGCCAGTGTGGCACATTGCTTTCCATTTTATCTTCATTTCAAGCAAAATTAGTGTTTCAAAAGCACCTTATCTATAACTGTCCATTTTGCTGGCTCTTATTGTTTGAACTGGCTTCATGGCAGCTTTACATTTCTAAAGCTTGTGACAATGTTTTATTCATAACTGTTGCTCAGATTGAACATAGAGAGAGGTAATCGCACAGAGTACTATTCTGGGTTTCAAACAGAGCTGCGAGTGGCTGTTAGTTTAGTGGCCACGTGTTAACATTTAAACCAGTGTCTGTCGGTATTCATACTGTTCACTTCCTGTCGTGTATTTCGTAATTTAATGCATTTTAGGAAAATAAAGTGCGTCAGTGGGTAGTTTCGTTTTAGTGGCTCTTTATTGCGTTTTAAAAATGGGATACCAAGGAGTGAAGCATTATACAGGGTGATTCGAAAAGGACTTTACAATTTTGAAAGTGTATAACAATTTATTCAGAAGGCTTACAGAATCGGTTGAGGTGTCATTTTGTAGCAAACCAAATCACGTTTTACCTCAAACAGTCGTTTTGATTCGATGAGGTTGTCATTGGTTATACGGCAGACATCCCACCTGAAACCACTTTCATGCCAAACACGATCCAGCATATTCGGTGTCACTTCTGCAACTGCGGCGGTGATTCGAGCTTTGAGCTCAGTGAGATTGGCAGGTAAGGGTGAAACTAACACACGATCTTTAATGAAACCCCATAAGAAAAAATCGAGAGGTGTCAAATCTGGATAACGAGGTGGCTATGCTATCGGCCCTGTTCGACCAATCCACAGACCTGGGAAACGCTTATTGAGGAAATCCCGGACTTCTGTGAGGTAGTGAGGTGGTACGCCGTCTTGCTGGAAGTGGATGCGTCCTTCTTGGTCATCTTCGTCTAACTGTGGTATGAGAAATTTTTCGAACATATCCAGATACACGATACCGTTGATGGTTCTCTCGTAGAAAAAAAACGGGCCGTACACTTTAACTTTGCTAATGACACAAAACACATTCACCTTTGGGCTGTCACGAACATGTTCCAGAGATGCACATAGATTTTCGCTGCCTCAAATCCTGCAGTTATCACTGACATGAAATGTCGATTCATCACTAAAGATTATATAGTCCATTAATGTTTCGTCTTCCCCTATCCGATGCAACATTTCTGCACAGAATTCCTGACGAGCCAGTAATTTCTTGCACAATGGTAAATCTGCAAACGTTTTCGTAACACGCGCCATACGGTCGGTTGTGGAATGCCAGTCCCACGAGACGCACGTCGCGTTGATTTCACAGGACTACGGACAAAGCTCTCCCTCATTCGTTCCTCGACAGCATCAGAAACACGCGGGCGACCTGGAGATTTGTCATGGCGAACAGAACAACAACTCTCAACAAAATTCTGGTGCCAAGAGTAAATTGTAGGTCTACTGGGACGATCCTTGCCATACTGGGTGCGAAAATTCCGTTGAACCATTGTCGCAGATTTCGTTTCTTCAAACCAAATCACAAAGCGAGCGCGCTCCGCATGGCCATTTTGAAATGCACTGCCGCTTGCGCTCGCGGTGACGGAATTCGGTACTATAGCACATCGTGAGTCAAACTTGATTTGTTCTGCTACAAAATGACACCTCAACCGATTCTGTAAGCTTTCTGATTTAATTGTAAATTAATTGTAATTAATTAATTGTAATTTGTAAAGTCCTTTTAGAATCACCCTGTATTTTACAGACACTCCCCCCCCCTAGAAATTCCGGTAAAGGCGTTTAAATTATTTCAGGTGGCACTGCGATCTGTGAGTGTGTGCATTCTTGTCAAGTTAGAGTAGCATGTTCCCATGTTCCAGTAGAAGATCTCATGACGTTGAAGTTCTCGCTTTCGGCACGACGAACCGACTTCTGTACATCTCAGACGTCCAGTGTAAAATTAATAGTGACGATACTGAATTTCGAATACAAGAGACACAAGAACTTCATAAATGTTTTACTGAATTTGTTCCGGACAGGCTTGAATCGTCATGCCGGACGCGAGAGTGTTTGAATAAATCCATTTACCTTCGCACTCAGCTCACCGCCTCTATTTTATAATTCCCTTTATATCATAGAGCACAAACAGGAATTTCGGTGGGTTGATTGCTTTATATAGAGTTATCGTCGCTCTGTGTGGCATAGCACAACATTCTGAAACGTAAGTCGTTATCTTCTGAAAAGGCTAGAGTATGTATGGAATTTGTATGATACTCTGAGCGTCCTTTGGAAGGAATGGGGAAGGTTGTGAGATTTTGTCACAGCTTGGTTTAGCGTACTAACATCTGCTCACCTTTCATTGCATCACCGTCATTTCAATGCATAACGGCGAATTTCTTGGCCGATTCCAACCTCATTCTCTGAAGGGTGATTAATTGAGGAAAAACAATTGACCTCTGAGCACATCTCGATACACTTCGTATGGAAAGTAGAAATGTTCAGGTTCTTTAAATGATACAACTGTACGGGCCAGAATGTTCCTTGATAATCCTGTAGTCACTCACCTGGTCGTAAAAACTCTTGCCTTTTGTGGAACCCCAAATTTCATTAACGTCTTCACAGAAGCCAGCTGCTTGTTCCTGTCCAGGTGAGTATAGACAAAATCGTTATTCTTCTAGATTGATTGTCATATCTGCTCATACATGCCTAGGTGTTCCACGAGTTCTCTTCCGTTTACCTTTCAACATTTTACGCAGTTGTCCCTCTCATGCTTACAACAATCCCTGTCAATCGCATTCCATTATTTTGATAGTACATTTTCGTGTCTTCATGTAATGACAAATCTAAATCTAAATTTGGATGATTTTAAGAGAGTCCAAGAAAATGACTTAATTTGGAAGTAATTATTTCTGAGCGTTTGAAATGTTTTATTGAGTAGAGAAGAATAGTTAAAAATGATGTATGAATGTCTGTCGATCTGCCGAAATATGTGTCAGTGATTGTTAACTTCGGGTTTTCTAAGACATCTAGTTAGTTAGTTAGATTATTAACTTACAGGAGTGTGGAGATGCTTTGTGATGTTATAGTCTGCCGTAAGGATATGTTTCCAGTTGGAAAATTAACAGCCAAAATAACTTAGTGATGCACGTGAAATATAATTAACTGGATTTTCATCGGAGTTAATTTATTAATTTTGTGGATGTATGAATTAAAAAAGCTATTTCTAAACAATGTTTTTTTTTAAATTATTATTTGTGAAATCATTCCCCTGGCCGCGGGTTACTTAGTATTTAAGAAGAAGATATGAAATATAGTTAGTTTTACTTATGTGGAATGGTTTGTAGTTTGAGGCGTATATTAACTACTATACGCAATACTTCATTTCGTGAAGTTATTTGCTTAATCATGTACAAGTATATTAAAATTACTTGCCACGATAAATGGTAGCCTGTTATGAATTATGAAATTTTTCATTATGACCTCTGTTGCTAACACTACATTTAACGTATTAGGGAACCATGTAATAACACAGGACATCGATGATATTTGAATATTGAGATACACGATGTGTTTATCTATATGTATGGCATGACAAATTGGTACTCGCACAGACATATGTTGCCTGCTCGACATGTGTAGTAACATGCAACGTGTATGTATTTTCAGCAAGAAATTTATTCCCTAATTTCATTTAATCCTTCAAAGCATATTGGTATGTGCCACCGGCTGTAATATTAAATAGGCTAACTCTATTTTGTCCGCAGATGGTATCTGTGAGTTATGTTGGATTTCAAAATAAATAGCTGCAATTTCTTTAAACAACATCAACAAATTGATGTCTTGTATGGCGAAACGTTGTGTCATAGGCAGTAACTGACGTTGAAATATATTTAGATGATCCTCGAGTTTCAAAGATTTATACTAAAGCTTCTTCCGCATGAAACGCAAGAAAATAAACACTGAAATAAGCAAAGACACGACACAAGTAAGGGGACAAGTTTTAAAAAGATGATTAGTAACAATTTTAAAACAAATTTTAATTATTATGAACTATATATACACATGTATCACTTTAGCAAATATTCCCCACGTAGTAGTTAAAGTTAAATAACACCATGCTTTCGTATACATAAACAGTATGATAATACCGCATTTTAAAGGCACCGTAAATGTTTTATTAGTATTCCCAGTGGCAACACTGGGCTTCTGTCACTCCAATAATATGGTATTTTAACGCAGTTTCTTCGTATTCGTTAATCAGCTGTCTGTGGATCATGCAGTGTGTGTGTTGTTAAAACTTATTTTCTAACGCGGCCGTATGAAGCAGTTAAATAGGCATATAAGGTGAACTTTCCTTATGCTTATGTACCAGAAGAAACAATCACTCTTCCACTTGTTTGTTATTCTTCGGTGGCACTCTTCAGAGTTTCCACGAATGTCTTGAAACGAAAAGGGGAGACTTCTATCATATCAAGATGTATATCAGTGATTGCTCACAGAGTTCTGCACAGTAGACGATGAATTTATTTTACACATTATAGTACCGTGTTTTGGGTTTTTCGTCACATGACGGCGCTAGCATCCAATCCATCTGCTGGTGGACTGTGGTTTTGGGCATGTTCACCCTTCTCCCCTCTTTCCTTTCTGCCCATATCATTTTTCCAGGTTGTCAGCTCGCGCTGTTCTATCACAGCCCCAGAACTCCAACCGGAACACTAATAAATTTTGTGTGGTTTGTTGGTTGCTGAATATTTGTATCGTCCCGGGCGGGGTCTGGGTATACGCCGTGATCGACGAAGCGGTGACCACCGTGGTAAGTCGCAGATGTTTGGTTTCGATGTGTGGTGTTTAATATGGGGCGGATTTTGGCCACAATGTGAGCGCCCCCTCGATTTCAAGCTAACGTGGTACTTCGGGTTTTCATTTCGTTGGGTGAAGTACAACTTTCCTTTGTATATCATAGAGATTTCATTGTATTGGTAACTGTGTAATCACATACGTGCATATTTGTGTTATCATTCGAGTTTGTACGTGTTTCTACTGGTAGTTTATACTCCTGTTTAACACGCGGACCTGTATTGTACCTCTGGCAAAATTGATGACTTCCATACTTATTGTTCTTCCGGTTTACAAAGCACAGTCTTCGTTGTAAATAGTCTTGACTTCATACTGCTTTTTTCAGTCTTTCTTCATGTCGAAATAAATGCGTAAAACTTTGCTACGTCGTCTCCTTAAAACAGTTCTGTTCTCGTAATTCTCTCAATTAACTCACACCGTCCACCCCTCGACTCGAGGCGAGAATATCTAGCTCGCTTGTACTTGCCCGTGAACTTTCATAGTTTCCGTAACAGCTTCTCGATCTCTCGAAAACTCGAAAGGCTGCTAACGACTGGATAATCCTGGCCTGTGTAGAACGTACGAATGCATGATGGAACTACATGTGCGTGCGCACGTGGACGACGTCACAAGGATGGTTTGGGAGAGGTGGATAGTAACCTGCGCAGTCGTCCGTAGCACTACTCGTGCTTATGATGACGTGGCGGCAGCATACGCAACAGTATGCTGGAATTTAGGAATTTTGACTTGAATGTGTAATTACAACCAAAAACATGACATTCAACGTTGGGGTGGTCTACGTTTCCACATTCCTTGCTAATAAAACGAGCAACAATTTAACATTTAGAATAAACATAGCAAAATTAAATAGAGAAACAGGAAGAAATTATATATAAGTTCATCAATTTGACTTAATTACGATAAATTTTAATATATTTTATGTACAGGATGCAGTACATATGCAGTGCATATTGACCTGTTAGTAGCACGTGTCTGACGAAACAGATATTGTAACGGCAAAGTTCCGTATATGGTAGACGGTATTTATATTGATCAGGTAATCACATTCATCTGCGAATTGTGCGAATCTGTGATTGGTTGTGATAGGCTCTTGAGAGGCATGAAATAAAAATATTTTACTTGGTGGTTGGGAACAGCATATGCTCTGTGATTGGAAAGGAACCTGGTCCCTTGCCTTTGTCATGGCTGAGGCGGTTAATTGCCGGCAATTCTCCCTTTATTCCTCATCCAGATGACTGTCGTCCACCATCTGTTACCCCTCCTCCCATTCCTTCACTTTCTTCTTGGTTTGCTAGTAATTAGTAATCACTTCGTTTATCAACACGTTCAGTTTCTTAAATTGTTGACCCAGGTCTCAAGTTACATCTTTAATGTCCTTACTTTCTTGGCTGTGAATCTATCAAAGTTGTAGTCCATTTACTGTTCTTCTCATGGATCCACACGTGCCGTAGAATCTGTCCAGTCCTTCCCTGATCCGCTGGTCGCCACAGATTAAACTCCTCTCCTTCATTAACCAGTACCATTATGAAGAGCCTCATAAACAGAATCTGCCTTCAAATCTCCACCCACTCGCAAACCCCCGTTGTGCGTTCCTTTGTGCACTTCGTCATGGACGTGCTAGTTCTGGCGCGGCAGGACTCGATATTAGCACAAGCACGACCTAGAAAACTTAAGAATATATCCCATAGATGGCAGCACACTAACCTCCACCGCCCTTACTAAAGCAGACGCACAATACCCCGCATCATTCTACAACGAGGCACTACAACAATACATATAACACAGCTAATGTAATATTCCTCTACTACACATAAATATAATACATACCACAACACATCTAGCAAATACATTTTCTGTTTACAGAGGTAACACACCGGGACTCTCTATCCTGTGCTTAAAGCAGTTTTCAAATCAGTAACCATTTTAACTTTTAACCTACGTAAATAAATTGAAAGAAAGTTTTATCGTTATTTATGGACATCGGGAAGATCTTTGGTGCAATGACATAGAAGCAGGAAATTAGAATCTTATTAGCAGAATCAATAAGGTGTAAAGGTACGCTAACACTACAGCGCGCTGCAGCACGACAAGGCTTAGCACTTTTGTCATTTCCTTGTAGATCTGCACGCTGGAGTAGGAGCTCTGCACACCTGCGTACGTTTGTGCCGCCGACTCGTAGACAAGAATACAGGGCGAAAACGTGTTAGGTCGTGCTTCGCTTCATTGCGAATGGGTCTGGCACGCGTGCCCACCGGTTTGCAATAGATTTCAGGAGATTCGTTTGAGTTCGGCAGCAGCTGTGTTCTTGTGCCTGTTTTCCTCTTAAGTCATTTTCGTGATTCGTGAACAGTACAATGAGTGATCCGCAGGCAAGAAAATTTCTGACGAAGAAAAACTGATATTTCTCTTATTTAATTAAACGTCTCTCTATGACAAACTGGCAGGTTTTATGACAACTATGCCCGGAATAACGAGTGAAGGACATTGTTGGACTGATGGACGAACCTAATGAATGCAAAATGAGCATATTCCCGGGTCCATATAATCCATAATGGTTGTTACATTGACAGGTAACATAGTGCTGCAAGTGTACGAGGTGCGATCGGAAAGTTTAAAGACTGTGTCAATAGATGGCGAACCAGATGTAGTACGAGCTTCTGCCGCTAGGGGGTGCGGCCTACATTCATAGTGAATCAGTGTGCCAGCCGGCATCATCGAATTAGCATTTGTTTCTTAGTTACGGGCGTTTGGGTAGTGTATTACACCGACCCTCCTGCGATTTCGGAATGGCGTGTGCATCAAATTTTGCCAAAGACTCGCCAAAACGGCTACGGAAACCTATGAAATGCTAAAGCAAGCATTTGGGGAGTCCGCAATGGGTCGTGAACAAAATTTTGTGTGGCATTCACGTTTTAAAAATGGCTGAACCTCTGTCGATGATGACGAGCGTTCTGGACGACCATCTTCGAGCACAACGCCCGAAAATGTTACGAAGATTCGGCAGGCCATTCACGAAGATCGACGTCGTACCATCAACGACTTGTGCGACATTGTTGGGATAGGCTATGGGACCTGTCAGCTGATTCTAAAGGAAGAACTCCACATGCGACGCATCATGACAACGCGCCAGCGCACACCGCCCTCAAAGTTCGGCAAGTTTGGCCTCAAACACCATGGCCGTCATCCCGCACCCTCCTTATTCGCCGTGTGACTTCTTCCTCTTCCCAAAGATGAAAATTCAGCTAAAGGGAAGGAGATTTGAGACGATAGAAGAGATTCAGGCAGAATCGCAGATGGTGCTTGACAGGCTGACAAAGAAAGATTTCCAGGGATGCTTCCAAGCTTGGCAGCGGCGCTGGGATCGTTGTGTTCACTCCCAGGGTAACTACTTCGAGGGTGATGGATGAATTTAATACCTGAGATAAGTGTACATGTTTTTATAGGCGCAGTCTTGAAACTTTCCGATCGCACCTCGTATTTGATTTTCGGAAACGTCACAAAATGTATATCGTTTAATTTCAAACAATATTGTTTCTGTACTGTAAAATATTATATCATAAAACCTCTAAATGCTATTGAAGCTGAAATACGCATTTAGTCATCATTCTTTGCCAGTCTACTAAACCTTCAGATGAGAACAAATCCCTCAAAATCGTTGCTTCCACTGAGTTGTTGCCTTCAGCGTGAGATAAAATGCTAATTCATCATTGCCCAGATCATATTAATCATCTGAAAATGAAACAGTGTCATGCCTTAAAAGGTTATGCGGTTCACATGTAGCCAGAATTATTGGATCCGTGTATTCAGGAGTTTATTGGAGCCTTCTCTGGTAGATATGAAATTTCTGATTGAGAAATCCGAAGCGGTTTTCTGATACGGTAAGAACTTTGAAGTGAGCGACATCTAGTGTTCAAACTTGTTGTTGCTAACTGTCTCCTGGTTGAGCTGTCGCGTATTGTCTCATCAAATATCTTTTCCTGGTTGCTGACAGTGGCTTGTCTGGTGGTAGCCTACCCTCAATGTATCGCTTAAAATGTATATTCAAACATTCCTCCGTCACTACATAAGCCATATACACCCACGTCAAGAGCTGTGAATTTATAGTTGTCGTCTATCAGTGCCAAAATTAGATTGGAAAAATACTTCTTTTGGTTAAAGTACGATGATCTATGCGTCCTGGAGTCTGGATCATGACATGCCGTATAGCATAATTGTGTTTTTTATTATGAATTTTGTTATTATTACAAATTAAAGTAATTATAATTTATTTTTATGTTATGTGCAGCAGTTTTACAAATTGACTTCGTACATGTTATACCTGCTACTTTATTCAGTGAAATCTGTTTCGTATTATTTTAGATGATGTATGTAAACGGAAATATAAACATGTAATGGGATGCTACAAAACATATATGCAAAGTAAGGGCATAGTGGTGATCGTATCGGGAAGCCTCTTATGCCCTGGAAAGATATATAAAAAATATGCCTACCAGGGCAGAAATGAACAATATTTCCACGTTTACAGAAATTTATGAGTCACCTAGTGCATAAAATGATGGAAGAAACCTTTATAGCAAGCGTGCTGGAAAATTTGCTTGACACGAAAAATTCTGAACACACACACAATGAATTCTTTTTAGGTTAGCTGACAAAGAAAAATTTGCCCCTCCAGTTACAGTTGCGGATAAAACAAGAAGTTTGTCATGCATTATCAAAAGCACAATTAAATGCTTTATTGAGTGGGCCTGCTGGAACTTCAACTTTATCTGCAGGTTTACCAAACAATAATTTTCTCTGTATTTACAGGGCAATATTCTTAAAGTAAAGCAGTTATCAGTAGATGCGATTATTCATATTTTCAAGTAAGGCTAATTTTTCTTGTCTTATTATATTACTTTTTAATTATAAACTCTTACTAACCAATAATTACTTATGATTAATTGTTTACTTATGTTTTAAATGCTATTTCATATCAACATTAAGAATAATAATGTAATAATTTTTTAATTAAAATGCAAAACCCTAAAATTTTCACGCAGTTTTTTGTCTACTTTTTTTTTGTAAACTTTGCTTTTTTAGCGAAAAGTTAGGTCTATTTTGTTTATAAGAAAGTTGTAACAGCAAACATATATATACACTTACTTTAAAGCAATCACTAATCGTCAATAGCGGACCCTGATATTCACGTATGTCTACATTTTTTACAAGTTGTGTTTATATAATTGTTAGAAATCAAAACAAATTATTTTGAGTCATTCGAAAGTAAACTTTAACTTCGAGTCATCTTGTAATGTTCTGAATTCCTAGCTGATGCTCAGAGTTATTCCGCGTACACTATAACTCGCTTGTTATTCAATATGTACACATAGTAGCCAGTAAGCAATCATCTTCCTGAACGAGGAGAGTTGGAGGCGCTAGTCCAACAGCAGATCATCTCACTTTAAGTGCCACCAGCACCCCTCTCACCTACGAAATCAGTGTATAATTGTGCCTTCGCCTCACATCCATGTTTGTAATTGAACAAGTCCCGTCGTACTATAACCACTTTCGACATTACACATGGCATGATCTGTAAAATATATACACGTATTTTATGGCCCTCGTATACCTCAGTATCAGTTCTTGTCTAGTCCTCAAAAGAATATTTAACTTGTAAAGTCATTACGTTATTTACCACTCTATATACATGTGGCCTGCTTGATTAGAAACACGATGTGTAAATCTGAAGATTTTTACACGTAGCCTGGGCACTGGAACACAAGGATCACTGCGCAGAAGATTTGACGGTCTGTCTCTGTTCTTCCGTGCTTAATTTATCAGCCACGGCTAATTAGTTTAAGGCAGCGCATATCACAAGTGACAACTCCATATTCATGTAGAATCCCTTCACTTCGGTGGCCAATTTCTTAATCGTCAAGTGGGAAAATCCTCCCGAACATCACGGTGTCGAAGTTATTCACGTTCAGTATTCGAAGCGTCTTAGGTTCTAATCTAGACGCTGATACCGCCCTCCTTGAATGTGTTGTTTTGCTTATCACCTTAACCTCTGCAATAGACTGTGGAATAGTTTTGCTTACAAAAGTAGGTCACGTCCGATTGTTTCCACATGCTACGCGTGTTTCACGCATGAGGCAGTGTGTTCAACGTCCACAAGTGTCACCTTAATTCTAATGCTAACCGCAAACGTGGGTATGAAGTCTGCTTCAGCGTCAGCGTTTGGGCTGGTATCGTCGGTGATATTGTCGTGGTCTCCTGTCTCCTACCTGACAGGCTAACTGATCAACAATATCACGATTTACTGGAAACTGTTCTACCGGAGTTGCTTGAAGATGTGTCTCTAGATGAGAGGCACAGGCTGTGGTTTCAGCACGATAGAGCTCCAGCGCACTATGGGGAAGATGTCCGGCAGCGTTCGAACGCGATATATCCAGGATGGTTGACTGCACGTGAACGGCCGTGTGCAGACCTCATCGGTCTTTGAATCTAATTAAGATGGAGTTTTTCCTGTGGGGACACCTCAAGGAACACGTTTACGCAGTCCCTCCCAGGACTATCAAAGATCTCGTGGCAGGACTTGAAGCAGCTGTGTCAACGGTCGATGTCAACACGTTAAGGCGCGTTCTAGAGTATGCCGTGCCATGGACAGACGCCACTTCGAACACGAACTGTAAATACGAGGCGCCCATCGTTTGATCAATTGATACTCTTCGCCATTCGACGGTGACGTATATCATGGAAACTGAACATTTCGGGACATATGCTGTGTAATATTTTCGAAGTGTTTCTTAACAAGGACTCACACGAATTTCTTTTCCCTCTTTTGTATAATATTGTTCATCTGAATGACATCTGTATTTTATGGTATTTGCCGATTTTTAACTTTCAGTTAAGGTAAATCCGGGAGAGATGCCGCGGCGGGAGAGACGCCGCATTTTCTAATTCGGTGGGTTCCGTTAATTCTATTCCGATGTCAGTACATGTCCTTGTTCAGTGAGCCAAGAGAAATGTTGTGAGTGGACGCAATGAAAATCAGTGCTGTTTTGCGAGAGTTATAACTGATTTTATGCGGTGAGTTTGATAATTTTATGCTCGAAGTTATTTCTATTGTTCATAAGATGTGTCTTTATTAGTTCCAATCGAAGTAACTATGAAATCACGATACAATACAGGTTCCCAGCGTTGCTGGTCTTGACTTTGCACGACGTGGCCGCCATGTTGGTCATTGGGTAAGGCAAGTGGGAGGGCGCGGCGTCTCTCCCTGAAGATAAGGAGAGACGCCGCAAGAAATTAAGGGAGAGATGCCGCACTTAAAAAAATACTGCATCTGATTGAAAAAATCATACATATACAATATAGGGTACTCAAAAATGCCTGGTCTATTGCATTATCTTATATTATTGAGGAAAATTAGTCCAGTGTTGAAAATACCGAGAAAATAATCAACTGCAAGGAGGCAACTGGCTTCTGTCCTCACTGAAACAACCAACATAGAGGAAATGCGAAAGAAGCAAAGAGGAAAAAAGCAAAGGTGAACAGTCCGAGTACTTCAGGTCTACAAGGTTGAAAAACTTAAAAAAAGAAGTTCTAATCAAGAGACCCCTGAAAACTGTAACACCAACAAGTGCTGTGAGTACTGGGAAAACTGTTGCAGAAACTGGCTGCATGAGTTCTGCTCTCCATACAAATTTCATTGACTAACGCTTAGACTCTAAATTCACTGGTTTGCACTTAGACTCCAAGCAACCTCTGGAACATTTTTCTTTCAAGTTACTTGATAATTGAAAATTCATTTGAATATTCTCTAACTTTTCAATTTTAATTGGTATTCACATATTTTCTCCATTTTAATGTTCACATTAATTCATTAGTTTGAATAAAGTTCATCAGTTTTCATGTTCATATGTTTCTTTTTGAATTCAAGGATGTTTTCAAAGAGCGGCATCTCTCCCGGCATGTCCGGGAGAGACGCCGCAAAGGCAACTTTTTTTTATCGCCCTGTATCTCTGAGAATTAATTTGCTTTAGAAATTTTGTTTAAGAATTGGCATAATAGAGGTCTTAAATATAATATCTCTGAATTTTCAGCCGTTTTGACCATTTTCGGATTGAGTTAGAACAAATGTTATAAAAAGTGCGGCATCTCTCCCGGAATTACCTTATATTATAGATTTTCGTTTGACCGTCATGTAAGTTACGGATAAGTACTAATATATATATATATATATATATATATATATATATATATATATATATATATCGCCCGGCAACCATTGCTGTAGATTACAAATAGAAAATTTACTTTCAGGAACGACTCCAGGTTCATTTTTCTATCCAATGGAACAAGCCACTCGTGTTTTAGTTAACGTGACTCCGTACACTCTTTTACCACTGAGCTTCACTTAAGCCCTTATTACATGACCGTATCTAGTAGCTCACACGAGAAATGTTTTCCTGATGACCACTGTGATACCTCTTGACTTAGAAGAATCCAATATGAAACTCTTTTTCATGTTTTCACGGTTACAGGTATGTAGATAGCTGCTTCCTGGGAAGTTGGAACCATGTAGTCTGGTAGATATCGGCCGAAGTTTTAATGGAACTTCTCCACAGGGCTTAACGCCTATGAATGTATCTATCTTTAATGTATTTTATGGTTGAGGTTTGAGGTTCTCACGGTGATAACGATGTCGATTGTCTGAGTGTTCTGGGTAATACAAGATAACTCGGTGTTACATCCCAGAAGACCACAATTGACGTATTTCACATATGTTGCCGATAAGGTACGGTTTTACGCAAAGAGAATTGATAAGTAACTGATGTTTTAAGCGGCTCTCAAAGGTACTAAT
The DNA here is from genome assembly GCF_977971745.1 of Zootermopsis nevadensis. NCBI lineage: Eukaryota > Metazoa > Arthropoda > Insecta > Blattodea > Termopsidae > Zootermopsis > Zootermopsis nevadensis. The sequence goes on along the minus strand of NW_028259134.1, from coordinate 6,627,940 downwards.
TTTTACATTAAATGTAAGTACCGAGTTTAAGAGTGTGTAGACATTATTTATTTCCATATGAAACCGAAGCACACGTTGGTAACCAATTTACAGCAACTAGCCCGGCATTCGTTTGAAGTGATTGAGGAAAGCGACTATTTTTAATTATGTACTGTGCTGAAGTCTTGATATATTTCAAGTTTCCCCTAATTTTTATAATTTGTTATAAAATTAATTTATTACGGGTGTTTTAATTCAAGCTACTGAAGAAGGACGCCTGGCAATTACTTACTTTTACCATCGTTTATGTCCCTGCGTAGCGCCTGTTAAAATCGCGTCGTCCGTCCGTCCGTCTGTCCATACGCATAAAACAAATCGAGACAGGTTAATTTGTATTGTAAACTTTTACTAAAAATTCTCAAGTCACTTCAGGTATTGTTTAAATCGGGCAGTTTGAATAACCACTACGTAGTACTTGAGTTACTTTTGACATAACATCTTGGTTACCATGGTTAATTAATATATTTACAGTTTATACGACGCTTTCAGTAGATCAGACGATATAGAGTCGAATGAGAGGGTAATGGATTGGCGAGGATGTTGAAAGAAGCTGTCGTGGCCTAATTTAGGGTGCTATCCAAGCGACTTCCTGGAGGAGCCGAAGAAAATGACGGAAAACGTTATTCAGGATAGGTGGCCTCCAAGATGACATTTGAACCCAGGACGTTTTAAGTACGAAAGGGTGCTAACCACTCGATCGCGTTACAGTGGTTGAAATGGGACCAACCAGCCAGACACCTCGCCTAAGCAAAGTGTTGTATAACTATGTAGGCGAATCTAATAATGGGGTCACATTAGTACAGAGGGGACCTTATTAAATTACTGAAAGGGGTTTAGTAAGCAAATTGTAGTTGACATTTTAAACTTTATACAGATCCAAGATTTACCATCGCCTACTGTTATGATAAATGCGACAGGAAGTCTGTATCTCATGATATATTTATTGTTAAATCTACAATTATACGCACAGATAGAGTTGGCCAACTGAGGTCAGGAAGCCCGGGCTTTGAAGGGGCAAGGGTCGAATTAATAGGGGGCTATCGTGTTTTGTACATGGGGAAACTTTGCTGGTCTCCATACTCAACTTGCCATATTTATCTCCATATTCCGCTATACTCAACTTTTAATCCACAAGAGTAGTATTCATCTTTAATATTCAATAAATCTTTAGCACTGGTACCTGTTGTTGCTCGATTAGGCTTGACCTTTAAGCTGTGTATAAGGAAGATGCCCTCAACGACCATCATTCGAAGCCGCTCGGGAATACTGACCTCATGCGGGACGACGGGACCCCGTGATACCACAAAAGGGCGTTGACTGCAGACAACTTCCACGGCACTGGCGTCATTCGCAAATATCAAGAATTAAAATGGGCGTTACGTTAATCAGTTGGTTAATTAGATGGATTGTTTAGGGATATCCTAACTGAACATAAAATTTTGAGCTGTCACACTGGCCGCGCAGTCTGAGGCGCGGGCTTTGAGCCGCTTGGACACTGTGATCGTGGGTTCGAATCCCACCCAAGGCATGGATGTTTGTCGGCTTCTTTCTATGTTGTACTGTCCTGTGTACAGAAGAGGCCTTGCGACGGGCTGATCACTCGTCCAAGGAGTCCTACTAAACGTCTATAGATCAAGCCAACGAAAAGTTGGGACCCGTAGATGCTCAAGGCACTGAAGAGCGGGTCGCCTAAGTATCCTACATAAAAGTTGGAGCATGTTTTCACACCTTGGCAAATTTAATTGTACAATCACGACGCTCATACGGAGACCTTTAGATAGCTACAAATGAATTTCTACCGAGATTCGGTTCTCAGGCCTTGCTAATCCAATAATTGCGACCGACGGATACATTTTAATGTAGCGTGCCTTACTCTCTCACTTAATTTAAACCCTCTGTTTACTTCCCCGTTTTGCTTCAGGTATTAATAGTGTTTCACGCTGCCCAACTGTGAATTTATAAATCCTCTGCCAGTATAATTAGACACACAGCTGGAAACCGGAGTCTGCACAAAGGACCCCACGATGTTTCAATTTGTGTTTTTGCTGTAACATGTCACCCTGTTACAAGCTGTCCAACAACTGAATTATCTTGTTCCACATAAACGTATTCATATATGTTTGCGGTTTACCACAATGCGACTCAACCACAAGCCAATGATTACAATGAAGCTGCAGTGCCTCAGTTGTTTTGAAGGCAGAAAGTCTCATGAACTACCGTATCCGTGAATATCGCTGATATTTTCAAAATGTATGTACTGTAACTGCTGTATCATGACGTGTATGTCTTGATACAAGAATGCGGCACAGTGTAATAATATAAGTTTAAGAAATAAATCCTTTGAAAATGTGGCACCATCAGCTATTCTACCTCGGGACTAAAATAATAACTGAAAATGATATTCATAGTGAGATTAAGACCAAATTTAATTCAGGAAATTCTTGCTACAATTCAGGAAATGTCATCTTCTCGTCTCCTGTATTATTATTATTATTAAGTGTTCTGTCTTACGACAGGTCCATTGCTCTGCCCAAAAAGAGCTCTGCAGTTGTCCCTATTCTCGGCTTCTCGCTTTAATTCCTGGAACGTCATCTTCTTTCCTTGTTTAAGGTCGTCGGTTAGCTGTATCAGTCTTCTTCCCAGTCCTCGCTTTCCTTCAACCTGGCCTTCGATGATATCACTCATTAATCCATTCCTTCTCATAATATGTCCCAGCCAGTTAGCTTTCCTTCGTGCAATCGCCTGCAGAATGTTTCTTTGCTCGTTGACTCTCCTCAATACTTCTTCGTTGGTCACTCGATCCGTCCACCTGATCTTCTCTATTCTTCTCCAACACCACATTTCAAAACTCTCCAGGTATTTCTGTTCCTTCTTCCTGAGTGTCCAAGTCTCTGCTCCATACAGCGCGACACTCCATACGTAACACTTCACTAGTTTCTTCCTGTATAACAGTCTAAAATTCAAAAATAAAACTTTGCCCTTTATTTTATGGTTCTGGAACTTGGTCTTTCACTGTAAAGGAATTATATAAATTTAAGGTGTGTGAGAACATTGTCAAGGAGAATATTTGAACCCTATTAATGTTGGTAAAATGAAAGATGGAGAACTGATGGAGTGTGCATTCCACTTTATATTGCTATTAGAACAAGGCAGTAGGGATGAGAATGGTAGGAGGAGATGAGAATTGCATACACTGCTTTAGTAGTATATAACGAAGGGAAAACACCATTAGAAAAAATTGGATGAAAATAGTGAAATCGGTTCTTTAGAGTAATAGGGTGTAGAATGGATTCGGCGTGTTCTAGCGGTGGGCACAGTGATGGACATTTGGGTCATGAAGTTAGGCAAATCGTGTGGCTATGGGAGTAATTAATTTTTTTAAACAATCCACTGCATAGTGGTGTTGGTTGGTCTGCGCTATGGTTTGTATATAATATATGAATATGTTTACAATCTTTTATTCCATGTTTATTTAGGCACACTAGTAACACATAGTGCCGAATATATACATATATGCATCCAAACACACACACACTTACAAAAACGCGGTCGCACGCATACACTTCCAGTATTTAAAGTACGGGCGTCGGATGAGTGGATGACTTTAATGGACTGGAAAGAGTGATGAAGGAAGTAGTTGAGGCCTAATTTGAGGTACTGCCCCGGCAGTTGACGGACAGAGGAACACCACGATCAATCTCAGTTAGTATACTCGGTCCTCCGGGCGAATACGAAGCTGGAGAGCTAACAACTCAACTTCGACGTTCGGTGCAGACGATCCTAACCGTAGACGTTAAACATTATAACAGCGTCTAATTGAAATAGTTGAAGATGTGAGAACTAATGTAAACTCACTTTTTTATTTGTGCTTAGCAAAACGTGTTACTGTTCACTCCACTGTACAGCAAAATACAATTCGATGGAGTTTTTTAGGATCCGAAAATCTAGTTACAAATCGTCCTATGTGTTCCATACTTTAACTCCACTGTAATAATATACCAACTGATAGACTTCAGTGCGTTGGTAGGATTTGAGGTTCTCGTGTCATTAAGTAAGAAGATGGCTGCCTTCTGGATTCCAGCGCCGTGTAGTATGGTAGCAGTCGACGTTTCAGAGATCCTTACTACCTACATGATCAAGTCGATCTTCTGTAGGTTGTATTTCTATAACCAGTTTTGTTAAACTTGTCGAAATATGGAGTGATCCGAATTTAAGTGGGTCCATCACAAATCGAAAGATACTGTGTTTCGACGATCAACGAAGAATGTTTGCGTCCCGTCAGATTAACAGTTTAAGTAGTCATCTGCACATGCAAACAATATTTAGGCGTTTTTTAGCTACCTCAACAAAATTCGGTCCAATCTCTTTGTCATGTAGTTCTAATTTTTGTTCCGTTTATATGCAATTACTCTGAAGTAGAATTAACACAGATTTTGACTTCGTCTACAATAAATTGGAGTAAAAAGACGTGGAACAGGAACACGTAAAATCCTGTAATTTTCAGTTCAGATTAAGTACATGAAACCCTAAGTGTAAATGGTCTTCTGACGAACAAACTTTCCGTGCGCCATGGATTGTATACAGACACAACTGCTTTAGGGCTCTAGTCCGCCCAGAGAATACCCAGGGCATTAAGCAGATACGCCTAACTGAATTTGTGATACCCACCTGTAAGTACAGAACCGACAGACAGGTTCATTTCCTTCGCAGAGGAACTGTCAAACAATAATAATTCCGGGATGTACACTGGAGTCCCGATTATCCGACCTTCGGTTAACCAACATTTCGTTCTATCCGACGTGCTGTGTCGGAATGCTCCATTGTAAGAACACGCAATTTAATATGCGGCGGAAAGAATCACATTCCCCCACTACGCTCCTCCTACATTTTATATTTATGTTGCATTAGTGTACTTTCGATACTGGCTTTGATTATACGAATGTCGTTTTGTTTTTGTTTGTTAACGGAAGTTATTAGTTTCTTATATGCCGAATATGTTTTTTATTAACGCGTCAAGTGAAAAGAGGAAGAAAGTGTTCTGTTAAATACTGTTTTTGTTTGTTAGACTTCGATTGTTACTTCGATACCGTTTAGGTCGGATAATCGAGACTCTCGTCTATTTAGAAATGATGTTAAATTATTTTTATACATCTTTAGGAGCGTGATAACATACTGCAGCAACATGGGTCAGAGCACATGTTGACGTTTTGCGACATCATTAAATGCACAGTAGGATTTGTCTTGTGCTTTCTCTAACGACACAAAATGCAACGCCTCAGAAATGACAACAGTAAACTTAAGAATATCTCAGCTAGCCAAATTACGTTGGAACTCACATATCCGGCACTGGATTACAGATTCGTTATTATTGTACCCCGAACTACAAACACAAATTATCCAATATTGTGGTAATACCACCGAAACGTCATTGTTATTTGTGAGCCACAGATTATTTTGTTTGCTTTTCTCCCACAGAATACCTAAAGTTCTCTGTGGCATCCTATAAATAGGCCTGTATAAGCCAAGCCAATTATTGGATTTTTTCTACAGGAATCCTGTACAGAACGTAGTATTTTGATTTGTTGTAAAAGGGATCTATTAAAAATATTTATTAGCCCTTTGAAACTTTAAGTTCATCTAAATGGTATTTAAAATTGTACTTCCGACGTGAAAATTCAAATCGTCTCTGTTACAAAGTCGTTAATGGTCTTTAGGGAAATAAATAATGTTGAATTTGAGAATAATAGGAAACCTGAAACTCGTTTCGTTTTGAGAAGTTCCTTGTATGCTGAGTTATAAATTCCCATAACGTTTCTACTTGGAACATTGATCGTGTTTCTTAACTTCAGAGTAATTTGACCTCCTTTTCCACGAATCCGACCAGAAGGAAAGGAGTGTCCTGTTTTAAATAAGCTAGACTGGACCGAACTTAACAGGTGTGTTGTCACACAAATCAATTGGGAACTCCTCATGAATACTGAAACCGTCGAGCGCAATTGGTAATAAACTATGTTGTCACGATACTAAAAAAGAGAACTTCCCTAGTTTAATTTCACTCTCATTTGTAGTCATTACATTTCGAAGTAGGAACAACTGATTTATGTTCACTTGTGTTACATATATGTCAAATTAAAGACAATGCTGCCATCAAAATAACAATGTTACGTGGTTTGTAAAATTTATGGGAGGATTATAATAAACACTAGGCATCTAATATGCAAAATATGCTTTCTTAAAACATCATGTTTATTATGTTTAAAAATTCGGAGAGTCTGAAACTGTGTCAAAACAGTTATTTGATATAAGTCGAAGATTACTAATGCATTCCAGTAATTACTTTTCGAGTTTTGTTGAGAGAAAACTCAAAATTTTTGTGTAAGTTTGGAACCGCTGATAATTGCCGCAAATTTTGAAGATTAGACTGTCTGCTGCATCAATAACATCAGAACAACTTATATTTTACATTATCCATAGTTCATCGTTCATTGTCAACCGTCATTTGTTTGATGAATGTTATATCTCGGCCTACATGACGTTTTGGGGTTTGGCCTCGGTCATGTTTTTGTCCTGATTATGGATGCAGCAAGGGCCTCTGAAATGTTGGTACACAGCGTAACAACCGAGAAGACGGCAATATTCGGACTTACCGCCGTGAAAACCTCAAAATCTACTTTATGAATAGTTATCATACACAGTCATTACTCTGAATGTTTATGAGGTCTGCGGTTCTCAGGGCTGCGAAGATGCCATTAGTGGTCTTCTGGACTGTAACACCGCGGAATCTTTAGATTCATTGCCGCATGTTGTACATGCGCTCAGGATAACATATAGTGTTCGGCAATAACCACTAGTTACTGACTAAAAGACTAGAAAAGAAGATAGAGGAAGTGATGGGAGATGACCAATTTGGATTCAGGAGAGGAAGAGGAACCAGAGATGCCATCGGAGTTATGAGAATAATTTCAGAGAGAGTTCTCGATGTCAAGGAAGAAGTATGTGCCTGCTTCATCGACTGGAAGAAGGCTTTCGATCGAGTAAAATGGAAGAAATTAATGAGGATCCTACAGAGAATTGGAATTGATTGGAGAGATAGAAGACTAATCGAAAACCTGTACATGCAGCAAAAAGTCAAAGTGAGACTGGACTCAGGAGACACCAACAGCGTTGAGATAGGTAGAGGTGTAAGACAGGGATGCTGCTTATCACCAATTCTTTTTAACCTGTACGGGTAATGGCTTGCCAAGGAAGCTCTGGAGGGAACAGGAGACTTCAAAATTGGAGGAAGAGTGATAACGACTGTAAAGTATGCAGACGACTTAGTAGTATTGGCGAAGGAAGAGGAGGAATTACAGAACATGATGGACAAGTTAGTGGAAACAGGTAGAGAGTATGGAATGGAAATCAACATTGAAAAATCAAAGGTAATGAGGATAGCACCGAGAGCAGAACCATTGATCGTTGTAATTGGAAACCAACAGATGGAGAATGTGGAGCACTTCAAGTACTTGGGAAGCATAATCACGACGGATGCTCTATGCACCAAGGAGGTTGGCCATGGCCATGACAGCTTTCGCCAAGAAGAGGATACTTCTCACTAGCAAGTTGGACTTGGAGATGAAGAAGAAACTAGTGAAGTGTTACGTATGGAGTGTCGCGCTGTATGGAGCAGAGACTTGGACACTCAGGAAGAAGGAACAGAAATACCTGGAGAGTTTTGAAATGTGGTGTTGGAGAAGAATAGAGAAGATCAGGTGGACGGATCGAGTGACCAACGAAGAAGTATTGAGGAGAGTCAACGAGCCAAGAAACATTCTGCAGGCTATTACACGAAGGAAAGCTAACTGGCTGGGACATATTTTGAGAAGGAATGGAGTGATATCATCGAAGGCCAGGTTGAAGGAAAGCGAGGACTGGAAAGAAGACTGATACAGCTAACCGACGATCTGAAATAAGGAAAGAAGATGAAGTTCCAGGAATTAAAACGAGAAGCTGAGAATAGGGAAAACTGGAGAGCTCTTTTTGGGCAGAACAATGGACGTGTCGTAAGACAGAACACTGAATAATAATAACACTTCAAGAGTTGAAGGGCAACTGACGGATTGTGTTTATTAATCCAGTGGAACTGTATTGAACTGCAACCACCAATAAATATTTTAATTTGGGCTGCGTGACGTTTCGATTATCCGGTATTATCGAAGACAACGATTCTGACCTGGATGCTGAGAGGTAAACCCCCCCTCCAACCCCCATGCAGGCTACCACTCACTACCCATGGCTTTCTCCTCTCTCGCGAAGGCATGTTCCATGGCTCACACGAAACGGCGTCACATTCCAGCAAACCACAAACTGTTTTGAATACAGCGTGTTGACGTCGTGCCATTCTACCGCTAATGTCTACGTCTCTCTTGGTTAAATTTTACCCACCCCCGTCGGCCAACCTTGTCTTTTACCTTAATACGTCGCACTGCAACCATAACCACGGGGACCCACAGACCGACTTTCACATCTTCGAAATTCGTAAAATTAATACTCAATGGGAGATCGCATATGTTTGTCCGACACGCTGCATTCTTCGTCTCTAATAGTACTATTCCGATTTCAATATTTGGTATTGTTATTATAATATCATTAAAGTTGTTGTGCATATTTGCGTATTTTAGTTTTCTGTGTATCGATCCTTATTTTACTTGAATCGTAAATTGAACTACATTTTATCAGAAACGATTTATTGTAAGATTTACGCTGTGAGTCAGTTTTTGAGATGCCCTGCGCCTGACGAAATACAATGACAGGTCAATCAATAATTAACGTCCGCACATTTTGATAACTGCAGGAATGATAATGTCACCGAGGTACTCAAAATCGCAAAGAACGTTTTTATTATTACTTGGCCTGTGCAACTGTTATGAATGGCTTTATTACGGAAACAGTTTCATTGAAATCCATTAAGAAATATAACAGTGGATGTGGCAATTATGGTACAGTAGTGAAGGAGTCCATTGGATTTAAAAAGCCATGGAAAATATAGTAGAGTGGCATTCGTAACGGTTTTTACAGTTTCGTTCTTTGTCAGCCTTAACAAGGGCAAACCCTTACAGATTCAACAGATACATCACAATGACGTATGAAAAGGTCTGTTGTGGTAGAAACTTCAGTGAATGAATGCCATAGGCTACAAAAGACTTTGATCTGAAGTAAAAAATTCGGTTTATTTTTGTACAAAATGCGTTTCCTTTCCTTTGCCCTATTAGTAGCAGGAGAGAATAATAAGCTCCCGGAGATCCGAGTTTGTAGGAAACCTATCGTACCTGATGCGAAGTATTGACTATGTGTTTGCATGGCATGCTGGCGTCTGAACGAAATATACAGAGTAGCAACATATGCACACGCGTACACATATATTCAGCCATGTTTCAGATAGATTAACAGGTAGATAGAGTTAATTATATTTAACTTCCTCAAAATCAGATCCATTTTAATATTATTCTCTTAACATCTTCCCGGCCTTCCTATTAGCCATTTATCCCTTGATTTTCCACACTCACAACTGCTTCTCTCTATGTCCATAAATTAGAGACGCTCTTCAGAAGCACAGCTGGTCAATAAATTTTCATAATTTTATGGAATCCGTAGGTTAATTACCGTGTTCACGAGAGGATGTACTACTTCCTAGTCTAAGCCAGATGAATTCAGCCCACACCCTTCCATCCTGTTTATTTAAGATCAGGTTTAATATTGTCATCGCATCTACGGCAAAGTTTTTCAAGTAGCCTAGATTTTTCCATCTATGTTTTCCGAAGGAGTGACATGATTTTCCCATTCATACTGCATTCCTTTTATTTTACCACCCCAATCACAAATAGTTAAAATTCCTGCCGTTCGTGATGTGAGCTCGGAAACAAATATACATTCTTACAGAAATCGCTTTGTTCCTTCATACTGTTTTCTTTTCGATGGAGGACTACTGTTAAATGTGTAACGCACTGTACTTAATCAGTCGGGTATCTTGAGGGCTGAATACAACAACATTCCGAAAAATAACGTGGGTTGTTTATACTCGAAGGAAGCCTAATAGCGTATATTAAAAAATAAGAAAATTAATTCAGCTCTTCCTGCTTTAACATTGTTGCATCGTGATGAAAAATCAAATTGGTTTTTCTTGAGCTTACAGGCTTAAAAGTATCCTCTCGCTCGAATGGACAACATTTACGCTCTTAGCATTTTCATTATTTAAAACTATGAATAGGCCTACGAGTTAAACTTTTTTCCACTGACTCATATTTAATGTCAGTTGTTGGTTATGGAATCAACGACAAAATGAACAACTGTAAATGAATTTCAAGAAAGATAAGACATGTACATATACGCCTGTTGGATACATGGCGTCTGTAGTTTTATGTAGCCCTTACACACATCAATTTATCCTATTTTGATATTTTGGTAATAATTTCAAGTTGGTGGATAAATATGTCAGGTGAAAGTAAATGTAGTTATGTAATTTAGTTTGTAATGAAATTTATATTTAAGTTTTTAGTTAGTTGAATTTAGTTTGTAATATAATGTAAAGAATGTAATTTTGTTGATACGTGGCATGAAATGATTTATGATTAAAGTAAATGTAGCTAAGGGCGGGAAGCTTACAGCAATGCAGCTGGTAATAAGATGTTAGTAACCGACATTTTATGAGTCTGTAAAATACAGTATCATTATTACTGTAGCTTTTTAGCAGCCCAGCCAGGTTTTGTAAACATTCAGAACGACACGCAGTTCTCAGAGTATCGAATAAGGTTGTATTTTATCCATATTACTTAAACAGTGGCCACGCCATTAGCCCGAAGGCTAGAATTTCTTTACACAAAATTATGCGATAGGCTGTGCAAAATCTTCTTAATCATGCAACTGTGGTAATTGTGTTGAAGCTCATTTTGTATCCTTCTGTTGATAAGGAAGAAGAGATCTGTCTTCTTTTGATCATACCTGCGATATGATCTATAATATTTTGTTACTATCACATTATCGAGGATGGGTGTGGAAGAAATGTATTCTACTTCTATATAGCTTGACAGCCTGTACTCAAAGAAAAATGTGATGCAACAGCACGATTTTCTTTTATCATTATCATAAAGACCTAAATATTTATCGGTGTGTGTGCAAAAACGACATTTCTAGGTAAAATCAAATACACGTTACCCGTATATAATTTCAAAACCCCTGAAGTCTGTTTGCAGAACATCCCATGAAATTTCTACCAAACGTAGTGTGGTTGTCTACTGACTTGTTCCGAGTGAAATATTTTGTATTGACGTCGATCGAAATCTCAGTCGTTGAGTACTTTTGATGGCAAAACGAATAAACGCGTATGTGGAATGAAATACATTTCAAATTAGTGATTTTGTTACGTAAGGAAGGCATTCTATTCAACTTTAACATACGTTTTGACATAACGTATGTACTTGATCGGCTCTCTGTTCGAAATGACCTGCATTGGCTATGCACAAGTGAACTACTTTTAAAACAACACGTGTTGCTTCCCGTAGGCTTTAATAATTTTTCCTTACGAGAGCTGCACTGATTATAATGCGCGGCAAGAACACACGATGTCTGCAAATTTTCCTGCCATACCAAACCCTTATCGTATCCCCACAAACAGAAACCAAGGGATGTTAAGTCTGGCGAACGAAATAGTCAGATGTGTGGACCTCCACGACCAATCCAGCGATTTACGTAGAACAGATTTAAATACCCGGTTATCCGACCTAGGCGGGACCGAAGGACGGTGGGAGAATCGGGAATGTCAATAATACGGCAGACTAATGAGAAATATAAGAGTAAATATCAACTAAATTGCGAAGAAAATACGAAAACACAAACAAAGATAGCATTTAACATAATGTAAATTTGTATATGAAATAGTTTATTTTTCCAAAGTAATTAACCCTTTGAAGCCGAAGCTCGTCTGAATATTATTTATGAATTCAGTCCGTACCGCGAAGAAAACACTACACCTCACCATTACGAAAATCAGCTGGTTAACCCTTTGAAGCCGAAGCTCGTCTTCATAATATTTACGAATCCGGACCGTACCGCGAAAAAAACACTTCACTTAACCATTAGAAGTCGAATCAGGCGATACCACATAAGATTTAACAAAAGAACATCCCGGTCAAAGCCTTAATAATGGAGGTTTGCTTCTGACCCTCCTTTCTTTTATTTGCCTCTAGGTCACGCCAACTCCTGCATGGCAGCAGTCTGAAGCAGCTGTGTACATAAAATGCTGAAAGTGCGTTGTGGGGGGAGTGTGATTTATTTTGCTACATCTTATGTTGATGGTTGATAAAATGGAGCGTTCCGACACAGCACGTCGGATGAAACGGAACATCGGAAAGCCGAAGGTCATTGAATCAGAACTCTGCTGTGCTGTATGGTATACGGAACTATGTGAGGTGGAGCGCCGTCGTGTTGCTGCCACGTGTTTAATATGGCTAAGAGTGAAACGTCTTCGAAGGAAGTGACTGCTGGTCCTGTAGGAAATGCCGGTTGTAGGCTACTGTCAAACGTTCCGTAAGAATACGTAGCTTAGATAATTGTTCGTCGATAAGACCACAACACACGTTCATCAGAAAGCGTTGTTAAATAACTTTTGGTACGCATCGGTTATACTTTCGACCATTACATGTATAGATAACATTTTTTACTCAAAATGAACCGTCGAAGAGCCATCCGGTGTTGTCAGACAATTAGCGGAACATTCTGTAGATTCTGTAGATTCTTTTCCAATCGTGTATTGATATAAAACATGAACTCGTTACTTTTAATGAATAATGCAAATTGTACTTGTTCTTCAAAACGCCGACGTAAATAACCAAACGTAACAACCGTGACGTTGTGTGGGTAATAAATTTAGGATATCCGTAATGACGAACTAAGTCACCTCGAATTGTGTGAACAATGAAATTTTGGAGTCTGCGATTGTCTGGTCTTGTTGTTTGGATGGAGACAAGTAACATACACCGACTTTTAATGGGAAATTATCTACTTCAAGTACCTAGAGGTGGGAGAATAATTTAGAATGTATTTTAAGTAGAGCGGCCGTCGTATGAGGTCGACTGAACTCCTATAAAAGGAAAGCGAGTAGGATATAAGTTTCGCGCGGCGGTATGCGAAGATGGCTGTCTGTCGTCTGTATTTTAGTGCCGTGTAGTCTGAATGAAGTTTACCAACATTTCAGAGGCCCTTGCTGCTTCCATCATCACTTATCACCCTGATGATGGAGGCAGCAAGGACAATTGAAACGCTGGTAAACTTCTGCTAGAATCACGGCGCTATAACCCAGAAGACATTCATCTTCAAAAGAAATACAGTTATTGACTAGCTGAGCGACAGCTGGCTTCTCAACAACAATTTTGCTCCATAAATCTTCTGTATAGCCTACTTGTTCATTATGCCTGCTGATCTATCGCATGATTGATTTGGTGTAGGCTACCTGATTTACGTTCATTTCTCTTTTTATTACAGGTAAGTACAGTTCCTACCACGCCACTACAATCACACTGCACCAGTGAGGAGAATTCTTGTGATTTATCACTTCTGACATGGAGGTTGGTATGACGTAACATTGTTTGTAGTATTCCATTTAGGAATCATCGTGTTTGAATCCCAGTAGGATTACCTTCTCACCATTCACCATCATCTTTTCATCTATGATGATGTAATATCGACAAGAAATAATACTGTCTTGTGAAAAAAGTTAATTCGATCTTTATGGTAAATCATATTTTTAATTTTTCAATTCTTCAGCTAAAATTTTATTTAATATTTTGTGTCTCAGTAACGGCTTGTACTACCAACATTTGAGTTCCGAAACGTGATTTGCAACAACTTAAATATTTCCGTATTTTTCATAACCCCGGACCAATGGGACATCCCGATAGCAAATCTTTTGATTTTGCCACATATTGGATTCGTAACAATTCAACTCATAACATATTAACTTTAATTCAAATGCTCAGTCTGTGTTAAAATATTTCGTACTTTAAATCATATCTATAAACAATTTAAATTTTCTGGTCATTCACATTTGTGATACAGGAGAATTAGAATTTACCATCAACTCAAAACAAAAGAACGGCTCTCGGGACTTTACTTGTTATATAACACTCGATTTTAGTAGTGTTTTGAAAAGTGAGTCAATGACACTATGGCAAGTATCGTTAAGTAAGTACAGAGCATTTCTGACATCCGAATCACAAATGTTAGAAATATTTAAAACAAAATATAATTAAGTGTTATTTGGACTGTGTGTTTCGAAATTCAGGCAAGTTTACTTCATATTCTCACGGTCTGTTTATTTAAGATAACTTTAAATATTATGTGTAATATTTGTATCGTCCTAACCACACATACGTCTCTCGTGTGAGCACTTTCCGTCACTTTTTGAAGTAAAAATTTTACATGTCTCATTTCCCTCATACATGCTACATGTCCCGCTCAATCATTCCTGATTACCCTAATTATAATATTTGCAAAAGAAACAAATTATGAAGATCTTCACTGTGCAGTTCCTAAAAATGTCCAGAATTCTTTATTTATTGTTGTACATCCGTTGTGTAATTCTGTTTGTCAATTTCTAGATATTTTGTTTGTGCCTATCTTTCTTGTTGTATTGTACAATTTATGTGGTTACCGGTAAGTTTACCCGGTGTGCATTGTGTGCTACATTTATTAACTTGTCCTTCTAATTGTGGTATAATACGGTTGTTTTACACGGTCTATTTCCGAGCGTTACGCTGGAACGTACTACAGATTGTGCTGCTTGCTAATACAGTTGGTTTGGTCAAACTATGTCTTCTTCCTCAACCTGTTGCTTTGTATGGCAACTATAAGCTGCCCGAGTGTTTTATAATTGTTATTATTATAGTGGACAAACTTCTGGTGAAGTTTGTGTGGCCGTGTGTTCGTGAACTGCTTAATCGTTATATGTCACCAGTCTTCATATCAAAGAAAGGAGGAATATATTTCAACCCGAAACGTCTTTACAGTGTCACCGACTGACAGTCCTCACATTTGTTTCTGAAGAAAAAGTCACGGTGGTCTATTTATTGGACCTACTAATGTATTCATATTTTAAAATGCATTGATTGTGTCTGGTTAGTTAATGAGTCTGCAGTAAAGATGTGTTCGCTTTAAATTAGTCTCACTGCAGTGTAAAAACAAATGTCAGTTTAATCAAAATTCTGGCATTAACTTTCCATTTACAGAATCGCTGGTCAGACTGTTTATGACAGGGTGAGGTTTATATCATAGCAGGAAAATTGTCCATTGGTTAAAATACATACTGCATGAGATTGTCTGTATGTGGGCAACTGTGCCAAAAATAGAGACAGTGCCTAATTCTAATCAAGTAAGAGGCCCTGCCAACGGTATAATAAACACGAATTAATTATGTTACGAATGAATAAGCGTTAATTATGGATATGGTAACAAAAGCAGTGTGGACCTCAGCTGTAGTACCAAAAACGTAATTGAAGGGTTTTATTAGAATTTCGGCGTGTAGCAAACGTGATTAAAACTTTGATTACTACTGGTACCTATTTGTGTCTGGTATGAATGAACCTGAGATAGCACGCTTCGCTGTTCAGCTACTCAACGACGGAGACGAAGTCATTTGATACACCAGAGAAAATGTGTCCGATGAGATAGATTTTATTGACAGCCGTGTATTTGGTGAAAACTAACGCTGATGTAGTATCATAATTTCAGAGAGCCGGTCAGAAAACATCTGATAATTTTAGTGATTGATTCTGGAAGGTGGCCCTAATGGACAGAAATTACATGGACGGAAACCTATCTTACATTCAAGATAGTGAAATCATGTCCATTGTATATTCATTCGAGATAATGAAATGGGACAAGAAATAGGAGACACCCCTATCAAACTTATATGGATTCTGGTTAAGGACGTTATTTCTGACCATACGATCTGCAAACCCCGCTTATTCCACCTTTCTTAAATTATTCAGGTGCATCGTGTACATCTCAATTGTTTTAATCAAGTTTTATTTAACGACGCTGTCAATTTCTCAGACTATATAGCATCGAATGATAGGAGTATTGATGACTGATGATTTGGAAGGGATGTGGCCGATTTTAAGGTATTATTCCACCTTTTCTCTGGAGGGTCTGTAGACAACCTGTCACTTTTCTCGGTCTCTGGTCTAAGATATTAATCCAGGGTCTTCTGAATACGAAAGTGAAGTGGTAATCTCTCAGTTCCAAGAAAATTGTGCTTAGCTCTAGCAGTTTTAACCAGGAACCTTTTACCTGTATCTCGGTTGTCTGATGAGTTACGTAAGTTAGTACGAAAATTAGCAAGTGTATTTGGCAGGATATTTACATGTGAGCATACGTTTTCATGCACAAAACAAAACGGATATATGTTTCGGTCAAGAAACACTGTTGCCCACTTGCATTATCTGATGGGAATTGACATTTTAAACATATAACCAAATTATAATTATCTTGCGGAGTAATGGCAGGCCAGAGTTTTGCAAAACGAGGTGCGATCGGAAAGTTTCAAGACTGCGCGTATAAAAACCCGTACACTTATCTCAGGTATTAAATTCATCCATCACCCTCGAAGTAGTTCCCCTGGGAGTGAACACAACGATCCCAGCGCCGCTGCCAAGCCTGGAAGCATCCCTGGAAATCTTTCTTTGTCAGCCTGTCAAGCACCATCTGCAATTCTGTCTGAATCTCTTGCCAAAGACTCGCCAACACGGCTACGGAAACCTATGAAATGCTAAAGCAAGCATTTGGGGAGTCCGCAATGGGTCGTGAACAAACTTTTGTGTGGCATTCACGTTTTAAAAATGGCCGAACCTCTGTCGATGATGACGAGCGTTCTGGACGACCATCTACGAGCACAACGCCCGAAAATGTTACGAAGATTCGGCAGGCCATTCACGAAGATCGACGTCGTACCATCAACGACTTGTGCAACATTGTTGGGATAGGCTATGGGACCTGTCAGCTGATTCTAAAGGACGGAAGCGGCCGTCAAAGTGGCGCAACCACAACTGGCTG
This sequence comes from Zootermopsis nevadensis, assembly GCF_977971745.1. Taxonomy (NCBI): domain Eukaryota; kingdom Metazoa; phylum Arthropoda; class Insecta; order Blattodea; family Termopsidae; genus Zootermopsis; species Zootermopsis nevadensis. The sequence continues at coordinate 6,610,819 of NW_028259134.1, read as the reverse complement.
CTGCATCCTGACAACGCGCCAGCGCACACCGCCCTCAAAGTTCTGCAGTTTTTGGCCTCAAACACCATGGCCGTCATCCCGCATCCTCCTTATTCGCCGGATTTAGCTCCGTGTGACTTCTTCCTCTTCCCAAAGATGAAAATTCAGCTAAAGGGAAGGAGATTTGAGACGATAGAAGAGATTCAGACAGAATCGCAGATGGTGCTTGACAGGCTGACAAAGAAAGATTTCCAGGGATGCTTCCAGGCTTGGCAGCGGCGCTGGGATCGTTGTGTTCACTCCCAGGGGAACTACTTCGATGGTGATGGATGAATTTAATACCTGAGATAAGTGTACGGGTTTTTATACGCGCAGTCTTAAAACTTTCCGATCGCACCTCGTATGGTACCTTTAGGCTATTTTTATTGTGATGTTCAGTATATACTACCTTTCTCTGTGACTTGCATGCCTAATAGGTTGATTACCCCTGCTCTAAAACAACTGTCACCATATTGTCGAAAATACACGGCTTAAACTACAATGACTGTTCGTTTTTCGAACATTTTATAATCGTGATGTGAAATAATTAAGAATGCATTATCAAAATGTATTCCACTGTTTTAATATAGGCTACAACATCCTCCCCTTTCTCTTGTAGTTTATTCCGTATCTTATATACATATCTATTCTCTGTTAACTAAGAAATGAACACCAATCTGTACATTACAACGAGGATCGCACGATAGGTGGTTCTGACGATTTCTTCAAATAAGGATAGGGAGAAGCCGCTGAGATTCGTTGCGTTCACTGCAAGGAGCATCCTTAAGAACAGTTAGTTGGTTCATAGTCGACCTGTCAAGTATAAATCGTAGCAAGGGGGCTGTTCTAGTTGAATTTAGAATAAAGAGCAAATACTAATTAATCTCAGGCAGGTTGAACGTACATTACGAGTTGTCGCATTTAGGATAAGTTACTTTTTGTACCTTCTTTTATTATTTAACCTACTTGCTCACCGAAACTCCTGTTTGCAATCATAATTTATATTATACTTGCGTTTCAGTCCTATTTTCCCATAATCAGTGACGTTAATAAAAGCAGTTTGGTTCATCTACGTAAATAAGTGAACCAACCATGAATTAAATTACTGATATCTGTGAGATTTCAGGTTCTCATGGCTGCGAGTATGAAGATCACTGACAATTGGGTTGTTGCTCCGTGTAGCGTGGCAGAAGTTTACCGACTTTTCAGAAGTCCTTGCTGCCTCCGTCATCAAGACTTATCGCCCTGATTATGAAGGCAGCAAGAACCTCTCAGGAATCTGTAAACTTCTACCAGACCACACGTTGCAACAACACATACGACAGTCATATAGTGATTGATAAGTTGTTGCAGGCGTTAGACTGTTTTACTACGTTCACACAGTGTTCGTAATATCAGTGACCTGCCATACGCTGACTGCCAAGGCCCATTACAGACTATAAAAGTACGGAATCAGTAAGTAACATCAGTGAAATTACTCTAAAAATGCTGTACATGATCAAGCCGTGGAAGTTCACAACGGTCTATAAGTTCATGGGCTGTTTAACATGGACTGGAAAAGATTGCGGACGAATTGGTTATAGCACATGTCGCCATTTGCCTTACATGGTTTAGAGAAACTGCTCTATATTAAGTTACTGTTTTCGACGAGAACTATTGTGCAAGAAATTACTGAAAGAGTTCAAGAAATCCACACAAGTCTTGAAGATTTGTGTGGATTTCTGTTGTGTTCTGGATGTGGTTGTTTAAAATATTATCTCTTCCTTGCGCTGGCTGTACACGACGTATCTGTATCTGAGCTGCTTAGCAACGTGGTGAGAATGTTTGCTTTTTTTTTACACCTGATGGGATGTCTTCCAAGAAATTAAGGGAACTCACATCCTTCTGAATATGAAGCAGCATTGCTAGTCACTGAACCGCTATTTTCGGTACTCGGTGATTTCCCTGTTGCAAGTTTGTTTGCTTATTTTTGATAGCTTTTTCTGCAATTCACAGTATTTCAGCCTAAACTTCCCTTTTCTCATCCCTTTGGCTGTTTGGTGATTATGGAAAACTTATTAACAAAATGATAACTAGAAACACAGATCTGGCGCTTAGGTATGTTAATTTTCATTATGCATTCACAGTGCCTGACTCAGCAGGTTACGTAATGTGTGTGTCAGTGCATTAGTGCTGATAGATACGGACCGAGGGTAAAGAGAGATGATGTTTGATAAGATTAATTAGGGTCTGTGTTGTACCAGGAGAATCAATTAGGGACACCTGGCGAATTGTCAAGATGTCAAGATAGCTTTTAACGAGGAAGGGCTGTTTTGCTTAAAGTTGCGATGGTGTGCAGCGACTGCTCTACTAGCTACATGTCAGTTGCTTAGCTTCTGTTCGTACGTCAGTCAGCGGATTATTAAAGACGAAATTTGTTACTTAATGACACTAGTAATCGGCAATGAACACTCCGTAAATTGTAAAAAAACTGTTAAAACAAAATCCATTCAACTGTAAAAATTTAACCCACTACTGAACTGAAGATACAATAGTCAGATATAGGCTCCAGACCTTAAGGAGTTCCGTGGAAGCTTGTTCGAGGGAATTGCGTTGTATAATTAGCGTTACATAAAATGATAACTGTCAACACAGCTAGTCTTATATGTGTTATTACACTTCTGTTACTTGTTTTAATGGCATTGTGTCATATCCAAGTTATGCTTAAGTACACTTTATTCAAAAACAAAAGGTAACCATGCTTAATATTTCATACAGTCGATGAACTTCATTACTTAGATCGCAACCCTGCTGAGCGCTATCGTCTTTCACTCTATCCGTCCGTATGCATTAACTCACTCACTCACTCACTGTATGGTGCGGGATGTTCCTTGTAAATACGATTATATACTCGACTTGTCAAAGAATAACCAGCTTTCTTTATGGAACCAGAAGGTTCATCACCGTGTTCACAAAGCCCGCCACCCGACTCTATCCTGAGCTAGCTGCATCCAGTACGCTCCATCGATTCCTATCTAAGGACTTTCTTAAAGTTATCCTCCCACCTACGTCCAAGTCTTCCCAGCGGTCTCCTCCATTCAGGCCTTCCTACCAGTGCCCTGTACACATCCCTTCCTCCCCCCCCCCCCCATGCGTGTCATCCTCCTAGATTTAATCACCCTAACAATTTCATATGAGAAATGCATGCCGTGAAGCTCATCATTATGCAATTTTCTCCATGATCCGTCTTCCTGCCTTTTGGGTCCAAACGTCTTCCTCAGCACTCTGTTCTCAAAGACTCCTCAAAGTGAGAGACTAAGTTTCGCGCCCATAAAGCGCAACAAGCAAAGTTGCATTTTTTTTTATATTTTGACCTTTATTTTTTATATGTGACGGCAGAACAAACGATTTTGGACTGAATTATAGCAAGCATTCCCTTAATTTAATCTGCTCTTGATTTCATCATGAGTGTCATTTTGACTTGTTAGTGTCTCTCCCAAATACTTGAATTTGTTCACATTCTCGAACAGTTCATTAGCTGCCTTTATATTCTGGTTCCATCCTCAATTATCTTGTCGAGACATGATCATATACTTTGTCTTTTTGGTATGCATGAAAAAACATACAAAAAGAAATAAAATTTCAGTTGCATTTTACATTTCAAAATTTTTCGAAAAATTATTCAACAGTTTCAGTGTCAGTTTACATTGCACAATTCTAACGACTATTTACGTGACAGGACTATATTTGTTTGCGAAGGTATAGGCTAATATGTTTACAGTAAGTATAAATCGTTCTGCTCATGTCAGTAGAACAACGTTTCAATTAAAAACGAGATTTGAAAGGAATTCTGTGCAGAGTACTCAGACGTTCCAAGGTGTTCCTCACGCCACTTCCGATCGCTGTGATGGCAGCACGGGTTTCTTCGGGCGGGGGCGGGGGGGTGAAGGGCTACTGATAGATGACAGTACTTTCAGCTGATAGACAAGACAGATCGATAGTACACAGTCCGCTTATAGATGGCAGTATAAACAGTTCGTAATGCTGCTGATGACAGCAAGATTAAGTCACATAGAAACCGATAGATGGCATCATGATGGGTAATGATTTCATCAAAGATGATAGTCATCGCACCGATCTAGCATCCGTTACGATAGTGTTAGCGATTGTAGACAATTAACAGATAAGAGTTCGGACGTCCACATAAAATTTCTTGACAATTCGTGTAGCTCTTCTCGAGATACAGAAGTACATCAGGTCGATGAGGAAATCACAGATAAACCTACTGCCACCTTACGACTTTGAACACCCGTCACGCTAATTCTACAGATTGTAGGAAAAAAAATTCTAGCCTCCGCTGGAGTAATGTCGATATTAGATTTTATCAAAATCCGTTTAGTTGTCCTGATGTTATATTTAAGAAAGAATAGTTCTATGACCACTGATTTCTGGCAGCAGGAGCCCTGCTCAAAGACGAGGTAGCCAGCAGACGGACAGAACCTGCCCTTAGAGTGTAAAAAACGTCTGGAAACAAAAGTAAGTCTTCAAGTTCAAGTCAACTTTGAAGCATGTATACAGAAAGTTATATATTTGTGTATATGTAATAATCTTCCAATGCAGGGGTACTCAACCTTTTTCGCTAGCGTGCCACTAATTCTAATTTAACATATTAAATGTACCAGTAACCAAATGCATTCAAGGAAAAGTGTTATTTATGTTAATATTAACTTTTGATTTTCTTACTTAGTTCGCGCACCACTCAACATTGGCTCGCGTACCACCAATGGTACTCGTGACATAGGTTGAGAAACACTATTTTAGTGTGTATAATACAAATGATCTTCAGTGCAGTATAGCATTACATTTCTCATTCATACAGTAAAACTTCAAGTTTTGATTTATTGCCAGTATGAATAAATGTAAGTTAATAGTGAATATTTGCAAGTACATCAAATGTTTCTTTATTATAGGGGAGGGTTCGTTGCAATCTGCACGATATAGTTTGATGGTGCGTTTTTACTACCATGGATAATCTAAAAATGAATAAGCTTTATGTCAGACATTTCTCTTTATGCCTAACGCACCTGTTATGTGTTGTATACTGTGTGCCATTACTGTTTTGTTTTGTTAAGGTGTAAGGCACTTAAGTTGTGTAAGTATGCTCTGTTTCAGGCCTATACGCAAAATTGCTAAGGTGTATATGTAAGAACAATAGCTGCTGTTTCTATTCGCTTGATATTCCTGATTCTTCATCAGCAATGGAATTCGTAAATGTTATGTATTTTCCCTCCTGCTTATCTGTGTAGTAATTTCTTAAATATCTGTTAAGTGAACATTAAGAAAACATGGAATGCAGAATAATAAAACTAGTGTGCAGACCTTGTGCAGTTCAAAATGCATTACATCTTACCACTGCATTTCTAAAATATGTTACTGTATTTAGTTTATCCTGATCAGTGTAATTGATTCAATTTCTACCAAATAAATAATTATTCCCTTTAGAAATTTAATATACGTGAGAAACTATATAATTATTTATACAATTAAGCCTTAAAAGCACGCAGGTCCATAGGCAAGTCAAACAAATACTGCATATATACATTTGTTTCGCCCCAGGAACAATAATTACATCGGCACACATGTTTAGTAGTTAAAATGTAATTTATACAGCTCTAGAGGTAAATTATAATTTAACTTACCAGTCATTTGCCAGTGTAAGCTATTTATTTGTAATTTGCCTCTACATTACTTAAAATTCTGGACTGCTTTTGCATATGGTACTTCACTTCGTGTTGACAGCCAACCTTCCTTGGACTTCAACGTGATCACAACAGTGGTTGTTGACCACAGTCACAATTCCGGGCAGGTCACCACTTAACGAAATAGTTTGAGACATTTTTTCACGAAGTTTCGCACATAAGTTTACTTCACTGAGAAAGTGTTCGTCGACATTAGGAGCTGTATTTCAGTTAATCCAGTAGCATATCGTATGTCGAAGAAATAGGTTATTATTAACTGCTCTGCGGTTTGGTACTATTTCGGTCTGTAAAATTCCTGATGCCTTAAGATACAAATTTTGAGACTGAAACAAATAAAACCAGCAAACTTTGTCATTAAATATCAGAAAATGTAAAATTTTGTGCAACATTTCAGAGTTGTTTATGTTCTTTGACTGACTACTGGACTACATGTCTGAAACACAAACTAATCAACCAATTCCTTTCCACATGGTGCGGCCTCCGGATATCGACGGTGGCTGCGAATACATCTGATAATCAGTCGCGAACAGTCGGAAAGGGACAGTACTTCGTCTTGGGTGTTGGGCTAACATGGAATTGCTGTAAAACATTCTGTGGTAATGTGTAGCCCAGTGTCTAGTACGTGAGATGGGAGAAATGAGATTTGTATCGAAAATTTGGTCCGAAAAGCAGACGGGAGACGGTCCAGTTGAAAGACTGAGGTGTAACAACCCAGCTTCCTACCCGAGGTGGTTTCTGACATGAGAAGAATTTATTTATCACTAAACTAACTAGATGGCTTACCGAACCCGAAAGTTCATCACCGAATTAACCAAAGCCCTCCACCGGACCCTGTCCTGGGCCAACAAAATCCAGTTTCCTTCAACTCCTATCTCCCACAGATCCTGCCTGAGATTATCCTCCCATCTACGTCTAGGTCTCCCCAGTGGTCTCTTCCTCTCAGGCCTCCCAACCAACATCCGGTGCACACCTCTTGTTCCATTCATGCGCGCTACATTCCCCGTCCATCTTATCCTTCTCGACTTAATCGCCCTGACAATATTGGGGGAGGGGTACAGATTTTTAAGCTAATCATTATGCAGTTTTCTCCACCCCCCATCGTCTTCCCTCTTAGGCCCAAATATCCTCCTGTTCTCAAACACCTGCAATCTGTGTTCCTCCCTCAGAGTGAGAGACCATGTTTCACACCCATACAAAACAACAGAATTTATTTATAATGGCAAAAATTATTTTATTTAATTTGTATTTATTCTGTGTTTTCTCTTTCCTTAATTTTGTTCTTATCATTTCACACATTGTATTTCCTACTCACAAGGTTATAGCTCCCCTTCCAATCTTGTCAAGGCTGCAGTCCCAACCCTCTTCCTCCGTTCATTGTTACCCTTGCTCTGTCTACCCTAATTCCCTGCCCCCAACTCCCACTTTCACTTCACAAATTCATTGTTCCGGACAAGATTCTGCCTTGTCCGAGCAGCTTCTATATCTAACCCCATTTCTTCACTCGCTACTGACTCATTGTTTTGATGATGTTGTAAGAACCTCTGAGAAGTTTTTCTTAATTTTCCATCAGATTATACTACGCGACTTCTCACAGGACCGTCTTCAAAGTGGAATAAATGCATTTTGCTGTCAGTGAACGTTCGTTAGATGTTATTACTAAAGTAAACTTTTTAGTTAAATACATTTCACAGACTATACACTTGGATCTTTTCTTTTGTTCAATTAACCGAAAACACGTTTTGTATTCATGAATAATAATATTACGCTAGCGCAAGCAAAATAACCTTGATATATAAACTCAGATTAAAAAAACATATTCGCACCTACGACTGAAACTTCCAGTCCTAATAGGTGGACACCCTACCTGGAGCCTTGGAAGGGGCTGTGCAGTGCACGATGCTGTCCGTGATTAAGTCTCGATAGTAACAGATTATGGAGCTTTGCAAGAAAAGCAGGAGTATCGTGAAGATATCTGTCTTCTGGGTCGTTGCGCCGTGTAGTCTAATAGAATATTACCGACGTTTCAGAGGTCCTAATTGCCGCCATCATCAGGCCATTGTGATAACACGAATGTAATTTTGTGATTGAATAATGCGAGGAAAGTTACTCTGCAGGTCAGTGCCAACGAACCAACCAAAACAGGGCGGAGTCCTGGGCAAGCACGAGTCATCGTTCCTTGCTGCGTATCACCATTCCTGCGTAAGACACGCACTCAAGGAAATGGTAAACAGTGCCTCATTAGACCCTGGTATTTGCCTTACAAGTGAGAAAACGCGCGGAAAACCTGTCAGGGTAGCCGAATAATCAGACCTCGTACCGACTTCGCCGTCTTTACAGGGATGGCCTCGGCTGACCTCCTTATCATCAGACCGCCTCGGTGGCCCGTCTGTGGGTGACCTGAGTCAACCCTTGATCAGTGCAAGTAAGTTCCAAGTTGCCGAAGTAAGGGTTTCCCCGCACCAGCTAACGTTGAGTTGAAGCTCTCAGTCAGTGCCTTGGTGTGGTCAGCGATGAATGGAATCCCCAAATCCTCGTGAACTTGCGTGTTACTAACGTACCAAGGAGAGTTAGCCGCAATACGAAGATACTTGGATTGTAGCACTTGGAGCTTCCGGAAGTGGCTACCGGCAGCTGACCTCCAGATCGGGCATGGGTAATCCATCAGGACGGATGAGCTTCTTGTAGGGCAGTACACCGTTTCTGACGGATAAGCCACTTCTGTTAAGGAGGGGACCATGCACGCCTAGTAATTACGCAGCCCTTTCCCACCTGGTTAACGTGCGCCGACTAGGTAAGCCTGGTGTCAAGGGTGAACCCAAGATACCGCGCTGTTTTGACCCACTGTATCGGCTGTCCGAAAAATTGCACTGCCCTGGGCTTTTGGATGCGTCGCGCTTCCTTAACGAAGAGAGCCGCGGTGCTCTTCGAGACGTTGATAGTAATCCTCGAAGCCTGCAGCCAGAGCTCGAGTCTACCGAGGTAGATAATCGACGGAAAGCGATGGGCTACGGTATGTTGCTACGAGAGCCGTGTCATCCTCGTACTGCGCTAGCTCGCCTTGGCGGAAGGGTGTAGGTATATCGTTCACATACAGACTGAAGAGCACAGGGGAGATACGTTCACTCTGATCCTCTCCGGCCCGCATGGGTAGTGTGGGTCCTATCCCGGCTTTAGTTGGACACCACGCGAGCGGGTTTCTATGCCGGTGGGAAGTACTTCCTGCCGAGGAATGCGTTAAACATTTTCGTGAGAAAGGTTGCCTTGGTAGATGTCTTAGGACCCTGTTCGGAATACCGTTCAGAGTTGAAGCCTTGCCAACCTTGAATCCCTGGATGGCCAGAAGGACCTCTGAAGAACTGGTTAATTTCGCCCTATTTGCGAGGGCATACGAGTATGCGCGCGACGCCTCGTTAACCATGTCAATAACTGCCGGGTCCGACGGGTCGTCTATCGTCTGAAACTGGACTTGCAGACTTTCGGTCAGGGCTTCCGTTTTTTTTTTGTTTTTTTTTTTCGGAGTCGAGCTAGTCCTCCCGGCACATGCAAAGGGGGCGACGGAGTGGGAATTTGCATTACTCGTTTTGTTATCTGCCATAACGACTGGTCCTCGCCGTCCAAGAATTACAGCCTATTGCTCCACTATTCGTGCTTCCAGTCGTTTAGCCGATAGGTGACCTCCCTCTGAAGGCGGTTGACCCGAGCTTTCAGAGTGGGGTCCCTTGTGAACTACCACTGCCGCCTCAGGCAGGTCTTCAGGCGTATTTCATCCTGATTACTAGCGGGTAGGGGAGGCCGTAGATCCACTCAGGGTCGACTGTTGGGAGCAGATGCCGCTGTGACCTCGTGAATGGCGCTGGTTAGCACCTCGTCACACTTGTCAGTTGCCTCCTCGTCGTCTGCCAAGGGATTCCCTTTGAGTCTGTTTTCAAGGCAAGCCTGGAATGCTCCCCAGTCCATTCGCGTGAAGTCGAGGCGGTCAGGTTGGTTTTGAAAGAAGATCGACACGTGGTGTCGATCAGGATAGAATAGTGAACGACCTGAGTGAGGAGCAGAGAGTCAGATACACCGGTTGGGCGAGTCCTTGACAACTACTATATCAAGGATGTCAGAGGCTGTTGTGTGTGTAAGGAGCTGTAGTTGTTGAGTCAAGCAGGAGTTTCTGTTAGCGTAATCCCGCAGGAGCGAACCCCTCACTGAGATCAGTTTATGATTCCAGCCCGTGTTCTTCGCTTTGAGGTCACCAGCCATTAGGACTAAGTTCCCCCCGGTCAGGTCCAACTCTGTACAGGGCCACGTCGGCGACAGGTATGCCACCAAGAGCTTTAATGTACTAGTCGCCGACACTAGGTGAATGACAGTGGCCTTCAGGTGCTGGAGAACCGAGACTGACACAGCATAATTATCTGCGCACAAACCTCTCCGCGGCGTTGGGCAGCCCATTCAGTGGCAAACATTGTTCGCGAAACTCACGGCCCGACCCGACACTAGTGCGTCTCATTCAGGAGGCAAACATCGACACCGTGTTCACTGAAGAACTTCTTTATTGCAAGTTTAATTTTTACGCCAGTAACTTTGCAAACGACCGGTCGAGGAGTGGTGATAGAGGGGGCAGAAGGCATGTAGCTTTCGTTTCTATGAGTAAGAAACTCTTGTGGTGGTGAATAGTGTAGGCCGACTATGTCTGTGAGTGGGGCAATGAATTCTAACAAAGTAAGGTTGATGTCCAAACATGTTTAATGCCATTCTGCTATTACTTGCCCGAGCACTTTCATGAAAATTGAAGATCACCGAGTAGTTTTTGGAGGTGAAAGAAAATTACGGCCACGCATGTTTTATAACGTAGCACTATAATTAAGGACCAATGGGTGCACAGGAACTGTGAATAATTGGCAGCCTCTGTGATGTCTGACGGAGAAATACTTCGTCAGACATCAGACAGCGTCGCAGTATTTTTAATTCACAACACACTAAAAGGTCGCTTTGTATGTGATAGAGAAAAAGCCTGTACGGTGACTCATAAAATGAAAGGAAGAAGCTTACGTTGCCTACCCGGACGCTTTTTCCATTAGTGGCAAGAACAAGGAGCGTACGGCTTATGTCGGTGTTTTCCTGTTGTTGCTTCGGGATGTGTTCCCTCGTTAAGAGCAACGGAAAGAGGGCACACCGTTCATCACGTCAAGGCTTGCAGCGTCTTCATTCTTTGCTGTTCTTTTTTTTTTTCGTTTTGCCCTTTTAAAGGACGTCGTTGAATGGGTATTAACACAGACGAGGTTTCTTCCTGCCGCTAAGTACAGGAACTAACGGTCTCGACACAATAATACATATCAAGTATTGGTTATTTGTGAAAGAGAATTTCATATATTTCGCGTGATTTAATTGTTGTTTAAGGCCTGAATATGCAATTAAAAGAACTGCTTTGTAAATGTTCATTTGACAATGTGTAATTTCTGACACAGTGATAAATGCTTATTTATTGGTATCTTCATAAATCATGTATTACCGTTGATTAGTTAGTTTGGTAGTTAAGTAACTGTCAAACTAACTAACCAAATTAATGTTTCATTGGCACTTTTCACAAGATAAGCGTTCTCTGGAATTGTTCAGGCCTACAGGTTTCATAGAACTTGAAAAATCATCATTCGTTTTTGTACTTATAAAATAACACCACACGTTGTACACTACAGATATAACTAAGGTTAAGAATTTGAATGGAGCGTGTTTTTCATCTGAAGAAATATCCACTGAACGTTTTACATTCTTTGTGCCATTGCCTTCACAAACTGAAATTTAATTCACAATAACTGAGTCCCATTCACATGGAAAATTTGAAAGATTTTCTATTTCACTAATTAAAAATTGTAAGTATCATTACTTGAAAGATATATTTCTTTCAGGCGTGACGAACGGCTTTGCGAAATAATAACTTGAATAATGACTAATCGATATGTGTTAAATTAGTAGCAATCACCTACACTGCATTATCATTACCACCATTACAAACGATATATATTCCGGAGAAGTTTGGAGCGAAAGAAAAACAGTTTTACTTTATTGGATTTTAATGACCTACGAGGCGCACTCAGATGACGGAAGAAAGACGACCTTGTCCATGTTTTTGTCCTTTATATGTACAAGTAGAACACGGAACACCACAAAAACATGATGGTTGTTTTTACTAGGGTAAGCAAATAGCCTACTGCAGCGGAATTACGGTTTGTGAAACAACACAAAGACATAATATTGAAGCCACGAGCGCAACCAAAAGTATAAAACTGAACACTTCTTGGCAACCTAATAGAGTCTCAACTGGTAAAAAGTTCCCGTCCTCTATGGAATTATATTATCCATTAACATGCTCACAAGAACTGGCCACTGGTTTCCATCTCGAGCTTGATGAATCTATTCCACGTCCTCAAACCCGGTTTGTTTTAATTTTACACTATACGCTCCCGTCCACTCCTAGGTCTACCATATGGTCTTCTCTCTGTAGGTTTTCCACGTCCTACTTCTTTACATTATCTTTAACAGCAGGCTGGTGAAGAATAAAATTTTATTTTCGATATATTTCAGCCTACTATTACTTGTTCCCTCCCACGTCAAATACTCTCCTCAGCTCTCTGTTCTCAAATAGCTTCTGCTCATGCTTTTCTTCTGATGTTAAAGTTATATGACACTAAAATCCACTCACCAGATCTTTATTGTGACTTCCTGCATTGGTGAAGCGACATTAACTTTAGCGACTCGACCTATTTATTACCGTAATTACAACAGACACACCCGAACCGAACTGCCTTGTCCAGGCGTGTATCCTGTAATAGCGGCAATTTGCTGTACGCGGTGTCTGTGGGCTATTGAGAGTTGCCAATGGGGTGACTGGGAGCCAGTTACATTCCTCTGTAACCATGCCGAGGGAGGACACAACTAACCTTTTTAAGTCAAACGATGTAATACCGTTAAAATCTGGAAGAGTATCGTAAGTAGACATCCATGATCCATTCTTCAGTTCTCGCTCTGTAATTTGTAATCGGACTGTGAGAAAATATCTGGCCATGATTTTTGAGCCTATTTCAATGTAGTTTTTCTGAGTTTATGTGAAAGTTCAGAAGACCGCCGTAATTTCCTAGAAAGCGATCTGCACAAGTACAAGGTGTTCCGGACTCAACTCAAAACATATTTTCCCAATGCTCATACTTGCAGTTTAATGTACTCTTTGTTGTGAAGGTTGTATGTAGGTAATGTTAATGTTATAATCCGACGGCGAGATGCAGTTATCTTATTAGTTACCGTGTTGGGCTCATTCGTAGACGGTCATGACATGAAGTAATACTACAACAAAGATTTCTTCTATTACTGCCCTATTAATTGTAAAAGTTAATTATTATGCCCCTTCTTCGCGGTGGAGCAGTAATAATAGAAAGTATTTTATTTTTGATGTACTGTGATTAGACTAGTCGGCTAGTTGGCAAAATGACGTAGGTACAGCTTACGTGGATTGGCGATGTTAAGCTTTTTAAGACGAGCGAAAACAAAGCTCTTAGCTTGCAGGAAAGTACTTTAAACACCCTTGAGGGTGGGTGGGGGGGGGGGGAATCTTTAGACTTTCAGTGTTGTTCGCAGTCGAGGAACCCCAAAGAGTGACGTAAGCGGTCGTAGGTAACGCCGAGAGGAGTCAGCAAACATATTGCCGTTTTTATCGACCCAACACTAAGCCCACATCTATTCGAAGGCGATTGTCAGACACCGAATATTGACAGCCAGCAACATGAAACTGATAGTGTCATAGATTGAGCAGAGGGAACAAAAGAGTGGCGTAATGCAGGTTAACGGGACACAGTGGTGGATCAGTATACATGTAAAATTGTTTTAATATAGTGTGAGTTTCCAGCCTAATGTGTCATTTCGAAATCCCTGTGCATCCTATAGAGCTGAATTTCATACTAAATCTTGGTTTGGGGTTTGGGGTTTACGGTTTACAACCCTCAATCACCCATACACTTACCCGCACCAGATCTAATCCTTGCCAACAATAAATTTGTGAATATAATATCAACGTTTTCCACCGCTAACATATTTGTAATTGTTAATGTTTATGATTTGTAGGAATTATTTTAACTATCGTCAAAGAAAATTTCATATACATAGCTGGGAAGGTCCATCTTTGCCAAACCGGAAAAAAATTAACATTTTCGCACTGTTGCCAATTTATTACGAAAAATTACATAAAGAGGTAATTTATGTAAACATTTGTAATTTGGGAATATTGTCGGTTCTGAAAGTAGAAAGAGAATTGCGAGGCATTCGTAGGTGAGTTTAATGCAAATACCAGATGTCCAAAAAAGTTAGCCCTAGTCTCCGAGTGTTATTTTCGTGCGTGTCATATCTGCTCTGTCTCCATACTCCTGCAACGCCTGAACTATAGGCGAAAATTTTTCTCGGTTAATAGCTGTCTTTACGGCACTTATGCCGAGATATTTTAAATGATACTTGTGCAAATTCTTAATTTTTAAGATGTGTATTCGTTAAACATCCAGATGAATTTTTATATTCTACGTCTGTAAGGGACATGAGAAACGCTCCGTAGTTATTTTGTATTGTTAATTTTTAGTTTTTCGCATCAGTGATCATAAATAAAGCAGTCATAGGCCTATGTGTACTTTATCCGTGTTTTTACAGGCTTATTTCTCTTTTACAATGTATACCGCAGAAAGCGTTACGAATTATATAATTCATTTCAGGCACTGTGACGGCTCGCCATTTTATCCTTTTGTGTTTCAGTCAGCGGGATCTTTCCATAGCGTCGGTATTAGTAATGAACAAGGATGAAACCCGCTGGTGGGAAGAATGACAGAAAATATGGAATAACCAACAAAAAGTGGAGCGATGAAAGCTTTCCACCGCATCATTCATTCCATTCATCACTACTGTCCCACTTCGGGGATTATGCAGTATTTTGGCGCACTCCTCATTCATTGCAGTAACAGCTCAGGCTAACAGGAAGGTCATTCCTGGGGTAAAAAGGTCATAAAAGACATGTAACACGAATAGTTTTTGTTCTCCCGTTATACGATGATATTTGATAAAAAAAAGAAAACTGCAAAATCATAATTATCTTGCATTAGAATATTATTGAATTGAACAGTTATAATAATCTACACGAGAACACGTATACCAACTTTAAAAATGAGCCATAATGGATGTATCTGTGGATTGATGATTGGGTGCGTAAGTTATATAACCCTAATTAGACTAGAGAGGATAATTAATTGAGACTAACTAAGGATGCAGAAGGACGAGGTCTGTACAGGCTGTCCCACGGCTCAACCTCTAAACTTTTGTTGCTACATTTTGGTTTATTTTAACTAAAAAATGTTATGCCAGCATTAAAAATAAGTTTTATGAACAGATATTAATTATTCCTACAAGAATCAACGACGATATTAATTATTTAGCTAAATGTATAATTTTATGCAACTCTTTTGCGTATGTCTTAGACGTTAACTCAAAAACAAACGTTCGTAATTACGTGAACTGGTCGTTAAAGTTGCCCTATGTGAATATTTGAAGTGGTTGGACAATCTTTTTGGAAACTTCTCACATATTAAATTTAATTAAAATTGTGTATCCATTCTCGTTTCCTTCATGCGTACAGTTAAAAATGATCAAGCCCTACTCACATCAGGTGCTCACAAACTCACATCATGGGTATTCTGTGTGAAGTCGTTAAAAATAAGTTGTTTGTTCCTCGTCTGGTGTTCATGAGAAGCAGTACGCATGCCTGAGCGGCAATGAATACACAGTTCACAAATGAAGAATACGCAGACATTAACTATGTACTTGAACAGATTCTGTGATGGGGATGCATGGGCAGTGGTTGAAGAGGATAGGCAAGTGTCGATTTCCAAACAGTTTCAGTATTAAGCAGCTTGCATTACAGTCTGCAAGATGGCATCTTGAACCACAAGAACCAGGGAGCGTTCATAATCAAGAAGAGATTGTGCGAAAGTCCAACGCAGTTCGGAGTATGCGTTCACCGAATTTCCTGTCAGACGCACGCATCTGGAATGCATGTAATGGCGATCTCTACATCAGGAAGCACTGGAGGCTTACCCTTACCACTGCCAACGTGCTGTCCAACTCGAGGATTACACAGCTCGAGAAGATTTCTGTCGTTGAATTGTGTAATATCACCAGCTTGCAAAACTCGTTTTATTTTGTAACGAGGCCCAGTTTACGCGAAATAGGATAACCAACAACCACATCACCAATGTGTGGTCTGTCGGCAATCCACACCATTCCATTTCAAGCAGATTCCAACTTTGCATTACTTGTGGTGCGGTCTTATCGACAGCCATCTAAATAGGCAATTTGTTCTTGATGGACGTTTAACACCAGACTTCTGCCTGAATCTCCTACAGGACGAGCTACCTCTTCTTTCGGACGACATTTCTCTTAAACACGTGGCCACAACACGACGGCGCTCCACCTCAGTTCGGTTTACAAGTCATACATTACTGGAATCGGCGCTATGGAAATTCTTGGATTGGTCGTGGAGGTATGCATGCCTGGCCATCCCGTTCATCAGAACAGACATCTCTTCCTTTCTGTTTGCGGGGATACATGAAGGGAACAATAATTAAAGCACATGGAAGGAACACGTTTTAACACGAACCGTTTTGTGCATAACCAACTGAAGGGGTTACTTCTAACAGAAAGCTGCTTAAGAACGTACGTTATGTGATAGCGAATGTTTCACTCAAGCAAATGAATAACCAGCGGAGGTTTGGTAGACAATGTGACACTGTGTCAAGGCATTGTGTCGGCATTAACGTGAAGAGACAGAAATGACAAAGCGCCTCAGTCAGTGTACCTGCTATATCGACTGTTATTCGAACCAAATACCTCACGGACAGAGGTCAGTAGCATCCAATGTATCGTTCTCTAGCATCTTCCTATTTCACGCTACCTCTAACGTTTACAGTTTAGAATATGAGTTTGATTAAACTAAGATAAGAGCAACAATATTGGTACAGATACTGTCGTATTTTCGACAGAATGAAGGTGTTTGTGGAACACCCTGTGTGCCATGTGCGTGGTATTAGTTATCGTCAGTAGCCATTATTATGTATGTCCCAACTGAGACTGTAGTGAGAGATAACCTACATGTCATCTGTATGCCAAACTTGTAGCAGGATAGTTTTCATGTCCGTACTCCCTCAGGCATAGATCCCTAATTAACCTAATGTGGCCCAGTTTCTGTCTCTCTGAAAACAAACGTTTTCTCTGAACAGCTTCACTTCAAGGTGAGTAATAAAAGCTTAATACTCGTATGCTTCTGTTGCATTGTACGTACTTATCACAAAGCGGGCCCAAAGTCGTGCACGCCATATTTTTATGCCAGTAATGGTATGGTCATTGAAATAAGATTTTGGCAATAAAATTACAAGAAGAATGAAATTGAAGTGTCCAATATGTCTTCATTTTTATCAATGAAAATTGCTTAACCTATGCTTTTAACACAGAGTCCTTGGATATTAGAGCAAACATACAGGGTATTTTATTATTTTCATTTTTCCCGTGGTTATCAGTGAGAAAAAAAAAGAGAAAGAAACTAAATGTTGGTGATAAAAATAAATTAAGCACTGATATCCATCGATTCTTGCAAGAATGTCGAATGCTTTCCAACTTCATATGGGAAAATTTGAAACATTGGCGTCATGCAGTGCGTCATTATTTTGATACTTCACACGTACCTACCGCATTTCTCGTTGCGTTCATTGTGTGACATAGGATATTTGTTACTGAATATCTGTAAATACTCTGACAAATATTTTTAAATATGTTCAAATCAAACTTGTCGCCTAGATATAAAATGGTTGTGTAGGTATTTAAATTAATATCTAATTACATGTATTTATTAAAGGGCCTCAGATAATTTTTTGTAAAATTCCATTGGTTATTTCTTCATGTATTGTAAACGGAATATTTGAAAAGAAATTAAAATAGATACAAATGAAATGGATAATTATTATCTAAGAATTATCGCAGATTAATATCGATATTTATGTAACAAGTTTTAATGGTTGTTCGAAAAGATAAGCAGTTCAGAAAAGAAACCGTTTACTTAATTTTATTTCATTTGTGGTTTTTTAATTACGCCGCCATTATCTTAGAGTACAGATTAATAGACAATTACCTGCAAAGGATATGGAAGGAAGAGATCGTGGCCTAATTTAAGTGACTTTCCCAGAATTTGCCTGGTTGGTCTGAGGAGAAGCATAAACAATCTTAGTCAGGATAGCCAGTATGTGTGCTGAGATTTCATCTCGATACCATCTGAATAAGAAGTAGAAACGTATCCCCTCGGCCACGCCGTACGTTGACGTCGTGGCTAGAAATTTCATATGAGAAATTATGGATGCACTACATTTATTTCTTTCGTCCCCAAAATCACATGTGTTCTTTAGAACTTAAGCAATGAATGTGTTATGGTTTCTTCATAACCATACAAAATGCTCACGCTGAACATAATTATAGACGAATACTTGGACACCATATATGAGTGTTTTCGTACATTAACTCTTCCACAGACTCATAATTTTGTCAATTCTCAGTTCGAATTTAGGCGTGCGGACGTACGAGGTGCGATCGGAAAGTTTACAGACTGTGTCAATAGAGGGCGAACCGGATGTAGTACGAGCTTCTGCCGCTAGGGGGTGCGGCCTACATTCATAGTGAATCAGTGTGCCAGCCGGCATCATCGAATTAGCATTTGTTTCTTAGTTACGGGCGTTTTGGTAGTGCATTACACCGACCCTCCTGCGATTTCGGAATGGCGGATTTTCATGAACAAATCAAATTTTGCCAAAGACTCGCCAAAACGGCTACGGAAACCTATGAAATGCTAAAGCAGTGGCGCTGGGAACGTTGTGTTCACTCCCAGGGGAACTACTTCGAGGGTGATGGATGAATTTAATACCTGAGATAAGTGTACGGGTTTTTATAGGCGCAGTCTTGAAACTTTCCGATCGAACCTCGTATAAGTAAGTAGGCCTACATTTCAATTTTCGCCACATTCTCAATCTGTGTTGACAACATTAAGGGTACCGAAAAGAGCAATACAACAGCAGTCTTGGATGGCCATTATTTCACCTTCTTGGCGCCACCAGAACTAAGGAGCCGAAAGTTTTATGACAACGGAAGTTCGGAACCAATATAAGTTTTGCACAACCCCCTGGGCAATTCAGGAGACACGTGGAGAATATATGTAGATGCCCGTAACAGGAAATTGGAAATTATGTGTAAATTCTGCTAGATATTAAATCCGCTTGTGAGTGCGTAAGAAGAAATTGATTTGTAGTGTGGAAGCATTGCTATCCCTGGAATTTGAAACAGTGCCTAGATACACAGGATCCATTTATTGTAACTTTCATGGAGATATGGAAACTCTTATCCAAACCACCTTCTGTTTGCTTTCAATGGAGCGCCGTCCAGATATTGCAAACAGCGAAAGAAGATTTAAGGAAGGAAACACAGAGAGCAAAGAAGGAGATATGGAGGAAGGAAATAAAAAATAAACCAAAGTAAAAAGGAAACAAATAGGCCTCGACAACAGAAAGAACACAAATGCAGAGATAAAGAGTGTTTTATCTCATTAACATACCCAGAGAAAGAATGTTTCTGGTTTCTGTATAACATGTTCTTTGCAATATGAGCACAGAAAGTACTAACAAAATACAGGGAAAGAGGATTTTCATCTAGCCTTTGCGTCTACACTGGCTCTGGTACCCACTCAACCTCCTGTTCAAAGGGTACCGAGTAACCTTTTCCCGTGGTAAAGCGCGACCGGGGGTGATGCCGACCACTCACCCCCATCTAGTGCCGAGGTTGAGAATGTTTAGGAGGTAGAGGTCGCGCGAGTAGTGGTGGCACCTAAATGCGCGAGGTGTAAGCCGAGAGAGGGGAGTTCAGTAGTAATGGGGGGGGGGGGTCGCATAGCCTCAGTTGCCGTCGCCTGACTGGAAGGGGGCCAGTGTGACCACTTACTATTCACTTTTCTATATATATTAAGTTTGATTCTTCCTACCTCTGGTCCACATCACTGCTCGATTCTCAATCTAACAAGAGGCATTCCCTCCAAACTGGTGTCTTCATCCCCCTAGCTCATGTCTGAATCCGATTACTCAAGGCTGACAATCAATTCCCCAACAATGCTATCGACCAAGTGTTACTTTTGCATGTATTTCTCCTCCACTTATTGTACGTGTTTACATACGGTCAAGCACTCTTCTTTAGTAATGGAGGATCATTTCTATTCCGCCAGTTTTCGAACGTCTTGCAATTGGAATGTGACGTTCTTCATTGCCACCCAGTTATTAACCATTGCCCACATTTTTTCAATAGGATTTAGTTCTGGGTGGTAGGGTAGCAAACGATTTGCAACATACCCATGTCTTACCAAAAGGCTGTCATTACAAATGAATTAATAAAATATATTTTTCTAACAACTTTGAAACTTTTATACTGACAACGAACATCAAAGCACCGAGTAGGGCAATGCTTTTAGTTTCCTTATGACAGATGACGTACTGATCTGACCAGAACTAGAGCTACAAACCAACTGAAGCTGTAACCACTGTGGCGCATGCATCGAACCGGTCCATCTCATACGACCAAAATCAGTCCTTTGCGCAAGTGCCACCACTTCTCGCTCGGTCTCTATACATTTTCTCCTTTGATCGCCTATATGGCTCGTTACTTCTGTTATCTTACTATATCGGCTATTGACGACAATCCTTCTTGTCTGCCCCTTTCCCCTCTTGTCCACAGTGAAGCATTTCGTCCGATTGTATTGATGAAGATCCATCGCCGAAAAAACTGACCATCCAACTGCTAAAATTCGTGTCTGGTACATAAAAATGCTCTATTCTTTTGTTGTAAATGTACAAACATTAAAATATTTTGACATAGCCTACAGAAATATTAGAAAAAGGACGAAGTTTTCAGGTTTCCCTGTTTCATGGTGGTAATTTAAGCATTGTTCTGAAGTGTTTAATAGTTGCTAATAAATATATATTTAATATAATATTTATTTGTTTGTTTAAAACATAAATATACGATCTCGGCAGAGTCTTATAGTCGAAATATAGTGTTAAGAAAGATTATTTTGTTTGGAATTTGCGTTTAAAAGATAAATTATGTTATATATATATATATATATACATATATATATATACAGTAACACCCTTCTAGTTGGACACCTCTATATCCTGGACACCCCTTTATCCTGGAATTTGGTCACCCCTTTTGTTGTAAGTTGGACAGGTGCATGCATGCTCTTAGCTTCAATGCTTTTATGGGAACCGTTTACAGTTAATATTTTGTTGTTTTGAATTTCTGACTGATGAATGCCTTCTACCTGAGGGTGTGAGACATTGAACACATCATTGGAATGCAGTGAAAGTGAATAGTTATTCTTTTGTTAAACCCCTCACTGGAGTTTTAACTTTGTCAGTACTGTGCTTGCAACTGAGTTAAACAGTGTTAACAGAAATTGGAACATATGCTTTCGCTCATAATCAACCAGGAATGGTTGAAACCTTATTCGGATTGCGGCGAAAATTAGAAAGAGGATGGGCAAATTCCAAGATAAAAGCAAAAGGCAGTGTCTTGTGACGAACTTTTTTACCAGAAATAAGTGACATCATATGTTGAGCTAATACCGTAAGAACAATTAAAAAAATACATTCTGAACATTTAAAATTTCATTGAGGCTGGGGTGTAATGTGCAACCACGAGAGTGGGTTTCAAAAGATTATTATAATTGATAATTAAATTATTCTTAATTCAAGCAAGCCTACAGTAGGTAGATTATGTAAGTAAATAGATTACATTGTCGGTAAACGTAAAGTATTGGTGCCCTTCCCTTTGAGCTTATCCATGCAAGTTTAATTTACTGAAAACAAAATTTGTAAAAATTTAATTTAACCTTTTTTTTTTCTTATCAATAATTTCCTTTTTGGGGAAGGGCTCCATAATACTCTACAATTACCACATTGTTATTACATCACAATTTTAAAGGATGATTTTCTTCTTTCCCTCTATCCTGGACACCTCTGGAAGTTGGACACATTATCGCGGAACCGCAAGTGTCCAAGTTAGAGAGGTTTTATATATATTTATATATATATATATATATGTGTGTGTGTGTGTGTGTGTGTGTGTGTGTGTGTAAAATAAAACTAGACGCATAACTCGATGTTAGATTTGACACCGCACCTATATAAATGTATGCGCACTAAATTGTATTTATTGTAGGACTGCGCACTCACCTTGGATTACATAAAATCATTGTCTACACGTCCATAAGACAGTTCACAGATCCTGGTCGTCTGCAGACCAAGATGTGGTACAGAAACTCTGAAATTAATGGGTCTAGAGCTATCGTCGTCCATTGTCTTCTGTCAGCGCAGTTCGTTGCTTTTTTGTCCAGCAATGATCCTGTTGTTTTCAGCTTTTTGACTGGGTACAAGATAGGAAAAGTTTGGCTTCTTGGAGCTGGTGCTCCTGGAAACTTGCGCAGAAATTTTCCGCAGCATTTTCTGGCACGGTCATAGTTGAAATAGAGGACCTCATTCGAGCCATGTTTTACAGCACTGAATGTTTGTTTAGAAATGAGAGATGATTCGTAGCAGAAGTACATTAACACCGATACGCCGACGGTCCGTCAGCACGACTGCTTTCTGGCGCTAAAGCGAAAGGGAATTTTTTATTGTACGTTAGTCCAGTGTGAATACAAACATCACCGACTGCAATTTGGTGCTATGTTTTTGAGTTAAAATTATGCAGTACACAACCGCCGCCTATTTTTCGGAACATTTAGGCAAATCCTCATTACACTGCACCGGGTGCGGTTTGTCATGCCTAACTTGTGCTTGGTTAGAATTTATACTGTTGTTATGAAATTGCTGTGCGATTTTCTGTGTCGTTCCAGGCGAAACGGGTTCTTACATTGAAATCAGCATCGACATTATTTATCCAGACCTTTTCCCAAATCAGTACTCAATATCTTCAGGTGGCACGGCGATTGGAATAACCTTCATTTGCATGAACTGTTGACATAGAACCTTAATTATTGTAGGTCTATGAAGGAATTTTTTATCTTACAAAATTAAACTTATTTAAATACTAAGATAATTCTTACTGTGTAACGTAAACAATAAAATCCGAACTGTTAGATGTTTTGTTAAAGTAGACGCACGTAGTACTAAGACATGGAGGGGAAATGAAGATCCTGATTTAGGAGATGAATCTTTGTCATGTGTCAGACAACAAAGCCGGTTTCACAGTGGACAGGCAGAAAGTAATAAATCAGAATTATCGGAAGTTTCTAAAGTGACGAGAATTCCTTCCATAATGGAGAAAAAGTGATGTTTGTACAATATACTATCAAGAGAAACAAAATACTTTTACTATAAACACTGTTTCGCAGCAAAACAAATAAAACGTTGTTATTGTTTTTGCATATTATTGGCGCTCTTTATTTAAAATATTTTAGAAAGTGGCTTCCATTAACAACAGGCCTATCTGTAGATTTTATACTTTTGTCATTATATTTTGTAACTTTGAGAATGTAAATTTTACTCCATTTCATAACGCACAATGTTTGAAATTGCGTTATTTGCAGGTTTACAGTTATGTGTCAAATTGCAGTGTAATTTATAAACAAACGTATTAATAATATCTATAGGTCTGTTCACAAAAAAATATTTTTTTACATTTGATAGGTTGCCTATTCCCTAATTAAAGCGAAAGAAAGCTTCGTATAGGCAACTAAAATTTGTTGATTGGCTGATTCGTCTCTTAACCAAATATGTGGAGAATCTGTACTTTAATTTTGCAAACCGAAAATGGAAAACTAATTTTTAAGGTACAATTTTTTTTTTTTCAAAATTTAAAATGTGCAATTCACAGTACGTACATCTATAACTGGTTTCACTTTCATTTATTTAAATGTAGGCCTATACTAATATCCCCACTTTTTTTAGATCTTCACAATTACACCAAGGAGGTCTGAGAAGCATTCTTTGCAGAAGATAGATATTCAGAACTGTTGTTACCTCCAGAACGCCGGAAGTAGTCTATTTTGTGTGATTCAAATGTTTCATGTCTCTTTCTTTAACTTCCCACTCTTTACATGTAGAGACTCTAATGGACCCAGCTTGACGAGCAGTGGGTTACATTCAGATGGAAATATGAGCACGTCGTTATCTTGTAGTGCGGGAACATGGCTGTGCGGCGCCATGCGCCAGTCTGCTACGTGCAAGATAATCCATTTTAGTCCCACAGTAGAAATTCTTGCAGCACTCATTCGAAGGTCAAGCATATTTCTAGTCATTTCTTGGGCGACTTTCAAAACAAAGAAATTCTATAAGCGTAAATCTTGTCCCATATGAGGGGACTGAAACTACTTGTCCTATTTCAAGTAAACTAAGTGTGATAGACCCATATTAAATATTTTCGGTTATTTCTGTTTGGGTTTAGTTTCAGCATGAACAAACCATTTCACTCGGGAAATTTGATGAAGCTTTGTGTTTATCGCCTACGTCTTTTGCTAGGTTTGAT
This sequence comes from Zootermopsis nevadensis, assembly GCF_977971745.1. NCBI lineage: Eukaryota > Metazoa > Arthropoda > Insecta > Blattodea > Termopsidae > Zootermopsis > Zootermopsis nevadensis. Next base: position 6,586,442 of record NW_028259134.1, on the reverse strand, counting down.
AAAAATTGATTATGTCACTTGAATTATACGAGTAGTATCCATGAAAGGGTTTCATTAACTTTCAAATTTTAAGGGGAATTTACCTTGTGGCCAATTCGAACCTTTCATAATCTTATTTTTGTGTTTTTGGACATAGGCCTAATTTTACAAAACTTAACATCGACAGATATGCACGAGTAGTACATAAAAGGACATGACAATGGCGAAATTAGCATTTCAATGCACACCAAGAGGAAGAAACGTCATAGGCCGTCTAAGAGATGTGTAGGACCAGCTGAAGCCGGAACAAGATTTATTTCCTGTTTCTTCAAGTGAAAGTTTTGACGTTCTGTCAGCTAGGTTTCTACGCTATCCTCAATTGTTTCACAATTTATACAAATAATCAGCTCTTGTGAAACAACCCAATAAGGAATCAAGTAACAAGACTGTGCTTATAGGAAGCATTTTCGCGCTGGTTTAGGGCCTTCCTTCAAGATCTCATAATTATTCAGTTATTATTCATAATTTTCTTTGACTGTTAATAACAAAAGAGTGCTTGGAATCCCTTTCTGTGACTAAGGAAGTTAAAGTTGTCGTACAAAACTTCCAGTACCAGGGAATCAGGACTCGTTCAGAATAATGCAATGCTCTTCCTTTCTGTTGATTCTTTTGTAAGAATTTGACGGGTAATTGGCAACGTGCCACATGACATGGATGTGATAAACGTGTACGTCACGTGTTCGGGCTCCAGCACGCTTCCTCCGGCAAGCGTCCGTTTCACGTGCATCCAATAACTATGATATTCGGGCGCCAGACTTGGAAGCCGCAAGGTTTTCGATCGATGGATAGGGGATGTTTGAAGTATACAAAACGCAAGTATGCGTGACTATACAGTGCGACTACTATAATGTACACATGTGTGAGATATATCTTTAGCAGAGACACAACCATGATAAAAAGGAACAACTTAAGGTCGCTATTTGAAGAGAAGTTCTTACCCCGAAGAAACACATTTCAGTTACAATATCTATTTGTTATCATGGTTAAGTAAGTAACCAATTTTTATTATTAAAGTCAAACACAGGCCTTTAATACACTTCGTAGGCAAAATACAATAATTAGTGCATTTTAAACCCGTGCGGTATATGTAATTATCACAGTTCTTTAAAGGCTTGAGAAGAAAAAGTTGCGTACGTGTAGAGGAGCTTATTGCCGTATTCGTCTCTTGATTTTCTCTTTATCACCAGTAACTAATCATAATCTTTATCGAAATTTATCATTAAGTTCATTGCATACTTTCAAATTCCACTTGACCTATTACGAATAGGGCCACGTGACTGCCGTGTGATGTATAACACACTAGCATCGTTTACTGTAAGGATCTGGTCTGTAGAAATATGTGTGACTTCTGTTAAGGTATTTTTTGAAGACTGGTAATAATACGATGGAGTCCTGAAAAGTAGTGCCTCAATTTATTTTTCTAAGAAACAAACTCATGTGGCCATGCGAGCTTTATTCAACTCATTTAGCTAAACCCCTCGCACTCTTGTGTGAAGATGGCTTCGTGTAAGGAGAGTATATTATTGCAAAATGAACAGCGTATAACGAATGATTTTCTGACTGCAGTAAACGTCGAAATAGCTGCAAGAAATGAAGGCACGTATTGGAGGGGTCGTCTTGACGTGTAGTAGGTTTTCCTGTGACAGGGTAATGCGATGGTTCGCAAGAGTGCGAACTGCTGCAGAGATTCACCTTGGTTTTACTGTCATTGATCATTCATCTGACTTCAAATCTTCCCGAAAATGGATAAACATCTCACATAACCTTTGTCAGAGAACCATGTTATAAAGTGGGTTAGGTTAGCAGGTATTGTACAACCATTAATAAGATTACCTGACAGTGCAGTGAAAGTTGTAATTTAAGGAGTAAGCAGAGGAAGAATTGTAGAGTATTTCCATGAAGAAGTGTTTACATTAACATGATGATAAACTACTTGAACGTTGGTGGTTATGAAGTTATTGTGCAGAATGAACTTCAACACAAATACCGGTATTTGTTTCAGTGAAATATCTGTTCCCGTTATGGAAAACCTAATATAGGGGGAGGGGGAATTATGTTCATCACGCCTGGATGAAATATTGATCATGAAACAGCTGTAATAATTGATTTCGGAATGCCCCAGGTTTGAATCCTATCTATGTTATTGTCTGTTCTGCCTGATATGTTTGTTCTTTTTTTCCTCAGTCTCTGTTCGTGAATGCCGGGGTTGAAGGTTGCTTCAAAACTACTACATTCTTTTACATCAATCACAATTGTGTCGTGTATTTAGCTTTTGTAGTTCAAAAGCGTCTGGTTCCTTGTTCACACGGGTCTAGTGAGCAGGCAGTTTACTAGATGAATGTTACTATTTATACAGGAGCCAGTAGGTACCCAAGTCCTGGAATAAGTCAAGTAATTAAACAGTGTCACCTAGTTCCAGTCCTTAGTTTTCGGACTGAACCTGTATGAAGAAACTTCAACGGAAAGGTGTCTTGAGATTAGTGTGCGTGTTTGCGTTTTTGTCCGTAGGATGTAAGATGGCTAATAAACTTTTTAACTGTTCCCGGATCCGACAAGAGGTTAGAACAGTGGTTTATTACTGCAGATTTTAAGTTTCGTAATCAACTACATTTGGAAGAAGTAAAACCAAAGTTTAGCGGTTAGTGTTCCTGCTTCGTGTTTCGAATATCCGAATCATATCTCAGTTGAAGACCTGGGCTTCTTGTCAGTCACCCAGACACTCTGTTTTCCCGAACAAATCTGTACTTAAGGGATGATAATTTTTCCTAGTTTCTTCTCTTTGACCTTTCGTGGTATTTTCCATTTCCCGCTCTCGAACTTTTGTAGATGTGACAGCGATAATTAGATACATAACATACGCTTATGGCCTACAACTTTATCATACTGGACCAACATTTTCTGTAAAATATGTCTTTCCATAGCCCACATGAATATCATTTTAAAAACAACAGAGCGATTCATACATAGATTGTGGTTGTTTAGACTCAGTCACTTACTCCACTCTTGTTCACATGTTCGAGAGCATGTCTGTGCGCAATCTGACGTGTGTATCAGTGTGTTGTGCTCTTTCTGTCGCGTCTGAATCGTTCATTGGCATCTAAATAGCATACATGATGTTCCATTCCTATTGAATATTGTAGACAATGTAACAGCAGCAGCGAACATTAGACCATTTGTAGCCTACATGCAAATAGACACATAAGCGTACCCCTGTATTTGTGATGGACGCATGTCTGTGACGATAGTAACTGCATAGACCCTGACAAATATGAAACGTGTGATTCATTACTGTTACTGTCTTATGTCTAGTTGGTATTAATTTTTAAGTTGTGTACTTTAGGTTATATGGTTTTGTAATATTATGAGTTGTTTTATTTTGAGTGTGGTGTGTTGTTTTGTTGTGTCTTATTGTTCTTGTTGTGCCTTATGTTTTTTGTGTCTCATTGTTTTGTTGTGTCTTATTGTTTTTGTTGTGTCTTATGTCTTTTTGTCTTACTGTTTTGTTGTGTCTCATTGTTCTGTTGTTTCTTATTGTTATTGTTTTTGTTGTCTTATGTTTTTTGTGTTTTTGTTTTTGTTCTGTCTCATTGTTCTGTTGTTTCTTATTGTTTTTGTTATCTTATGTTTTTTTTGTGTCTTATTGTTTTGTTCTGTCTCATTGTTCTGTTGTTTCTTATTGTTATTGTTGTCTTATGTTTTGTTGTGTCTTATTGTAGGACCACTGCCACCGGGTAAAAACCCATTTGCAGTCAAATAAATAATAATAATAATAATAAATAAAAATATTGGCCTATGTATCTTCAAATTCCTCTCTTTCGTTACTACTGTACAGATCACTTGCTTTGCTGACATCACCCTTTTGCCGAACTTGGCGGTCGCGTTTAGCAGTGCTTCTTTATATTCGGGTGGCTCCAACTACGCATTTCAGCCCAGAGACTAATTATCCTTCTGAGATTTTTCGTGGTTTTCCTCGTCCCCTCCATAAAATTGCCGTGATACGACATTGGATTGGAGGACTACCGGTATTGCTTCCTCCCACATCATTTCCAATTTATTATTAACTGATACTACACTGTGTGATTTGATCCCTCGGAAGCGTCATCGAAGTAATAATTAAACTCATAACATACAAACATCAATGTTGGAAAGTCCAGTTGCAAACAACTGGACACAAGCATATCAGAATTTGTCTGAGTTATATATCATTCAAAACAAAGTCAGACCTTACTCTAAATAGAATTAATCCCACTCAGAATGAAATCACACAAGTAGGATTTGAGGTTCTCTCAGTGGTATGAAGATGGTTGTCTTATGGGTTTTTAGGGCCGTGTAGTCTGGTAGAAGGCACTAACGTTTCAGAAGTCTTTGTTGCATCCATCATCAGGAATGTAAGACATATAAAACGCTGGTAATGGTCTACCAGACTTTACGGCTCTACAACCTAGAAGACAACTCTCTGAAATAGCATAGCTCATGGGTTCGCGAACTGCTGTCTGCCGATTTGTTCCCGTTCGCTCAGTTTCCACCACATTAGAGAACAGATGCTAACATGTAGGGTGACAGCGCTGAGGCTAATCTGCAATGGGGTTTTGCGCATGTGCACTGAACAGTCCCCTCAAGGGAAAACATCAGGCTTTGCATTCTTGCGTCCTTCGTTTCTTGTAAGCAACTGTGAGGTTCGTCTCTTATTGTATAATGTAGTTGTGGTTCAGTATCCGGTGGGTTGTTCAGACATGTCGAAGTTCATAAGAAAGATGCTAGGACGGAACCGACGTCCTCTTGCCCACAGTATGTACAGCAAAAACACTGTGTCTGTCATCTGCTCGATGTTTTGACTTAACCTACATTGATTTCTCAGTTTCGGGAATGCGTAATATAAGTAAATGGCAGTGTTTCACGTTACAGCACTTGGACGCGAATCTCTTTGTGAACTAATTCGAGTTTGAAGATACGTACTAACTGAACTAAATACATCGTGTATAGAAGTAATACAGGCTTCAACTTTGGGATTAGGCATAACCCCCAGGCCTATAAGCACAAATGTCCACCTGATTATAGGAAACGTTTTAAGCGTGCTAATGACGTATTGTTACGAACTCGACCTTGAATATCGAAAGATGACTGTACAGGTGACCCTGAGGTTATAGTCTTTGGTGTAACTGCAACTTGAAACTGTATGAAGTTATGGTTATAATTGAAAACAGCGCTCCAAAATTAAATATGCTTTCCATTCTTAGGTTGGTTATGCCTACAGAATGTCAAAGAAATTCGTTCACTTGTTTCGGAAATAGGAGGATATGCACGATATGTGTTTATAAAATTGTGAAAATTATCTGAAACTGTGCTCTGAAAGCATACAGGAATGTAACACCGCTCATTATAAATCTAACGTTGTCGTTATGCCCGGAAAAGTTTATGTTTTGCTGTAAGACTTACGAAGGAAGCAAAATGAAGCTACGTCTGGTTGTCAGTGTCGATAACACGCACGAATCTCTTTCCCGCGTTGGCCTATAATCCAGTTTAGCCGCGAAAGAGGGAGCCGTGTTTTATTTCAAGTAATTCTTTCCTTTCCGTAAATGTTGATAGTATTTGGGAGCTGAAGTTAGGTAACGAAGGTGGCTGTCTTCAGGGTTGTAGTGCCGTGTTGCCTAATGGGGAGATGATTCTCACGACCCTGATGATGGAGGTAGCAAGGACTTGTAAAATGTTGGTACGCTTCTACCAAACTACACGGTGCTACAACCCAAACGTCATCCATCTTGGTACTGACCGCCATCACAACCTCAAATCCTACGAAGTTAGAAAACATAGTGGTATGTGTATTATTTTAAACAAGTTCAAATAGACCAGTTCAGTAAAAACGTATGAGCTTTGTGATCTGAATCGTACATGTAAAAGTAAAATAAAGTAAAGTTTGTCCCGCTATGCGCCATGTAGGCGCTTGGGGTGAGTGGAGGTATAGCTCCTCCCTTTCTTGACCTCGGCACTAGATGGGGGTGAGTGGTCGGCGTCACGCCCCGGCCGGCTTTACCCCCGGGAAAGGACCCCGGTACCCATTGTAGAGGAGGCTGGGTGGGCCCCAGAGCCGATCTGGACGCAGAGGCTAGAGGAAAAATCCTCTGCCCCCGTGAATCGTACATGTAACTGAAATAAATATATGATATGTGCAAATTACGGCATCAGTAAATTGCCGTGAAACTGCTCTTTATGAAAGAAACATGACCATACTCTTTTCGTAGGGGAGACCAGGGCAGAACGGGGACACGGGGCATATTAGGGTATCGGCTATATTTCGTCTGCAATGCGTTGCGATCTATCGGGACCGGATGAAATACCATTGGCATACAGCACAGGGTCATGTCATGTCAGTCAGCGCCATTTTGTGGTTACAGTTTCTGAAATAATCACCCATGCTGGATTTCGCTCCTACATTTCAGAAATTTTCCTCATCTTCCAGTGAAGGTAAGACCTATTCATTATTTATATCCACTTTGTTAAACGATGCATGTTACAAGGCGTTTTCTTGAAAGTCTTAAACATAATATTTGTATTTATTTTTATGACGTCATTTTTGGTGGGACAATCCTAATTTGAAACAGTGTACTTGGGGCAGGATGGGTTAGGGCAGAATGGGGTATCCAGAGAAGAGGATCAAGATGACGAGTGCCTGTATTGTGGCGATGTCTGTTGTAGGATGTATTCGGCATATGTCTTGCTTGAAATGGGCCCATAATTCATGTGAGTCACAATGATGAAGAGGTGCACATGTGTGCCATCTGCATTAGGCCTATAAGTAGATTTCAAATGAGTAAAGTTTCGACATTTTACATTGTATACTAATTCATTTTTATATCCTACGTCATAATTATTGGATAATCTGTGTCTTATTACAACTTTTCAAATATATATCAACCATACTCCGTCTTGTCCCGGGTACGGGGCAAATTGGGGTAAGTTACATTCTTGTAAAAAAATTAATATTTAAAAAAATGTAACTCTTAGAATTAAACTAATAACTCATTATAAATTTCAAATAGACACTAAATCCACACAAGGTTCCCCCATGTGTTTATATTTATTATTGCCCCTTCCACATGCCTCCAAAGATTAAGTTCCCCGTTCTGCCCTGGTCTCCCCTATATGTTTCTTGTTAATGCCAACCTTGTTTCTGCAAGAAAATGATAACGATCGATTGTGGTGCGTCTATGTGATATCATTAGTCAACTAGATATTGCAGTAATTAGGGCTGATCACTCATGCAAGGAGTTCTACCAGTGTCCAAAAATAGATCAATTATAAACCTCTAAGAGAGGTAAAAACGCAGACCCTGCAAATGCGGGACAAATGAGAATGAAGAATAAAAGAAAAATGTTGCATTAATATTTTGGCTGTGACACGGGTAAATTCATTTGTTAGAGTAAAATAAGAAAAGGAATATCTGTAGCATTAATTTCATTTTGACGATGTACGTGTGACAAATGTTGCCCAAGTTGAATACGTGAAATGTTCATGAGGAAACTTTGAGATTTTCTCTCGCAGATGATGCTGAAACAGTGTGATTATGTATTTTCATAAAGGTTTCATACACATCCTTTGTAATCAAATATGATTTCTGTAACAGTATTTTTCAATTCCCCGTTGATTTTTACGGGGCCTTCTGTTGTATTGTTTCTGTACTCTGATAATTGGTCGATATGTGGATATTTTAAAAGGAGTTATTCATTATCAAATACGAATTTGGTGTTAAATACGGGAAGATGCTCATATAAACATAGTTCTGTAAAATCGTGTCTGTTCTATGTGGAACGCTACAACTTAGTCCCTGAAGCTACTGATTAAATTGCGGCACAGTGTAAGAACCTCCAATTTTGCACAATCCACGTTACTCGGTTGCCCATTAAGTATGTACATGCATTTAAACTGCAACAGCATTAATATTGAAATCAGCGGCAACATGAATATTGTAAGCTCTGTTTGAGTAACTCTACTTATGTATGCCGCCAGCTAATTATAAGCATTTTAGCAGCGAGACACGTTGAATGCATTAGTTAAAATTCCACTGAGAAACATCCTTGCCATTACCCTTTTTGAAGGTCTGCAAATCGTGTTCTTTGAGTAATGACGTTGGACTGTGTGATAACGCTGCAGAGACGCGTAGGTAGATAACACAATTTCGGAGAAACATACAGACCCCGTCTTTAGTGCCGAAGTGACTGTACAGGGAAGTGAAGTTTCAGAAGATGGGCAGGCGAAGGGGAACTGGGTCAATCAGCTCTGCTGATGCTGAACTTGTAACACTGTCGTGCTGTGCGATGTGAGGACACTTGTCAGCTCTTGTCGAACGTGATGCGGTCGACCACTGTCCAATCATTGACCGACAAATCAACAGACGGTCATAAGTGTAAGACCAAAAAATCTCCGCAGATCACAACCAACTGCCGCCTGGCGACGTGGGTCCTTTCACCGAGCAGACAGAAGCTTCTCCTTAGCTCATGTTAATGAACGTGTAATTTACACGTGCAATCGTTGGCATAACATTGTAGGTACAGTAGGAACCAGTTTACTTGCCAGCTGAACTCCCTAGTGCTGTGGATAGTTACACTCGGCCTGGTTGGTGCACGGAACTGCCGAGTAGAACGGGCAGAATACGCGTGGAGGTGCGCGCGCAGTGCTTATCAACTTGCTCTTCACCCCGTAGCCTGGTTCTTACTATACGTGATGTGTTCACATATTCACTTATCCCTGTGAATCCGACTGTCTTGTAAATAAAATTCTAACATCCAACAAAGAAAACAACGTATTTCCGTTACAGAATTAATCGCGTAATGCTGTGTAGGGAAACAATTCTTTGTAAGTGACACTCTTCCAGGTTTCTGCGCCGTGGAGCCACGCACGCGCCTTACTCATCGCCCTGGTGGTGGAGGTAGCAAGTAGCTTTGAAAGTCGGTGAACTTCAACCAGACTACACGGCGCAACAATCACACCTGTGAGAACCTCAAACTTTACGAATTGTTATTTATTCTGCTGTATAGGCGCGAAACTTGGTCTCTCCGTTTGACGGAGGAACATAAACAGAGGGTCTTTGAGAACAGTTTTGAAGCGGATTTTTGAACCAAAAAGGGAGTAAGACGGATCATAGAGTAAATTGCATTCTGACGAGCTCCACGGCCTCTATCCCTCACTTGATATTATTAGGGTGATTAAATAGAGGAGAATGTGTTGGGTGGGAAATACGGCACGCATGGGGTAGGGGTATATGTTTACGGGGTATTTGTTGGGAGGCCTGAAGGGAGGAAACCGCTGAGAAGACCTAGAAGTGGGTGGGAAGATAACCTTAAAATGGACCTTAGGGAGACAGGAATCGATAGAGCGAACCGGATGCAGCTAGCTCAGGACGGTAAAGAACCTTCGGGTTTAATAAAGAAAGTGGGCTATTAATTGACATGCGGAGCATACACTCGATTTTTCAAAGAATATTCTGCACGTAAGACTTGAGGTTCTCACAGCAGTGAGTATGAAGATATCCGTCTTCTGGGTTATTGCGCTGTGTAGTCTGGTCGATGTTAACCAACGTTTCAGAGGTCATACTGCCTCCGTCATCAGGGCGTCGCCCTGATGACGGAGGCAGTATGACCTCTGAAACGTTGGTTAACATCGACCAGACTACACAGCGCAATAACCCAGAAGACGGATATCTTAATATTCTGCACCATAAATAGAGTTAGTTATCTAATTTAACCTATAAATACACTCTGTGGGCACAATATCGCGTTATTGTTTGTTAAAGCATATAGTACATGCATGACTGTAACATTTAACGTAACCCTGTTATCTATATTCACGTAGGTGAATTCCGATAAGTACGCCTACAATTTGTGCTTTATGTAAAGGTGGAGGTGCATTGAGTAGTTTAGATATCGGCAAACAACTTGAGGTATGGTTGGCGTCGCAATTCTAGCAAATTGATAAGGATTTTACTGGTCACTAAAATGCTTTTTCTTTCTCAGTAAATGTACAATATGAATAAAAATATTATATTTTTAAAACGAAATATTAAGGTAGCAACAGAATCTTCACGTAACTCACACTGCACTACTTGAATTTATATCCAGAACTGAAACTTGAGATAAATGTTTTTGGCATGTCCAAGACTTTCGCCGCAACTGTTTCTAGATACTCGTAACGGTCTTTCGCGCGCCAAGTTCTTTGCCCATAACAATAAGAACAAACATTAAAAATAAAGATAAAGATAAAGATAAAGAGAGCGTAAGAAGAGGGCTTACAGATGTAGGGAAAGACGATCCGACAGTTATGTGGTCATTTTATAACTTAACGTAAACTAAATAATTAACTCTATGAAGCAAGCATGATCATCTGTTCAAAATCTAACCCGAAGGTTTATTACCGTGTTTGCAAGAACAGGCCACCCGTCCCTATCCCTAGCCAGATGAATTCAATCCACGCTTTCCAACTCTATTTCAGCAACGTCAGATCCAGTTTTATATTCTTCTCGCTCAAGGATTAGGCCGATGACCTGTTCCGGCTTCCATGAATTCCATCGTGTGCGTGGTCTATCAGGATCTCTTCTCCCTTTGGGCTTATACCAAAGGCACTGTTCCTCCTTTAATTCTTTCCACATGTTGAAGCCTATCTTGTCTGTATCTTATTATTTAATCATTCATTGATAACACTCCTAATTCTTACTTTACATCTTCATTCCTAATTTTAGCCTTATGCATCCCTTTACAAATATTACAAATCGCATTTCTCCTTTTTGTAATGTTTGCATGCCTCTTTTCCTCATTATCCAACATTCACTTCCATTCAATAGCGTAGGAACAGCCATGACTTGGTAACATTTTGTTTGTGTATATTTTCGAGTTTTTCCTGTAAGTATTCGCCTAATTGTGCCACACATATATTTTGTAATTTTTGTATCTTAGCATCTGTATCAGTTTCCTCCAGGAATGTTACATCATAACCTAAATATTTGAAGTGATTGACCTGTTCGAGTGTTGTGTCTTCTATCACAGTTTTTGTTCAAACTGGATATCTCCCTTTAAAAGCCGTTGTTTTGATTTTATTTGTTGAGATATTCAAATTATGGCTTTTTCATATGTGATTTAGGTGGTATACAGACAACTGCCGTTCATCTTCACTCTCTTTGATTATAATTTGGTCAGTGTATTCAGGCAACCATTCTGTTTAACCATGGAAGGATCCTGTTCATATGGACCTGTCGTCAGACAGAACACTAAAAATAAATATTTCTGGGCCGCTTCTCGTCTTCCATTCTCCGTTGACATCATTTGGTAAATATTAAATAATGTTGAGGACAGACTACAGTTTATTATTAACCTAATATCTACACCCAGATATTCTGAGTGGTTTCCTCCCTTCATGATTTCCAGCAGTGGTTTGAACGGAAATGTAAACCAAAAACCGAACCTAATAATGATGCCATACCAGAACCCGAAACGAGCGTTTTGAGTGTATGATCCCTGAACTGTGCACTTGAACAAGAAACTTCTTAAGAAGCTGCTTCCAAGCACAACTTAAAGTTTTCGGAAAAGCATCTTAACACAGTGTAATTTGTGAATCTTTCTAACTTTCTCTGCAAATTGTCGACAACTGATTGTAACCGTGTAGTGTAGCATCTCGGTGTATTATGTTGATTATTTCTGAATATACGTTCGAAGCCATTCACCGGGACAACTGAGTATTCATTCTCCCGATGTATCTTCAGATATTGATAAAACTATAGAATAAAACTAGTAAAGATTTTTTATGTTAGTTAAAGCGAAGCTTTATGAGTCCAGATATGTTTGGTTTCTGATATGTGTGTCTTTGAGTGTGTCATTGTCCATTCTACAACGATAAACTGCTAGTAATTGTCCCAATGCAATGATTTCGAACGTATATATTGGCCGCATTGGGGTGTAATAGTAGTTCAAAAAGATTAAAACTATGAACTGTAAGTTTGTAAAAGTGACTGACGAGAAATTACAAGAAGCAAATGGAAAATTCCGTGAGTGTGACCTCAAAATGAAACTACTTTGTTGGTCAGGATGGGCGTAGAATAAACTGAATAAACACACTAACACGTCATAAGGATATAGAGAACCTTGAGGAATTTATCTAATCAAGGAATTCCCCGCCTTTAGGGAACCCAAAGGTTCGTTACCATAACAGCAGAGTGCAAATATGAGGTCGTTTTGTGTTCACGACTCCAGGAATTTATGTATCTTAATTTGTTTGCTATTTGTAACCAAGTGACTAGTATCAAAAGCAGAGAAAAATAATGTTCTTGTTACAATGTTGTCGTATATTCTTTTGGAAAATTGTTTTCAGTTTTTAAGCCGTTTGGGTCTGGGAACAGGTTTCTTCAGTGAACAGGCTTAGTGTTAATATACGCAGAGTCGAGTAACCATCAAATTAGTAATCTCATTAGTTAGCATTTCTAATAGTTAAATTGTCCCATTAATTATACTCTGGTCACCCAGATTGTCTTGAAAACGGTAGCTGTATTCACTTACCACCGTAGTCTTTGTGTATCATTGTTTACAATTTATTTTTCTGTTATGCATGAATCCGTTCACATGTTTGATCCCAAGAAACACTGTGTGCATTATGATGACATGCCAAATATGTGAACGCTGACTTGCGTGGCCTGGACTTTTATGTTATTACAGTAGATACTCAGCTAAATAAAGTCTGATTCAAGTTCTCTGTACCTTAATAACATCAATCCTTTGCTTTCATTGTGTGATACTGCTAGAACTGGTCAGTTATATCCTCGTTATGTTTTGGATATGCATGACTGATAGTCCACATGAGCACTTGAAGAACGGGTCGTTCCCAGTAATTTTACTACACATTTTATAACCTATGCATTTTAACTGCCTGGGAATTTTGTACTGCTGTTATTTTATATAATGTAACTTGAGAATTTCGTGTGGGAGGTTGTGGAGTGATTTCCTTGATTCATTATAGGGCTCATCTCAGGTCTTTTGTGAACATGAAAATTAATATTCTGGTTTCATAAAAGATGGGCAACGTCTGACTACTTGAGCTACTGTCAGCTTCTCAAGAAGGACTGTGCACTATCGTGTTAGTTTGTTGGATTATTTTGCATAATACCTTTGTATTAAGACGCTTATGATTAGTCTTAATTATTTTGTAGGTTTATCAAACCAGTTAAGGAGATTTTTACAGTTCTTTAACTGCTGACGGGAGAAACCCGGAATATGGTATTTTTTATTTGTTGCGATGGGGTGTGTCTGCGGAGCTCTGGTCGCCCATTGCCCAGATGTTATGTGAATAAAAATGGAGCAGCGATGGAATATCTTAGTGCCTCTTTTGCTATCACAGATCTCACATGGATAGCTGTAGGCACGAACTCATGCCATGCCGGTTTAAAGCCGTCTACGCTGTAGCATCCCCCGAACATGAGATTACTCTCCGGACCGAACCGTTATTTCAAGCTGTTTCAAGCTTTGCCTTATACAAAACAGCAGAAAGTCCAAAGGGAAGACACCAATTGGAAGAACAAGGTTTAGGTGCGAGGATGATATTAAAATGAATCTTACGGAAAACGTGGATGATATGTATTGATTAATGAACGTAAGTACTACTAAGAGAAACGCAGAAGCGATATTTGATACTAGAAACGAGGCTCGTGTAGACGTAAATGCACAGAAGACCAAATGCATGTTCGTGTCTCGTAAAAGGACTACAGGGAAGATCGTAATATAAAGATAGCTAACAAAACCTCCGAATTTGTGTAAGCTTCTAAACACTGTGTTTGGTAACGACGAAATAGATAAACACTTGATTCACAAGGAAATTATGCTCAGATTAAATTCGATGAAGGCTTCGTACACACAGGTGAGAAAATTTTTCTTAACATCTGCTATTGGAATGCTGTAGTTTAAAATATACAGAACTATAATCTTACCTATCCTTTTTTATAGATGTGAAAGAGTTTCTTACATTAAAGATGCAAATAGCTTGATGTTGTTTGACAACCGTGTTTTTGAGGATAATATTTTCAGCTAAAAGGGATGTAGTGAAAAGAGGCTGGAAAAATTTGCATAATGAGGAGCTCCAATTTTTGTATTTTTAATGAAATCTTATTAGGATGATCAACTCAAGGAAAATTCGATGCGAGGAATGAGAAATGCTTATATATTTGTTTGAAAGACCTGAAGGGCAGAGGTCAGTAGGTAAACTTATGCTTGAATGGGAGACTAATATTTTGTTTGATCCTATGAAATATGATGGGAGGGTATGGATTTGATTGATGTAGTCCAGTATAGAGATCAGTTGCCGACTCTTGTGAATACAGTAATGGACCGTTAGGTCCACAAAAGATGGGGAATTTCTTGAATAGCTCAGTGACTCGTAGATTCTCTATAAGGACTCTGCCCATGGAATTTGTTAGTTCATATTCTTGGATTCGTTTCTATGTCACTGTAAGGTTGATGGAACGGTACTGCCTATTTAATGTTTTATTGATAGTCTGTATTTTCTTTGAGAATTCAGACGAAATAACGTCACTTCAGAAAGAGATTACTGAAAACGTGCGCGTTATTATTGAAGAAGAAGAAATGCCCATATATGATATGGGTCCTTTATTTTCCTATGTATTTATGGAAACCAAATGGGAAATTAATTCAAGATTCTGTTACTTCTGAGTGCCTAAGCTTAGATCCAAATGTCCATCGTTAGTGACACGATGTATTTCATTTACTAGTGCAGAGGTCGTCACTCTTTCTCGCTTGCGTACCACTAATTCGCAATCGATTAGCTTCCAATAATCGAACTCTCCATGACCTTTCAGAGCTTAATTTGCTTCGGATCATAGTAAATACTATGACGGAGTCTTTAAATTTTCATTTTGAACTAGTGTTTCTCTCTTATTTCATGTTCAGCTATGCCTCGAACAAAATACATATTATAATTTACAGTTTCCCCGACAACTGCTTCTCTCTTGTAAGAAACATTTTGAGATTCCTGAGAACTGACATTTATTTATTAATTTTAATGTAGAATTACAAATCATACTCATCTGTCGCCTTGCCTGGAAAACCGACCAGAATAATAATAATAATCGTCAGTTAAACCTATTTGTGTTGGCAGATGTGCTTGCTGCCTCCACCATCAGGGTGACCATCCTGATGATGCAGGCAGCAAGTACTTCTGAAACATCGATTAACTTCACGGCATAACAACACAGAAGATGGTCATCTTTACTACCCAGGATAGCATTCTTGAAACCAGGTAAATATTTCGAACTTTTTGTAAAGTAAACTTGTTTAAACTTTTAGTTCTGCCATTTTAATGACTGTATATACTAAGGTTACTTACGTTTTACCTTTATATGCTTACTTAACATTTGGGTCTTATATCAAGCATTTCATATTATCAGGCTAATCTATTACACTGCCCTTTCATAATTACTTGTGTTGAAAGTTGTACATTAATTACAAAACCGATGATGTACCAGTTGGTCCCAGAGGTTACATAGCGTCGTTTCAGGGACAACGATGATTTTTCCAGCGAATTGGAAAGAATTACGGACACAGAAATTTCAGCCATTTTGAAGTACTGGCGCTATTTTCGCTTATCAAAACTTACGTGTCTGAATAGTCCCTCCTCCCGAAAACAGCTTCCGTGTCTGTTAAGTGATGCATCCTGTTGTGTTTTGAACGTTAGGTTGACGGTCTGTCTACTATACAACTCTTAATTGAACTTTCAATGTTTATTAAGAATCCACTACATGTTTCGACCTTAACTGATCATATTCAGGTGGTTCTTTTTAAGTGCTCGAAATAGTAGATATGACTGCTAATTTGTATATACATTTTTGCTGTATACATATATATATATATAAAAATTAGCAGTCACATCTGTTAATATCGAACACCTAAAGATAACCATTTGAGGATAATTAATTAATGTCGAAACATGTAGTGGATTATTAATAATCATTGAAACCATAATCAAAATGTTTATATAGACAGACTGCCAACGTAACTTTGAAGTATAGCTTATAAAGACGTCGGCAAATCCGGCCTCTCAGTGTAATGAATCACGGGATCAATGATCGCCTTACAGACTTGGAGATACACTCTGTTTGTGAAAGGTCATGTGTGAGTGCCTATCCCTTCGTCTAAATAAAACAAAGCCCAAAGGCCGTGCCTTAGTTCAGGCAGTCATTCGCCGCCATCTCATCAAGGAGACCCGGGTTCGCTCCCAGCCAGACCATGTGGAACCAGGTCAGGTGAACATTTCCCCTGTTAATATGATTCTACCGCTGTTGCATAGTCAGTCACGTATCACCGGGCAGATGCTGATTGGGTCAGTTAGCGGGTTATTTGCTTTCATTTTTGTTTATTTTCGTTTATTTTGCCAACAGGTCTTCACAAAGTGATATATGAGTGATGAAATAAAAGAGCCGGAGCGTGTAGAACACTTGTAAGCGATGATAAATTTGTACAGAATTTTTGTCGTAAAACCTGAGTGAAGAAGGCGCCTGGTAGACCAAGGAGTTAGTGGGAGAATAGTATTAAAATTGATCTATAAGACAGAATATGACGTTGTAGACTTGAGTCATCTGGTAAAGTATGGGGCCATTGACGGACTTTCTGAATACGGTAATAAAACTTAAGATTCAATAAAAGACGGATAGTTTCTTGGCTCGCTCAAAGAAGACTGTGCTTCATGGAGAAGGCAAGTTAATTAATTTTAAGGACACGTTCATTTAAATAATTTTTATGTGGCTTATTTTGGTTGCTTTCTTACTAACTTATTTGTTCAGTCTGGTTACTAAGTGAATCATTCTGTAAATTACTTGCAAACCTGCCATATCCACTGTACATCTTGGTAGTCACTCAATCTGTCATTTGTCTCGGCACTTGTGATTAAATCAGTATAGCGCCGGCCATATTAATACTAGGAAAAAATAATGAGAGAATCGTACAGTCGCGTAATTTTATGAAGGTCTCTAAATTAAGGCTGTATAAGAAAATCAGTCGAGTCCATCCTAGCAGAGTTACCTCTGAATGGTTATTTGGGCCAATTTGCACATAGGTACGGGATAAGATAGGTAAGGAGATAAAAGTGATAGTAGCGTAATTAAAACTCCAGTTATAGTAGATGAACTACGATATCAAGTTGTGAACAGTGACACGAGAGATAGTTCTTGGTGACAAGTCACGTGTCGCAAAAGTAAAAATTATAATTAACGCTATATAGTCTGTTTATTCTTGTAAGATTTGAGGTTTTCACGGCGTTCAGTCTGAAGATGGCTGTCTTCTGGGTTGTTGCGCTTTGTAGTCTAGTAGAAATTCACCGACGTTTTAGAGGTCCTTGCTGCCTCCATCATCAGGGCGATGAGGACACGGCGCAATAACCCAGAAGACACCCATCTTCTGTTAATTCTTACTTAAATCTTGGCGTTAACATACGTTGGCGTGCGCTGTAATTTGACACTTTCCTCCCAGGATATACGTGACGTTAAAAAATGGTGCCTGATTTCATCATTCATATCTAGTGACCTGCGTAAAGGACAGTTATGTATCAGTTTAACAACACGCTCGTACTTTGTTCACCGTAAATAATTTTGTGGATGTTAATATTTGTACCGATTGGGAACAAGCGACTGATTTACGGGTCTTGAAAACGACACGAACTTTCCATCACAGTTGGACGTGTGGTTATAATATTGCGGGCATATCACTGTAACTTGACCGACAGAGTTGGTATGGCGCTAGGTATATGGTTAAATGGCGAGACACAACACCAACATTCAAACTTCGTCATTTCCACTTTATTGGAAATTATGTCTCAGAAATGGCGAGGTGATATTGACCACGTCATTAAGGATGTGGGAAGGATGTTGGAGCTTGATGAACTCTCCGATAACGTGGAAGATCAGCTTATCAACATAGCCGATTCAGAAACAAGCAGCGACGAAGTGCCTTAGTTTTCTGACACGGATTCACACGTGGAAGTCATCCATCTGCCTGACAGCCAATACATTATCACTGACGTAAGTAAATGCATAAATGGGCATTTTATACTAATATTGTCGTTCATGATTCACAGCTGAAGTCACTTGGAGAATATGTAGGTTTATTCTCTAATAGGCTTTGAAACTAAACAGACTATCTCGTTCTGGGCTGGAACGAAAGAAGTGCTAGCTGGAGCGGAAGAATACAACCTGGTTATGATTGAAGTAAAGGATGAACCTCATGATATTTCCCAAAAATTCGTTAATAGCTCAGTCGCTATCGGTATGTTTTACTTTTATCTATTTTTGATCTATTTATTCTCCTCTCGCGCAGGCAGAGGGTTATGACAAGTAAGAGCACTATGTGAAACAGCGTCTACTACAACAGAGTTGTGTTCAGCAATACTGATTTTGAATGACTGCAGTTCACAATAGGTATCAGAAACCACTGATGCGTAGTTATCGCATTTATATCCCCAGAGACCCTCCATTATTTATACAGTGGTCAGTGAATATGGTCGTGGATAGTGTTAATATTTTGCTGCATTAGCACAACTGGGCTTTAGAATAATTATGGCCGTCTGCTGCAATCTCTTCAGTGTATAAATTTCAGAACCATTGTTCTCTCCATAGTATGTATTTATAACTACAATGTGAAGGTATAGAACACTTTTGAGTAGGCCTAGGTGATCTGTGCTGTTTTACGTACCTCATTAATCTCGATGCTTATTTACTGGACATAAAAATGAATTCTTGCAAATCTAATCGCACTGCAGACATAACACTGGACTCATTAAGTTTTTCCTTGCATTTTGTTAAATACTGCCCAAATTTTTTGTCACGTACGCTTACATAGTTTTGTCCGTTGAGTAGTTTTATAAAAATCTATTATGTTTGATTTTAGTTCCACATAAAGTTAGATAGATGTAATAGCCACAAAATTTAAAAGCTGTAGCCTGCAACAGAACGCCTGTAAACTTACGACTGAGAAAATTAAGAATATGATGCAATGACATTATTTTCGTATTGGCCCTTTGTTTTATTTTCATGCTTAAGTCTAGCGCGCACCTTAAAATTCCATAGCTTTATAAATTCATTGTATACATCATGGTTTTATCTTTACCTTGCATGTTTTATTGAGTGCGGTGGATTTGTTGTCCTCCGTTGTTTCCACATGCCCATACACTCGTGATCTTGTCATTTCTGTTATGTTTAATCTCAATAATAATGTAACCCAATTACATCCATCCGCATCCTGAGGGACGTAGTCATAACGGATCCACTAAGCGTGAAATAAAGGAAGACTTAAAAACTCTTACGTTCCTTGGCTGAGATATAGTTTAATATAAGCTGTTACAGGCTTTCTGTGTCTTAAGCGTACACCATAAGCGGACATGAATTATACAATCATTTAGTTCCATAATATGAAAAATTTCAGTTATGTAGTTATGAAGACTGTACATGCCGCTGGACTGTTTTTATATACTGTTCGGTCCTTCATACGTTTTAACATACACGTAGATTTTTGTTAACACGTTTTACAGAAAAAGGTTGTAAAAGTTGGAGTACTGGTTAATCGTACGATTTATCATAACCGCAAGACTTTGGGAAGGATTAACGATACGTATTTTCGAAGGACGTTGCGAATAATATGTAAATTGTATGACTAGGGAGAAAATATAGGTGGTGTGCGGAATTTAATTTCAACCGTTTTATGAGAGTAGCGAGATATCCCACTTTAAGAACTAACCCCCTTCTTCTAACACTTAAAGAGTAGGTACGTCAATACCGGCTATTTCATAATTACATTCAATAAATACAAGTATCGTGTTACACTCCTAAAATCAAGTTAAAAAATCATTCTTGGCTCGATTTTAGGATCACTATATTTGTATATTCACAAATATGTTAGAATCTTATATAATGCTTTATACTTTCAGTACTTTTCAGAGTATAAAACTATACATGGCTATAAATATGTATCCACATACAAATACTTCTTCTACAAGACTGCAGGCATAGAAGACAATATATAACACATGTTCGATAAAACTATCGATGAGAAACCAGTGTGTGTGTGTGTGTGTGTGTGTGTGTGTGTGTGTATACGAGGTGCGATCGGAAAGTTTCCAGACTGCGCCTATAAAAACCCGTACACTTATCTCAGGTATTAAATTCATCCATCACCCTCGAAGTAGTTCCCCTGGGAGTGAACACAACGATCCCCGCGCCGCTGCCAAGCCTGGAAGCATCCCTGGAAATCTTTCTTTGTCAGCCTGTCAAGCACCATCTGCGATTCTGCCTGAATCTCTTCTATCGTCTCAAATATCCTTCCCTTTAGCTGAAT
Organism: Zootermopsis nevadensis; assembly: GCF_977971745.1. Classification (NCBI taxonomy): domain Eukaryota; kingdom Metazoa; phylum Arthropoda; class Insecta; order Blattodea; family Termopsidae; genus Zootermopsis; species Zootermopsis nevadensis. The sequence goes on along the minus strand of NW_028259134.1, from coordinate 6,566,040 downwards.
TTTCATCTCTGGGAAGAGGAAGAAGTCACACGGAGCTAAATCCGGCGAATAAGGAGGGTGCGGGATGACGGCCATGGTGTTTGAGGCCAAAAACTGCCGAACTTTGAGGGCGGTGTGCGCTGGCGCGTTGTCATGATGCGTCGCATGTGGAGTTCTTCCTTTAGAATCAGCTGACAGGTCCCATAGCCTATCCCAACAATGTCGCACAAGTCGTTGATGGTACGACGTCGATCTTCGTGAAAGGCCTGCCGAATCTTCGTAACATTTTCGGGCGTTGTGCTCGAAGATGGTCGTCCAGAACGCTCGTCATCATCGACAGAGGTTCGGCCATTTTTAAAACGTGAATGCCACACAAAAGTTTGTGCACGACCCATTGCGGACTCCCCAAATGCTTGCTTTAGCATTTCATAGGTTTCCGTAGCCGTTTTGGCGAGTCTTTGGCAAAATTTGATGCACACGCCATTCCGAAATTGCAGGAGGGTCGGTGTAATACACTACCCAAACGCCCGTAACTAAGAAACAAATGCTAATTCGATGATGCCGGCTGGCACACTGATTCACTATGAATGTAGGCCTCACCCCCTAGCGGCAGAAGCTCGTACTACATCCGGTTCGCCCTCTATTGACACAGTCTTGAAACTTTCCGATCGCACCTCGTATGTGTGTGTTTTATGAATTCTAATCATGAAAATAAGATATTGTCTTTTTCTAACAATAACGTGCGAATAATCAGTTTCTTATAAAAAGTCATGTCACTTATGATAATTTGTGGCGACGCGCTAGTGTGCCGCGGGGCGCCGAATACGTAACACGGCTGTAGAGAGCTACAGGGGCCCAGGCCTGGTAGAACAGATATGTTCTGGTCCTGGTCTGTTTCAAATGGTAGCAGTCAAACTTTCGTAGTTTTACGGACTTTTTCGCAAATAAAACGTTATTTGTAATTGCGCTCATCTTCTGTTCATGACAAGTTCGTTCTCCGGAAACAGATCTCATCCAATTGATCTCTCTTATTTTCGTAGTTGCCCCCTCTCAGAAATAGTTTGAGATGAAGCCCTACGATCTCCGCATCCGATATCTTTGTACCGTTCATTCAATCTCAAAACAATCTCATATGCGCTTAGAGCGTCGTTCAACAATCCATTCAAGGATTACCAGCATGCAGTAAAATAGAAATGTAGTAATGATTCGATAGTTAGGGCAAATTGTAAATAGATTGGGCTTCGTTCGGGCTGAGTCGTTGGTGGGATACAGGTAACATATTTGAAGATAAACTTGAGAATTGAACCACGTGCTCCTCGGAACATGCCGGTTAAAATTCTAACATTTTGTTCCTTGCAGAACTTCAATTTCCTCACTGGCTTGTCAGTGTAAGCAGTAGCTTGAAGTAATGAGATGATGTAAGACTTGAGGTTCTCACAGCGGTGAGTATGAAGATTTCTGTCTTCTGGGTTGTTGCGCTGTGTAGTCTGGTTGATGTTAACCAACGTTTCAGAGGTCATACTGCCTCCGTCATCGCCCTGATGACGGAGGCAGTATGACCTCTGAAACGTTGGTTAACATCAACCAGACTACACAGCGCAACAACCCAGAAGACGGAAATCTTAATGAGATGATACTGTAAGTAGAAGTATTACCACCTATTACGCTATGTTCTCCATTTTCAGACCTGGACTTCATGCTGTAACGCTTATGATTTAAGTTCAAGAGATACCAGTTCGCACCTCGACTGGGTCACTGACTATAATGAATGTTCATACCGTGTTGTAGCTCAGGCTGAGGTTAATGACAGTTCATGTAGTAAAGTGGAACCTCGATATAACACGAGTTTCGGGGGAAAGCTTCAATTCCCGCTTTATATGTGAAATATGTAAGACATGTGTAATCGTATTGGGGGACATGACCACAGCCGCGGTATAACGAGGTTCTACTATATTTATGTTACACTAAGTGGCACTGAGACAAGTTTATTTTCAATTCCTTCGGTTTTTCCCTGTTATTCCACCACTGCTTAATATTCACTACTTTATAGTCTAAGCGATTTTAGACTAGTTCCAGAGTCATAGTCTCACCTCATCGGAATAAATAGTTCTGAGGGTTTTTTATTTTGGTTATCCTCAGTCCCTTAAACAAATGCTGATACTGCATTACCGCTGCCTTGTCATGCCTTTCAAGTTCACATAATTTGATGCTAAATAAATAACTCTTGTAAACTACAGCGTTGATAAGTCTACAGTTTGTTGTGGACAACGCTGAAAATGTTAATAGGCATGTGGGCTACGGAATAGAATACCAGTCTATTATCCTAAAACATACTTGCAAAGAAACACTTTGCCTCTTACAATTATCTTAGCACACGGTTCGCGTGAGATTCTAATAATCAATTTTCTCAATGTCATTAATGCCACTGTTAAATGTTGTTGTGAAGAGGCGTTATGTTTTTATTCCCTGTTTCCTGCAACTTACCGTTTATCGGAAAACAACGAGCCAGACAGACTTTAGGGTTTTATTTTATTGTAATCTGCGTATTGTTATGTTGAGAACAAATTTAGCACAACAGCTATTTTAAAAGCACAAGTGTTTCACGATCGCTTCTGAAACGCCTGTTATTTGTGTGGTTGCAGTTGCGAGCCCTCCTGATCGCCGGGTAACAAAAGACGACAGCTCACTCCCGCGCACTTCTCCCGGACGCAACGGCCAACTTTCCAGTAAGTACAGCATCGCATGAGCACAGTCTGTACCACATCGTCATTATGATTTTGGCTACTGTCCGTAGGCTGCATGTTCCATCTAATAACACGAATAATGAATTTTGAATTGAACATTATGAATACATATCCTACATGTGACGTGCATCCTGTCGCATTTTTAAGTTATCGTATGTTGATATAACCATTTTCATGTCTTATGCAGACACTGGGTCTAAAATTGATTTACTTTGTCATCAGAATGCTGAAACAGTAATAATCCAGGATATGTCTATTGACCGTATTGTGGTTGTCTACGTTTTATGCAAAATTGCACTCGACTTATACAGACGGGCGGAAATACCATTAAAATTATTAGGAATTACGTTCAGTTATTATCATTATAGAAATGTAACATTCTTTTGAACCACCCCTTTTCGCTAGGGCATGAGGCGTCCTATGTTTAAGGGTGGATATGACCTGCAAGTTTGGAGTGTAGCTGCGAATGTATTGCGTAAGCAACTGTGGGAATCCGACAAGAGGTGGTCCACGAACCTGAGGTTTCGCCAGTAACTAAATAACAACTTACCTACCATAAAAATCAGCATGTTACGAAATGTTTTACAGGGAATCAGACTGACGGTAATGGAACTTCGGGTTTCATGAAAGGTGGACAATGTTTTGACTATCTTAGCAACTATTAGGGTTCTTTCTCTAAAAGTCTGTCCTACACGCATTCTGAGACTACTTAACGCGTCTGAGCACTTCTTCTCTGATTATGTACTTGAGATGTAATTAAGTTGTTCTGCAGTAAATATGGTGCTTATATGTTTCAGCAAATTGCGCTACTGTATCCTAATTGCGTCTGTATTTCACTTCGTGTGGCAGAAACAAATGAAGGAAGGGAACAGAGTAGAAATAAAGCGTATGATATACAATATTTTAACAGCAGCTGCTTTACATTTCATCGTGTTTAACTGGAAGGTGTGAATTTGTCTATTTAGATAAAGTAAAGTACACGCCAACATTTGCTTGTAATATTAGGTTCAGAGAGGATGCAAATTATGAAAATTTAGATCCTACGTAAAGCAAGTCTTAGGGATACCTTCATTTTATCTAATTAATATTGTCTTTTAAGTTTTGTTTGGAACATTTTTCGATGTCATATATTTCTATGTTTGATAAAATACAATGAAATATTACGCTTAATTTACTTAATATTTGAATCTCCGCTTCAGATTAACAACTGTTGGCGCTTATTTCTGTAATGAAAGTTGAGTACTGTTTGTTTATCAACAAAATAATAGATTGTGACATTTTTGTTATTCTTATTTATAAAGTTATCTCAAATTATTTTCCATTCCCGTTGGATGGTTTAAAATGTATCAAATTGAAAGATCTTCGTATGACTATTTCGGTTCTTAATCAACCTTGTCAGGTAATAACTTGGAGTTGCTAACTGTTACGGACTGAAGTCTATATTTCTGCCAGAATAAATGAAATATTATCGGCAATATCATTATATGAAGTACATAGAGAAGTAGAAAGTAACATAAATCGCTTCAGAAAATTTGTACGTTCTTTCATTATTTTCATTATTAATTTCGCATTGGTAAGTTACATAAAGGCAAACGGCAATAAATATTAACAAATGCGCATTTCGGCCTTTGCACAGTTGTTATTGCTTTGTATGCCTATAATTTGGTGACACAGCTTGAAGTTTAAGCTCGATAAATATATCAGCGAGTGAGTAACAGAATCGTGGGACTTCAGGAACCTGAGTCTGCTGATGGCAAATACCATGGTGAAATCCGCTTGGTCTGTTGGAGTCATCGCGTACTCTCCCTAGCGTTATATATCTTCTGAAAGGTGAAAGGTCGGCACAGAGTGGCATATGGCTTTGGAGGGTGTTATAGGATGATATCTAGACCAACTGTTTCCGTGACGACGTGGCACGACGCTCATTTTAGAGTTGTGTTAACTATCGGTTCTCTCAGATAGATTTAACTCGTATTCTTTGTCGCTGTTGTGTGTGCTGTAACTTTGCCGCAGTGGTCACGTAAAGCATGAAAAGTGGAAATTAACTTGTGTTTCTTAAAGTCGTATCTCACTGTCGCAATTATTTACAACCCAGGGATCAAGTACCGTAGAATATCATATTCCTTATATACCATAGCGATACTTTGTTCCCTTACAAATTTTGTAATGATGACTTAACAGCTGCGTTGGTTATATAATGTCTAGCATAGGCTTATGAATTATAGACTTTGAATAATGAAGTAGGAAGCTTATAATATGAGAAAAGGCTGAGGAAAACAACGTGGCCGGTTTAAGGGGGAGATTTGAATTTTGGTCGTACGAAGTGCGACACAGAAGCTCAACCGCTGCACCGCGGTGCGACGTTCCGTGTGAGTATTCAATTCGGAAATTTAGGATTCTACTTATGTTTACATATTGAGAGATTTTTAAAAGTGTGCGAGAGTATATTGATTAGTTTTGTGACAGTGAATTAGCAGGTGCAATGTTATGTGAATATTCAGTACAGTGATATGTTATTACTCGCAGATAATACATTTTGAAATTAAATGTATCAAATATTCAAGTAATACTTCCACTCGTTCCACACCTGTTTTTTTCTTATATATCTTTCGGAATGCCGGAATGAAAAGGAGGAATTTTTAAGCCAACAGTGACATAAAAAATAACTTAACTTGCTTGAATAGAAAATCTTGTAGTACAAGAATGAAAAGCTTGCACTTCGCTCCCTTACTGGTTTCGTATCACGTAAAGCTTGGTTCTGATGATACTGCAGTTCTCTGAGTCAATTAACATTAATTTCCTTGAAATTGTTAATATAATAAAATTAATGACTGCATTAGGAGCTACGATAACAATTTGAACGAATAATTGTGTGTAATGTACGTAAAAATTCTGATTGCAGCAAGTGCTGTTTACGAAAGTACAATGAACATAATATTCACTTAGCCAGCACTCGGTGTTAACGATCTCACTCCCCGAGTAACTGATGGAATAATTCCATATAACAGAGGCAGTCTTGACAAGGAAGGCATCAATCTCTCAACCGTATCGTATGGAAGGCGAACACTTGTTCCGTGCACACAAGAACCAGCCCCCCGACATCTTCTTACTTTAAGATGCAACACCAAATTACTTCTTCTTTGTAGATTTTCCGACCTGCATTATGTACGTATTTTCGGTTTTCTTATGCGTGTGTCATGTCGCGTTCACATCACTGTTATTGATTTGACCAACTTAATTATATTTTTAACACTGTAACTCGTGAAGTTCTTTATTACTTATCATTTCCGTCTTCCGATTACTTAATTCCTGTAAGGCATCTTTATGTAGAATCCATAATTTGCACAAATACAGGTTTCAGTTGTGTTAAATTTGTCTCACATAATCTCAAAGTTACATGTAAAAGTGACAACATTGTTATTATATTTCGCATGCCCAGCTTACAGACAGCTGGATTCAGGTTTGGCGCTGCTGCAAATAATTTCTTGTACACAAATTGCATAGTTATTTTTCGAAGATATTACAACACAAAATTTCAGGAACCGTAGATCTACTTGTTAATTGACTCCCGAGTCTTTTAGCCGCCATGTTTCAGCAGTTCATTACAAGTCATTGAAAGTATAAAGATGGAATTATGTTCAACAAAGATTAATGCCGATCCACCAATTAGTTCAGAAGGTGTTGAAAGGGGGAACAGGGAAAAAGGAATGGAATTGGTACCACTACTCTATCTCGCGGTCTTCCCACACGATGTCAGGAATAATGCATGGATAAATCTCCAGTGAAACAAGAAAATTCTGTGGAATGAAACATATTACTGGACTCGTCATTAAAAATCGTTTCCTTAAATAAATCTGGGCTGCGATAAGTGAACTAAGAGCGAAGACACTAAATACAGGTTGCCCCAAAAAGATGTATACACGAATTTAATAGGCCATATAATATATACACATCTTTATGGGACACCTGTATGACTGAGAGCGAAAATATCAAAACTATCCATTTTATTAAGTTATTCGTTTAAAGCAGAGCATCTCCAGATGGTCTTCACTAACACAGAACTTGAACAACAAATCTGAGGAAATGTAATGCTGCGACTGTTAAGCAAGGTACAGCACTCAGACGGCAATAAATGTTCATTGCCTTCAAATTTTTCATGTTATGCTGTACACCACAACCTATTCAAGTCTCTTGTACTGGTCTTCTTTCAGCCCTTCCTATGGGAATGAAGTGCAACCGCAGCATATGCTGTGCGTTAACGGACTACAGGACATTTTGTGGTTTCTGTAGTTTTGTATGAACACGGTAATGCAGTACATACGTTCAGAAATTAAAGCATGGAATATGGAATAGGATGAAGGAGAAACTACGGAATGAAATAATAATGTTACAAGGACGAACGTTTTCCAGTAGAGTGAAAACTGTTTTTAAGCTGGGCTGCGTAATAAATATTTTTAATCCACTGGATATTCACCCTATATAGATTATATTCGCGCTGTCCGTTTAATTCTTCAGAATGAGGGCCTGTGTCTATACCACTGCTCACGGGTTCAAGGTGTCATGCTTGATGATTAATCATCATCGTCTTCAGTACCGCGAGTGGCTTCTACGAGAACACGAACGTGATTCGGACTTTTTGGAGCACATCGTGTGGTTGAACGAAACAGCACTCACACGTGAAGGCGTCTTCAGTTGTCATAACAGCCACTAGTGAATGAAAGACGTGCAAATTTTTGTTTAATACAAATATAACTTTACGAGTTTTATAAAGATGTCAATTCAACGTTTATTTTGTCCCTTTACTACAATGTCCCTTGAAACGTGTGAGCTGAATTAAACTTCTACGTAGTAACACTCGTCGTCAAATAAGTTTTATGAACATCTGTAAAAGCAGTGTATTAGAAAGACATCTTCATCATCATCATCATCATTGGCTCTCAATTTGTTTACCAGTTCACCGTGAATGAGTCCATCTGGCAGTTGCTTCATCTGATTTCGTAACAAGTTGCTTTTTACAAGGTGGGGTTGTGAGCCTCACGCCCAACCCCCAAGCTGGAGGATCAGACCCCCGTACTTACAGCCCCCGGAAGCAGGGTGGCCCAGCTATACACCAGGCACTGGGCAGCTCGGGTATCTCGGGGATGCCAGTCCCCGTACCCACTGATGTGGGTCTCTGACGGGAGAAAGATATCATACTCCATCAAAATGTCGTTTTTGGCTTTTCGTACAGTGGTCCTAAAAAGTCGAGCCTTATTAAAATCAATAGTTCACTTACTCGCGAACTTGATCAACTAGAGTGATATTACCTGCGCCAACACACGTCCTCGGGCACATTTAAGATTTATTTTCTGTATCTCCTGCATGAATACAAATAACTTTTCATGATTTCCCCTAACAATACGTAGATCCATTAATTATAAACAGAAGATAATTAAGAAACTTGGGATGAGTTATGTAAGACAAGCTATTTCTTCAGTGACCATTAAGTATGAAGTTCAAATTCTGCATACAGTGCTTAGTGATGTCTCGTATCTCGTATAAAAATTTATTACGTAATTTGTGAGATGGAACATACCGACAGAGAGAGAAACGATTATGACCTCCTCTTGTTGCATGCATGATATGGATAAAGCACAAGGACGCTTTAAAGGAGTGGTATTTTTTTTACTTTCCTCTTAAAGAAGTTTAACGCAGATGATGTTTATCATACTGGAAATATTAGTGAGTGTATGAAGTTTACTGTTATGGTGTGTACTCTAACTCAAATCCACGTGTTTGGTACGCAGTAGAGTGAAATGAAAGCAGACGAGAAAATATAACATATACTCATATCTGTATTCAAATATGTGCACAGTTTCTCAATTCTGCTAACCTTATATCGCCTTTATTAAAAAAAACGCGGTAGGCAAACACAACATCAAAATTCAATCTGTTCCTCATATTGAGTTCACTCCAAAAGATGTTGCCTTCTCTTGCTTTGAAACTTCGTGAACGAGTAAAAAAATTGTTTGTGACCTCAGAGAGTTTTCAGTATGATTTAAACTTTTCTTCAGTTAAAGTATGTGAAGTATGAACATTAAAAACAGGTCTTCATGCCTGAAATATTAGGAGCTGCTGTTTTAGGACGTTAAAAACAAAATAATATATTTAAATTGCAAGGTACTGATTTCATGGAGACCGTGTGGCAATATTATGTCATTTTCTTGATAAATACGAAATTCGCATCACTCCAAATCAGGTTCGGCGATAGTGTCATGAAAATGTGACAAAATTATGTGAGGGCTTTGTATTTTTGTCCGTCCTCTTGTGATGTGCATGAGTAATAGAGTTCATAATTGTATTGACATCATAATGTGTACTTGTATTTGGAACAGGATCTTTGTGCGTAACAAATTCTCTGCCGAGTGCGTCGCGTAACGTGGTTTAACGTAACCGTTTAAAGCACGGTATTAACTGCACATACCACTTGCTGTAACGCTGAGTAAATTTAATTACGCCCACAGAATATATTATGTGTTTCGTGTGTTTTTCATAATAAAAAGCAACTATTTTCTAGAACAACATTAATTTTATTTGAACCTATGAAACGTCAGTCCTTATCTACCAGACTTCTGGTGCAACATCCCAGAAGATACTCTTTTCTAAAACTATATTTCAAGGAAGGAACGCGCTCGACTCTTCATTCGAATTTGTTAGACGGTCACTACAGTAAGTAACTGTGAAGTCTTACTGCAAAACAAAATGATGTGGTCTTTCTTAGACCTTGAGAAAATTAATTCCAATTCTAAATCGACGACATTTTAGCTTAGAACCACTTCTCACGACCGTAGGTGTACAGAAATCCCCGAAAGATAATGAATGTGTTTAAACAACAGAAAGTAAATAGTCAATTACTTTACTGGTTCAGGATGTGAAGAACTGAGTTTGTAAAGAATTTCCTTGCTGCTTTGATCTTGATCATTCATTTTTATGTTTTAATAATCATCTATTGGAATATTTTTTGTGCTTGCTAATCCAGTCTGTATCTCTACACCGCAATTGTGTAAGATCGACGTTAACAGTGTTCTCCTCCTACGTCAAGGTCGTCCTGTGGTCTTCTGTTGAGGTTTACATCTTATGTATTTATAACGAATGTTGGAACACTGTTAATTTTATAAATTTATTTACTCCAGGTAAATAATCTCTCTCTTCTTTAAGCAGAAATAAATGCAGTATAACCCAAGGCTTTTCAACGGAATAAACGACACGGGGCTCCATTTTCAGGATGCCCACCGATACACATGGATAGCGCTAGAAATGAACATGAAGATCTGGGAAGAAAGTTTAAATCTTCTTTGTGTCTTCTGAATGTATCGGGATCTGTAAATTCATTATTGTACTGTTTTGGCCCTTGTCTGTGCATAATTTCCGCAAGCATAGGCCTATTTTACGACTATTCTTTTGTAAAATTTGTTACATATGTCAGATTCTCAAAACTTCCATGTCTGTAATTCTTTACATAAAATAAATTGTTCATACGGAACACGGAATCAATTTCTTACTTGGGTCGTCCCCGCCTCAGACGTTTGCACGGTCGCTCTGTTGGTTTATTCATAGTTGTAGAGGTCTAAAGTTTTAAGTAACTTATAAAAGAAAACGGGAATATTTTTGACATGACGTTCACGTCAAATTTTGTTAGTCACTCTTTTCATGTAGAATTTATTAAAGATGATTGACATTCGGAGGGAAGGGCTCATGACCATAATCATAACGACTCTGTACTAAAGATCGCTGTCTTCTGGGTTCTTGCGCCGTGTAGTCTTGTAGAAGTTTACCGACGTTTCAGAGGTCCTTCCTGTCTCCATCATCAGGGCGATATAACAGATATATTGGAAGCAGTTTCTTCTGTGCATCCATTTTGGGGAAGATTTTTATTCCATATTGCAGCATCCTGGTGAACTTAATATTACCGGTTGTTTTTCACCTTCTTTTCATATTCCGATGCCAATTGAATTACAATTCTTAAATTATTTTCTCTTGTTTACAGAAGTTCATCACTGCCAGTACTTTTGAGCAACATGTTTCGATTGAAATCTAAACGTCATGAGTATTATTGCACTTCCTTGTGCATACGTTTTAGCAGTGTCAGATATTTGTAATTGATAATGATTCATAACATGTTTTTAAATGTTATTTTATTTTAATCAGTCTTGGTTATTATTCATGTTATATTTTGTGTATTTTGTGTTCCTTCTGCTGTGTATATTCCTGTAGGGCAATATTAATAATTTGTTCTCTACCCAGATATATATGATCAAAGATTTATTTTTATGTATCTTGTGTTACATTTCTGTACCTTTATTCTGTCGGTGGTCTGTCCGGTGCCTTGAAGCAATGTAAGTTATATTGCCAGTGTAGTGATTTCTTTTTATGCTCAGAGGGAAGGCGGAGGTGGGTGCTGTTTGGTTGGCGACATCGGACAGACTACACGACAGAATACAAGTAAACAAGTACAATACACAGTACAGACCATATAAATAAAGTGTTAAGATTGCATATATCCGACCATAGTACTAAAGATTTTAACATTGCCTTCAGAAATGTACGCAACAGTGTGAACACATTAGCATTGCAGCGAACTCGACGAAGATCTTTTTAAAATATAAATAAATTTAAATTTTTTGAATATTTTATACAGTCGTATCGGTTAAAAAACTATTTGCATCTTGGAGCTGATATTAATATACAGTGAAGTATAATAAGCATGGTGATGATTAGATTCAATCAAATCATATTGCTCAGAAACTGTGGCAATAATAATCAACTTCTTTTAAACACGATAAAATAGTATAAGAAGTGTAATTAAACTGAAGATTGCTGTATTCTGGGTTCTTGCTATGTGTAGTCTGGTAGATGTCATCGCCCTGATGAAGGAGGCTGTATGACCTCTGAAACGTTGGTGGACATCTACTAGACTACACGGCGCCAACAACCCAGGAGACAGCAATCTTCAGACTCACCGCTGTAAAAACCTCAAATCTTACATGTAATTAAACTGACAGAGTATGTACTGAAGGTTTAAAAGCAGAACGAATGGTGTTTTATAACTAGTATAGACCAGGGTTCGCCAACCATAAGCCCTAGGCACCTCTGAGCCCTCCGAGGGGTTTGGAGATCCCGCGATAACTTGAAAATATTTATAATGTATTATTGATTAGTCATATATTATTGCAAGCACGTGATGATTTTTATTACATGATGTGAATTACTGTCCAGTGCCGATCACATATAAATTTTTAGATTGTGAACATATTTATTGATGTAAAGAATGACATTATTTTGTAAGAATATAACTATTACGTATTCCTTAGGCAGGATGCGTTTGTGGTCTGGTGTTTACCAAAACAAGGTTGTCGAAAATGTATTCTTTTAACAACACAAGTTACACGGCTATTCTTAGTTTAATTTTTTTTCATTAGTACCGCTCCCGCTGATAATTTCAAGGTTGGTAACATCCGGTATAGACTTTACACGTGTTTGTGCAATATATCCATACAATATTTGGGTGCGCAGCCTGCTTTTAACATGTTGTTTCTATACACGACGCTGTTTATCAGTAATTGAACATAACATTTAATAACTTATACAGAGTGAAATATAATAAATATCTGTATTCTGTGAGTCCATAAGTACCTCCTTTCTCCTAAATTGTAATGAAATTAGAAATTACAGGGTTTTTTTGCGTTATTGTTTAACTGGCTTGCTATAAAATAAAACATTGTAGCTTTCGGATCGGACGTGTAGAATATGTCGTGTAAAGTTGTTTTAACGCCCTCCAAAAACAATCCTGTAATACTGAATTTCTTATCAAGCAAACAATAAGGGCCTGTAGCCTTATAGTTTATTATACCATTTGTTACTCAGGCATGAAGATTTTACGAATCTAGCACAAAAAGTTCCATATAGTATGATACAATGAATCTGTGGTTAATCGTTTCTGGAGCTGAAATGTAACTAACTAACTAACTAACTAGACGACTTAGGTAACCCGAAGGTTCATCACCGAATTAAGCAAAGCCCTCCACCTGTCTCTGTCCTGGGCCAGCAAAATCCAATCGCTCAGAAGCTGAAATATACGGAACTTTACTTTATGTAAACTATAGTCAGTTTGACGGCACACACCTACCACTTTTGCGACGGACGAAATGATCTACTTCCTCTCATCCAGAAGCTGACGTGTTTTCCGGTCTCCAACGCTATGCCTGCCATTCCTTGAGATGTACGTTTAGTCTTCCGTAGAATGAATATTCTGCTTCCACACACCCCAGGTTGTCTCTTGTCCAAGATACCATGAAGCAGCTCAGTAACCGTGGAAAGACTGTGGGAGAGAATTATTGTTTCAGAAACCGACAGTCAAATTAGAAAGTTACAACATAACCTACTTGTGCCTTTCATAAGCCTGCGCTGTGTTATTAGGCTGCGTCACATTGGGTACACGTTCACGGATTTGTACGGTTGCGTTCGAATAAAACAAACGTTTGAAACGTGGTGATAATGGTCACATTGCTTTAGGCGAGTTTTGACGATCACGCACGAATGCGTACGACTAAATACGTCTATCAAATAGTTTGGTTCTTCGTCGGATTTTGTGCGACTGTCGCTATGAAATGTGGACTACGATAGTTTAATTTAATGCGTGTTACCAAGAAGGAGCTTTTGGGACAAAGGGGGCAAACACAATCACAACTGTGATGTCAAACAAGACATTATTAAAAATGTTGCTGTTTAAAAATAAATTTTAACTCGAAGTCTCATAGTTCACTCAGAAATGTTCCGAAGAAATGTTGGGGCCATTTAAGAACTGTCAAAAAAAATTGAGTGTTTTCACTGTTTGTTGCTATATTCGTAAATAGTTCAAGAGCCCAAGATTATATACCTTCATGGACAATAAATAACGTAACAGTATTATTTTCCGGAAGGCAGACATAACTGTTTGTTACAGCCCACTGTTCGCGTAAAATCAATTGCTTTCACTTCAGTGTGAAAACACTGTCCGTACGAGTGCGTACGGGCACAAACTGTACGAATTTGTGCGACCAGCAGTCGTACGAATCTTCATCCAATATGACACTGTCGTATCGTCTTTGATACTTTTACTTACTTAAGTCCAGAATGGTCTTCTATTGTTTTAAATTATATTACGACGTTTTCTTAACTGCACAGGATATGTCATCGGCTGGGAGGGCGAGATTGAAGTACGAAACTGCCTCTACAATTGTCTGGAAGGATTGAGGAAAACTACGAAAACCTTCAGTCGGTGTTGTTTACCTACGAGCCTATCTGGAACCTCCCGAGAACGAATGAGGAGTATTATCAACTCTGATCGAATATTTTGAGGTACTGTAGTGCCTAATTCGTATTCGGCTAATGCAATTGGCTGTCCTTACAAGTACATTATGTAACTTCGGCTTTCGGGGATGAGTTCCGTCGACGCGAAGTTAAACTCTGAACTCCAGTTGAGAAATAAACCAAAGGACTAGAAGGTAATTTTTCATGGTTTCCAAAGCTAACGTAGGGCAAAAATATTCAAATGAACCTATGCCACGACCGCCTCCAAACAGTGCCTTATATACTCTCTATTCATCACCATTTCTGATAACCATTTCTCCTAACTTAGCAAACTTATATAATAACTATAATTCTAAAGGATATTGACGATGGTTCATTGTAATAGTTCGGGATAAAATTTAGGATATTACCCATGTCTGTTGTTTCTCATATCACGAAGTTTTGGGAACGGAATCTGGACAGAGTAACAACCATTTTGCCCACCTTATTTTACCTGATGACGGAGAATGATCGTCCCCGAAACGTCGTGTTATGAGAAACAACAGACGTTGGATAATGTCAAAAAATATAGCCAAAACAATTATTCTAACAACTAATCAAACAAACATTCATACTACGTAATTCTAACATCTTGGCTGGCATTGCTCAATCCGTGTTCCCTGTGTGATTCTTAGACACAGGGCCGGGGATCTGCTGTCTAGACGGAGGTTTACCTGACTTGGTCAGTTTCTCCGGCCAACTTCCGGAATAGTACCTTCAATTGATAATATTGTACGCTCCTGACTGCACCGTTTAACCATAAATACGAATTTACCGAAATTCATTTTTGAAGACTGGCGAAAAGAAAAACGCTGATTCACGAAGGTCGGTGCCCGCTTTCGAATGGGCCCGTGAAGAAAGAGAACGCTTGGAACTGATTCAGCCGGAGATAGCGCATAAAGACATAAAACCATCAACAAAATTGACCAGTCTTGAGTAGGAAGCTTGCGTCTAGCTCCTTAGCAAATATCCTGGTATATTCGGTACGCCGTAGCACAGTTTAATGTCGAAATTGGAGACTATAAATGCATTCGTTGGCTCCTTTTCAGACTTGGAATTGTTACAAGACATAAACTATATAAAAGCGCAGCTGGGCGTATTTAGTTGAGGCTGAGTGGACGTTATTGTCGGCTGAGTCCTGTCCCCATTGCTCAGTGGAGAAGGACTGAGCGCGTCGTTTTAATTGCTAACAGCACGGTCGAGTGGCGTCTTTCGATTCTCATACAATCACTAAACCAAAATAGTAAATGGTCAGGCGGAATGGGCTAATTCTTTACTGTTATGACGCCAAGAATCAAACCGCAGTATTACCCTACGTTATACCACTGTAATCGTCCTCTTTTTGTAACCTCGTGACAGCTGTCGTCTCAGGGTGGGTGTTCGGCTGCCTCTCCTCCCGAGGGCTATGTGGGTATCTCAAGGTGTAGGATATTGGTTCCTAGCTCGTCGGTAAGTGGGCACTTATCTCGGGTCGTGTTAACAGCCTGTTCACACTGGAACCGTCCTTCCACACTCTCGTCTCGATGTTTGTTTGTTGAAGTCACGGGTCAAACCCAGTGACGTGCCAGGCGCTCGTACGGTTACAGTTTTGAATTTTTTTAATAAGTGGTGGAAGGGATTTTAGGAAAATTTGATAATGGGCGTGGGTTTAGGTCGGTCAGCATTAGACTCCGATTCCCAGGGAATATACAGGGGAAGGCAGTGGTGGGGTTGATGTTTTACGTAGGCTGAGCAATCTCGAGTAACAAATGACGCCACTGGTGAGCTTTACAGTTGTCTGCGCGCCTCTGGCACCTTCGCTATCGCGACTTCAACCGAAAGTGATACCACTTAAAGGTTTCCCTGGCGCAAGGGTCCCGGGCTCGGTGCGAAGAACCGCCCTCTGTCATGAAAGAGAAACCTCTCACAGACAGGACGACGCGATCTCCCACACAATACATCTCTCTGTCTGTAGTAAACAGAGTACAGCTGGAGCAGGGCAATTAGAATCGAGATCGAATATTAAACAGATCCCAGACATGCCTTTCTGCTCACGTACCGTAAACACGACTTCTAGGTCATACGGCTGAAGTCCGTCTTCGTTCCCAGCAAGTGGTGCTAATATCCTAAGTACAGTCAAACCTCGTTCCTGAAGGTCGTTCGTAAACCGAAATGTTCGTAAACCGAAACTATTTTCCCCATAGGAATTAATGTAAAATGGATTAATCCGTTCCTGGACCCCAGATGATTGCTTATTTAAAATTTTACAACAGTACTTTGTGCACAAGTTCTTAACACAAAATCATTGGAAACCATTAAATCTATCACAAAAAAGATAAACACAACACTAAGCACATCAAATATAGACGAAAACTTAATTTACCGTACCTGTATGGAGGATAGTTGACGGCGCAAGTGGAAGGTGGTGAGGAAGTGAAATCTTATTGTTTGGAAGGGGATTATTTTTTCTTTTTCCTGTCTCTTGGCACCACTCGACTCTGCATCAGACTCACTGGGCCTCTGTCTCACTAAAACGTTGTCCAGTGTGATTTGTTTTTGTCTAAGTTTTAAAATGTTTCTAAAGTGACACATGGCATTATCATTGAAAATGAAAGTATTGAAAATTTCACGGATCAAAGAAGTAGCAAGATCAGAGACACGAACACCATTTTCATGTTTGGCTATGATTTCTTTCTTAACATCTATCATGATATTGGTATTTTTTCTTTTCACTTTGCTGCTATCATTGTCTTTCTTTGGCCCCATGCTAGATCATTCTTCTACGAATACTGCCGACGCTGATACTCCCAGCTTATCGCTCCACGATGTTGACGGCTTGCGTGTTCGTAACTCGAGACACATTACGTAATCCAAGACGCTTTGTGTTCGGAAAATTTGTTCGTAAACTGAATTGTTCGTGATCCGGGGCGTTCGTGAACCGAGGTTTGACTGTATTGTTAATAGAAGAATGGTTTTGATATGCTTGAAAAACACATAATCAATTAATATACGAAACTAATGCCAGATGAGCGGTTACACCACCACATTAAGCTATTTTCCTTTGTGGTATCATAAAAAGGGTCGTTTAACTATCGTTAATCTTGAACTTTATCTGTTTGAGTGAGCAACTAAAAAAAATTCATGTTTTCTACTTCCTACTAAGACCAATTTGCAAATTTCCGTCTTACTGTTCGATTCGACATTCAGCTTTTCATGGTATGAATTTTACCATGTTATTCGCAAATGTTTGTACCTGTTTGTAAATAATTATTATTCAAATAAAATAAAATTAAGGTATTTAAAATACAAAAAACTTAAATATTAAAATAATAAATTGTATAATTATTATTTACGTAAATGTAAAATAAATAGCACATGATGGAACTTTATAATATTCCTTGTAGTTCTGGAAAAGTGGTAGGAAATATCTGGGAAAACACATCGCCTTTAAAGCAGTTTATATAAAATTGCCTCTAACCTAATTGTTGTTCGAAATCAGGTTGATTAGTTAATGTTAACAAAATATGCGACTAAATAGTTTTTATATATATATATATATATATATATATATATATATATATATATATATATATATAAAATACTTCTTTTTCCCTGACAATATGATGGCTGCTAGGATAGGACTACAGTTTACGGGACATTGTGCTTATAGCTGTATAACCGCCCGTGCTTCGTCACTAGGCGTAGATATGGACTATATTTTAATGCATAAATCGATTTGTTTGCTATTTACATGTCTTGTGGCCTTGCTGCACCACTACATTAAATAATAGGAAAGACCTGGCGCATCACGTCGGATTTAGATTCTTCGTTTAAATATACGTAAGAATAATACGGTGTTTCCCGCAGTGCACTGTCTTTAATAATGCAGTGAAGTGTTTGAATGCCGTATTATGCTTATTATTTTCATTGTCGCTGAAAACATGTCATAGGAACTAATTAATGAATTGAGTTATAAATTAAATACTTTTATTTCTTTAATAAAACATAATGTACAAAAAGGAAGGAAAGGTGCTGAGACGTACAAGACATCTTTAAGGCAATGTACGATTGTTATATTTTAAACAAATTTGCAAGGTGATCCAAAGAATGTTGCACCGTGTCTTTAGTAATTGTTGGTTTTTTCATGTAATTACTTTCCACAATCTACGCATTTTTCGCTGTCTAAATAGGCTGAGGTTTGTTATGCATTGCAAATTATTACATGTTCACTCCGTTACGGAAGTCAAAAACCCTATCTCTGAACTACTCTCAGAAGTCCCTTAGTAATAGAATGCAGCCACTGAGTATAAAGTTACTCGTGGATACCACAATCTCTGTTCAAATGTCTCAAGTCACTCGAAAATTCGTTTTATTTGCTTTATGTAGGAGAAGACGTGGTAAGAGTTGAAAATTTGAAACTCATCTTCTGATTACTGAGCTTGTTCCTTACTTCAATGACCTCGCTCTCCACAGAACTTTTGGAATGGTCTATGCTGTCAAGTTAATGAACGGACGGTAAATCAAACATTGCCCATTAGGTTTACAGGAGACGAGCAACATAAACATACCCTTTCATTTTGAAGCTTTATAGCTTCACATCACTTCCCGCGGTATGTACTCACCAATAGAAACGAAGTTTACATATAGGCTTCCTCGGCACCACAGGATGTGCAAAAGTCATCTTTCTTTTTCAGTAGTGTGTTTGTAATTAGACGCTATACTTGCTAACCTAATTTGTTGTAGTAATAATTTATCCTACCTAAATTAATTACAGATATAAATTTTATTTTATTTAATTTTATGTGGAAAATTGCCATTCTTAATAGTAAGTATTCCTTTGATCTACAGTGTTTCTAACTAAAAAGTCTTGGGCCGGAAGTAAGTCAATGTATGATGTTTTTAGGAAGTCTGTAACAATAGGTTGTACTGCGAGCCGTGTAATTTTATAGTATAGTTCTGAGCTGGTCACTCCAATCCTATTGACAGCTTGAAAAATCAGTTCATCTCGGCTTATTGACTACCTTAAAACTGAGTTGCAAACACACTGTACGTGTGGGTGAAAAATCTACCGTGGATGTAGTATCGTGTTTCCGTCTCCTTCAAGTCTACTGCCCACAGATCACGAGAAAATCCCTGCTGGGAGAAGTCGTTTCTGGTCGGTGCGGGGGGAATGTTTACTGCCTGGTGTACTAGAGGGCTGCTATTGGTGGGAAGTGTGACACGCCAGAGAGTTATGCTACTACACAGACTGAAAACATCAAGTAGTTGAGATTAGCGTGTATTTGAGTGCGTCTGTACTGTGTTCTGTGGGTGTTGTGATAATATTCTATTTTTAATCACAGGTGATTTAAAGATGTCAAGTGTACGTGTACAGGTGAAAACTATTCACAGGGAAGCGCGGGAAGTAATATCCAGCGTAGTGAAGCTGTGTGATGAGGAAGCAAGACGGAAAAAGCTAAAATTTCCCTTGACTCGTGCAACAGACAGGGCAGCCAAATACGCGGGTGTATCTAAGGCTTTAATTAAGAAGGTAAGGCGAGAGTCAAAAGATAGAGACGAGAGGGTCACACTGTCACCTTTACACACGGCAGGGAAACACCGGCCTAGACCTACTGACAGGAATGTCACCATTGACTCCTTTGCAATGTCAGTGATAAGGCGGACTGTGCAAGAATTTTACGCAATACAGAAGAAAGTACCAAGCCGCCCCAAGCTACTGCCCATAATTAAACAAAAAATTGACTTTCCATGGGGTGTTGATTCTCTACGGAATATTTTACATAACTTAGGGTTTAAGTGGTAGAAATGTCTAAGTAAGCGAAAGATCTTGATTGAAAGGCCGGACATAGTAAACTGGCGAGGGAGGTATTTAGTGAATATTAAGACGCTTCGAAATGAAGGAAGACAAATATTCTACCTAGATGAAAGCTGGGTAGACAGCAATTTAACTTTCAAAAAGTTAAAGGGGTATGCTCTGATGGAAATGCTGGAAAAAGACTGATTATGGTTCACGCTGGATCGCGTGCTGGTTTCCTTCAAGGTGCGAGACTGATATATAAAGCTGGCTCGGCAAGTGGCGACTAACATGGTCAGATGAACAGTACAAGTTTTGAAAAGTGGGTTAGAGAGAAAATGTTACAGAATTTTCCCCCCAATTCAGTGGTAGTACTTGATAACGTTCCATACCACAGTGTACAAGCAGATAAAGCCCCATCAAAATATTCGATTAAATCTGAAATGATCTCATGGTTACAGCGGCACGGAGTTTTCTGTGATCCAGCCATGAAAAAAGGCCAACTGACAAGGAAACCAAAAGAAAAAAAAATCAAAATTGATCAGTTACTAAACGCCCATGGTCACATTGTAGTTAGGTTGCCTCCATATATGTGTGACCTTAGCCCAATAGAACTAGCATGGTCTAAGGTAAAAACTACGTTCGCAAGAACAACGTGACAGGGCATCTGTCTTTGAAGCGGCTGCTGGATTTAACAACAGACTGCAAAGGATTGGGAAGGATACTGCCAACATGTGGAACAACTGGAACAACAATACTGGGAACGGGACGGGGTTGTTGCTGACGTGATCGACTCAATAATTATTGCCAATCCAAATGACAGTAGCGATGACGAAGAGATTTCTTGTGAAGATGTTAAGTCTGAAGAAGCAACTGACTTTTCTGACTCCGAGCTCGTTCGGTCACTGTGAGGTAATTTCAAAGCTATACTCATTAGAACTTATGAAAGCCTTTTGTCTGTTGTTTCTTCAGTGATGCGGAACGAATGCTTTTAGGATCGGTCGTCACTCACCGCGAAATCTTGCGCATGCGCGTATATCGAATTCCTATCAGGGCTTTTCTCCTGATCTGTGGACTGTACACGACCTGCTGGACATGCGCATACTACGTCTCTGCTTCTCCCCCTCTTCACAGTGTACCATCCCGCCCTTTCCCAAACAAAAAATAAACCACTGCTGTGCAAGCGCCTTCCGTCTGGAAAACAACTTCTGGAAATCCTGTTTTGTTTTCTAAATTTCGTTTCGGCGCCCAGGGAATGTCCTGTGACAGTGGTCATCCGACGCTACGTCTACCAGGCAATTTATAAACTTCTTTTACTTTTGTGTGTTTGGTTCTGGGGGGGGGGGGGGGGACGCCGTGCCGGTTTTGGATGGATTTTATTTTGTTTTGTCCTCCCAGGTGTTTCGATATATACATTGCTATTCATTGTATTAGGAATCTGGAGTGTACTGTCGTCACGTTCTTCAGAATGTTATCGATCGTATAAAATTGACCACAAATCAGTCTCAGTTTCAACCCCTGAAACAGAAAAAGTCTGTTGGACCCAGGTCGGGGGAATATGGAATTCGACTGAGCACTGCAACCAGCTTTTTTTATCAGAAATGTCCTTACGTTGTTCGCTGTGTGATGAGGTTGTCATGCAAAAGCCGGTATCCACAATGTTCCAAATCTGACCCAGCACTCTTGATTCTCGCCAACATACGTTTCAATAACTCTAGATAATACTCGCTATTGACGGTCTTTCATTATGGAATATCCCTTTGAAATCGAAGAATGTGATGAGCGTGGTTTTGATGCGTGATTTTTGGAAACATACCTTCTTCTGGTCTTGGTGTTTAGAAAATCAGGTTCATCGTCAGCTGTTATCACAGAATATTTGCAGGCATCCAATAGTATGAGTTTTTCTCATCACGCAGAGTGTGACGCAAACATAACACAATTATTTTCTCATACCCCACATCTGTGATAATTAGTGACCTTATCGATTCCTTGGCTACATTTAGTTCACTTGCCGTCATTCTGAGTGACAGTCGGTGGTCTTTTGCAAGTAAATTTGCTCACTTTGTCCACTAATTCGGGAATGGAGTTCGTTTTCGGTTTTCCACTGCTAGGTTCATCTTCAAAATTCTCTCTGCCCTTCTTGAAGGCTCTGAAACCATAGAAATGTTTGTGCTCGGGACAGATCCTCATCCTCATAAGCTGTTAAAGTTGAACTCTTCCCCAGCTTTACACGAAACGTGATGATGAAACTTTCAATTGTGCGGTTTCTAACAACGCAGTAATAAACAATGCACAAAGCACGTCCATACGAAACAACAACGCAATCCCAACTGTTGCGGTTGGCTGCACTGCCAAGGTCAAACTCCAGTGCGTCTGTAGCGGTCTCTCGCGGAACGATGCTCATATTATACACTTTAATTTTCTTTCAGTTTCATTACATTTTTGCATTTAAGACGAGTAACGCGTTATTAGGAGGTTTACAGACTGGTCGGTATTTGAAGCCAGTACTTCCCTTCCCGAGTATTGCCACTACATTAACACTCTCGATGGTGAGGTCCAAAATCGAGTGTCAGCAGTACTCCTGTTGTCTGCCCGTGTAGCAGTTATCATAGGGGTATCGTGCGTCAGTAAATAATTATGTTTTATTTCTAATCGCGATAATTTTTAATTAGTTGCGGATAACTGGAAAGGCCCCTCCATCGTATTCGGGAGTCTGTGTTTCGAAACTTTTCCCGAATCTATTCCGTCAACTCTGCAGTGGTATTTCTCTGTTCCTCCAACAAATTTCACTTTAGTACTTTACAGCAATTTCTTTCTTACTACTATTTGTAGATTGTCTTATCGTCGTTTTTCATTTGGCAATATGTGTCTTTAACCGAGTTTCATTACACAAACGTAAGACAAGTTGGGTGAAAAAGGGTCGTAACCTCTACATTTGCTTGAAAGGACCGAGGAAAACTACGACAAATCTAAATTGGCACAGTTTGGCTTACGTAATCGAATGAGGTTTTCCGCGAGTAAGAAGTTCGTAAGAAACAGTAAATCGGTTTATGAATTAAACAGTGTGTGTTTATGTATATAATTAACAGGAAAAGGAGAAACTTAGTGCATGCATCATGGCATATCAAAGTAGCCTACCGGAGTTCTCAAAACGCATGATTCACAATGTGAATACAATATATATATATACTATATTGTTCAGTGTGTCCCACTTAACACAGAACCCATCATGACGTCATTCAGGGTTTACAGCTAGCGAACTGCTGGAAAATGAGGTAATAGCAACGCAGAGCATGGCCGCCGCATGACACATGAATTACGTGGGCGTCTCTGTATGTCGTCAGCATTTCTATTTACTTGCGATTTTGTGTCTTTTTTCACTTAAAATAAATAATTTGATACATCCGTTTCATAATTTTAGTGTCTTTTTCATTGCGTATTTCAGGAGGATATCAAATATTACACGAATTACTCTGTGTTTTCAATGGAACAGTTCTGTTCACGTATCACAAGGCGTCCTTTTAATGGGCCCACTGGCTGTTACAGTACGAAGCTTAATCGCTCCAAACATGTTTTGTGTTTCAGAACAGGGCTCCCTGACCATCGTGCGTCGGAGCAGTACCAAGAAGAGCCAGAACCACACCGACACAGTGGCTGGCTATTCTTCCTCGTTTGCTGACGATGAAACATTGGATGCAGTTGATCTAGACACGGACAACCTACCTGCCGTAGACACGCCAGACGCCTGCGACAAAGCAGCTGTCAGGTAGCCCCAAGATTCTTATCACAAAAACCTTAAGTCAGTTCAGTTCAGTTTGTATTTTCATAACCCATAATATCTACATCCATGTTGCTATCTTCCTCTTCCTTCCAAGCGATTTAATTTTTTTAAAAAAAAAGTTTGTGTACTTTTTTGCATTTCCACGCACTTAAATTTCTCGACGATCTTATTTTTCTTGATTTAATTCTGTTCATGAAACTGCATGTACCGTATGAACTGCAAAGCTTATTATCATGTAATTACTCCAATCCCATGTCATTTCCGCCTAGTTTTTACCTCGCCGCTCTCAGTGTAAGAGGCCAATTTTACACTTATACGTATGCACTCTCACAGGCAAATGATATGACTAATCACATAAACAGACACCTACTGCATATACGTGAGCATTCACATACATACATCCGCACATGCATGCACCCATATATATATATATCACTTAAACGTACATCTTCCGTAGGTACATACGTAGAAAGATACGTACGTATTTAAATATATACATACATACGTACAAACTTACATGCACTCACGCAAACACGCATACAGGCATTACATACACGCACAGACTCATAGGTGTAGGTACATATGCTCACACATACGTGCGTACGTAAATTCTCACATACATATCTGCATGCGTACGAACGTGCACGCATATGAAGACATACACATAGCCTACATGATATGGAGAAGTGTGTGTAAAACTGCAGTAGTTTACTGTAATGTAGAATACATTTTTAATAACTATTCCGGCGTTCACATTGGTTCAATGGGAAAATAAATGTATATATTTTGTGTCACATGTAATCTTCAGTAGTTAATTACCTGCAGTTTTAACTTCAGCCTTATTACATAAGTCATTCGTCTGAAATTCTGCATACAGAAAACTGCTGCCTTTAATTAACAGCATTGCTATAAAATCTGTAAATAACATTAGATATATGCAAAATGTACATATCTGTTTCCTAAAATTCATATATGAAAATGCCCTGCGTGTAGAAACCAGATAATTTTAATATAATTTGTGACTACACAATTGCATTGAAGGATAGAAATATTTCTGACACTTTCGGATAGTTTATTAACATGTACCATGTCAAGTCACCAATGTCATCAGAATCAAGAATTATAAAATGGAATCTACAAACCCATATTCTAATACGGGCAACACTGGATGGTACTGCAGTCTTAATTGTGTTTGTTGTTCCTATGTTGCACAGTTGACTGGAATATAGGCAACCCGAATTGCGTGACTGATCAAAATATTCCCCATCTTTTTAATGAACCTGAATATTTGTTAGTGTTTACAGTAATACGCCACTAACCTTTTCATACCCCAGATGAATTCAATCTGAATTTTCATACTCTATTAATTATTCATTTTAGTATAATTTTCCCATACGCTTACGTTTCCGGATTAATATCCTCTCTTCATAGATTCTTCCTAACAAATTTGTATACATTTATTATCACTCCCACGTGTTCTTTATGCCTTAGTCAATTCACCTCCTTGATTTTATCAGCCTGATATTTAGTAGAGAGCATAAATTGACCCTGGATATGACGCAGTGTTTGTAAAACTTTGGATAATATTTAACATTATACGCGATTCATACTCTAAAGTAAATTTGCACATAAATTATATTAATCCTCCTGATCTATGGCCTTCAATATTTAACGAGATATGCCCAAATGCATTTCAAACCGTAATGCAGTCTCGGTGAATTAAAGTCAACGAAGTTTGGTATTTGTATTTGTAACAAACTAGGGGAGACTTTATGTAGTCGCCCCAGGTAGTGAGACCACTGCTGGGTCGATTGTAAACCCCTGATGTTTTGTGGGCCATTCAAAGAGCCCTAATCGCACTTCTCGAGCCAGTACGAATCCGACTGACGCTCTCCGGCTTTAGCCATGCTGAATCGAAGACCTGTAATGTACGAGGCTCGTCCACAAAGTAAGTTTCCCTGGGGCCGTTTACAGAAACAAAACACAATTTCACGGAAATATTTATTGCAACAGATACAGCAAGTGTCCAGCTATTTTTCAACATATTCGCCACCGGAATTGAGACATTTGTCATACCGTGGGACCAACTTTTGAATACCTGTGTCGTAGAAGTCTGCCGCCTGGGATTGGAACCACTGTTTGACAACCATCTCCGCCTCTCTGTCAGTCTCAAAACGCTGACGCTGACCGGACAGGAATTTCTTGAGGTGTAGGAAAAGATGGAAATCACTGGGAGCGAGGTCCGGGCTGTAGGGTGGATGATTAAACACCTCCCAGCTGAACTCCTGCAGGAGACTTGCTGTCCGTCGAGCCGTGTGCGGCCTAGCGTTATCACTGACCGCACTTCACAGTCGGCGGGAGCTGGAATAAGAACCTCCATCTTCAACAGCTGCAACGATGCTACTGTGAGAACGCGGGAAGTGCCGTTAGTGCATGCGCCATGCTACGTCATTGCTCTATCACGTACGCACAGTCGCTTCGCACAATATAAGGTTTGCTAGCTGTGGGACGAGTGGGAAACTTACTTTGTGGACATGCCTCGTATACCCAGCCAACGCTGCTCATTGACATAGTACGTGTTAGGCGATAATGTTTGTTTGCGTGACAGGAAATCCACTTTAGAGGAATCCTAAAAGCAATCATTAGTATCATTTTATTATGAGACATCAAGAAAACACTGTCTGGCTCCATTAGTCGAGCAAGGATCTGGGAATTACCTTCGTCGGAACCACTACCAGGCCACAGACATGTACCTGTAAGCCCTAAAGCTGACGCCGTGGTCACAGTGTGTGACAGCATATATTTGGGGGGGGGGGGGGGGAATCAGACTAACAGAACCTCGGGAAAAGCTACATGAGCCATTGTTACAAATCCAGTGATACTTAAAACAAGCCAGCCTGTGCAGACGATCAAGTTCGGACCTGACCTTCACGCAAACTCTTGAAGACCACTTAATTGCCGCATACATAAGCACAGCAAAAAACCATTCCACAATTTTGTATTTTATATCACAGGTACTGCCGATGAGTACTTAAAACACTCACTCTTGAAGACTTCCAGGGATGCATGGAATCATGGAAAGAACACTGGGATCGCTGTATCCATGTCCAAGGGGACTACTTCGAAGGAGACGGTGGAAACTAGGAGTTATGACAAGCAATGTTTTATGGGCAAGCACCTCGTATGTTTAAAAGAAAGGTGGTGTGGCTGACAGGACCAAAGAATTTCTTCTAAATATATCTCCCATATGTATATGTACTGTCCTACAGGATAATAGAACATGGAGAATTACATGTTGTAAATATAGTCACCACATCAATGATGACCCATAGGTTCTCTCGTAAAACAATTGAGAGATACAATTTTCTCCCGGTCTGCTGAATTTGAACGTTAAATATCTAACCTGCCGGTGCAGTGGGAGATGATCCAGTGCCCTTTGTAAAACGGTCCCTAGATGCAATTTGTCAGACTCCAGTGCGGTGAGACGAAATGTTGGGGCTTTCGGGGACCCAAGTACGGTGGCTTGTCCGCGCCGTAGCCTTGCGGTCTGAGGCATCGTGCTTCGGACCGGCGATACGGAATGCGCGCTGGTTCGAGTCTCGGGGGAGAAGAAATTTTCTCATGAGCTTTCGACCAGTGTATGGGACCGGTGCCAACCCAGCATCGTGAGGAAATTGGGGAGCTGCAATGAGTAGCGCAATCCGGTCAGGAAAACTAGCAATGGCTGGTGGTTTGTCGTGCTGACCACATGTCGCCCTATATCTGGTTGGATGATCGTTCACCTCTGCTGAGGCATGTGAACGTGAGGCCAGCAGCCAGCTAGTCGGCTTGGCTCACAGAGGGCTGTTACGCCACGGATTAAGTACAGTGGCTTACACCTGACCGAAGTAAGCCAGACTAGCCCGCATTTTCCGCGGACTGCCACGAGGAGTGACTTCTTCTCAAAACGGAACTTCGCATAGGACACTTTTGCGGTGTGCAAACAGGAGCTATTTCTTGGCCATCGCTGTGTTCAGACCGTTCACCCCGCCTCCTGTCCAACAGATACCAAGATAATCCACGCGGGTCAATGCGGTCGGAGCTTAAAGCGGATCACTAATCTCAATTTATTGCTGATGTTAAAAATGCACGCGATTTTACTTCCACTCCTTCACACGTGATGGCGTGGTACTTAGTACAGGGACTTGTACTTTCTGTATCTTTGTAGGTTTTATAGCTTAATGCGTTGTCCGAATCTGTTGAGACTCAGAAACATATACATTAATGTTCATTAGGCATTTAAAGCATGTCCCTTATTCTAATTGAAGAGAATCCCATCATCATCATTATCAGTCAGGGAGTTAGGTCATATAAACCCGTCCGTGCCTCTTAGTTTCAAAACTCTCTTCTGCTGTCTTATAGGGTTTCTTCGTCCACATGATGTGCAATATTTTAATAATTTTGGAACTCTCTTCCTCTGCATTCTGTTAACATGTCGATGCCAATTGTTTTTATATTTCAAAAATTTGTCTTAAACGGGTTCTGTTTTTAAATCTTTAAGAATTTTTTCATTTCTTATATAGTATATCCAAGTGTACTTTTCAGTGCGTCTCATAAATTTCATCTCAGCAGCTGTAATTCTGTTTCTGTCCTTTTTCAATGCCCAGTTATTACAGCGATGTAAAATTTTGGGTAGTGCCAAAGTATTATATATTTTTATTCAGGTTCGTTTTTGGACTTTTGATGGTTTAAAAATCACGTTGATAAGCCCGTAACTTTCAGAAAAGAAAAATATATCGTCTTTCGGTTATTTAATTTTATATTTATTTACGCTTATTTATTTGATTTTCCTTGCTATATATATATATATATCAGTTCGTCTTGTAGTAATTCCGACAGTACTCATCTGTTACATTTGTTTACAGTTGTGTACCCTTCCAGATGTATTTTGCAGAATTATAACCAACGTAATGTTCACAAAAAGGTCAATTTTATCCCATTCAGTATTCTCCGGTCAACCGTTTAATAGTTTAAAAAATTCTGCATATCATTCACATCACATCATTTAGATAAAATGTTAGTGTAAAAGGTCATTAAAAATATTTCTTTCTTTCATATCTTCATCTCCTATCCTCGTTCTTAAGTTATCAATTTAAAGCTATCTAACTCTTCTTCTGCCGTTATTTCGTATGATGTTCCATCATTTCATCCCTTTCAACGCAGAATTACAATGGAAATATCAAACATGCTACGTGTCTACTACGTTCAAGTCTCGATCCGGAGACCGGCTTTACTGAGATATTTCTCAGTTCCTGTAAGGAAATTCCGGTGTAGTATCTCAAAATAGTCCACTACCTTTTCCTTCCACATCATTTCTAAGTCATATTCATTCATACCACGATTTTCAGTTTGTGGCGTGAAAAACAAAACTCGAATAAAAAATTTACCCTTCGTTATTTCAACGTTTTCGTCACCCATATTTTAAGCTATTCAGAAAGCTACCTAACGGTTGTAGCACTTGTAAAGTGGCGCACTTTTCAGTCTTTCTTGAGCACGTGTAGGCCTCTATGGGCGCAACCAAACATGGATCAAAATAAATAAACAACGGACTTGCTACATTATTGTCATTGGTAAGTTTAAAAAAATAATCTTGGGGCGTGTGAATGTAATTATCTTACACCGTGCGTGAAAACAAACTGACGCATGGATGTCAATAGAAACCAATTAACACAACGTGTATACCTTTATCGTTCATTACGTAATCGTATATCGAATTTAGGATTATATGAAGTGGACTGCCGACGTCATGCTACTAATTCTGCAACCGATTATTGTGAAAAGCCCCGTAATTACAGAGAGATTATTAAACAGTACTTTTACAACCACGGCGCATTATAAATACATAGTACGCCCAGGTTGGTTATTAGCTTTCGATTTGTGTAAAGACTTGGGTTTATATTCAAAAGCTGCAAAACCTTTTTGAATTATGCAGTGTTGGAAATGAGATTCACATTTGAGACGATTTTAGACAAACGTTTTCATTATATTAACGTGAAATGCCATCTGAATTATTTGAATATATTGTAATAATAAGGCAAAGCCATCCCGTTAAGCGCCACTTAGCAGCTCAGGGGAAGGTGTAGAGCTACTAATCATTCTCAACCTCGACCCTAGATGGGGGAAGGGCCAGCATCACGACTCGGTTGCCCTTTACCCTCTTGGAAAGGATCCCGGGTACTAATTGGTCAGGAGACTGGTTGAACACCAGAGCCGGTCTGGACGCAGAGGCTAGAAGAAAATCGAACCCAGATCGTCCAGTCCGCAGTCAGTCACTATGCTGTCTGAGCTATCGGTTTACATATTAAAATAATATATATCCCTAATTCTCTGGTGTTTGCCTTCGACAGTGAATACATAATGGACAGAACCTCCATTTTGGAACACACACGTTTTTCAGATCCGTTTTTGCACTTTCTGACAGATGATTATATTAAGTTATGTTTATGTCAAATTACTGAACTCACATTGTAACATCAATCACTTTGTATCTTGTCACCATATACACTAGCTACTTAATTTTTATGAATAATTAATAAACGTAAAAGATAATAAATTTTAAGGAAAATTATTCAGTTATGTGTGACCTGTTTGCAATAGTACAGCAAAACTGTGAAACCAAAGAGCTGTAATATCAGTGTAACGAGACCACTGTACTGCAGTCTGTCTGCCGCAATATGCTCTTCTTTACACTGGTATTCGCAAGTCATCTTCAAGAATGAACAGAAATATTGAGTATATATTAAATCTTGTCCGTCTAATCACAATAATTCTTATTAAATATTAAAATATTACAATAATTAACATTTAAAATATTTAAAATATTTAAAATATTAAATGATGTTCTTATCGAAATATTCGATTTACATTATTTTTTTATGTTTCACGACATGTTTCAGTTCCTAAAAGAACCATCCTCAGGTGTATATAATTATATAAAGCTTCAAAACGATAAATAATTCAAATACAATTGAGATTAAACTTTCCATAGCTCCATTTCCAAGAAAATCAGATGAATACTACAGCGTGTAATCAAATGTTGTAGATATAATGACACATGTTTGCCCGGAATTTAAATTTTCCTTACCCAATTCTGGTCTAAGAGCATTGATTTAGCTATTTATTTGTTTCTGAGACGGATGTAACTAAGTTTTGGCCTCTGAATTATTTCAGTTCCCCTAAGGAATTATGTAGTTCTCCATAAATTATGCTGGAAGGAAGTATATTGCTGAATATCTAGGCATTCCTCCATGTGTAAGATTGTACCTTCGAATACACTACATTAGTAGTTTTTATTTTACAGTTTTTTATGATTTAATTACGGGAGCCCCGGGTAGAACAGGGCCACGGGGCAGAACAGGGTATCGGCTTTATTTCGTCTGCAATGCGTTGCGATCTATCGGGACCGGATGAAATACCATTGGCATACAGCACAGGGTCATGTCACGTCAGTCAGCGCCATTTTGTGGTTACAGTTTCTGAAATAATCACCCATGCTGGATTTTGCTCCTACATTTTAGAAATTTTCCTCAATTTCCAGTAAAGGCAAAACCTATTCATTATTCATATCCACTTTGTTGAATGACGCATGTTACAAGGCGTTTTCTTGAAAGTCTTAAACACAATAGTTTTATTTATTTTCATCATGTCATTTTTGTTGGCACAATCCTAATTTGAAAGAGTATACTCGGGGCAGGATGGGGTAGGGCAGAATGGGGTACCCAGAGAAGAGGATAAAATGACAAGTACCTGTATTGTGGCGATGGCTATTCGCAGTCTATTGAAGGGTGGATCCTGTATTCGTCCTGCTTGAAATGGGCCCATAACTCATGTGCAGGTGTTGGTAATCACGATGATGAAGATGTGCACATGTGTGCCGTCTGTGTTAGGCCTAATTAGATTTAAAATGTGTAAAGTTTCGACATTTCACATTGTACGAGGGTCGCTCATTAAGTAATGCCCCACATTTTTTTTCTCAGCCAATAATGAAGATAGAAAAGTGTACTTTTACATGCTTGAGATTTGATGTTTCTCGCGTTCGTGTACGGAGTTTCAAATGATTCCAACCGATAGCGGAGCTGTAGTGAACTGTTAAAATGGCGTCTGTGAACGACTCTCGTTACAAGCAACGAGCTGTAATTGAATTCCTTGTTGCTGAAAAAGAAACGGTGGTGAACATTCATAAACGTTTGTGTGCTGTGTATGGAAGCTGTGCAGTCGATAGGAGCACCGTTGGTCGCTGGGCTAAGAGAGATAAAGCTTCAGGAAGTGAAGAAACCGAGCTCCGTGATCTGCCGCGCTCTGGGCGTCCTGCCACAGCCACCACTCCAGACATGTTGAACCGCGCGGATGCCATTATTCGTGAGGATCGGCGCATCACAACTCGACAATTGGCCCAACGGCTTTCAGTCAGCAATGGAAGTGTGATTGCAATTATCCACGCTCTCGCATATTCGAAGGTGTGCGCAAGATGGGTTCCACGAAGTCTCACAGCAGACCACAGGATTCAAAGGAAAACAATTTCTTCTGAATTGTTGGAGCGTTTTGATGCTGAGGGAGAGGTCTTTCTGTCCCGGATCATTACAGGTGACGAAACCTGGATACACCACTTTGAGCCAGAGACAAAAAGGCAGTCAATGGAGTGGCATCATCCTCAATCACCGAGAAAGAAGAAATTCAAGACAACTCCCTCCGCCGGAAAAGTCATGATGACTGTCTTTTGGGACAGTGATGGGGTCATTCTTGTGGATGTGATGCCAAGAGGTGCGACCATCAATTCAGACGCGTACATCAGGACCCTGAAAACCCTCAAGAAGCGTTTTCGACGAGTTCGGCCTCACAAGCATCCAGCAGAAATTTTGCTCCTGCACGACAATGCACGCCCTCACACAAGTCTGAGAACCCGGGAAGAAATCACCAAATTGGGTTGGACGGTGCTACCCCATCCACCCTACAGTCCAGATCTGGCACCCTCCGACTTCCATCTCTTTGGGCCACTTAAAGATGCTATCCGCGGAACAAGATTTGAAGATGACGAGAGCGTTATTCAAGCAGTGAGGACATGGCTACGTGCACAGGACAAGAGCTGGTACCGGCAAGGCATGCATGCACTTGTTCCACGCTGGCGTAAAACCGTACAAGTTGATGGGGACTATGTGGAAAAATAGTATGTGTAAAGGAAACATTGATTTATATTGTCACTAAATTTGAGCCATCTTGAATAAATATGTTCTGAGGAAAAAAATGTGGGGCATTACTTAATGAGCGACCCTCGTATATTAATAAAGTAGTATATTTGCGTCATATTGTGAATTAGGTTAATATTTTAATATTTTCCGTCAAATCACAATTTTAATAAGATAATAAAATATAAAATATTTAAAATATCATTTCACGTTCCGCATCGAATGATCGATTTACAAATTGGAACGTCTCTTACGACATGTTTCGGTTATATTTAACCGTGCTCAGGTATAAATTAGATTGGTAAAATTTAAAACTCGAATTACAATCATTTACAATGTTATGCAGTTTATTGAAATGTTCTTATCAGATTACTCTTATATATTAGAACGAAGGTATTGTTTTTTATATGGCGTGGTTCATCTGATGTTCAATATTAGTCTGTAAAGCAATAATTTAAATAAAAAATTAATAAATATGGAGTAATATAGAAAACAAAATGATGGAAGTAAATAAATAGTAGAATGTATAAGTAAAATTAATTAATTTAATAAAACATACCGGTGATGAGTTGATAGAGACATGACGTGTCTGGCGGAAGACATCTAGAAGTATTACTGTGTCGGGTCGAGGTTTAATACTGAATTGCGGTTGCTCGTGGAGTGCGTAGGTGAAAGGAGGTTGTCATGGTTGGGGTCAAGGATCTGGAGGGCATTGAAGATGGGGTTATTAAGAAAAATATTGTTGTCGTTTAGGGAAAGATTTTGTTTATATGTTTGTTGTATGTAATATTTCTCTATTGTATCTCTATGTCTTTTGTTACGTACTATTTTTAGAATGTCCATAGTTTGTGTAATTGTATTGTATGAGCAAAGCATATTCTAAACACAGGACACTCATACAATACAATTACACAAACTATGGACATTCTAAAAATAGTACGTAACAAAAGACATAGAGATAAAATAGAGAAATATTACATACAACAAACATATAAACAAAATCTTTCCCTAAACGACAACAATATTGTTCTTAATAACCCCATCTTCAATGCCCTCCAGATCCTTGACCCCAACCATAACAACCTCCTTTCACCTACGCAATCCACGAGCAACCGCAATTCAGTATTAAACCTCGACCCGACACAGTAATACTTCTAGATGTCTTCCGCTAGACACGTCATGTCTCTATCAACTCATCACCGGTATGTTTTATTAAATTAATTTAATTTTATTGTACTTATACATTCTACTATTTATTTACTTCCATCATTTTGTTTTCTATATTACTCCATATTTATTAATGTTTTATTTATTTAAATCATTGCTTTACAGACTAATATTGAACATCAGATGAACCACGCCATATAAAAAACAATACCTTCGTTCTAATATATAAGAGTAATCTGATAAGAACATTTCAATAAACTGCATAACATTGTAAATGATTGTAATTCGAGTTTTAAATTTTACCAATCTAATTTATACCTGAGGACGGTTAAATATAACCGAAACATGTCGTAAGAGACGTTCCAATTTGTAAATCGATCATTCGATGCGGAACGTGAAATGATATTTTAAATATTTTATATTTTATTATCTTATTAAAATTGTGATTTGACGGAAAATATTAAAATATTGTATATTAAATCATTTTTATATCCGACGTCATAATTATTACATAATCTGTGTCTTCTTACAACTTTTCAAATATATATCAACCATACCCCTTCTTGCCCCGGGCACGGGTCTAATTGGGGCAAGTTACAATTTTGTAAAGAAATT
The DNA here is from genome assembly GCF_977971745.1 of Zootermopsis nevadensis. Classification (NCBI taxonomy): domain Eukaryota; kingdom Metazoa; phylum Arthropoda; class Insecta; order Blattodea; family Termopsidae; genus Zootermopsis; species Zootermopsis nevadensis. Next base: position 6,531,393 of record NW_028259134.1, on the reverse strand, counting down.
AATATTTAAAAAACCGTAACACTTACAACTGAACTAGTAGCTCAACATAAATTTCAAATAGACAATAAATCCACACAAGGTCCCACCATGTGTTTGTCTTTGTTGTTGTCCCTTCCACATTCCTCGAAATATTGAGTTCCACGTTCTGTCCTGGTCTCCCCTACTTATTTGATATAGCTAAACTCATATTCCGTTACAGTGAATTCAGGTTAATTGGGACACATGGGGACTAGAACACATTGGCCCAATTAAGCCGCTGCCCCAATTATGCAAAGTTCCACGTAGAGTTAAAAGGGTTTAAAACAAAAGACAAACTCCCGTTTATTGAGATGATTTATTGAGCAACAAAAATATTGTGAATGAATTATGGAATAAATAGTACAGATCAGAGAAAAATATTTACGCTAAAATCAATGTCAATTTAATGTATGCATCAAACGCATGTAGGGGAGTTCAGGGCAGAACGGGGAACTTAATCTTTGGAGGCATGTGGAAGGGACAATAATAAAGATAAACCCATGGAGGAACCTTGTAGTTGTAAGAGTTACAGTTTTTTAAAATATTAATTTATTTACAAAAATTTAACTCGCCCCATTTTGCCCCGTGCCAGCGACAAGACGGGTTATGGTTGATATATGTTTGAAAAAGTTGTAAGAAGACACACATTATCTGATAAACATGACGTAGGATATAGAAATGTTAAAATAAACAATGTAACGTGTCGATACTTTACAAACTTAAAATCTACTTCGGCCTAACTCAGACTTCATACATGTGCACCTCTTCATCAGCGTGATTACCAACACCTGCACATGAGTTATGGGCCCATTTCAAGCAAGACGAACACCGGATCCATTCTTCAATAGACTGCAAATGGACATCGCCACAATACAGGCACTCATCGTCTTGATCCTCTTCTCTACTTTCACGCGGGGCAAAACTGGGTACCTCATCCTGCCCCGAGTATACTCTTTCAAATTAGGATTGTTCCACCAAAAATAACATCATGAAAATAAAAATAATATGTTGTGTCTTGTGTTTAAGACTTTCAAGAAAACGCCTTGTAACATGCATCATTCAACAAAGTGGATATGAATAATGAATAGGTTTTATCTTCAATGGAATTTGAGGAAAATTTCTAAAATGTAGGAGCAAAATCCAACATGGGTGATTATTTCAGAAACTGTAACCACAAAATGGCGCTGACTGACGTGGCATGACCCTGTGCTGTATGCCAATGGTATTTCACCCGGTCCCGATAGATCGCAACGCATTGCAGACGAAATATAGCCGATAACCCGTTCTGCCTCGTGGCCCCGTCCTGCCCTATGTTGTTCTCAGCAGTTAATGATGTTGGAGGAATTTATCGAGTGTACCCTGCCGTGTTCTCTTGTTTGACTCCGGCTGAACAAAATACACGGAGATATCTAGTACAGACATAGAACAGCCTTCATTGCCTTCCTGCATGAAGTAGCGTCGTAATCCAGCAAGAAATTTCCTGGCATCCTGGTTAGTCACTCGCTCAAGCTCAGGTGTGTCGTCCTCATCACTTTTCTGGTCTTCTGGTGTCTTTTCGTGTTTTGCTGCAATTTGTTCAACAATTGCGTTCTCATAATCTTCATTTCCATTTTAACGTTGAAGACTACTGTCAATGCATACGAACTCTTCGTAATTTCTGACGTATTGCTCTAATCTGGCATCTCGAAGCCTGAATGCTTAAAATCACAGTAAGCAAAGCAGTTCTGAGTAGTCTTGCTGCTTATTGCTCGCAAGCAGAATCGATACAATGTCTAAATATAGCCATGTGTTCATTACTGAGTGAATCACCGATGACTCACTGACTCCTCCACGCCACATGCCACAAGCGCGCCATCTAGCCCTCACTGTCCCGATTAAACGGCATGGTGTCCCAAATTAGCGAAGCAAATTCCGGTTATTTTCTAGATTTGTTTTTGTTCTTTAAGATGTGTCCCAAATAAACGACTGCCCTGATTAACCGATGGCCGAATTAGCCGGAATCTACTGTGTTTTAATTAAGCCGAAATAACATTTTTCAATATTGATACGTATGAATATGTTGATTTGTGTGTGTGTTTGTAAACGGAAGTTTGTTACTGGAAGACTTCATGTTATTCTTCGGAAACTGTTCTGTTGTGGATATTAGATTATTCTTATACCTACGTCGAGTACTCTATTATAAAGTGAACCTTGTTACAGCGATTAGTACTACTTTACAGATTTAACGGGATGTATTTCCAGTAATATCAGTGATTTAATGGCTGGGCCATTGTAGTCGCTGATTATATTTTTGTGTTTGCATTGTTGTTTCACTAACGTATTGTCAAGTATCATAAGGGAATCGTATACCTTATCTTGCCCAGTTGCAATGAATAATTTAACTTAAATTTTAAAATTAGTTTATAATTTAAATTGTAAATTAAAGTAACATATGCTATAAATTTGCAGTAATGTTTAAGTTAGCAAATTAGCAAATGTATCTTTAGTGAATATTACTATATTTGAGTGTGCCAAAATCATGCATTCTGCTGAAACGCATTCTCTTAAATTTGCATTTTACATAATATTTGTTTAATTGAGAGGTAGAATCGAAAGTTTTTCTTCTGTTTTCAGATTGCGATGCTTGCTAAGACAATTACAGAGGGGGGAGATATCAGCTGAATTACTTCAGAAAAATCTTCATTACGCCGCCAGAGTTTTAGAAGCCGTTTTTATCGACGAAACCAAGTAAGTACACCGACAATTTAGCATGATAATGTGAAAATACGATACGCAACTTTTGTGTGTTTGGACTACGTTCATTCCATGTTTGTGCCAGAAAGTCATGTTTCATGCTTCCTACAGAGAAGCATTTCTCTCAGCACTTTAGCAGAACTTAATAGTTTTAATTTTCGATCTCTTGTTAATCAATAGAAGAGGTACAATAATTCTTAGAAATTACGCGTGTACAAATCCATATTCAGACATCAAGCAGACCTACGGCTTGTATTTCTTATCATATCACAGTTATTTTATTACACGTATAAAGATACATGTTATATGGAAGATGAGCGCTGCATGTATATACTGCAGAAGGTTTTTATTTGTTTTATGTTTACAATTTTGTCCCACGGCAATTAGCATTCCTACTATACGTACTGCGGAAAAGTGAAATATGGTACAAACAAACTTCAGACATATTACTATGTTTCATTCACTTGTAGTTTAGGTTATCTTTGCAGATAAAGTTTGCATGACTTCCAGAATAAATTTAACTAAAATTTAAATTCTGTGTAAATGTATAGGTTCAGCTTGTAGATCGTAGATTGTATTTCAGCCCTTTGTTGTGGGTAAGTAACTTTTCGCTTACTTGAAAATAAAGAATTAATCACAAGAAGTAAATAACTCACCAAATTAAAACTTTATGTATTGTAAATTTTTGTGTGACGCCTGAGAATTACTATTGAATTTAAGCATTTATGTCTGTATTAAATCTTAAACTCTTGAGACACATTTTATATCTGTACATTTACGGATATATTTCCAGTGAAATAAACACTCTAAATTGAGAATATCGTACATTACATGAACCGACGGCTAGACTTATCCGACAGCTACACGAATCTCACGTAGGTTAAATGTAGCATGTTTCAGCCTCATTAGGTATTTTATCCTTATCTTTGAAATCGCAAATGCGAATGCTCTACTTGAATCTGGAAGTGTACACGTGTGTTTATTGTTGTTTTAAGTCACATGATTCTAAAACTCACTGTTCTGTCACTCCTTGCAGCCATAGGGGACTCCACGCAGAAGCACTGCTTCCACTGTATGTACATTGCTTGCTTTTCACTTGTGTTTTAACCCAGAACCTGGTATGGAAGAAGCTTGTTCAAGTACATGGAATTGTATTTCACTAAGTACAATTGCATTTCTTTTCTAGAACCTGCATCGGTGATCGGATATGGTCCAGATCATCATCTATTTAAGCTTTTTAAAAGCCAACTTAGGTATCTTCCTCTTATTACCACAGTGTGAGAACATTTGTCCGTACAACAAGCAATTACTCACACGCTAAATAATTTTGATATCACGTAGTAACCAGGTTTATCCTGCTTATCTAACCGTGATAGAATCAAACATGCGTTCTCATAGATTTAATTTCTGCATTTACGAATTCAAGTATTTGTATTATTTTGATGAGGCATAAAATTATCATTATTCTTTCATCTGTAGGATATTTTGGGCTGTGTTGGGTATTGTGTCATGAGAGAGTTAATCTGAGACTATTACTGAATACAACTACAGTGTATTCACAATCTGCTTTTGTCAAGTGAAATATTAAATTTGTTATTCCTCTTTGGATCTTTTACCCTAAGCGAAGAACGTACACTGAAGCTAAATATGAACAGATTTCTGAGGAAAATATTAGCATCTAAGAGAGAGGAAGTAGCAGGAGGGTAGAGAAAATTACAACATGAGCACCAACAAAACTTCTGTCCTTCCCCAAATATTAAAAAAATTATTAATTGTTAGTGTTACCAAATCCATGATAACGAAATAGGCGAAACATGTAGCATACACTGATAAATGAGGTGTGTAATTCTAAATAGTTTTAATCGTACACGCTGGCCGGGAGAGATTACTTGGGAGACAAAGTCGCCGATGGCAGCATAATATTAAATTTGCTGTCCATAACACGAAAAAGAATCATCCAGGGAGCCATGTTTACACAACACATTTTTCGTTTCTGTTATGCACAGAACGCGTATCTGAAGAGGTGCCGGAAACACACACTTTCGACCCAGCCTACTTAAGCAGAATATCTAAGCATCAAATGTAATTGTCTTAAAAACAAACGAAATTCTATGGAGTGCGACTATTTGATAATTTGGGAATGTAGAATTGTTACGGTATTAGATGAACAACGTTTTATTTATTTCCTTACGTGATAAATTTTAGAAATATCTTTATAATGTAAGCAATTCTACGTACTTTCGTTCAACTCCTCTTATCCAGTTTCCTTATTTTTATTAACTATAAATGTTTACTTTGTAGCGAATATCTGTTTCGGATACATTTTTAACCTTCATCTATATGTAAATATGCATAGCATAATATGTTTCTTCAGTAAAGAATAATATCTGTTGAAAATTACTTATAGGCCGATCCATCGGGTCTAGACCTTCAAAGTGATTTGTAAGTAAAGTCCTGCGTATTTTACACAGAGGAGCACATTTACAGAATTATAAATGACAGACTGCCCAAACTGTAAATACAAAAACCCACAATTGACATGAGTATTATGGCCTATATAATTTCCTGGAAGCAGAGCCTGCAGGTCCAACACCGACAACACCAAAGCGCGCCACTGACCACGATCCTGAGCCAACTCCAACCATTTTCCATCCTCACAGCCCACTTTTTTTTAGCATTTATCCTGATATTATCCTCCCATCTCCTTCTTGATATGCCCAGTGGTCGATTTCCAGGAGGAGTTCCCACCAAAATTCTGAATGCACCCCTTGATTCCCGATGCGTGCCACGTGTTAAGTCCATCGGAGCCTATTAGATTTCACTATCCTCACTATGCTATATGGCGTGTACAATTCACGCAGCTCCTCATTTTGCAATATTCGAAATTCCCCACTTATTTCATCCTTTCTAGGTCCGAATATCTTCCTGAGCGCATTGATTTCAAACATTTGTAATCTACGTTCTTCCTTCAAGGCAAGACAGCAGGCAAAATTATTGTTTTATATATCCTCAACGAGATGATAACAGTTATTATCTTAATTTCATCATGGGCCACATTTATATACGTCATTGTTGTTCCTCGATACTTAAATTTTGAAACATTTTCAATTGATGAGTTTCTTGTAATTATGTTTCACCTTTGTTGCTGATGTTGATCTCGTATTACGCCCATGTATTTAGTTTGTCTACGTTTACTTCTAGGCCTATTTCCTTGCTAGCCTGTAGGAGAGTTTCTACATTCTTGGTTACCGTACATTCAACATCCCCATCAAATTAACATCATCAGCACACGCAAGACCATTAAATTTGAGCTCTGCTTCATACCCTCTTACCTCTAGAGAAATATTAAAAAGCATTGGGGATAAAGCATCCCCCTGTTTAGGCCATTGTTACCTGGGAATGGATCCGACAGAAGCTTACCTATACGAGTATGAACTCTACTAGATACTTCATCCATACACATCTTAACTAACCGAACAAGTTTCTTCGGTATTTAGAACTCAATCAAAATGCTATACAGTACCCCTCTTCTGAGTCATATACTTTTTTAATTATTAATACTAATATTAAATAATTGGTATACTGATCCATTATAATCCCATTTTTCTCTAATATTTGTCGAATGAAAAATATCCGCATTGATCGTTCCCCTACAGTTTCATTCATAAACGACGTTAAACGTGCCAGAAGGACATTGGATAAAATTTCGTAAGACGTTAAAAAAGATAAATTCCCCGGAAGTTACTGCACTCAATTTTCTTATCACTTTTTTGAATATGGGAAATATTTCATTCTTCCCATTATTGTGGTAGTGCTTCCTGGTTCCAAATCTAGGCTATAAGCTTATGTATCTCTGAATGCAGTGTCCTACCACCTGCATGGATTAATACGGTTTAAGTTCAAATAATGCGGCATACGACGCTTAGATATTTTGAACTTGGCCATTTCTTGATTTTATATCATAAATATTTAAATAACAGTTTGGACTTACTTATTCCGATATGAATACATTCTGCGTGGTATTTAAGTCTGTAATGTGCTTTATTCTATAACTTTTGCCATGTTAAGATTACGATGGAATTGCAGTTATAATTAAACATAATTAAATTCAATTTATTTTCAGCATAAGAGCTTTTTCAATTACTCGCCTACCATTTGTATGCTGTGCAATATCGGCTTTAGAGGATGAGTCGTGTCGAATGTTGAAGGTGGTCCTACTTTCTTAAAACATTCTAGTTGATATCTTAAGGGTGAATATTTACAGTATTTTGCATGACTATGGTAAAAACTTTGGATAACCTTCAACAATCGACGGGGCTCAACCCCGCAAACCGATTAGCAAATGAAAGTCCAGCCACCAAAACCTGACAGGTTTACATTGTTTTACTGTGCACCTTATGGCCGTGTAAAGTACAGTAATTTAAATTAAATTAAATTAAATGTAGCCTATTTGGAATTATAATTTCTTAAGATTCCTGTTTCAGCATATCACTCATTTTAGTTCCGTAAATGCCTCTTTACGCCAATTTTAATGACGTTTAGTTCGCAGTTTATTTGAAATGATCGCAGTCAGACAGCGGTAATAACTTGCAGTCACTGGTAACTTCAGTTGGGGCAGTGCCCGGTGACCATTGTAATGATAGCCGTTGTAACGAGGGCAGAGGCCGCAACTGAGCCGGCTTAAGCCAAGCCACCGCCTGTACTCGTATTACTTGTATTAACGCAAAAAGGGTTGAGGGGCGGCTTATTCTTGGGAGAAGTACCCTGAACTGCCGTGTTTAAAGATACCTAATTAAAACAAATGTCATGTGTCGCTGATGTCTGATTTGAAATAAAGTAATTTAGTAGAACCAATATGTTAATAACGAACCCCTTTAATAAATTATCATGTCTTTTCAATTAATTGCCCTTATTTATAACGTTGTGGTCCCGAGAGTCCACATTCATGCATTGAACACTGTACCGTCTCAAACTTAACATTTGCTAGTAGTAAGTACAAATACTAATATCACATTGTACAAACCTATATTGATTCACAGGTTAATTTTAATAGTTCCACCGTCTTCAGAATTCATTTTCCCTTTCTGATATCATGCTTATTCTCTACACGTAGTATGGAATACTAAATTTCATAAGTTACAATCAGGTGTACCCTTTCCCACCTTGCGAGACCTTCATTCATTAAGCAAGATAAAACTCTATACGCAGCGCTTCGAACTATGACATCTATGAAGGCAAAATATAAAGCAATTATCTGATATCCTGTAGATACCCTTTTTATATCGACCCTTTGATCGATTAAACTGACGGTCTTGCTTTTAGATGGAGAGACGAGGATAAAATTTGCTTTGGAATAAGTGGAGCCAATAATACTGGATACTGGGAACGACCCGTTCTTCAAGTGCCTGAGCACTGCGGGACCCAACTTTTCGTTGGCTTGATTTATAGACATTCGATACGACTCCTTGGACGAGGGATCGGCCCGTCGCAAGGTCTCTACCTTTACACAGAAAAAACTCGGGAAATCATCCATGGCTTGAGTGGGATTCAATCCCACGGTCCCTGCGGCCAAGGGGCACAAGACCCACGCCTCAGACCGCGCGTCTTCTGCGGACCCCGCAGCCAATAAAAGATTTGGATAAAGAAATAATTTTACACCCTTCCTCAAAGTCGTATACTCGTGTTATTAGCTAATTCACGTATGATAAGAAACTCATTTCTAACTACTGTTTTCTTAATGTGTTAAGGTATCTGGGACGTGTAGACCTAATTAAGTAATGAACGAACTTCCTGGAAAACAATTCCGAAGCTTTAACTTCGCCGACACTAACTTCGACAACCACAAATACTCTGTGTTGTCCTTCCATTTAGGGTCTACACTTCGATCATCCGAGTATTTTGCCGAAAGCAGTTTTGTAGTTAAACATCACTGTTCGTATAAAGTGAATCTTTCGCGGCGACTGAAGTTGATGAATGATTCCCGGGTTACAAGCTGCGTCATGTGGCCCTGAGGATGAGACCAGAGATTGTTCTCGAAACGTTGGCAGAAGATATGGTTTATTCACCGTTCAGCCACCTGACGCGGCTTGTAATCCGAGAATCCTTAATCAGTCACTGTACGTGTTACGATTTGTATCGATTAAATAGGTGTACAGAGTTCGATTCACAGTAGGTGCGTTTGAAGTTGTTTTTCATTTCCCCATATCGTCACTGAATCTCGTGTTAATGGATGCCAAGAGCTGTTTCCCGTGGGACAACTTCAAGCATATAACTAAAGCAGACTAATACTCGAATGGGGCATGTTGATCTTGAATGGTGAGTCGGGGTAAGTTTGTAAGTTATCGTGGCAATATTCCGACAATCATCAATAGGCGCTAAGAAAAACAAATTAATTCCGTGGCCGAGGTTGGAACTAGATGCCTCCAGAATAAATATCTTGACCGTGTGTGGTTTAGTGACAGTAACATACAAATGTGATATTTGCTTCTTTTAAAATGATCATATATCAATCACACGGTATTAATGTAGTGATGGCTATTGGCCTGTTGGTAAATGTGTATACAGAGAAATTTCTTCTGCATGAGTTGTTGGGTACTGTATTAACGTTTTCTGGCTTAGTCACATGATCTGAATGGCGTCAGTTTTTTCTTGAAAATTGCCGTCAGTGTTCGAAATTACCACTGGGCGTCCTTTATAAGAAATTGCCCAAGGACGAAGATGGTTCTCGAAACGCTGGTGTTTTTACCTTTCAACCACCTGACACGGCGGGTAGCCCGAGAACTGTTTATTTTACTTAGTCGCCATGAAAGCTTCAAATCATACAATCAATTATGTCTTTGTGATATCTGAAGGGTATAAAAAGCTTTATATATCGAAATTGTTGAGTTGTCAGTGGAGTGACAAGGGTTTATAAATAAAACAGTTTTTACTTACTACTGTTATATAAAATACGGATGAACACTACTTAAAGAGAAATGGCTGTCTTCTGGGATGTAGCGCCGTGTGGTTTTGTAGAATTTTTACCAACGTTTTAAAGGTGTTTGTTGGCTCCATTGTAAACGTGGCGCAGCAACCCAGAAGAGAGTCATCGTCATATTGACCGCCGTGAGAACACGAAATCCTACTAAGTAGAAGCATAGATTGATAATCAGGCAGACCGATATATATGTATATTGGAATAAAACTTGAGTCTTAAAGCAAACACGTTCCGGGTGTACCTGTATTCTCCCATATATAAACATTCAAAAAAGCCCGTTACAAACTAGATTTAACATTTAAATGGTACGAACCAAAAGTAAGTTTATTCGTAAACTTTTAGTTCAAAATTCTACATACAAACTGAATAGAAATCTGAACAGTAGATTCAGAGACGAATCACGTGGGCACACACATTTTAGCTCCACATTCATTAATTTTTTACACTTTGAACAGAGAATGTATAACAAATTACGTAGTATTAAGTATAGATATCATTAGTGGAATAAAATTAATAATATTTTTTGAAGAAAGACTTTCGGGCTACAAGCTACGTCAAGTAGCTGAATGGTGAATACATCATATCCTGTGCCAACATTTCGAAAGCCATCTCTGCTCTCATCCTCAGGGCAGCTGCGTAACGAACTGGCCTTCTGTAGCGCAGCTACCTAAGGATGAGAGCAGAGATGGCTCTCGAAATGTTGGCACAGGATATGGTGTATTCACCATTCAGCCACCTGACTCACCTTGTAGACCGAGAGACTTTCATCAACTTTTGTCGCCTCAAAAGCATCAGTTTATACATCAAAAATATTTTTTGCTTATGCAATGTTGTATTTATAATGTTACAAACATTGAAACAGCATATTTTTATCTGCAGTAATGAAAATGAGGGACACTTAAGTAAGTTGTACATAGATCAAAGAATGCATCTGGATGATACCGGTACTCCGCTGCGGTACAGAAATTAATGCCATTATAAATTAAGTGACTGAAGTAATTTATGAACATGAACGTGACGCAGGCCTATAGGCCTATAACATCATTAACATTGAAGAACCTTTCAAGTTATAATTTGTTAGAAAACCGGTTGTGATCCAGAGCCTTTTTAGTATACCCATACACGGTTTAATATCTTATTTGCTATAGTACCACATTCGCGCTCCCTGTTTGCCCATACACTTACACAGAAAGAGAATGCGGTTAATGGGATTAGCATTTCTATTTATGAAAGAAACACATTATAGACTCGTGAAATCTCTCAAAGGCCTACAATTTGTTTGTACTGAAACAAATTTATTTTCCTACATCGAAACATATCTTACGTCAGATGCTTTTATAACATCAGATTTCCGAACTATTTCTCACGTTATAATCCATGTATATATCTTCTTTCTACGGCGCAACAGCCCGAAATCGAGCCTTGGCCTCCTCCCATGTGGGAAGTTTCTTTGGATTTGAAGTGTGCATTTAAGAGCAGTGAGTGACAAGCCCACTCACTGCCTCTGCACAATTTCTACTCAATCCTGATTTGTCTGATAGAGCCTTCATGTAGTGAATCTGAAGAGAAATGGCGGCTGAATTTGCGTACGAGATATCGCGTTCGTACTCGTAAGGTTCTTTTACATGCCGTAAATCTACGATATTGGACCGCCGGCTTTACTTCCCCTCCGAAGGAAGTTGTGCTACGGATTTTTATCGCCCTTAAAAATCCATCGACCTCGGCCGGGTTTTGAACCGGCGAACCTTGGGTCCAGTGGTGAGCACGCTAGTCCGCCGAGGGCGACAATTCATGTGTGTGTGTGTAGCAACCAAAATCCGCCCGTTTCACCCTGTTTCTCCCGAAGAAAATATTATATTTTGCAATCAGAGAAATTGTAAAAAAATACTGTTTTTCTTTCGAAAATTAAGCACAGGAGTGTCCAACTGCACGTTTCTCCCTAACGGCGCATAGTTGAAAAAGTGATCGACACAATGAAATTTTCATATTATAAAAAGCTCTCTGTCATTTTTTATTGCGGCAATTAGACACATCATAGAAAAATTATAAATGTAATATCCCTCATGGACAGAAACCTGGGGAAATTATTAAGTTTTTCTACTTCGAAAATTAGGCACAGTTGTGTCCGAAAACGTACACATCGCTTATATAGACTACCTTCTTGCTTCCATACGGTGTATCGCAAACACAATAATCGGTCAAACGGGCATTCCTTGGAATATATATTGGGAAAGCTAATTGCTAGGGGATTAAATCTGTTTTCATCTCCAAGAGTCTCGCGAATTTTTTAAAGAACCTGGAAAAGTCGCCAGAAAGCATTATGACTCAAAACCTATCCTGAAATATACAACTGCGCGCAGGACGAAACTTCAACCACTAATGCCCTTTTAACACGACTACTCCCCATATATCTGGGATGTCGTCAGTGTGTTTTGCATCGTCGTGCTAATGGGAGCGATTATTTTAGGATCGGATATATGGCAGTTGATTCTTTTGCAACATCAATGCTTGTCACGTGATGAGATTGAAACTTGTACATTTATCTCTGTATAAGAAGATTGGAAATGTTTGATCGTCACCGGAATACACAGAGTTCAACACATGCTTTCTGTGCACATTTGTATTATCTATGCTCCTATCATAAATAGACAATCGCGCCATGTCATACCACGCACTACGCACGCTTTTCCTTAAGAATCGTTAACTTGCTTGCTGTGATGGAGACTAGCTCTTTCTAAGGCACCCCACAAAGTAGGGACCCATTGCCTTTCTTATTTTACCTGATAAAAGAGACAGATCCAATCCCAGAAACGTCATGTTGCAACAAACAGCCAATGGATAATGTCCAGAATTTTAATAAAACTATTACTAAAAAGAGTTTCGTTTTAAAATTACCTTTAAAACACTGTACTTAACGGTTTACACATTCAAATCAGAAGAAGTCTACACCAAACATACCATTGCGAAAAAGGAAGAAATAAACTTCTCTAATGTGTCTATTGCCCAGATATGGGAACGAGCTGATAAGCTGAACTAACCATTAAAGGCTTTTGAAATTCTGCACGCTACCTGATGTACTTCACGAGGGCGTGCTGAGCACATTTTCCAAGAAATGTGATTTAAATTTCACTTATTTATTTAGACATTTCCGCACTTTTAATGGAGTTTGACAGTGCTAGCACAACAGGTCCCTGACTTTCACCCGTGAAAATTGAACAGTGTAGGGAGACAATGTCAGAGGGGAATAATCAGGGTACAGTGACTGAGTCTTTTACTGAAGAAAGCGTTCCATTGATTAATATTCATCGGCAAATGAAAGTCGTTCATGGGGTCTATTCTGTTGGCAAAGCCACGCTCACTGCTACCCAGGACGTTAATGATGTAGTGGTACATGCGGAATTCTTGCCTACTGGCGTCACCATCAACTCTGAGAGCTACGTTCGAGGGATGCAAAAATTTGAGGCACGTGTTCAAAGAGCTCGTCTTGACATATAACTGGTCTACCTTAGGCATAACGACTAGAATTTCGCCGCCTTCCTTGCAGTTCTATCGTGACGGACTCATGAAACTGTCCGAATATTGGCGGAACTGTGTGCACCGCAAAGATGACAATGTTGAGAAGCAATGATATTAGAGCAAAAATATTCCCCTGTTGTTGTTTCAGTGGAATATATATTCCTGTTACGGAAAATAAGGGAGACGTTACTTCTCTGCACGTATACATACAGGCTAACAGAAGAGTCCGTTAATGTAGATTGGACCAATTTGGAAAGACAAGACATGTTTAGACATGACATCGCCGTAAATAGCAAGATACAGCATGTTTGGTGCATAGCAACAACATACACCAGTTTGTCGAGAACAAATTTGGGAGTATGAGGTTATTGGAGTTCTTTCGAGTTGGAGGTGGATGCGTAAGGAGGACACTGATGGGTTGGGATACTGGGTTTATTAATTTGTTCAGGACAAAGATGAAAATATACCCCAGAACACTGTATGCTTGAACTAAGCTCTGACTGGAAAACGTTATGCAATTTCTCGTGAATGATAAGCGATACTGGTAGTGATTTACTGGAACTTGTTCGGGATCTGATGACGAATCTTATTACTATTTGTAGAGTTGAAGACACTTGAATGTTACACCGCAATTCACAAAAGAAACATGCAAGAGTATTCGTTTAGTGGGGATAGTCTTGAAATTTGATAATGCAAATTGTTGGTCAATTTTTGTACAATTTCCAATTTTGGTCGAGATTGTGCAAAAACAAGCATTGTAGATGAGGACTTAACACGGGTTTATGCGCTCCGAAGATAGTGTGTTCCAGTGATTATATTTGTTAAAAGTCGAAACTTAAATTCTGACGAACATTCCAGAATTGTTACGCTCACTATACGTTTACTTTGTAACTTTTCATTACCTATTAAATTCCATAATTATGTATAATAAGTAGAGGGTTGCACAAATTTGCAGGCAAATATATTAATAGTTTAACTGTTGTAAATTGTGGCATTTTGTACTCTAATACTGTCTGCTGCTTTTTGCTGCTTGATGTGTATTGCATCTAAATGGTCCCGTGATACATATGCAGTACAAACAGTTCACAACGCCCACAGCGTGTTTTACCATAAGGTATCCACTTGATACCTTATGGTAAAATACGTTGTAAGAAGATCCAATGCTCACCTTCCAAACCCCAAACTCAGAGTAATTGCAATTGAGTGTGTTACTTGCCGGCTCACTCGATGAAGAAATGGGAGAGGGGAAGAGACGCCAATCAATACATCGGATATTTGGGGGATTGTCGCGTAATCTGAGTCACTGCTCTGCTCACCTGTTTCGTTGTCAGGGTCTTGGCTAGATTTCCAAAACTTTGTTACATGCCATATTCAGCTGTCTTCACATCGGAATCCGTTTTAATCTACAAATATAATTTTCAATGTTCATGCTGAAGGCAGGTGATATGACTTTCTATATGGAAAGTTATAACATTTTGGTACCTAAAATTGTCATTTGTACATCAAAATATAACAGTATCTAAAACGGTTATTCAAGATACTCATGATTCGTTACGTCCATTAGGTGCAATGTAGATTTACAATGTGTGACTATGAAATGCTAGGAAAGTTTTAAACTTTAAAATTAATTTGTGTAAAAATAAAAAAACTCTGTTGCATCTTGTAATTTTCCCGTGGTATTTATTTAATAGTTTCTAACATTTGGCCAGTTTCAGTGTTCTTTCACGTCTGTGTGATATCCTGCTTATATTGTACGTTTTTCGAATGATTTCTAATCAAGTATTTTTCAAGCAGGTATCTGTTATGGTTATTGCTAACTTATGTTCTGCTTATCTGTGGTAACTAACCAGACTAAAACGCTCTTTGTTTTCCAGGTTGGGTGTAATTTCAGCCGTTTCTAGTTTGAATGTCATTGCTTTCAGGTCTAGCGCAAATCTGTAAATTATTAATGTCTGTGTGTGTTTACTGTTTTTCGACTAAAAATTGGTTCCTTCTTTCGTCCTAATTCATATTATTTACTACTGTGTTCTGTCCCATTACTCATCTTCTGAATTATTTCCTGTTGTCATCTGTATTTATGCTCGAATTCTTCGTAAAAAGTATTATTCAGAAATAATAAGTATACAGTGCGATTGTGCAGGTAGTTATTGATATATAACATTTGTTAGGTTAGTAAAAGTGAATCTGTGGATGATTTTAACATAACTCATGTGTCATTCACACACGTAAATTATGCCACGAATGAATTTTTTAAAACTGTAAATACTGAGAGGTCATCTGTGTGTTTTTTCTCCAAATAAACTGTCCTATATAAATTCGGTTCCATGATTTAGCTCTTAGATATTATTTCTGAGAATAAATTCACTCTCATGTGAATATGAAAAATGTTATCACAGTATTCGACCTTAAGGTGTTATTAAGCTTAGACAAACAAACCTGTTTGTAATAATGAGTTTATTGGCGAGGACGTCGCATTTACTGCACATATTCTCCTATGAAGTTCTCTTATTATCGGCGTTATCGAAAGTTTCTTCTCTGTTTCTAGGTTATGTATTCTTACGGGCATCATAAACAGTTATCATACATTATCTATATAATTTCCGTTCGCAGACAAATTAACGCTTAGTATAGGAGCAAGAGCAAGGCGGTGCCTCGCGAACAGCTGGGTCTGTTTTAAATATTTGAAACTGGATTAAATTTCAGTCCATCTCGACAGATAATAACGTCGCATGACTTTACTGATACGAAGGTATGGATCTAATTAAATTCCTTATAGTTCAGACCTTGAGAAACTGCTAGTCGCTAAGGAGGTCAGTAAATTTCTCGGCTTCTATGGAACACAGAAATTCATTGTTGATCTTTATCCTGAACCAAATGCATTCATATCCTTAGCATTTTGTTTTGAAGGACCCTCAAATATTGTTCTCTTAATATAAGGGACGAAGATCCACACACATATCAAACAAATTGTAAAAGTGGCTAGCATTGCTTTGACGAATGCCTTTCGTGCTTTAAGAGTTACTTTCATTAAATGCATGCCTTTCGCTACCTGAAGTCTTAAGGGGCGCGGAATTTACTTAGAAAAAATTATACCCCTTTTCCCATCTAAGTTGACAGAGGGTCAAAACAAACACACCTCTCCTTCCATTTTTTAAACACGTGATACAAATTTTACTCTCTTTTCTGCAAATATATGGTGCTATCATTTTGTTACTTTCATTGGTACTGGAATTCTTCTGCCTACTACAGTGTAAAATGTATGTTCGTCTCAACAGTGGTGAATAAACAAACTCTTACCGTATAATTGTGACTTCTCAAAAATTACTGCTACCAGTCACACAGTTCCCTCATGGGTAGTTCGCGAAGTTGCTGGTTAAAATTCCTAAAAATTCAAAATCTGCTAAACTTCCAGTGTTTAAAAAATCCCGAACTTCCAAATGTTCAGAATTTGTACACAGTTTAATATTTTGAAATGTTTTGTAAATTTCAGAATTACAAATTATGAAATTAAATATTCCCATATTCTAGATTCCAGCATTGATAACTACAATTTAAATATATATCCTAACCTAAACTATCTTAACTTGAAATTAAAAAACTTAACCCAGCCAAACATGTCTCAACCAAATCCAAACGAACCTAACCTAACCTAAACGAACGCAACTTAACCTAACCTAAACTAACATGTCTGATATAACCTAATCAGTCTCCCCCCCCCCAAAAAAAAATTCCAAGAAAGTGTACTCCTTACCGCACTATACAGAATTTCCTTAAGCTTTCTTTGCAACAGGGAATATTAAATGTGCCCTGTCCCCAACATACGGTTTTCCAAACGAATATTTCCTAAGCATAGCAGGTTACCTCCAGTTCTTTGTCTCTCTTCACTCAACGTACCACACGAAAACTCTGCATCATCTACCTTAACTATCCTAGTATACCACATATGTTGTTGTTCTTCTTCTTCTTCTTAAGGTGCTGTCTCCGAACGGAGGTTAGCTATCATTAAGGCAATTCGTTTTTTAATACAGCTGCTCTAAACAGTACCACATATAACATGGCCTAATTTAACCTTTTCCAACCTACGGTAACGTATAGTAAGTTAACTTCACCCGACCCAAGCCAACATAACTTAACCCCACCTTTACAATCCCAATCCAACGCAACTTAACACATCGAAAAAATTACGAAAAAAATTTTAAAACACTAAAACAAAATAAAAATGTTTGACAATTTTAAATTCCTCGACGTTTTAATTTTCAAAATTTTAACAGTTTCAACATACAGTTTCCTAAACATTACTATGTTACCAGCATATTTATATTCCTTGTTTAAAAATTTTCAAGTTTTTCTAACTTACAGAAATTTTCTACAGTTCACTCTCCTAAAATATCAGAATTATATAACGTTCGACATTTCCAAAACTTTCAAATTATAAAAATTTAACTATAAAAATTTTAAAAAATTAACTTAAATATGTTTATATGTTTTCAGAATTTCAAAATGCAAGAACTAAACATTCACAACTCTCATACTCTAAATTTATATACCAAAAATTAAAATTCCAACATTTATAACATCCAAAACATTGTAGCAGAAACTAAGAAAACAATATAACTTAAATTCCCGTAACCTAAATTTACCTATCCCAATCTGACATAACATATTCTAACCTAATATAGTCTTCCTTATCCTTAACTAACCTAACATAACCTGTTATAACCTCACGTAACCTAAATTTTGCCCACGAAACTAAGTTTCAAATAACGTAACATTCCAAGACGTTCATATTTTGATCTTTCCATCTAAATCTTCAAGAATTGAAACCATTCATAATTTTGAAATGTCATTGATTTCTGGAGATTCTTGTATAAAAAATTTATAAATTCTCAATTCCCATTCTCGAAATTCCAAATCTGAATTTAAATGTTCTTAGGCGAAATTAAAGAAACTTAACCTAAACATTAATAATCTAACCAGGAACCCAACCTTACCTAACCCAACCTAAACTAATGTAATCTACCCTGCCCTAATCTGATCTAACCTAACCGGACTCAAAACCTTCTCCATTTATATAAAATACTAACCGCTGTTAATATGCTAACCACAGTAGAAACACAAAGAACGCATAATCGTTTCCAAAATAACTACAATAAAAGTGACTACCTTGGTAACCATGGTAAACAAACAAATTCATACATTATATTTTATCTTTGACCACCAGTGTACAGCACCTCAATAATCTACTTCCGGTCAGTCTCAAAACTTTCCTCATCCGTCATTTTTTCACCGATTGCAGGGTATTCGAAAGTAAGATTTTAATGTAGTCCCCAATAGCACAACACTCATTTTAAATTTAATTCAAATTCATCTTGTAGTTCTCTGGGTAAATGGTGCTACCTGGGCACTCATGGCCACCATTGTAAAAAATAAATAAGTGACCACTTTGGCTAAAAGATCACAGCAACTCACTTGCATAATCTGTGTCCACCTCACGACTTTTTCATCCGTCATTTAGTTATCGCCACCCGTAGGATATTGAAAGTACGACTTGAGGTCGTGCAGAAGGGCACAACCTCAACAACAACGTTTGTATAAATCCATCCAGTGGTTCTCAAATTAAATCAACTGGACAGACTGATGGACAGACACACACCATCAGTCCATAATGTGATCCTGTTCCTTCGCGCACACCAGAGCGTGAGGAATACGTAGAAATTTGAATTAAAAGCTGTATAAAAATGGCTGATCTCAAAAATCGGAGTATTTAACCCTTTTAACAGTGAATATCGTCTAAACATAACATTAAAAATGCGTTAACAAATCGTTCTTTCTGTTTGTGGAAATAATCTCTTTATTCTGATACATTCCAAATTCGTAAATTCTCTGTGGACGTGTTACTGAATGTTACGATGCAATTACCACTGTGCTTTAAGAGATAAAAAATATCGTCCCTCAGATAACCGAGTAGCATACGTTATTATGCAACTTAGTAGGCTTTGAATTTGAATGGGTTGCATATACTCCAGGGGCTACCTGCAGAGTTGTGATTTTGCCTCACTGAACAACAGTTATAAGTAATAAATTAAGCATTGAATGAGAACATTTGCAGTAATAAGCTTATTACTGCAGTAGATTGAATCTAAGCCCATTTTATGACGCACATAAAAGCCTACACAATACCTTGAATATCTAAGCGTCGATCGGATATTAATAACGGATCTATGAAGAAAGTGTGTGGATTGGGTTAAACTGGTTCAGTGTAGGAACCACTGGCAGGTTCCTGTAAGCCTGCGGATTCCATAAAAGATGAGGAATTTTGCGACTAATGAGTGAGTATTAGCTTCTGCTTCATAAAATTAGGTTTATTTCGACTGATCATAATATTCGAGTTGCATCGAAATTTGAGCACAAACATTGTTATTTTACATCTGTTACAGCACACATTTTGGTTGAAAGACTACTTTATGTGACGCGCAGTAAGTCAGGATTCATATCGCTGTTGGTATTGTTTGGTACTTTTAGAGACGTTTGGGTCCATGTTTAAAATATACCCCAGTAGTTGCGTGCTATAACGTTAGCAACAACCGCAGCCATGTAAACTGTTTCAAACTTATTTTACATCTACATCATTCGCTTTTCAGAATTTACTATAAATACGTGAGAGGAACGGTATTAATTCAGTTCAGGACAGTTTTAAATGGAATGTTATGTCATACTATTTCGTAACAAACCTAACATTTAAACATTCTTAATCCTGTAATTAGCCACGGTGGTCTAGCGGTTAGAACGCTGGGCTTGTAATCCTGGGGTCTCGGGTTCGATTCCCGGCTGTGTCCGAATTTATAACTTGTGTTGGGCGAGGCCGTGGTCTAGGCAACACGGAGTTTTCCTCCGGGGGCTTCCCCGGTTTCTCCGTGGCATCCCAACAATTACTCCATTCACACACAGAAGAAGGCAATGGCAAACCACTTCTGGATCATCTGCCAAGAACGTATATGAACAGGTCCCAGTCCGAGAAAAGGATGGAAGGATCCTGTTCATATGGACCTGTCGTCAGACAGAACACTAAATAAAATAAATAATAATCCTGTAATTATTTGGCTAAATGTTAATGTGTTCATTGTTCACATACAGTAATTTCGCATGTAGCGTGGCTATGGTAGATTCCATTTGCTGGATCGCGTATTTGAATATGGCGAAATAAATATACGTTCTATGCTCTTTGAGTTATTTAAAGACGCAGTGAAACACAGGTTATCTGGCTTCGGATAAGAAATAAAGAGACCAATAATACTGACTGGTGGGTGAGTTTGGAAGCATGCGGGACCGTGTGCTGAAGGGTTGTGGCTTATTTTAAAGCATGATTCCCGAATGTCCTACAGGGTCTGAGAAAACCCTTTGCAAAATATTATATTATATCTCCCGCCCAGATGTGAATGTGATCCAAGAATAGACTTGGGTGTTTCTGTTAGTTCTTCACTAATATGTATGACGTGTGGAACGATTCGACCATGGAAATTAATTATTGGCTAGCGAAATTATTTGTTACTACATGCGCACACGCCATGAGCCGGGATAGCTCAGTCAGTATAGTGACTAGCTACGGGCTGGACGACCGGGGTTCGATCCCCGAAGGGGGCAGAGGATTTTTCCTCTAGCCTCTGCGTCCAGACCGGCTCTGGGGCCCACCCAGCCTCATCTACAATGGGTACCGGGGTCCTTTCCCGGGGGTAAAGCCGGCCGGGGCGTGATGCTGACCACTCACCACCATCTAGTGCCGAGGTCAAGGAAGAGAGGAGCTATACCTCCACTCCCCCCAAACGCCTACATGGCGTATAGTGGGACAAACTTTACTTTACTTTACATGCGCACACGCCATTGAATCCTTTTGTACCGTTCTGTATTTTTATTCTCGTTAAATATACGTTGATTCCATTTACCTTAGCCGGGCTGCCAAACGTAACGTAGAATGATCTTACTGAAGCACTGCTTTTATGACAAAACAACAAAATGTAAATTTTATAATCGTTATAGAAAGGTTAGACATTTCCTTTTAGCGGCGTGGAGATATTTTACAAGAAGCTGATGACAAAACATGCAAAATATCCTTTTTCCTGAATCCATCGACTAGGTTTTCAGACAGTCCTCCATTTTTCACTAATTCTAAACTTTCCATCTCGCTGTAGTGCAGTGTTGGAGGTTCCAGTGCAGCTAATATTCTATTTATTCTGCCTGCTTATCTTATCTGTGATGGTGGATATCAAACGGCTGGTTGCTGGTGGTGGAAGAGGAGACATAACCTTATGTGTCACCCGCACAGGGAGCGGGGGGAAGAGGCGGGGGTGAGCAGCGACACGGAGCAGAAGGTTTCCTGTTCCTCCTCAACGTCACCTCTGCACAGGCCGAGTGGCCCCAGTGTGGCCCCCGTGCAGCAGCGTCGTCTGCGGACCCCAGTCTGGGCCAGGTCACTCTTCAGCTACATCCACGGTTTCAAAATTTCAGTCAAATCTGAAAAATTACGACGTGCATCACTTTTGTAGATTTCGGTAGCACAGTTGCAATTTAATGTATCATTTCTCGCAGTGGATTCAAGAATGCCGTGAAAAATAATTCCTAGTTTATATAAAAACATAGTTGTACTTTCATTCGTAAACCTAAAGGAACGATTAATAATTTCAGCAGTGTCATGCAGTATTGAATACTCATCCAGCTTTTATGATACAGTTTTGAGGTCATGACAGTTTCTTCCTGTTTGGTTTAATATGCGATTATTCCAACGAAGTAAGTATGAAACAAACTTCAAAATTCTTCAGTTGTTTAAAACAAGTTTTTATCACACTAACGAATATGAGAAAATATCAGGTCACTTTTCCGTATTGTCGCACGCTGCAGTAAATTTTCTTGCTTGTTTTAATAAATCAGACAGAAGGTTTATATGACTATATTATTTTACACATTCTTTCACAAATGCCACAATGTTTGCACATTAACATGCAATCAGTTAAACGAAATTTGTGATAAAATGTATCCGTGTAGTTAAGCAACAAATTATATTTTTATGAATCAGTCAGAAATTACTTTTTATAATGGACCTTCCTTTTTCCAAGGCGGTGATATGAGTTACTATCAGTTAGTTTGGCTTTGTAAATTGTTACCCTATAGTTTACGTAATACGCGCGTTACACTAAAATTGGATGTTATTATCACTAGTATCACGACAGAACAGTCCACTCTTCGACACAGCTGTCAGAACGACGGGGCAAAACGGCTCTGAATTCCCTCCGATAACAAATTTAATTCTAAATGAATGTTTCCGCAAACCAAAGGCTAACTCGTAGGCGCTGTGCGATATGGAATTTTCGTTTCACCTCTGTATCATGCAGTTTCTACACATTTGTTTCTATACTAATCAAAGTGTGACAAATTATGGAATTCCTGAATGGATTCCGCTCTTGATATAGGCGTTCCGTAACAGAAAGTATGTAACAGTGCTCGTCAATTTCATGATTGATTTGCCACAAATTCCCAACATTGCTTAAACAGGAGGAACTACGCATGTTACGAATGAGTGAAGACTCCAGTACTGTGGGCGTGTATTCACGGTTCCAGTTCATGGACCGGGACGTAATCTATTTTAAGGTTATTTATACATAATATTTTAATTTACACAATGGTGTTCTGGCGCAGGAATAGAGATTTAATCACATGTGCGAAATATATGTACGAAGTATTCATATTCCTTCAATTCCGATGTTCAAATTAATTCTTAGAGGCTGTGTCTCTTTAAAAATAAAGAAAATCCATCTCTTTGTTCCGTGATATAAATAAGAAAATCTTATTTCACTAAGAGTGTACGTATATGCTACTATAAATCTGCTGTTACTAAGAATCAGTCTGCTTTCTTAAAATAATTTTGAACGTTCCTTAATTTCGATTTGCTTATGCTCACTCCATATAATTAATTTCCACAGTACTGTGAGGTCTGTTATAGTTCCATTCCTTGCCATTTTTTGTTACTCTTGACGTTATTGTGATCTGTGTGGAGAGGGGAGTATACGTATCACATCCATATCACCTTTCAGTTTCATACATATTTACTTTAAAATTTGAAGCCCCAAGAACTTACTGCTTTGACGAACTATATTTTGCAAAGAAGGGTGGGTTATGTTTGTTTGTTTTTTGAAAACAAGATTTCATATGCGTATATGAGAACATGCACATGTATATGACAAGCGACTTCGTAATTTCGATTATAATACTAATTCAGTGTGCTACGGAAAAGCGGTTGGCTTATACTTTAACATATATTTTAAGCAAGCCTTCAGTATGTAGCTGCATGCAAACTCAGTTACCTTTTTTCACATTCTACACCCCTTGTAATTTCAACTGCTGCATTGTCGTGAGATGACTTGGACTGTCGAAGCGTATGCTCTCTGCTTGTTTCATGCATTGATTTCTTCTCTTGACAGAGTTTTTGTTTTGATTTTGTGTGCTGTGTATTTGGCAATAATGGTATGATTTAGCATCGAGTGCCTGCAGTGTACTGGCCTTCGCCAGTTCATCCGTCTGTGTTTTTGTCCTCTGTGTACAAACCGTGTTGCATGTAAATATTACAACTTGCTCACTGTATACTCTGTTGTAAATATTAAAGTTAAGAGCACATAGTTTGATATGTGCTATGAAAGAATCATTATTGATAGAATGATTATTTCATGGCGGTATATAATGATAATATGTGTTAATTAGTTCTCTTTGTTGCATTGTCCCATGGCATTTAATATTAGTATCCCATCGTTGTTCTATCACCGGAACAACCGACATTAATTTTTCACCGTATCTACATACTATTTACCCTGATAGTCTAAATGTCATGTGATTGTTTCCACGTGCACTGGACTTATGATATATCTTGTTACTTTAAGACCATATATAATATGAATCCTCACTGAAGTATTGTTGAATGACAAACTTTAAGCACTTCCTTATTTGTTTCCCTAAAAACAACGTTTCCAAGTTAGTAGTGATTTTACATTTTGTACTACCATTTGTACCGCCACGGTGGTCTAGCAGTTAGAACGCTAGCCTTGTAATCCTGGGGTCTCGGGTTCGATTCCCGGCGGTGCCCGAATTTATAATTTGTGTTGGGCAAGACCGTGGTCTAGGCAACACGGAGTTTTCCTCCGTGGCATCCCAACAATTACTCCATTCACACACAGAAGAAGGCAATGGCAAACCACTTCTGGATCATCTGCCAAGAACGTATATGAACAGGTCCCAGTCCGAGAAAAGGATGGAAGGATCCTGTTCATATGGACCTGTCGTCAGACAGAACACTAAATAAAAAATAAAAAAACTACCATTTGTAGACTTATAGCTTAACTGGGATACTGGGAACGACCCGTTCTTCAAGTGCCTGAGCACTGCAGGTCCCAACTTTTCGTTGGCTCGATCTATAGACATTTGGTAGGACTCCTTGGACGAGGGATCGGCCCATCGCAAGGCCTCTACCTGTACACAGGACAGCACAACACAGAAAGACGCTTACAAACATCCATGGCTTGAGTGGGATTCGAACCCACGGTCCCAGCGACCAAGCGGCGCAAAGCCCACGCCTCAGACCGCGCGGCCACTGCGGACAACTACATCTTAACTAACCGAATGAAATATATTCAAGGTCTTTAATTTTCTTGTCGATGTTTTCTTCTGGGTTGTTGCAAAGCCGCATGGACTTGTAGGTACATTCCATCTTTTCGGAGGAACATAACCCCGCCATCTTCATAGCTAAAGATGGAAGGCGAATACTACTTCAGCCTTGAATATCGTAGAAGCCCAATGCTAATTCAGCCCTGAATATGGATGCAGCGTTGTATTAAAACTATCGGCACCACGTTGCTTACGCCACACACAAACTGCGTTGTATTGTAACGTTCCGGGATAGGGTATAGGTAAAATTTGTCAAGGTAGCGAAACCGTTCCCCCGAGTCGTTGCAAAGAATTATTTCCCTAAGCCTAAGCGCTTCAGTGATTCGCACCCAGTCCAGGGCATAGGGAAACTTGTCGCCCAAATCCTAGCACAATAATCTATAGGCAACAGTTGAACACACACATTTCCTAACTTACAATCTGTGCCTTAAAATTTACAAAAGAGAAAAAGATACAATACATAAAAAATAGTTTAAAATCCCTGGGGGCTTACGATCTATAAAGAAAATACATGGGTACGTCGTTCTCTGCCCTAAATTTGTGCTGAATGTCTTAAAATAATTATATATATTTGTTTACCGTCAAATCACAATAAAATAGTAAGATAAGATAATTAAAATAATTAAAATATCATCTTATGTTCCATATCGATCATTCCATTTACATCGGAACATTCACAACATGTTTCGGTTTATAAAACCGTCATCAGGTGTAAATTATAAACTTTTAAACTCAAATTACAATTATTTATAGTTTTTACAATTTTATAATTTTATCATCTTTCTCAGTATATTTTATGGAAGTTGTGTTTAGATATTATTAATATAACATTATTTGTTGAGGTGGTGTTATTGATGTTTATATCAGTCTGTGAAGTAAAAGATTCGAAAACATTAATGAAATATGATTGAATATAGAAAACAAAATGAACTAAAATAATAAATAATAGCAAATAAACATACCATATATGAAATAGCAATCGGTTCAGATGTGTTCAGAGGAGAGATCCAGAAGTGTTACCATCTCGGAACGAGGTTCGTTATTGACTGCGGTGTAAGTGGGTGAAAAAATTCAAAATTTACAGAAAACCTACAAACACAAGCACCATAATTCATGCCTCATCTTGCCACCCCTTTGAACATAAACAAATGTCCATCAATTACCTAATAAATAGAAAAAACCTATATCCAATATCTACAAAAAACAAACAAATAGAATTAAACATCATCCAACAAATTCTTAATGAAAACGGATATAATAGCTATAAACTAAATAAAAAACCTAATAATACAACAAAACCCAACGAAAACGAAAACATACAAAATAAATGGGCCACTTTTACATACATAGGTAAAGAAACCAAATTCATAACTAAACTATTTAAAGAAAACAAAATAAAAATTGCTTTCAAAACAAAAAACACAATAAAAAACATTCTCAAACAAAAACCACCAATAAACATAAACAATCAATATAACTTACCGGGTATATACAAATTAAAATGTAAAGATTGTCCATTAACATATATAGGTCAAACTGGTCGCACTTTCACACATGGATACAAAGAACACATTGCAGCCATAAAACACAATAAAGACAATTCTGCATACGCAAAACATATTCTAAATACAGGACATGCTTATAACACAATAAATGAAACAATGGACATTATAAAAATAGTAAAAAACAAACGACACAGAGATACAATAGAAAAATATCACATACAACAAACTTATAAACAAAACATCTGCCTAAACGACAACAACATTTTTCTTAATAACCCCATTTTTAATGCACTCCAGTACCTTGACCCCAACCCTGACAAACCACCTTTCACCCACTTACACCGCAGTCAATAACGAACCTCGTTCCGAGATGGTAACACTTCTGGATCTCTCCTCTGAACACATCTGAACCGATTGCTATTTCATATATGGTATGTTTATTTGCTATTATTTATTATTTTAGTTCATTTTGTTTTCTATATTCAATCATATTTCATTAATATTTTCGAATCTTTTACGTCACAGACTGGTATAAACATCAATAACACCACCTCAACAAATAATGTTATATTAATAATATCTAAACACAACTTCCATAAAATATACTGAGAAAGATGATAAAATTATAAAATTGTAAAAACTATAAATAATTGTAATTTGAGTTTAAAAGTTTATAATTTACACCTGATGACGGTTTTATAAACCGAAACATGTTGTGAATGTTCCGATGTAAATCGAATGCTCGGTATGGAACATAAGATGATATTTTAATTATTTTAATTATCTTATCTTATTATTTTATTGTGATTTGACGGTAAACAAATATATATAATTATTTTAATTAATATCACAATATGACGCAGCTATACTATCTCCTGAATGTCTTAATTGTAGAAGAGTTCAAAGAGCCTTATCACCACGAACGGAGGCGAAAGTTGTACACATTTTTACAGTCACAATTCGCCTAACTCAATTTTTTAAATCACTTCTTAGATATCCCTAATCATACTCAGGCATTGTAAGGCTTACATTTTACCAGCATCCAGCAATCTATACTCATCAGTAGCCATGACCTCATTGTGAACTCTGTAGTAGTATCCTACACCCACCCATTTAGGACGTCAAGAATCGACTGCTTACCATCTATTTTTGTCAAATAATGACTTTGGTAGCATTCTGGGCGAATATTTTCTGTTCAGGGAAAAACTCCAAGTTGCTTTTTTCACGAATCCTAGCACCCATGTGACCTAAAACGGCACTTGCCTGTACGGGTAGGCGAGCTATCGTTTTCATACGCTCGTGGAAAGTAACTTTATTCTACGTTGAAATAAAGCATCGATTAATCCATGAGAACTGTCTTCTAGCCACGTGCATTCTTTTAATAGTACCTTGAGCAAAACATTGTAATAAAGTGTTACTAAAATAAGCCGAAACGCTGCAGTATTTCATTCACTTTGTGAAGGTGTTTTGTGATCGATTTGATTTGGGATAATTGAGAGTCGAAAGAAAGTAGTTTTGCTTAAATACAACAGGGACGGGTAGTGGGTGAAGGTAAGGACTGGATTTAATCGGGTGGCAACAGTATTGACTGCAAAGAATATATCTCTGGTAGAGGGCAGAGAATCCATCTGCAAGATCGTGTTAAATGGCCAGGTTACGGACGGTTACTGGTGGTACTTAACTGAGTTACACCAACACAGCTTGAAGATTAGTAGTTTTATTCAGGACTTGATAAATGTTACCCGTCGCACTTGCATAATAAACAACTCTTGGATCATATTAAGTTATAACGATCTTTGGATCCAATCACACATGTTTACTGAGTTACATTTGAATTTGACAGATAGAGTAGTTTAACATAACATTTTGCAATTTTAAATTTTGTACATTATTTTTTTAATACAACGATCGAACCATGGAGTAACTATCGTCAGATATAAAAAACCAATACGACCAACCAGGCATATATAAGTTAAAATGCGAAGATTGCCCACTAACTTATATAGGCCAAACAGGACGCACATTCACTCAGAGATATAAAGAACACATAACAGCTATTAAACATAACAAAGAAAACTCAGCAAATGCAAAACACATACTAAACACTGGCCACTCATACAATAAAATCGAACAAACAATGGACATTATAAAAATAGTTCATAATAGACGACACAGAGACACAATAGAAAAATATCACATACAACGAACACACAAACAAAACACTGCATTAAATGATAACAACATCCACCTTAACAATTCCATCTTCAACGTCATACAGTTCCTTGACCCTACCCCATGAAACAACTTTCACTTATATATAAATAACCCTCAAACAACATACATACACCATACACAGATTCTCTTCACCAGCCGTCAGACGCACGTTACTCTACACAACACCTCTTGGTATGTTCCTCGTTTACTATTTTAATATATATTTATACGATTATTTATTTATTTATTTATTTCCTATGTCAATTCATACTCATTCCAAGAAAATAATTAAACATTAATTCCACAGATAAATATAACATCTGACTACAATAAGCAACTTACCATGAAAATGGAAAGCTACAAACAGAACTACGGATCATTATAATACCTTGCATCAAATATCTAATAGTTTTTAAAATATTTTAAATTGATAAAAACTGAAGACGACGGTATTACCCGTCGAAACATGTCGTTTTAATAAAAAGCGCTAAAAAATATAATATAAAATCGTATTTACGATTAAGAGCGCTAATATAATATTTTACACAATAAAATGTTTTAATATTATATAATTTTTTACAACACCAATAAACTTCAAACGTTTGTGTATAGACTGTACAAAATAAATATATTTAATCAAACACAAACATGACGCATATAAGATACAAAGAGAATGTACGTTATTAAATTACGATACCCTGATGATTAGGGAATGAAGCCGTTTCTCGTCCGATTTCTGGTTCAGAAAATCTTCCGCAGAGAATTTTTTACTTTTGTTTTTCATTCCAAACAGACCTAGTTTCATGATACTTCACAAGACTTTTTTCCTATTGGCGGTACATTGAAGATGAGATTACAAGAGTCTTGTATGCCCTAAAATTCTGAAACTTTTTTCCCTCCTGCAATTTATGAGGAACGCAACGCTTATATGCCCTTCACGGCGTCAGTTATGTTTACAGATATGACAAGTTTAAATTTTACTATGTTTACCATTGAGAAACTATAACAATTTAGAACAGACAGCTTTTTGGTCTCACGCCTCAACAGCGCTCTTATTTATCACAACGAGAACAACCTATAAAACCAGTCATTTGGTCTGTCTGTGCCTTAGCTAAGATTAAGACGATGCTGTATTACCGACTTTCAGACATTCAATTACATCCGATAATTTTCAGCAGCTGTGTCAAGAGTGCGCCCTTGAAACTGATAAAAAAACAGTCTGTTTTGAAAACTACCTACTCAAAATAACATTGAATAAAATTTATAATACGAAATTATCTAAGATCTAATAAATTAAATTAATTTATATCAAAACTAATTATACTGAATGGAAATGTGCTCTTAACAATATGTTCGTTCGAAACGTCTGTAGTTACCTACACGTCCACACGGCGTTGCTCGACAGTGCATTATGTCAAACGCAATGCTGGTACAAAGACTGGTTATGTTTTCAGTTTCCTTGCTTGTAGAATATACTACATTATCACCTGACGAGTATTTGGAATGCATTAAAATGGATTATCAACATAACAATCAGCTAACAAATAAAGCAAACAAAGAACAATGGCACTGCCGAAGTCAGAATTACAAAGGCCTGAGTTCTCTAATTGATTGCTCTGTTTGTTGGGAGATGGCGCAACGGTGTATTCATTTTTATGCCACTTAGATGACGGATGAAGAAACTCGAATATTGGTGGTAGCTTTCAAGGGTCATAAATATAATAGACTTAATGTGTAACAAAAGGTATAATGCTAATGGAGGTATAAATATACACAAAAATTATTTTTGCGCTATTTAATTTGAATAGCTTACATGAAATCTTGAAATACGACGAGTAAAATAAGAATATTCAGAAATTATCATTAAATATTCCCACTATTACGCGTATCACTTCTATATGAACAATAATTTTATCTTAAATAATGTAGGCTGATTCAGTAATGCTTTGTGAAGTAATGTGTATTAAATTTGTTCTGAATTGACACAATATATGATTATTATTACACTGTATAAAAGTATATTTATTTTCATATTATGAGAGTTTATTCTAAAGTAACCATTGGAAGAAGCAATATTAATTACAGTTTGCCCAAATCAAAACTAAAGTTTTTTTTTAATTTTATATACAATTTGAAGCGACTGAGAAAATCGCTGTTGCTTGTGTTCTAGCCAAAGAATTCCTTTGGACACGAATTCTGCTGCTTCCTCAGCGTCTAACTTCTCAGTATAGTTATTAATTTTTTGTATCCTGTTGTTCTGTTAATATATATACATAACCAAAGCTTCCATCTACCTAACCTGTGACTATAACTCACAATAATTTTGACCTACGTAACTAGAATGAATAGTTTTTATAATACTAATTTTAACAATTAACTACAAGACCACAACTTTTAATTCTTAATTTTAACTTTTTAATGCAATTCTAAACAGTGGCAAATCACATATAAATCTGCTTCAGAATAAGATATGTATCAACGAGGGCCTGTAAGTGATCTTGAGTGACTGAAATATGATGCCCAGAATTTAATTCTACGTTGTTAATAATGTAAATATATTGTGTGAGACGACATCTTTGTTTCTTTATATATGTCTCTATATAGAAATTCGGTGGGAGGGACAGTATATAATACTGACAGGCAGCCAGAACTCTTGTCAGTTTGTGTTGAAATGTACTTCTGTTGTGTCTAGTCTTAATCTGGTTTGTGTTCTTAGTGTTTAGAACATTTCACCATTTGTGAATATTGAATGGGTCCTGACACTTAAGTTGGGCGTTTCCCATTGTTCGAGGTATGTATGACACACACAACGTTTCTGGTGGTACCTCTACTTCCGTCTTGAAGTCATTGATTGTCATCATACTGACACACGCCTACTTCTTATATTATAAGGTTAGTGGCAGTCGCCGGAATCGATCCAATGGTGACGTGTAGCCGGGAATAGAGCCAACACTCGAAATGTCGTATAGGCCATTGTCAAATATACCTCAGACAGTGGGCAATGCCCAACATAATCCTGGTATAATGAAACCTTAATTGCCACCAATCATTGCATTAGAATCGTGGGATGAGTCCTGCCATGCTTGTTCTGTGTGTCATGATCTCTGTGTTTTCTGTTCGTGCCGTTTTAGCTGTGTGGCCCTGAGAGTGAAAGTGTCTCCACCTATTGTACAATCCAGGTGTGTTTTAGTATCTTCTCATTTTCGTGGAAGATTAACGCTTTGTTTGTTGTAATTGGGCTGGCATGAATACGTCAGGATTCACGTTTCTTGTAACTTTCAAAATGCATGTGCCCAAAATGGGGTTGTTCTGATAACCATAATAGCGGTTCCTGCATCCTTGGTTCACTGTAATGGAGAATTCAGTGAAAAACAAAGACATTTCTCCAGGTAATTTCTTGCGTAGCTATCAAAGCTAGGATAATGTCATCCAACTGCTTCTCACGTGAAACTTGTGTGAAAAACAATCACAAGACCGTTATGGAAAGGGGAGGGGGAATGTGGGGTAGGTCCACAGTATTTGTCTGTTTCGTGGACGGTTTCCCAGGGTCATGCAGCACAGAACCTACTCACTAGTGTTGCTACGTAAAACTTGCAGTCCGGTGAAGCCGCGCCGAACCCGCTGTTGTGATTGACTGTTGTATATCTCGCAAAGTTCAAGCTTCATAATAAAATTAATGAATTGTAAATGACCCGCCTTTTAGTTATGTGGTGCAAAAAGATAGAAACAGTTTGCTTTTTGTTATTCATTGTTCGTTTTTATGAAGAATCGGAGTAGCAGTTTGATTTCCGGAGGACCGAGGTTCAGTTCCTAGCTAAGCAGTTAATTTTATTTTTCCGTCACTTTCATACGGCCCTCGGGTAACGCTGCCTCCTTCTTAGTGGATACCAGCGGCTCTTGAGTCAGAGATAAAGAGCTCCCAGAGCGTGAAGTTGAAAGACACCTACCTCTGTCTGTTGCCGAGGCTAACAATTCGTGGAAACATGCCTCCACTCCCTCCGATGTTTTCATGTGAAGGTGTTTAATTGAACACAAACGCAAATTTAATTTAAAACATAAAACAAAATTTGCATGTTTGGATCAATATTTTTAATGTTATTAGTATAAAGCATTTCTTTCTATTCTGAAAAGTACTGACGATGTGTAAGACAGTCTGGATTGTTGTTTTTTACCCCCATCGTCTGATGTTATGAAACACAACGTTTAGAGAACTGGATCTGTCCTGTCTTCAAGCGTAGTGAAGGGAACATCTTCTCTGTGGGGTCCAGTGACTGGGATTAGCTCATTCTAAAGCTCCCACACAGTAAGTTTCCCCTTCACTACAACTGAAGACAAGGACAGATCGAATTCTCGAAACGTCTTTTATAACCTCAGACGATGGACAAGGTCCTAAAACCCAACAAACCATTTCTTTCTAGTTTATAACGTCAGCTGTCATTCTGTGTGTGTGTGTGTGTGTGTGTGTGTGTGCGCGTGCGTGCGTGCGTGCGTGCGTGCGTGCGTGCGTACAGCAGGTGACGTGTTCAGTTTTGTTATGTTCAAATGCAGTAAGAGAGAGATAATTGAAGGATATCGATTCTCTAACCGCTGTTTTTTCAATCTGCGCAACAAATTTTAGCTATATGGGCACTGTTCCGTGTATTTAGTATTATTTAAGTTTTGTTTGTAAATTTCTTTCGATATACACATATTCAATAGCTTCTAATACCCCTACAGAGCACCTAATAATTATATGGGGTTATATCGTATTTATGAAATGTACGGAACAGACATAAAATTTCGAATTTTGTTTTAGGTACGGTGCTGATTTTTCCAGTAAAAGAATCAAACAGCGCTTTTGAACAAGCCCACCAATTTTGATAACATATATTGTACGTTAAGAATTTATAACTTTAATTTTATATTTCCATTATATCCCAAAGTATTTCAACGCGTTGCGTTATTCCTTCTTTTAAGGAATGTGGATTCTTGGCATTTATTGTTCTGTAGATATGCATGCTGTAGGCCCATCCTGGCCCCCGTCCGCCATGTATGGAATATGCTCATGGTACGTATTGCTTTAATGTATTTAAATGTTTTGTCGTGGCTGCATTGTGGGATATTGCCGGGGATTAGCGAATGTCTCGATAAATTTGTATATTAAATCAGTTTTTGGATAATTGACATTCGTCGATAAAGGTCAGGTCTTAATCCGTAATAATCTATTTGAACCACGATGGTACACATTCGCACATTGCCCTTTTGGCAACGTGATTTTTGCCAAAAGCAGTATTATGTTTGTTTCCTGTTCCGGAAATTAAAATGTTTCTTCGAAATGGTCTAGTTTCCGATGTGTGTTGTTACAACAATAGTGAAAGGAATTTCGGAAAATTATTTTCATGTACGGCAAAGACGGATGGAACGCGTAACCCTTATTATTTGCTGAGAAGATTGATTTATTTGCTCTAAACTAATGTGAAACTATTCGGCCAAACAATTAATTAATTTAAGACGGCTGTCTTCCGGATTGTTGCGCCGTGTAGTCTGGTAGAAGTTTACTCTGAAACGTCGGTAAATTTCTACCAGACTAAACGGCGCAACAACCCAGAAGATCGCCATCTTCAGACACACCGCCGTGAAAACCTCAAATCCTACATTAGAATTCATTGTTAACATTTTCTTGGGATTTTATTTTATCTTAGGCAGTAATATATTTTATGTACACAGTTTTATGTTATTATAAAAAAACAGTATGCTATTAGCTAAGTAATTTGTTATAGACAATTAAACTCTACTATTAATTCTAAATAATGCAAATACCTTAATAATATTTGGGTCGTCCGTTGTTTTAGTTTTGTTGTTTTGTATTCCCATTGTGATAAAAAAATATTATTGTGTTGTATATGCCTTGCTATGTACACCAGCTCTCGGTAAAGTATATTACTGCTTCTCTCTTGTTGTTACTTCGAGTATCGTAAGTTTATGATAAATTAAGTAGGAATATGGTTACAAATAGTGTCTGCAAAATGACAAATTGTACTTCGGAATTTCCTTGGGATATGCGGAGGCTCTTCATGCACACCATGGGGTACTTTTCTGCACAATTTCTCTTTTGTAGCTTCCGTAAGTATATTACACTGTACTGTTATTGCATGCTAATATTAACAGAAACGTAATCTCTTATTCCATTTAAATGAATAATAAGATCACAGGTACCAACAGCCTATTATTTATTAGAAGTAATTAGTCATTGCAGTATCATTACAATGACACAAGATTATTTGCATTGCAATTACATAAAATCTATGTGGATCAAATAAAACTAAGAAATGTACGCGTAGCTTATATTCCACGTATGCACAGCATACCCTTGATTTCTGTCTGAATGGTGACTAGTTTCAGGGTTTTGGCGGTGCTGATTCCACGTAACTTTTGGCTAAATAGAACTTTTACAAAATGGATTATCTTTATCGCTGCGCTGGGACGAGTATGTGTCTCTGTGGAACCGAACCTGCAACGACCTCTTTGTCCGCCCCAAAATGATATATATGAGTGAATACGGAGCAACGGTTGAATGATACTGACAGTAAAACCGAAGGCCTCGAATAAAAGCCCGTCCCAATGCCACTTTGTCTTCGGGGTGTGAAACCGAGCCTCAGCTATAACAAGCCGTTGACTAACATCGTGAGCTGTGTTGCGGTCCACACAGTACATTGCTGACTTAACTCGTAGCTCTAGTCAACAAACCAACAAAAAGTGGACCAGGGCGAAATCTTGAGCATCCGCAAGACATCGTCCGTTGCTAGGCCAGACCATTCCTGCGTTCGAAACACAGCTGGAAATGATGAACGGTGCCATATTCTTAAAAATCCATCGACGTCGGCCGGGTTTTAATCCGCGAACATTGAGTCAAGTGACAAGCACTCTACCACTAGACCGCCGAGGGTGACAGTGAGAAAAATCGGAATTGTTAAAAACGGCCGGCTGATACCTGCAAAGGATTTCTGACGTATTTTAAATTCAGACGGTTCCAATAGAACGGGTTGGTTATGCGAGTTCAGGACGAAGTATAAGTTATTTTCTTGAATCTGTTTATTGTTCGTAAATGAAAATTCTCCTTATTATACCAGTCAGTGTGGTAATTCAAATCTAAACAATCTACAGGCTGCCATAACAAGCCATGGTGGACATGGACCTTTAAGGAAGAGCAGATGTGATTTGTAGTCGTATAGTATAAACATTAAAGTAAACAGATTTTGAAACAGACCAGGAAAACTGAGAAGCTTTGTAAAGAATAACAAAGGTCATATATTTTAGGCCTGCCAAAGTTTCCATTAAAAAGACAGTGACTCCAAATTTGATTAACTTTTGTGGAGCCGATATATTTGTTAGATGGATAAAATTTAAAGGGTCATCTTAATACAACCAAAATGTTGATTGGGTTTTCTCCTATGTGAACAATGTTATGCCCACAGAAACGAATTCCCAAATTAAAGCAGAAACATTCGTTGCAGGTTTGTTTTATGCGTCACGACGTACGTAACAAGTTACTGGCATTGTTTATAGGACTCAGATATGTTCATCATAATAATGTTGCTGAAAAATTTATAAACTTTTGCTATGCGATGTCTGATAGATCAGCACAAGCACTGACTAAAATTGCTATGCATTGTCTTGAGCAACTCAGTTGTAAATAAAAAGTGGTTGCTGTGGTGGAGCCACTGTAATGGCAGGCCATTTGAACAACTTAGAGGCCGAAGATAAATCGTTTGTCAGAGAATATTCATCCACTACCATAAGTATAATTTAAATGTAATCTTGCTTGTAGTATGCGATGAAAGCTCACATTTAGTTTTAGAAGTGTGACCGTTTGCTACATTAGTGGGTGTTACTGTAAGAACGGCCTTTCAGTGTTTCAAGTCCACCAATATCCAGGATGTCACTGAAGTGTATATGGCACGTCAGTCGGATTTTGCTTTTGTCAGATAAAATAAGCTGAAGAACATTGCTCATGTACCACGGAAAAAGAAAAAAGAACTTTTATTTTCTTAAGTCTAATTGGTGCTTCATCTGTGATGTGTTTACGGTCGATGACGTTATTATGAAGGATCAAGCTCCTACCTCACAAGTTCGAGCATCCGTCAATTTGGTATTGCCGGCGGAAGGGCATTAAATATTATGAGTGACATATCGTACACACCAAATGTAACTAGATTCCTATTCAGCCATTCTCAATTTCTCATATGCGTACAGACGTCATCGCGGAGGACCATCCTCCGACCTCACAACTTTAGGCATGCGTCTGTCGTATTTGGATTTACCTTTATTTTCATAACGTTTATACCAAATACAGAAATCCGTTCAGCTTTTCAAATGTATCTTTAGTACAGATGGACAACACGATTTTATTGAGGGCTTCGCGGGGAACTGTAGGATTTTGAGAATGACCTGACAAAAGTCGCTTAGTGTTGTGTACAATATTTTTTTGCATAAGTCACACAAGTAAAGGTGATGTGATATGGTGACGATTCCATGAACTAGGCCGTCTGACCAACTCTAGTGTGGCTGTAGTCATATCAGAGCTACTGTGCTGCGCAGATGATGCTAATCAAGGTCCCCAGTCTGTCTGTAGACATCACCTAGTACAAGTGCTCGTCTCCAGTGACTCTGTGAGTCACGTTACTCCATTGTGGTTACAGTATCAGAGCTAAGCTCCGCTGATGGTGAGAATCAAGTGTCTGTTTACATGAGAATTCAGATGGCCAGAAATGCAATGAGTTACAAAACGGACTTGTATTTATGCATACAAAAAGTGCAGGAATGTTAATAGCATGAGTAAAAATGTGTATGCCTATATCTTCTACCGAAGTTACAGTTATAAGGCCTCGTAGTTATTGATTTTGACAGAATGAAATTAATTTTAAAAGCTGTCCCATTATAAACCGTAAAATGTAGTTGCTTAAGCCGTGAGACTGTATTTTAGAAATATAGCCTGTTTTCATATTAAGACTCAACATGTTGTATGCTGTAAGTTTAGTACTTTATATAAACCTTATGGCTGTTCAATGGTTTTGACATGCTGCTGTTCAAACGCAGTGAAATTCATTTCTATTTTGCTCTGTATGTGGCACGTTTCTGGCAAACTAACCACCAATTTTCCATTTGACTATATGTATATAATAATACGTTTCAGGTTCATAGTTCAGTGTGTTTAAAAGCCGTAAGCGGGAGCTCTGTTCCCGCTGCATTGCATTTGTTAATCGAATTTGTCGATAAATTATATTATGCTATTAAATTAAGATGACTTGGCTTATTCAGTTCTGTTTCCTGTGTGGAATAGCTGTGGCGTTACACGTAATCTGCTTGCAGTCGAACCTGATACAATACTTGGCATTTTCACTCGGATGTCGCTGTGCAAATCCTTTATAATCACATGGTGGGGAAACCACAGTGATTCCGTCGAAGCCAGTAATTGGAGTTAA
This sequence comes from Zootermopsis nevadensis, assembly GCF_977971745.1. Lineage (NCBI taxonomy): Eukaryota > Metazoa > Arthropoda > Insecta > Blattodea > Termopsidae > Zootermopsis > Zootermopsis nevadensis. Next base: position 6,493,267 of record NW_028259134.1, on the reverse strand, counting down.
CGATTGGTCAGGTAGAACCAATAAAAACCGGCACGCTATTGGAAGCACTTGCAGTCTTTACACAGTTACAATCAGGCAATCTCTCTCTGTACATTGACAGTTATTTCGCGTTGATCAAATTCATTGCCCCTACTTCACGCTCCACATAAGTCTCGCATACGTCTAATTTTACCGTAGCCTTTATTATGTAACAAGTTTTATTTGCGTTAATAATTCCTTCGGAATAACTGGCTAGACAAAATGTGGTGATGCATGATTAAATAAATTAAACTAGTGTTTAATATTATATATTAATTTGACAGAAATTACATTTAATCTGATGGGGTTAAGTATAACAAATGGTTTTTAACAGGCGTTAAAATATTTCACAGAGGTTAATTCTGCGTAACAACGTATATGATTCAGACCGTAGCACCTTTATGCCTTTGGTTGATGATATAAAGTGAGAAATTTCTTTGTCATCTTAAGGAACGGATTTTTTCCGTTTTTTAATCTATGATGGAACAATGTCTTCTGCTGGACGGCTTCTCAAAGAATAACAGAAATTATTTTCTCTAAATCGTTGCAAATAAGTTTTAAATTTACAAACTTTAATATCTGTATGACAGATGGAATTGTTTTCAACGATTGATCTCGTTATCATATTAATTGAAAACTATTGTTTTAAATTTCCAAAGTTTTCTCTCAATCCGCATGTCGATGTATTGTTTCTACGGGGCAAATAAATAATAACTATGAGAATCGTCCGTTGAAAACAACGGGAAACGAATGTAACACCATTCATGATGATGCTTTCTGGGTTTGGCACCACTGGTATCTACCTGCCAGTTAACACGGCGCTAATGCCCAGAAAACATCATTATTATGACCGCCGTGGAAACATCAAATATTACATAACAACATTAGTGGTGTATTCCTTCAGTTCCATTAGTGAGGATAAGTCACTGCCAGTGTCTTCTGTCCGACAAACATTATTGTAATATTGTATTATTCTTAATTATGAAAAGTGTTTACCGCATAATTTTTGCAGAACGAAAAGAATAATTAATAAGACTGAGAAGTCAACAAATTTGTTACGTAAAATGTAGTACGTGAACCGGTTGCCTATAGTAATTTTCCATGAAATTTAAATAAACTGTCGAATGCGGACTGTGAGTTGATAAAGGTAAATGTGGCACTCGTTCTTCAAACGTTGAGAACAGTATTACAGGCGGAAGTTTGAAGTTTACTAGGTTAGCAAATGACAATTTCATAATGCGTATTTAGGCAATAACATAGGGTTTTTTCTCAACAATTTATAAGCACTGCCCTACTAATCAGAGAGTGTTCTGGGGACAGTGTCTGCAATTTATTTTACACATTACATTTATAAAATAATTTATGTTAAAGAATAATGATGCCCACCATATAAGCAAGCAGCATTGCCAAAAACTAACCTCACATATTCACATTCACAGAGTGGAAACAATACATTGAAACGATTGTTCGCTCATTCGTGGCGTACTATATACGTATATATACTTCTGTATAACAGCAAAACAGTATTTTGTCTGTTAATTTTTTAACAGTGGGTACTAAAATAATGTAATTTTTCAGCTTTCATAAGTTTGATGGAATTATTTTTCAGGACTTCAGGGCTACGTTATCTTTCAATTGATCGGTCGTACACCCACGTAGGCGCTTCCATTCTGTTACGTTACAGAAATAAATATGAAATCTTTAAAGAGTGTCCGTAGTGCATAGCAAAAAATTCGGTCACTGTTTGTCAGTCAGTTCCTCACCGCTGCCAACTGTATCACTGCACTAGATTCGCTAATTCACTAAGTGCCGGTGCTGACGTATGGAATTGTTTAGTTTATTAAAATGTTCTATTTTATTAACTTAATGTGCGTATACATCTTTTTGGACGCCCTGTAAATTCAATTCTGTTGACCACATGATGTATTAATATAAACTGGTCATTTTTAAAGGAATAAGTTATTTAATTTGTAATGTTCCTTCATCCCAAATGGGAGGTAGTTTATAAATAAGTAAATGTGTTTTCCGTACCACAGTAACTCATGAAAACATTTCGTAATAATTGCGGGGAAAGATAATACGCACACGTTATAAAAGAACATTTCCTCTTTGTAATAAACACAACTCGTGGTATGCAATCAACTAGAAGTTCGTTCACAATGTACTAATAATATAATAATAGCCTAATTTGTATGGCTAATGCCGCGACGTTTCCACGTACGTATACAAGATAAATTTGTTAATGCGAATATTAAAACAGAAAGGAATTAACTCGGCACTTAGGGATGTTACAAAATAACTTCTTGTTAGAAATATTGGTGTTGCATTATTTTTGTTAATAATATTCAACTTGAACCACACATAGGTACAGTCCACGACTGATTACAGTCGTGGACTGTACGTGCCAGAATTGTAAATTACTTGGAAACTATGTTTAATTCTAGATACTTTTCTTGCTTAAAAGTAATAGGGCGCTTCGTCCTTTAGATGTATTCAAATAAAACTTTTTTGTTGCTTCTAACAGAAAGAACGTTTTTTATATATTATTAATAAGAATGTCCAGAGCACGTTGTTTCATCATTAAATTTACAGTTGACTGCATTGTAAAGAGACTAAAATGTTTTTCATGTAATTTTTCCGTTCGCTTCGCTGTTAGATGTTAGTCTCGAGACACTTAGAACACGCACATAAATTAAACTTAACATGAGTGAGCCGTAGCTCACTCATGTTATGATCTTCCGTCTATGCTATATTTTGAATTGTACATCACTGCAATAAAATATTTCTCCGTGGTTTTATAATTCCCTTCATTCTCGTCTCTTCTTGCTGGAGGTAAGTTGACCCAAGCCAATGTTGCTATTTTAAGACTTTGCACATAGTTTCTAGCAAGAGGTGGTCTTTAGCAGTGACATTACATATTCATTCTTAAAACTTCGTACGATATTGGTGTGTGAAATCGAATTTGTTTTCAGTTCTGTAAAATTAAAGTTCCTTATTAGCTATGGTTTTAACTTGTTCAGACAATAGTGTCAACTTAAACTTGTATCTTTGGTTCTGAACTTTGCATTCCCGTGTTAATTTCAGGAACTTACAGTGAAAATAAAACATCCCGAATAAATTGCCCAATCACATTTAGTATCAGTACGAATTACCTGAACTGGAAGATATTTAAAAACCACGACTATTTGTTTCGCCGATGCGAATAGTCAGTTAGTATATTTGTATAAAAAGCAAGATTTACAGAATGTGTTCTGTATATTTTTTGGTCACTGATAAACAACGGAGCATCTGTCCCCGATACCTACTTTCCCAAAATTGGGCTCTGTTGATTTGTTATGAATTTTCTCAATTGTAGGAACCACAGTTTAGATGCTCAAAATAAATTGCTCAAAATTTATGTGGTTAAGCGGCGGAAATTATGTTTCAACCATTCGCATAAAGTCATTATCTTATTTTAAGAATAATTCATGTCTCGCGTATCAAAATATTTAATTAAAAATAAACATCTCAAGTTTCAGATTTACGCTAACAGAGGCTTTTGTATCGCCAAATCACAAACTGTTGAAAATACAGTGTGATCATCCTTTAAGTGTTTGTGAAAATCTTTTCCAGAACTTCTAACATCTGCCAAATAAGTTCATTCCCAAGAAACAATACAGAGATGTGTTATTCACAGTTTCTGTTCAATGTTTTCTGTTGACTGAGTGCATTTTAGTTCTTATATTTTGTTGACAATCCAATTGATAGTCTTTAATTAAAAGTTAGAACGAATAGGTAGATCATAAAACAATAATATATCGACTAAGTTAGTTTTCTATCTTTAGGAACGTATCACAGATAAGAGCGGAAAAAATTGTAAGACCATGTACAATGTTTTTCTTGTATTTGTAATGGTTTTATAATCTTACGTAGTCCTGTATAGATGATCTTATGGTTTGACGATAAGTTTGTCTGAAACATTTACACTCAGTCAAAATATTACACGGCATAGCAACTCATAAGATTGTATATATTCACATTGTTGTGGAAACCTCAGATCTTCCAATTACTTTTGGTTTTATGACTATATTTTGAAGACAGAGGAGGCAGTGAACCCCAAGTGTGTTCTGTGTCCGAAACATTTGCTGAATTGGCTAAATCTTTTCTTATGTAATAGTAATTACGTTGGCCGATTTGTGCTTGAATTATATAACGTTTTCATTTTTTGATATGCATGTCAGTAAGGGTCAATGAATATGGGGAATAAATGGATATACAGAAACAATAAGTACGTCTATTTGGAGTGTGATAACAAATATGAGAAGTCTTCCGAAACACAAGCACAACAGACACGTCAGTTGTGTAATTATGACTTTATTTCTTGAGTAATAAATAGTAAAAATAATGCATCTTTAAACCCGTCACATTGTTTCTACTTAGTCCAGTCACTGCTGAAGTCCGAACATATTATAATGATAAATGTAATACCTACTGAAATGTTGCTGTCAAGAGGGAAATCATTTTTAGTTTTTCCATTTGATATTTTCTCTTTATAACCTACTGTTCCAAGACAACTTTTTTAAAACGAGTTTTTTTCTGTTGTAGATCTATCGATTAGTCGTTACATTTTCCAAGTCGGTAGAATTAAGTGTAGTTTACATGTAAACACGAGCCAACAGACTGCAGTCTTCTCAGTTATAACACCGTATAGACCTGTAGATGATTACAGTTTCGGGGAACCTCTTGCCGTCATGTTCGGAGTTGGGTGTTAATATTTTCCTTCGAAATGTTAACAACCACCGCCAAGACTTTACGGTGGCACAAACCAGAAGATCACAGTCTGAATGTTCACTGCCGTGGAAACCTAAAATCTCATATTTTGTTCCAGTTTTACTGTAGTTATACATAGCTGTCGCTACAAAGTGTATCATTGAAGTAGTTACAACATTGTAGTGTTTCCCAATACCCCTAATAAAGTAGGTCTGTCACTTCAGATTTGTTTGAATATTTAAACTTTTTAGACATAATAATAGATGAGTTACAAACGCGCAAAAAAAGCATGCTAGATAGTAGATATTATGTGATGCTGTTGTGTAGTCTGTACACAAATAATAATGAAAACAAGTGAATACAGCTTGCTCATGTACTTCCACACCTACGAGTTTACAGACGTGCTTGGTGTGTGGAATAGACCAACAAATATTATTTGATTTTACTATATTCTATCTGTGGAAGCGCCTAAAAGACAAATTTAAGTTTTTTTCTTCGAATTCATAAAGTACAAACAATCCAAACTTAAGAATTTCTTGGGCAGACTCCAAATTATTAAAACATGTTTTTTACATTCGGACTGTGAATGCATAATCCTGTTTCTAAAAGGAGAAAAGGAATCGAGCCGGATTTCAGTTTAAACATACCTTCTGTTTACAAATTTTGTGGTAAATACCGTAAAATGGAAGTTCTTACGAAGTCTTTTCGTTGCTGAAACTTCAAACTAATAGTGTGCGCTGTTGTAAGGATTATTTGTAGTTTAATCGACGACCACTTTATTTTTATATGAACACTTTTAAAAATTATTCAGTTAAATTTCATATTCCGTAAAATTAATGTAACACGCTACATACTTGAAAGTATGTGGATTGTTTCTCTTTGAACTTATTCCTGAAAATTAATCTGAATTTTCTTAGCAAAACATTTTACATTTTACTCTTCTCGAGGTCTCTGTCTTTACGTCTGTCATCAGTACTCTTTTATCTCAGTTACAAGCTGCGGAAGGACATGAGCAGGACGTGTTGTGGGGACACTTTTAACTGCTGCGCTTGCCTGTGCAGACGCCTAGCAGACGACGATGACGAGTTGTCCGAGGTACAACCTGACGCTGTTCCACCCGAGGTTCGAGAATGGCTTGCCTCCACCTTTACCCGACAACTGGCCACTACTCGGCGGAAGTCGGACGAGAAACCCAAGTTCCGGTCTGTTGCACATGCGATCAGAGCAGGCATCTTCGTGGATCGAATCTACCGGAGGGTGTCCAACACGGCTCTCATGCAGTTTCCGTCAGACGTCGTCAGAGTCCTCAAAGTAAGCACTGACCTTTCAAGAGACTCGTTTTGCTTATTGTGCACTACTGGCATCGAGATAGAAAATGTCTCCATCCTAGGAAGGAAGTTCATCTTGTCTTCCGAGACCTCTTTTCCTCAAGTTGCAATTATGCGTACCCCATCGTTTGTGGTGAATTACTTTTTGCCACAAACTTCCTTTCGGTGTGGAGAGGAGGCATAACTCTTTAAAAAAAACCTTAGTCTACTTCCAGCTTTATTTCAGCCCAGAATTATTTAATATCTTTATTTACGAATGTCTCTCACTTGGACATAAGGCTTTCGGAAGAGGCAGCTTCTGTATTAACACGAAACCAAAGCTGGAAGGCATCTTTCACACCGAAGCAACTAGCAATAGGCAATAGGCGATACATATTACTGAAACAAGTATCATGAATTAACCATATTCGATCCAAAGCCTATTTCCACTGTTCTGGTCTAAAACACCCAGGCCAATTTTCACGTATTTACAGCTTAAAATGTAAAAATTAACCAAAAAATAATTTTGTACACATACACATGAAAAATCACACTTATACATTAAAAGGTACAGATTTGAAAAAAAATCTCTCAAATTCTAATGTTATACTTAACTTACTAAACATTTTGAAAAATAAAAAACAAATAAAATAAACAATTTCATTTTCAGGAGGAAAAAACATTTTACTTTTGCTTCTTCATAACTCATCCTATAAGAAAGAAAATTTATTTCTGCACAATTTGATATAAGTTTGGTGTATTTACTTTTATCTGATCCTGAACTACAACACTTTTTGTAAAACAAAGTACACCCAACTTTGAACTTGGACCAGCCATTCATTGCTTTGGTGAAAATTTTACAATAAATGAACTTATATATAACACACTAAAAAGGAACGAAAAAATATAATAAGTACTACATAAACTTTATAATAAAAACAAAATTACGAAGCTAATCACTTATCTTAGTAATATTAAACCGAAAACCACGAGCAAAAACGTTAACACGCCACGAGTTAAACATGTGGGCTCAACGTATGGCATTTGTTCAAAAAAAAATTTTGTTCGCCTTTAGGAGCTATCTCTTGAGGAAAATATGAACTAACGTTTAAAACTACCTTATTCAGGCTTGTACTGCCAGTGCAAAGCCTTCATTGTGAACGAAAGCGAAATCGGTCTTAAAATTATCGCTTAGTCACGGTCGATGCGACCTGAAAACAAGGTTTCTGCCATATCGCCGAGTGATATACGTTGCTTATCGCTTTGGAAAAGGTTTTGTGTGCAACGCATAATAGTAGACAATAATAAGACTATTGAAGAGTAGCGAAATGCGGGTGTGAAGTGGTCGATTCTTTCACCGACATTCTCATAAACTATAAATTTGGTTGTTTGTTATTATATAGGCGACGTGATACCACCTAACGTCTATATCTTCTTGCTACTTACTCCGGTGTGAATCCTGTATTTGTCAAAGTAACTGGCGATAAATGATACCAAAGCAATCTTACCTACTTACTTGCTCCATGGATCCGAGTCCTTCCTGAGAAGCGAACAGTCGCCCAGCCACTCAAGAAATTCTAACATTTTAAGGAAGTCGAAAGTTAATTACTGTGTTCACAAGAGCCCTCATCTGATCTCTATTCTGAGCCAGATGAATCCAGTCCCTACCACCCCATCCTCTTTCTCTAAAATCCATTTTAATGTTATTCTTCCACCTACTTCCAGTTCTTTCTAGTGGTCTCTTTCCTTCTGCTTTGCCCACCAAAACAAGTACGAATTCCTCTTCTCACCAATGCAGGCTGCATGCTCCGCCCATCTCATCCTTCTTGAAATTATGTCCCTAATGAGTACAACTTATGAAGCTTCTCATTAAGCAACTTTCTCCAGCCTCCTTGTAATTCTTCCCTCTTAGGTTAGAATATTCTACTCAGTACCCTATTCTAAAACACCCTCAGATTACGATCCTCCCTAAGTGTCAGAGACCAAGTTTTATACCCATACAAAACTACTGGCAAAATTATACTATTTTAATCTTTGCGTTTTTAGGCAACAGACGAGAACACAAAAGGTTCTGATCTGAATGGTAGCAAGCATTGTCCGAATGTAATCTGCTCTTTCACAAATATTTGAACTTTTCCACACTTTCAAGGGATCCATAAGCTCTCTTTATGCTACGATTTTGCCCTGCATTCTGGTTACGAGTCATCAATATAAGTTTTCTCTGTATTTATTTGTAGACCAACCTCTTTACTATCATCAATTAGAGCAATATAATTGCTAATGCTAATGTTGAGTATCATAGGGAAAATTGTTATTCCTGAACATAATAACATTTGTCATTACAGTATAATCTACAGTAATTAGTTTTAAAGACTTCATCAAGATTTTGTATATTCATTCGGTGTGAATAAAAATAGAAGTTGGGCCCATTCGTCTTCTTCAGGTTACTTGCACCACGTAACTATTTAATTCTGAAATGTGTTATGCAAGGGAAACTGGGGGAAAGTAATTTCATATTAACATCGTAGTTTATCAGAATAATTAGTAGAATCTAGAAAGAGAAAAGTAATATTTGAATAATAATTTATTTTTTATTCATGTAATGATCTTGGCTTAACATAAGAAAATGCTAACATTAAGTGTTTTTGAGAATGCAGGAAGTTACAGTGCAACATCGTTTCCAGGTCTTCTAGGGAGAGCCATATTTTACGTTTCTGTGATCAAAATTCAATACAGTACTTCTTTGTTGTTTTGCCTGTGGGCGTCAGTTGTGTATGTAAACATTTTACAGAACAAGCTCTCGAAGAAGGCGTACATGAAAGAAACACTTCTTAAATCAATACCAACTTCCTATTAAGACTGAACTTTAACTTCGTCATAGGGAAATGTAGTTGGAAAATGTAAATGTTTTAACTCAAACGGGTAAGTGGACGAAATTAGTATTATCCTAGGAATACATACAGGTTCTCCTTTTGCACATCCTCTTAAAATTATGGCTCGTCCTTAAATGTTTAAGCTGAAGTCTTGTCTCATTACATAATTCGGGGGAGAAATTTCCTCCCCGAAGAGAACAGTTTTGGTATTTGAGATGCTATTATATTGGCGGAACCCAGTACAGTTTTTTCGGTGATGTGGCCTTTATTCCGGTTATCTCCTTGGCGAAGCAAACAATTTTGGTCTTGAAGTTAATTGTCTTCTGTCGTGTAGTCTGGTAGACGTTCATAGACGTTGCATATGTGCTTGATGTCTCCATAATCAGAGTAATAATGGTGGTAAACTTCTACTAGACTACACGGCGCAACATCCCAGAAGACAGTGATCTTCCTTGGGAACCTGAAATTTCCCACTTTTGGTTCTGGCTTCATTCTTCTATCGTGCTTAATTTCAGAGCCACATAAATTATTCTCACCGAATCAAGAACCTACGACAGTTTTTCGGGTTTGTGGCCATTGTTTCTGCAGTCTCCTTTCTGAAATAAACAATTGTGATCTTTGTGCTATTCTTCTAGCATTCTTAGTTTCCGAGGTACAAAAATCATTCATTGCAGGACTTGAACACAGGATAGTTTATCAGGTTTGTGACCTTTGTGCGTTCAGTATCATCGGCAAAGAAAACAATTTTGGTCTTGGCGACTTTTTTGTGTTTAGTTTCCAAATTACACAAGCAATTCTCATGGGGTCTTGAACAGAGTACATTTTTTGGGATTGTGACGTTTGTTCCTATAATCTCCTCGCCAAAACAGTTTTGGGCTTTACATATTATTCTGTCATACTTATTTTCCAAGCTACAAAAACAATTCTCAGCAGGACTCAAAACGTTTATGATTTTTTTTTTTGTGAATTATGACCTCACCCATACATGCAACATTTGCCAGCCATCTTATCTGCTTTGATTTATTTACCCTTAATGTAAGGGCCTTACAATATCTGGTGAATAGAACAAATTGCAAAGCTCCACTTTATGTATTCTCACCACCTTTCTTACTTCCTACCAGGTAAAAATATTGTTTTCAATATCCTATTCTCAAACATCCTCATACTGTGTTCTTCCCTCAGGGTTAGAGGACAAGCTTCATACCCATAAAAACAATAATTCATTAAATTATTTGATTGTTATTTACAGTCTTCCTGGTCTATCTATAGATATATAAGATGTATAAAATGATACATTTTGAGGATAGCAGGGTCAGAACTTATTGATTGACCTTGAAATGTTGACAATAAATTTTGTGACATTTGGATATATGAAATTATGCAAAGAAAGTGTTACATGCCCTTAAAAATGTGCATTAGGCTGTCTGTATGCATGGTAGGCCAAGAACGTATTACATACTCGAGGTCATGTCTGTTATCTGTCTTTCCTGTCCACTAAATAGCAACAGGGCATTCATAGCAGATATAATTAATAGTATCATGTTTTATTAAAATATCTTATTAAAACAGAAAAATAAAATGGTGTTTTAACCAACAAACTTTATTGTCATCCCTTTCATTAATTAAAGTGTGGGGAGATATTTATGCTATATTGTGACTGAATTCTGGTATTTGTGGGAAAAAGATGCTCAAGCTTCTACATATACACACTAATGCCCTTAAGTAAAACTTGGTTCATTTTTATAAAATTGTTAAAATTCTTTCCATTTCAAAAATGAACTCTACAGTCAAACTTGGATCAAGCCTGATTTAGATGGTTTTTATAGCAATTTGCACTTAGCATAAATAGATATGAAGGTAAGCATCTCAATAGTTCAGTATGGCCTGACAAGATAACATTTTGCTGCTTCCTCAATACATTTTGCACTATGCAATAATGAATACTTCCAAAACATAAAAAGTCTTGTTATAATATCGTCCCAACAATAATTTTAAAACAGTCCATGACACTAGGTATACAGTTTGTATTCTGCCAACTGGCTTTACTTTTGCATCGTTAGTGACTTCTTTTTTTAGATAAGAATTTTGGTTGACTAAATGAACAGTCAGATAAGAATCTATATTGAGATTATATACTATTCCATGAATATAGACAAGGAGTGGGGGCAGTAGATGTGAAAGATGCATGTTTGGCAGGGTGTGATCTTGAAACAGATGGAGACAAGTTGATGGCATCCATTGTAGATTTTAGTGCATACTCAGCACATTATGTATGTGTATCCGTGGCGTAACAGCTCCAGAGAGCCAAAGCCAACTAGCCTGACTGCTGGCCTCACGTTCACATGCCTAAGCAGAGGTGGACAATCATCCAATCACATATAGGGTGACGTGTGGTCAGCACGATGAACCCCCAGCCATTGCTAGTTTTCCTGACTGGATTACGCTACCCATTGTAGCTCCCCAATTTCCTCACGATGCTGTGTTGGCACCTGTCCCATACACTGGTCGAAAGCTCATGAGAAAATGTCTTCTCCCCCGAGACTCGAACCAGCGCGCATTCCATATCGCCAGTCCGAAGCATGATGCCTCAGACCGCGCGGCTACAGCGCGGGACATATTATGTATGTGTATGCAAACAAATATGTATGCATGCATGTGTGTGTGTGCATGTATATAGGTGAGTAACACTTCATTGCAGATAGATGAAAATTTTCATAATTCCCCATTGAGTTTTAGGCATAATTGTCTTCTTCTAACACTATTACCAACAAATCTTCGAAGTTTTAAACATGTCTGTGTGTAAGTATCTGATGCAGATAATGTGACACATTTGTGAAAAGAACTTCATGCTTCCTGTATCTTAGCCAGAGTAGGTTAATTAGGATTTGAGGTTTTCATGGTGGTTAGTCTAAAGATGGCTGTCTTCTGGGTTGTTGCACTATGTAGTCTGATAGAAGTTTACTGATGTTTCAGAGGTCCTTGCTGCCTCCATCATCAAAGCGATGTGATGGAGGCAGCAAACTTCTACCAGACTACATGGTGCGACAATCCAGAAGACAGCCATCTTCAGAGTGGATTAATGTCATTACTACTGATTGACACTGTTATATTTACCCTTTCTTTATTACCTGAGGTTAGTTAAAAGAGAAAAGTTCTCTGTGGCATATCACACAATCTTGGAGGTGTTATTGTTTTGAATACATAACTCATTCCTATATTAAAAGTGGCACAGTTATCACAAATGAATTTGGAGACTCCTTTGAAAACATACAGATCTAACAAATAATAAAACAATCCTTCTCTTCACCAGCTGACTCTGTGGTACACTTTTGGAGTGTCTGCTCTAGCAACATTCATTCTGAAACACGTTATGCACCAAGGTATGAAATTCATTATTTAATACACGGAAATTATTATTGTACTTTTCAGACATTGGATGAATGGTCTTTTGATGTGTTTGCTTTGAACGATGCAGCTTCTAGTCAACCAGTCAAGTACCTTGGGTATGACCTCCTCAACAGATATGGAATGATTCATAAGTTCAAGGTAACTATCCCTTTAAGAAATGATACTTTTCCATGTTTGTCATACAATTATTACAATAGTTTGTTACTCAACTGACTAAATTTGAATTCTATATGTCATCATCAGTAACTGAGGTATATTACATATGTCCCATGAGACTCGTTACACCTAACTAAAGCAGAAGTGAGTCTTCTGTGTGTGTGCATTTGGCCCCTTAATAATTAATACAATGTTTGCAAACTTTTGTATTGTTCCTTGACAGGTTCCCCCAGTGACGCTAGAGACATTCCTTTCAAGGGTGGAGGAAGGTTATTGCCGGCACAAAAATCCATACCACAACAACTTGCATGCAGCAGATGTCGCCCAAACCGTCCATTACATGCTGTGCCAGACTGGCCTCATGGTGAATATACAGAAATTGCCTAAACTTCAGAAAATATAATGTCATCTTTGGTTCATTATTAAAGTTTCTAACCTGTTAAACCCTGCAGTTTTTCTCTTAACGTGTTCACTATCAACATGCTGTATCAGTGCCAGAGATAGCTCTTAATGCCTTAAACATTTTCTGAAACAGATATTTATTTTACTCAATATCATAACAGAACATGGTACAATCTTTGAGGAATCAAAATATTTTTCAATTTTCAACAGATACATAGTCTTTGATTACTTGCGGCTGCTTGGGTCTCAAAATATATAGTGATATTTAATGTATGTTAGACTTAAAAAGACAAGATACAATAATAGTACATACTAAGAAAATTTAATATTATATGCAGAATTCAAACATGACAATTTGAAAAGGAATTTTACTGAACGGCAGTGATATCTTCTAGAAATAAAATGAAGCAATTGGGAGATGCAAACTCTTTTTTAAGTAAAGCATGGGACTTTAAATTTAATTTAAAACTTTGGCCATAGTTCAGCCTTCTTTATTTCCTAATACTCGTGGAAAGATATTTATTTAAAAATATACACATACATGTCTTTTAGGAAAAAATGATGCCCTGTTGTGTACTACCAGAGAGATGGTTTGCATAACACCTTGGTTGCAAAAATAATAAATAAATTCTTTCAGCATCTTTGTCAAGGTACAGCAACCCCAAGGATTTCTGTTCCACTTCTGATCATTATTCGGCGTGTTCACATTCATGTGGAGTGCCAATTTAATTTCTCTGTTTAGCCATCTGCCGATCTGTCTGCATGCATATACCAGTATTCAATTTACTATACTAGAGCAGGGCGCTCCTTTCGGAGCTCCTAGGGGGGGTTGTCAAGTTTGTAAAACGCAACCAACCTTGGTTAGTCCCAAAGGGGAGTTAGTTTAGTGTCTTATCCAAGTGTTTTAACCCCTGAGTAAGAAACTAAACTAACCCCCCCGAATGGGGGGTTTAGTTTGAAATGTTCGATAGTTGGTACAATTTCACGTGTAATCGTCGTTTCATTCTGCTTCACTCTCCGTATAGGCTGTTCATCCTCTGTAACACTTATTGTTCTTATATTCCCTTCAACTTTTACACGTTTAACTGCATGTTCAACTGCTTCACTTTTAATTTCGTCAAGATTAATTTCAATTTTTCGCTTTCCTTCTTTTTGTTTAATGTCTTTTGTTCTCCTGCAACTCATACTCTGTTCGTTCAATATTTCTCTGTAGACAACGTTTTTAATGAGATTATTTTTTCGTCCCTTTTTTAGATAGACAAATACACAATTATCGCTTGGTGCACGTGAAAATGCGACGTAGATTTTCAAGGAGGATGAGGTGGCTGGGACATGTGGCATGATGGGGGAGGGGAGGGCGCTCCTTTCGGAGCTCCTAGGGGGGGTGGTTAAGTTTGTAAAACGCAACCAACCTTGGTTAGTCCCAAATGGGAGTTAGTTTAGTGTCTCATCCAAGTGTTTTAACCCCTGAGTAAGAAACTAAACTAACCCCCCCGAATGGGGGGTTTAAACACTTGACCAAAACACCGAAGGGGTTTGGTTGCGTTTTAAAATCTTGAGTAAGACACTAAACTAACCCCCGTGTATAAACAAATGTAAGGTGATATTGTTGATGACGTCATTTTTTGACAACGATGGCTAATCCTTTCGGAGCGCTTCTTGTAATCTGATATTTTACTTCTTTACGTCGCTGATCAGAGGCCAACAGTTCTTGGTTAGTCAACTTTCTACGTCCAAACCCACCCTTGCAAGTCTTCTTTTTTTCTATTCTGTTTTTTGTTGAATAGTTCTGATGTTTTAGTTCTTTACGTCGCTGTTCAGTGGCCATCTGTTCTTGGTTAGTCAACTTTCTACGTCCAACCCCACCCTTGCAAGTCTTCTTCTTTTTTCTCTTCTGTTTTTTGTTGAATAGTTCTGATGTTTTATTTTATTAAATCGCTGTTCAGAGGCCATCTGTTCTTGATCAGTCAACTTTCTACGTCCAGCAACACCTTTGCTAATCTTCGTCTGTTTTTTTCTTTTTCTTTTTTTCTCTTCTGTTCTTGTTGTATACGTTTTTCTATGTTTATCAATGTAACTCTCCCTTCGTTTTTCTTTATTTATTAAATAGGTTTGATGGATTAGTTCTTTACGTCGCTGATCAGAGGCCAACAGTTCTTGGTTAGTCAACTTTCTACGTCCAACCCCACCCTTGCAAGTCTTCTTCTTTTTTCTCTTCTGTTTTTTGTTGAATAGTTCTGATGTTTTAGTTCTTTACGTCGCTGTTCAGAGGCCATCTGTTCTTGATCAGTCAACTTTCTACGTCCAGCAACACCTTTGCTAATCTTCGTCTGTTTTTTTCTTTTTCTTTTTTTCTCTTCTGTTCTTGTTGTATACGTTTTTCTATGTTTATCAATGTAACTCTCCCTTCGTTTTTCTTTATTTATTAAATAGGTTTGATGGATTAGTTCTTTACGTCGCTTTTCAGAGACCCACTGTTCTTGGTCAGTCAACTTTCTACGTCCAATCCCACCCTTGCAAATCTTCGTCTGTTTTTCTACAAATGTCGTTAATATGGTCTCGTTTATCGATGTAATTCTTCTTTCGCTTTTCTTTATTTCTTAAATATGTCAGATGTTGTAGTTCTTTACGTCGCTGTTCAGAGGCCAATTGTTCTTGGTCACTCAACTTTCTACGTCCAACCCCACCCTTACAAATCTTCGTCTGCTTTTTTTCCCTTCTGTTCTTATTGAATACGTTTTTCTACGTTTATCGATGTAATTCTTCTATCGCTTTTCTTTATTTCTTAAATATGTCAGATGTTGTAGTTCTTTACGTCGCTGTTCAGAGGCCAATTGTTCTTGGTCACTCAACTTTCTACGTCCAACCCCACCCTTACAAATCTTCGTCTGCTTTTTTTCCCTTCTGTTCTTTTTGAATACGTTTTTCTACGTTTATCGATGTAATTCTTCTATCGCTTTTCTTTATTTCTTAAATATGTCAGATGTTGTAGTTCTTTACGTCGCTGTTCAGAGGCCAATTGTTCTTGGTCACTCAACTTTCTACGTCCAACCCCACCCTTACAAATCTTCGTCTGCTTTTTTTCCCTTCTGTTCTTTTTGAATACGTTTTTCTACGTTTATCGATGTAATTCTTCTATCGCTTTTCTTTATTTCTTAAATATGTCAGATGTTGTAGTTCTTTACGTCGCTGTTCAGAGGCCAATTGATCTTGGTCACTCAACTTTCTACGTCCAACCCCACCCTTACAAATCTTCGTCTGCTTTTTTTCCCTTCTGTTCTTATTGAATACGTTTTTTCCAAGTTTATCAATGTAAGACTTCCTTCGCTTCTATTTATTTCTTAAATATGTCTGATGTTGTAGTTTTTACGTCGTAGTACAGAGGACAACTTTTCTAGGTCAGTCAGACGTTTTAAAATCTTGAGTAAGACTCTAAACTAAGTCCCCCGAATGGGGGTTAAACACTTGAACAACCCACGTTTTGGGGAGGGTTGTTCAACTGTGTTTTAAAATCTTGAGTAAGGCACTAAAGTAACCCCCTTCGGGGGGTTAGTTTAGTTTCTTTTTGGTTGAATATTATTATTAGTATCAGATTACCTTTTTGGTGTTGGCAACGTCTTCTTTCACTTTCCTTCATTTCTTAAATAGTTTTATGTCGCTGTTCGGAGGCGATGTGCTGCTTCTGGAGCAGTGATAATGCGACTGGCTTGATAGTTTTTGATTTCTTTGTTGTGAAGCGTTATTTGTTTACTCGGCATTGTTGTGGAACACAACAATGCCGATTTTGTTTATATAGTTGACATTGTTGATGACGTAATTTATTGACGACAACGACTAATCACAAATTTTTATAAGGAGAAATGTGACATCGGGGAGTTTTACTAATATTTGTCAATCTCACCACTTTTGGTTTCATTCACAAAACAACTCTACATGATGGTCTACATGAGTTTCTGCAGACCAAAGTAACTGGATAAGATATCTGTAGGCTACTTTGGTTGCCGTAGTTATTATGATTTCCTAAGTAAAAGTTAAAGGTCAAATTCTGGTGAAAATGACAAGATAGTTGCTTTTGTTTACATCTCCTGGCTTTGTTATTGATTCCTTCAAATGGTTATTTTAATTTGTGTAATGCCAAATTGAAAATCAAAAATATATCAGTTAATAGCATAAAATATTGCTTTTGGGGGGGGGGGGGGGGGGGGGATTTCTTAACAGAACAGAGTATGGAGTCAGAGAGTTAGAGCTAGAGTTTATTTATATTCTATAGATACTTTTTTGGGCTAAACCAAAGGATAACGTCATAATACAAGCACAGAACTTATTTTACATATAGATATACTTAAGAATCTTCAATACAAGTATAAAACCTTGTTTTGCATATATACATTTCATACATAAAGCTTAAGAAAAGGTCATCTTTAAATGAAAGTTTGAATGATTTTATATCCTGATTTAAACTTTTAATTGTGGGTGAAAGATTATTGATTTACATGATAGCTGTATAGTATACTCCTTTTTTGATATTTAGTGAGGTTAGTGTTTGGCATATGAAGGTCACATTTGTGTCTTGTGTTTAAATAGTGTATATTTATGTTCATTTAAAATCTGTACACGTTTTTCACCACAAATAATAGTAAGGAGAGTGTATATTCACTTGCAAGTAGACATATAGTAAATTTCTGAAATAATTTTTTACAAGAGACTCTGCTTTTGACACCTGCAATTATTCTATTTATTTTCTTTTGGATGTCAAATATTTTATTACTGTCTGTTGAATTTCCCCAGAAAATGAATCCATATGACAGTACAGAGAGAAAGTAAACAAATTTTAAAGTATCTATTGTCATGAGTGGTATAACTGTCCTCATGGCGAAGCATGCAGAGTGTAATGAATTCTTCTTATGCTACCAGCCATGTCAGGTGGCTTAATGGAGAAAACACCAAGGTTTCGAGAAGCTGTTGTCAAGTTGACAACTTCAGTACCCTGAGAACCAGGACAAAGATTTCTTGAAACATTGGTGTTTTCTCCATTAAGCCACCTGACATGGCTGGTAGCATAAGAAGAATTCATTATAATCAGTTGCCATGAAAGCTCCAGATCATACATGCAGAATTTAGTTTGGAGTAATATATTCAATATGTTTCATCCAGTCTAAGTTACTGTCAGTTTGTAAGCTAAGGAATATGTTTGCTTCTACTTCTTCAATTAATTTTTTGTCAAAGCCTATATTTAAACTGGGACATGTCTTGTTCTTAGCAGCAAATTGTATGTAATTTGTCTTGTAAAAATTTAGAGAAAATTTGTTAGCTTTAAACCATGTGTTTAGGTTAAGATGGTCCATATGGTAACAGATTTAAATAGAAATATATATCACAAAAGGAATAGAACATTTTGAACATACTAATACTGTTAAATAATCCTTATGATATCAGTCATTCTATCCACTCTCAAACATTAATTTGGAACCTGAACGATATTTGTGCCATTAATTTATTTAAGCTTACTTATTAGTTTTCAAATATTATTCTGTCTTGCTGATATGTGTAAATGTGTCTGTTTTACTGCAAGAACTGGCTGACAGACCTGGAGATCTTTGCCACCTTAGTAGCAGCCATTATCCATGATTATGAGCATACTGGCACAACTAATAACTTCCATGTCATGTCAGGCACGGAAACAGCCCTCCTGTACAATGACCGAGCTGTCCTGGAGAATCATCACATCAGTGCCTCATTCAGGTAAAGTTATCTGTTGATAACTTACTTTCATTATTGATCTTATGATGTTTTCACATATGCAAAATGTTCATACAGTTTAATTTGTAAGTATTAAGATCAAATAATTCTACTTCACTTTTGATGGTAAAAAGGTTAGATTGTTTCATTATTATTACATTGTGTGTAACTTCCTTTGCTTTATTATGCTTTAATTGCAAGTATTGATTGTAATATAATCTGATAAACTCCATGGTACAGGATGTTCTTAAACACTTGGTAAAAGGTTTTCTGATGTTTTTGGTACTAAAGTTTCATTAACTTGTTCCACAAAATATCACAATTGAACCCCATTTTAAGCCAGAACAGTTTAGTCCAAACCCAAGCTCTCCAAAATATACATTAATATTATTTTGTTGTCATTCTTAGGTTTTCAGATTTTTCTTTTACCTTCAGCTTTTAAAAACTCTCATCTTAGTTCTTTTCTATGCACATTACATATCTATATCATTTCATCCTTTATAATGTAATCAGCCAAACAATATAAGATGAAGAGTAAAATGTATCAAGTTACCCTATATGTAATTTTCTTCTTGTTGTATCGTTTAAAATGTGAGTATTTTTCTCAGTAGTGGTGCATCATAGAGTTTGTATTACCATAGATGTGTCTGATCTTAATTGGTGTCAGCACCTAAAATTTTTGTCTATAGCAGAGTGACCAATTATCTTATTTTTAATGGAACTGTCCTGTTTTTGAGAGAGGTGTCCCATTGTCCCAACAAGGATAAAGTGCGGCACCAAAAAGCCCCATTTTTCAACAGTGCTGTTTTCTTTATTACTGATACAGATTTTTCATTATGGCATACAAGCTGCAGTTGGAGCATAAATGCTTAGAATGAAGATCACCTTCCTACTTTAATAAACCATTGCATGTATTGTTGTCAGCATTAACAGAGCGTTTTGTGTGTCAGCTGTGAGAGAATGCCTGAAATTAGACGTAAATAAATTATTCAATTTAAATGTATCAGAGTTGAGTAACAAGTTTAAACACTGAGCTAATCTGAGCAGAAGTATTAAAATTAAATTGTCAACATAAAAGTTGCATAAATAGTCCTAAATATGAAGATTTCTGTCTCTGGGTTGTTGCGCTGTGTAGTCTGGCCAATGTTAACCAACGTTTCAGACAGAGGCAGTATGACCTGAAACGTTGGTTAACATCGACCAGACTACACAGCGCAACAACCCAGAA
This sequence comes from Zootermopsis nevadensis, assembly GCF_977971745.1. Lineage (NCBI taxonomy): Eukaryota > Metazoa > Arthropoda > Insecta > Blattodea > Termopsidae > Zootermopsis > Zootermopsis nevadensis. Next base: position 6,473,387 of record NW_028259134.1, on the reverse strand, counting down.
GACAGAAATCTTCATACTAACCACTGTGAAAACCTCAAGTCTTACAGACCTAAATATAATCTAAACTTGTGTGTGTGGAGGATTTGAAGGAATTTTGACTTCATTGATGTTGAATATATACAGAATCTTGGAAGTATAAAAACCAGGTGGCTGTCACTTCAACTTGCAATAATAAGAGTTATTTCAAAATTTACCAAATTGATGTCATATTTTCTTCCCCCCCCCCCCCCCCAAAAAAAAAAAATGCATGAAGATGCTGAGAAAAATATTTAATGAACCAGTATCCCTAGTTTGGAATTATTACTTGGAATGTCAGATGAAAGTTTGCTCCATTTCTATGAAGGAAATACCAAGTGACAGTATTTCAGGCAGTGAAGTAGACTTAAAAGTATTTATTTTGTGAAACAAAATGAAAAACAGGAGAGATGAAAATTTCCTTACAACAAAACATATATCACTATTGTATGAGATGTTAAAGATGTTTACAATAATGAACAATTCACTGAAGCATCCAACTCATTTTACAACACTTCTGTTTTATTTAGAACAATGAAATAACAATATTCTCCCATTGGATATGTTCCACTGGACACTACTTAAGAATCCTCCTACTTGGGAGAGAATCCTACATTTTACAAAGTATATTGCTGATGTTGACAAAAATATAACAAAGATTTTAGATGAATTTGGACTTTTTGATGAATTTATTCATATTCTACATATAAGTAAAACCAGAATGGATGAATGGAATACAAAATCTCTTACAAGTTTTGAAAGATGATCTGAAATACTGAGTTTGTGTAAAGTGAATGTATTTCGTTAAAAGACACAGAACTCATTTTGGAATTCTCTTTTGCCATTACTGGTACTACTGCAGCTATAGAGAGAGTATTTTCTATCACAAATGTTCTGTGGACTGACGAAAAGAACTGTTTCCTTGTTGAAACCATCGAAGCAGTCATAGTAACAAAAACACATTTTGAGGAAATTCTATACTTTGATTTAAAACAATACCAAATTACTTCATTAAATTCGTTCTCGTACGAAGTACAAGACATCTGCCAAAGAGAAAATAAATACCCCTTCAACATTAAATTGAAATTAATTTCAAACAACATTTTGTAAATATTAGTGAAAAAATTAATTAAAGTATAAATTTAGTTAAAATAATATCAGTTAAATCATCTGTTATAAATTAGACATCATTGGTAAAGGTATCCCATTTTTAGTTTTAAAATCTGGTCATCTTCTGCTAGAACAATGCTATGCCTGACTGACACACTCACTGCTTGGCCTTCTTCACTCTCATCCTTCCCACCTTCTTCTTCCCCTTTAGTTTCACAGCAGTATTTGCTATGTCCATGTCTGTCATGTGCTGGAAGGCCAGGTCACACACACCACTTTATTCTTCGGTTTTATCTTAGTCAGAGTTTTCAAAACTTCTCATAGTACACACCATATGAAGAATTTCAGACCTGCTAATTTTATCATTAGAAAAACATTGCAGTCATCTTTTATAGATGTGGAAAAAGTTCCATCAAAATAAAGCCATCATTTCCTGATTCATGACCACACTTGATGTGTGCTATATGTAGCATCCAGCACCATCACTTTTCTCATAATGCTATTATGCCATCCTCTTCATTAGCAGTAGTTCTGAGAAGGTCAGGCTGGTAGTTTTGTTTCATGGATGTAATCACTACTTGGTCCTTAAGCTCTATAATAGCTGTGACACTGGGAGCAATAGCTTCACAACAGTGTGCCATTATCAGAAGTCAATACACACTCTCTTGGATAAGGAGGGAGTATTCTCTAGCAACAACATTGCTTTATATGGTAATCCTCTCCAATAAGAAAACCTGAACTTCTGGAACAAAATATATTTGGAACCAAAAATCTCCCTATATATCCATTATCTTTTTTGGTTTTAATAACAGATAGAAAAGCAGTTTTCTCTCTTCACCACTATGACCATTTGAAAAAACCTCTTCACCCCCACCACTGATACTGATGGCAAAACACGAAAAGAAGTATTTGACAAGATCAGCTGAAGATCTTCCAAAAACCAATCTTTCTCCCCACCCTACCAGAGAAGACAGTACAGTGCAAGAAAGAGGTCAAAAGCCAAGTTCAATTATGTTTATATAAAAAAGTGTGTGCAAGGATAATCTGCAAACCATATAATCAGCACAGAGATAATCAAGATATTACTGTATTCAGAAGACTGGTGCCAGCTACTTACTTCTGGGACAGTACCTTCTTAAACAGAACCATAACACAATTTTTCATCTTGTCTTCAAATTTTGCTACAATAACACTATCTCAATATTAGTGCACTTGCTTACGTATCACAGTACATGCCAGTGTCTGCACTGTTCATAGCCAAGGTCAGCATGAAAAATGTTGCTTGTAATTAGGATATCAACCCCAAAGTGATAATACTGATGTATAGGCACAGGAAAAATAACAGTATTTGCTTAAATACTGTTTGTTGTCCATGTATTTGATATATAGCAGCGTAGTAACTAGTGTGGATATTGAAACTGTCTCTGGGACCTACCCAGCTGCTTATCCAATGGGTACTGGTGTTTAATCATCACACATAAGGTGGCTGAAGCATGAAGCTGACCACTTACCTCCATCTAGTGCTGAGGTTAAGATATGAGGTTATATCTGCATTCCTCCACAAAACTGTATGGTGTGGTGCTTCATTAATAATCAAGGACAATTTAACCTCTACCTTTACATTACAGTTCCTATGAGTCCAGTTACTTAGCTAGGTAGATGTGCAGACACCCATGAAATAGGACATTCTTATTAATAATCTAAGTAATACCCTATCAAATTGTTGCCAACAGAAATCACTTATCGTCAAGCTAGCTTCGGCCTCAGACCAAGGGGCCAAGGTTGAATATGGCATAATAAAATAGGGTTTTTGTTCTCCCACTAGACTCCTGAAAATGGAAGTAGAACCAACTTTTGATACTTTATAGCTTTAATTAACCTAAAGTGATGGCATCCATTTAGAGTATGCCCTATCCTGTGAACAGAGGAGATATAAACCCTATAACCTACATACCTTACCTACATAAAATATAGAGGTCAGCATCATGTGTCAGAATTGAGGTCTGTACAATGTACAATGTACCCGTCGGTGGACTAGTGGTTAGTGTGGATTTTTAAGGGTGATATAAATCTGTAGCACAACTTCCTTCGGAGGGGAAGTAAAGACAGCGGTCCTGTGTCGTAGATTTACGGCATGTAAAATAACCTTACGAGCATGAATGAGATATTTCATAAGCAAAATTCAGTGGCCATTTCTCACCCAAGTCTCTCCTGATTCACTACTAGATGGCTGTGGCAGTCAAATCAGGATTGAGTAGAAATTGTGCAGAGTCAGTGGGCTGGTCACTCACTACTTACAAATGCACACTGAAAACAGGCCAAAGCACGATTGATGATGATGACCACGTATAAATGCCAACACTGAAAGATTAAGACATTCTTTAGGTGATGCATTAGAATCAACAGAATAATTATACTTATAGTGTCTATCCTGTCTAGTTAGTTGAGTAACTCTATAGTCGTGTTATGAGTTTTACACAGGGTTGTAGTCAAGCCAGGGCAATCCCTGATACTTTTTCAGTGTCTAGACACTGCCCTGGCATAGTGATGTCAGGTACAGATGGAATAGCCTAAGGGAAAGTCCCTTTTCTCCCAAAATATAAGCTACAGAGTATGCCTGACTACACATTTTGAAAGATTATGTCAGATAGAAATTCTAGATTCAGGTCATTGTTTTTCTTTTGTAGGGTAATGAAGGATGATGAATGCAACATTCTTCAGAACCTGTCCAGAGAAGAATTCCGTGAGTTTCGAACTCTTGTGATTGACATGGTTCTTGCCACAGACATGAGCTTCCATTTCCAGCAGCTTAAGAACATGAAGAATCTGCTCACACTTGCAGAGCCCAGGTTTCACTCATTTGTCTTATTCAAAGTTGTGTGATGCTATCTAGTTACTTCTTGATGTCTGTTATCCTGATTAATTGTTTATTGTTTTCATCCTCCATTTTATCTATTGAAATGCTAATTATTTCCTGGTCATTATTAAATCATGAAAGTGTGTCCTGTATGATGTCGACCACTATTTCCACTAACCTTCCATCAGTTTAGAGTAACTATTCTGAAAATGAATATTCTGTAGTTGGTGGCCAAATTGTCAACTGTTCTTGCATGAATTAATCTTATAGAAAGACCATACCTTACACTTGTTGAAGCACATTTATTCAGTGACAGTGTGTAATCTGTATCTATTATTTTAATTTCTGTAATTGTGGCTCATGGGGTGTGCAATTGCAGTTACTGTTGTGAAAATACACAGCAGTGTCAGACACTATAATATCACCTGTTCATTTGAAGATCCTGTTATTCTGCAGCAGTGGCAGCCCGTCCATAAGAGCTGCAGAGCTGCAGCACCCACTAAAATTTTTCAAATAATTAAAAATTTATTTTTTGTGTTTATATAATTTGTGACACTTTATTTCCTCTATATCATTATTTTAATATTGCCCCTTACGTTGTCATTATCCACTAATTGGCTGAATTGATTGTAAGTCCGCGGGCGAGGAGTGCAAAGCAGAACGGTGAATTGATTGTAAGTCCGCGGGCGGGGAGTGCAAAGCAGAACGGTGCTATCATCTGGCTGCAAGGATTTCAGCGCGGCTGGCCGGTCAAAAGCAGTGAGCGCAGTGTGAGGTCGAGTGAGGGGCAGTTCACTGGTACAGCTCGTTTAGGGGCTGCAGTTGTTGCAGCCGGCTCATAGTAAACACGCTTGCCCGTTACCACGTGTTTTAGACTGGTTTCTGTATCACAAACTGTTTCGTGGTTATTGTTAATGAGTGTTCAATAATTCTGTGTGCCGACTATTTTTTGTTCTGATAATGATAATGAGCAGAAGAAGTGTATCATATTTACAGCGAATTACTTTTGCTAAATTCTTTGAGTGAAAAAGGTGATGTAAACAATCATGGCTGCCCTCTTCCGGACTTACAAATAGTTAAAATATCGTCGAGCACGTATGGGTTTTCTCTTGATGTAAATTTGCTTTTCATTTATTTATATTGTTATATGTTAAAAAACTATTCTTAGTTTTTTCCCCTTGCGCAGCATTACTAATGCTCAGACTCAGGAGCTGCCACCGTTCTGCAGGCACTAATTCAGATTGAGAGAAAGGATATCATTGTTCCATGATGCTTCTCATTTAAATTTAAATAATTTTTTGATTTATTTATATTATTTAATTAACATATTTTTCTGTATTATTAATGCCTGATATTCATTCTTATTGTTACTTCATCAGTCCCTGTAAAATTTAGTTATGCAATTTTATATAAACATAAAAATAACTGTAACCTTCCAATGATCTCATTTCCCTCCTGAGCATTGTTCCATATACATCTTGTATTGAATTATGGACAGCATTTCTATGACCGATAGCCAAACAACTAAGGAATGTGTTAACATACAGTTTGATTATGAAAGCACTACATTCCGTGTTTATGCGGAAATAAGCTCCTTTCTGGGCAGTGGCTTATCAGCTGAGTAGCAAAAATTTATGGCATCATGGTCATCAACACTAGTTTCTCAGAGCTGGAAAAACTATTACATAGCATCACGGTCAAGTGGCTGTCTCTCCTGCTTCATATTCTGGAAGTCCTAGTTCAAATCTTGGCCCAGAGACCACCTATCCTGACTGATGCTTATCATTTTTATTAATCCTCCAGTCAAATGCTGGGATGGTTTCTTAACTTAGGCCATGCCATAACAGCTTTCTTCCATATTGATTTCAATTCATTACTTATTAATCATCCTGTTATTCAACGCTATGGAGTTTGAGCTACTGACAGTGTCATTAATAATCCAAAATAAATTGATCAAATAGTAGTAGATGAAACTTTGGATGTAAGTAATCGGAGTTACAGTTCAGGTGGTAGAGCTTTAATCATAATGAGTACATTTGATTATTGCTCCCAGAAACTAACAAAAATAATGATTGACAATGAACTGTGAAAGATTTTTATGGTAGGATGTCAGAATATTTGGTGCTCTGTAACAGAGGTTTTATGATATCTTTGGGGCACAGTCATAGATACAATTCAATAATGTTTTGATATTTTGTAGATAGTAGATATTACCTTTAATCATGCAGGAGTATGGGATTTAAACCCCCATATTATGGTGCAGTAGGCTGGACTCCTAAGCTAACAGTGTAGTGGTATGCTAGTGCAGAACTAAGCTAATGAATCATGCATAAGCTGCAGTCATATGTACAAGGAAGCTTAACAGATATGCATCACAACAAACTTGAAAAGGTGTTACTTCTTTTACAAGATGAGAAGATACAAGATGTGACACTGCAATATGGAGAGTTTATGGGTACCCACACAGAACTTTCTGCTGTTCAGTTTTATTTTATTTGAAGCTCAGCCTCCAGAAAAGCTGGAATTATTATCAGATTCTTTCACTTCATTGACAGTTTCACACTAAGGGCCTGTCAAACTACTCAAAATTTGTCCAATTATTCAACAGCTGAACAAATAATTTGTATTATCAGTGTTCCTATAGATAAGTCACTGGCCCTTGGAGAATGGCATGTATAATTCAAGAATTATACAGTAAAACCTCTCTAACTTGGACACTTGCGGTTCCATGATAATGTGTCCAACTTCCAGAGGTGTCCAGGATAGAGGGAAAGGGAAAAATTATCCTTTCAAATTGTGGTGTAATTACAATGTGGTAATTGTAAAGTATTATGGAACCCTTCCCAAAAAGGAAATTATTGATAAGAAAAATCAAAAGGGTAAATTAGATTTTTTACAAATTTTGTTTTCACTAAATTAAACTTGCATTGATAAGCTAAAAGTGAAGGACACCAATACTTTACGTTTACAGACAATGTAACCTATTTACTTACATAATCTAACTACTGTAGGCTTGCTTAAATTAAGAATAATTTTTAATGACAATAATAATAATCTTTTGAAACCCACTCTCATGGTTGCACAAATGTTCAGAATGTATTTTTTGTAATTGTACTTACGGCAGTAGCTCAACATATCATGTCACTTATTTCTTGTAAAAAAGTCCATGACAAGACACTGCTGTTTTGCTTTTATCTTGGAATTTGCCATCCCCTTTCGAATTTTCGTCACAATCCGAATAAAGTTTCAACCATTCCTTGTTGGTTATGAGCGAAAGCATACCATTCCAATTTCTGTTAACACTGTTTATCTCAGTTGCAAGCACAGTACTGATATAGTTAAAACTCCAGTAAAGGGTTCAACAAAAGAATAACTATACACTTTCGCTGCATTCCAATGATGTGCTCAATGTATCACACCTTCAACCATAAGGTAATCCGCAGGTAGAAGGCATTCATAAGTCATAAATTCAAAACAACAAAATACTAACTGTAAACATTTTCCATAAAAGTATTGAAGCTAAGTGCATGCATGCACCTGTCCAACTTACAACAAAAGGGGTGACCAAGTTCCAGGATAAAGGGGTGTCCAAGATATAGGATATTGTGGATATGTAAAATTATAGGATGTCCGCCGGTTCCAATTAAAAGTGTCCAATATAGAGGGGTGTCCAGGATATAGGGGTGTCCAACTAGAGGGGTTTTACTGTATTCATGTGAGAGCTGCAAATGCTGGCATAAAATTGTTTGATGTATTTGAGTTGCACAGCGAGCATGCCTCTCTTTTATCACATACACTGAATGCAAGGAGGAATTGGACAAGCACTTTAAGAGTTTTAAAACAAAACTATATTAACTGTAGTAAATTTGGTAGAACCTATTATTACATTGTGGTAACATTCTATAATTCCTCAGTCTTAGCATGATTCCTGGAAACAAATAGAAAAAATTATTTTGGCATCTATGTGCCAACAGGAAGGACTTTGTGATATTCATTAAGTTAGGAAATTTACACATTTACATAAAAATTCTGATGCATTTTGAAGTATGATGACCTTTGTGAATGGCAGAAAAATTCCCAATGTGGGAACATTGTGAGTGGAGATTTCCCATCCAGTCTCTTCCACACACAAAACTGCTTGTAATTTTTCATGTAAAGTTTCAAAATTTTTGTCAAACTCAACCAAAATCAGAATGAAGTGACAGATTTTAGAGCAACTCCTAAAATATAAACTTTTATGAAAATCTTCTCAACCATTCTAAAATTGTTACATTCATACATATGGATGGAACAATATTAGTAGGTGGCTTGGTACAATAGGAGCATGACTTTACTCTGCATATGACAGACAAGATGAGTGATGAAGCCTGCTACTGTTCATGACAATGAACCCTTATATTCCTATAAGATATAAGATATGAAGACATTGCTTTTCAAACTTCCCTTTCACATTATGCTGTGCTAAACTGGAAAAAATTTGGTAACACTGTGCAGAGTTTGGTGCCCATGCTAAATATTGGCCTTTATTGTCTTCATGTCACAGCTTACAGATGATCCAAGTGAATATGTGTCACACTAGCACACCACTAAGTCACTGTATATGAAGACTGGCTGGCCGCCTGTTCCTGTACAATAAGTTTTAATGTTAATCACATGGTATTAATGAAATTAACGTTCTGTTTGTTCAGTGTTGACAAATCAAAGGCACTGTCATTGGTGCTCCATTGCTGTGATATCTCACATCCAGCCAAACGGTGGGATTTACATCACCGTTGGACTATGCTACTGCTGGAGGAGTTCTTCAGGCAAGGAGACAAAGAGCGAGAGTTGGGACTACCTTTCAGTCCTCTGTGTGATCGTAAGAACACACTTGTAGCAGAGTCACAAATAGGTGTGTTTTTCAGTAGCAGTCTTTTTATACCTACCTATCAAAACAATTAGTTTATTTCTTAGTTAGCAAAGACTCATAGCTGTAATGTAGCATTGAATATAATAACTGTGAATAATGATTAAGGGTGTTGTTAGGTACGCTGCCCATATTTCCTGGAGGGATTTCAAAAGACCACAGAAAGCTCAGTCCAGTCTAAAATTGAATCTGGTACCACCTGAACACGAAGTAGTAGTGCTAACCACTATGTCATGATGATCATATTGTAAAGTTTTGTGAACATTACATCTTAGTGGCCTGTACTCTTGCTTTCTTTTCAGTAGGTGTCCAATTTATATCCCAGAAATTGACTGACTTTCATGACTGAAATTATGCAGGCTGTTTGAGAAAGTGTGCACATATTTTAAATATTTTATTGAGAAAATAAACAGAGCCATAACACTGCGGTTTTTGCCACATAACAGTGGAACTGTCAAACGTATGAAGCTTGTTCTATCAAGCGCACATGACCGTGCACGAGCGTCAGTTTGAGCGGCAACTGCATTATGGAGACAACTCGGCAGTAGCTTTGAGAAAGGTGTCTGATGAATAGAAGGCTGTTTGTGTGTGGTGGATGGCAGAATCAAAATCTGTTACCCCTGCGCAATTATAATTATCTCTTCCCATAAGTCCTCTGCCTAAACGTTTCTATAGCTGCTCTTTGATTTCAGTCCTTACATTGCTAACAAGACTTTCTGCCACTTTCTCTATAAATCTGTAAAGCATATATTCTACCACTTCACATGTCACACAATTTGACAGCAAAAGAAGATTATTTGCTTGCAAAGTTTTTGTTTTATAAGCTATTTATAAAATGTTTCTTTTGGAATATTTTCTCTGTTTACCATGACTGTTCCATTGCTTTTATTAGAAAATGACTTCTCCTCTTCCTCTTAAAATTTTTCAGTACAGGGTATCTACCAGTTTAATATGGTGTTTAAACAATGCTGGTATGAAAGTGTAGATGACTAAAGTTAATTCAATCAGACCAGTAAAAAAATTCGCTATTTTGTGATTTAGTGTTAAAGTATCTACCTTGCATCATTAACATTATTAAAGCAAAGTACTGATGTATTTTGTCACATTCTAGGTTTTATTGAATTCATTGTGGAACCTAGTATGGCTGTGTGCAGTGATATGTTGGAAGCTATTCTTGGACCAATTCATTCATGTAAACCAAATGATGGTGCACAGCAGTCTATATCTGAAGATTCAGAACTCAGCAGAGCAAAGAATGGTAAGTTTGCAGTGTTGTTTGGTGGTAATGAAATATGGGATGTTAAAGAACTTTGTTTTATTTAGAATAAATAGTTTCTCCTGCTATGGATTCCTACAGTCGGCTATGAATAGTGTTTCTTTAATTTTTCACATCAAGAAGAGATGCATGTCCTCCATCTTCTAGGAAAATACTTCTAACCTACATGAGCTTGTAAGTACAATAACATAACATAGCATGAAAGGAATTTATTCTTTGAAAGTAATTTAATAACAAAAATGTGTCAAATGAAAATGTATGTCCTGTTGAGTTAAAGACAATACAATATTTACTTATCTGTAACATGAAGTTTATAAAATTATTTGTTATCATAATTAGGGTGCTTGTTATACAAGAAACATGTTTAAAGGAAAGAAAGAAGTGGGTTTCTTTAATGTTCACACAGTAGAATATTATTATCAGGTACAATTTCAAAGCTAATATTTATTTGTCATTAATATGAGTTTTTCCAGTTTGATTTAAATTGCATTATCAATCAACAATTCACTAATATGTTTATGTTATTCACTGTCAGTTCCTATACTGCTGTCATCACCATTATCATTACTCCCACTTTTATTGTCAGCATCATTGATAATTAAATCTTACTCCCATCCATTTCACTGGAAATTCCAGCAAGTCTAAAACCTATCTTCACAGTTTTTATGGAAACTGATCACCATACTTCAAGAATCCATTCATATGCAGTCAGCAATTGCATGCCATTCTTGATAGTGCTAGGCCTGAATTCATGCTTTGTGACTATCATCCACTGATTGCAAAGCCACCAGAAATTGACCTTTAATGGCTGATTAATGACAACATCCACAGGATACAAAAGCTTGCTCATTCCACTGGGGAAAACAACAAGATCAGAATCCTGATATAATTTTGCTCTTACCTTTTCTTTTATATGTCCACAAAAGCTGTCTAATACCAACATGGTATGCATGCATAACAAAGCACCCATGTGACTTTTCCACACTGTTAAACCAGTGGAGGATGAGCTCCTCAGTTTCTTTCTTGAACTCTTACAGTAATTCCTGGCAGAATTTTTTCTCTTGGAAGAGTTTTTCCAAAAAACGAAGACATGGCAACAATTCCTAATTACAAATATTTTGTTTTCTATTGCTCTAAAAGAAAAGTTGTCAATAATCATGCCATCATCTGACTGATTTCAAATATGAGTGCATCCATGTCAGTTTCATTACAGAATACCACCTGTAGTAACGAATGCTAACTCTGCCTGCCTAATTTTCAGATATCTCATACTAAGTAATCTTTCTTATTAGTTTTCAATGCCTATATTATTTATTTGGAAGCTTGTTATGAACAAATACTTAATTTTTTTAATTTTCCAATCAAAAAAAAGGTGTGTTATAAAGAGTAAATATGGCAATTAGATATAAAGTGAAATGAGGTAATACATAGGGGAGACCAGGGCAGAATGGGGAACTTAATCTTTGGAGGCATGTGGAAGGGACAATAATAAAGATAAACACAGGAAGGAACCTTGTGTGGATTTAGTGTCTATTTGAAATTTATAATGAGTCATTAGTTTAGTTCTAAGAGTTACATTTTTTTTAAATATTAATTTTTTTACAAGAATGTAACTTACCCCATTTTGCACCATGCCCAGGGCAAGAAGGGGTATGGTTGATATATGTTTGAAAAGTTGTAAGAAAAGACAGATTATCTAATAATTATGACGTAGGATATAATAATTATTTATTATACAATGTAAGATGTCGAAACTTTACACATGTTAAATCTAATTAGGCCTAACACAGACGGCACACATGTGCACCTCTTCATCATTGTGACTGTAACACCTGCACATGAGTTATGGACCAATTTCAAGCAAGATGAATACAGGATCCACCCTTCACTAGACTGTGAATAGCCATTGCCACAATACAGGCACTTGTCATTTTATCCTCTTCTCTTGGTACCTCATTCTGCCCTACCCTATCCTGTCCCGAGTATGCTGTTTCAAATTAGGATTGTTCCACCAAAAATAACATCATGAAAATAAATAAAACTATTGTGTTTAAGACAGTGCAAGGATGAAAAGTTAAATGGATCCTGAGCAGAGCAGGAAATATGTTTTAGTCCAGTAAAGTTTTATCAGGCTTTAGAAATAAATAAAAATTGACTTTTTACATGCATTAAAATGAAATTTTCATTGAAAGTTCATTAAATGTGAAGTTAATGTAATGTAAAGGAACTAGTTACACAGTAGTTGGTAGTCAATATTTCTTATTATAAGTTTTGTAATATCTTCAGATTGAATAATATAAGGATTTGCATTTATATTATGTTTTTATGTTGAGTTTGCAGTATCAAACTTATTAATGAATGTGTGTGTCAGTGAAAAATTCACCTGAAATTCCACTACAAAACTGCAAAATGTCTTGGAAATTAAATAGGAAAAGAAAACTGCTGAAACTGATAAACTATATGTCGTATAATATTACCTTTGTTCTGTAGGGATATGAAATTTAATATGTTGCACCCCAAGTGAAAAATATATATTGAGGGTATAGGATTTGAGAATAGGGTTCTGTGGAAAATATTTTGACTTAAAAATGGGAGGAAGTAACAGGGAGATTATAATTTCTACTCTTCACCAAATATTATTAGGTGATGCTAAATTTATACAACATTTTAATCAGATGAAAATATGCCATTTTGGAACATTGGGAGGATATTAATATTAAAGATAAGTGAAATAATTAGGGTGTGGATTACATTAATCTGAATCAGGATATGGTCCAGTGGCAGGCTTTTGTGTGTATTGTAATGAACCTTCTGGTTCCTTAAAAGGTGATTAACTTCTAACTAGCTGAGTGACAGCTTCTCAGAAAGGCCTGTTTTCCATGTCATTAGGTACTTTATATATATGTATAACATGCTTGAAGTCATACTTCTTCCCTATATACTGTATACTACTTCCCAATTTCTTGTCAAGTGTGAACTTCATTGGATGACTGAGGTTGGCAGTCATGTTATCAGTTAAGTTTTGAAATAGTACTGTCAATTGTACATAAATTAGGACAGCTTTCAAAAAAATGTTATTGTTCAAAAACTTCACTTTCATCTTCATATAAAATGTTAACTTTAAGCACAGCAAATTTTATATGTCAAAACAGTATGTTGCACGGTAGTAAATGCAACCACAATGCACATCATCTTTCTACCACTTACTAATGTGAATAATGTGTATTTCCTATTGTTTATACCCTGTTTTCTTACACATATCTTGTAGAACTATTTATTTGCTTTGTGCAACAAATTTTTTACTTGAATTTGAATAAGTTCCAGCAGTATTATCAACTGTACACAATCTTAGAATATGTAATAGATTGTGCTGTCATTAATTAAGTACAGAGCGGTGGTTTGTAATGAAAACAACACTGTATACAGTCATGCAAGTTGCAGGGGTGACATTATGTTGTACTGATACTATAAGTGTTTTTCCACAATAGTACTCTAGTAATACTTGAAAAAATCATAAATGTTGTTGCATTATTGCAGTTAATGGCAAATTATTTTTTAATACTTTCTATCCACGTCTTGTAGTATTTCATTTTTTGCGCTTATTTATTTATGCTGCGTGATATTGTGCAGCATTGCAGTTAAATAAAATAGAGCAAGGGGCGTGGAATATTCAGCACTTTTATTATTATGCTGTAGCTTTCAACACAATGGCTCCAATGAGGGTCACCAGTAGATCACTTGAGGATTGATTTCAGTACTGTGACAGGCATTGATATGTCAATTTCTATGGAGTGAAATAACATATTCCTAACACTTGCATACAGAAATATTTCTGAATTTTACCATTGTAGGGTAATTGTCTATGGTGGATTAAAATATTAAATTATGCACAGAAAAATTGCTTGGGAGCCAAAATGCTAAGGAAAACACTTTTCTTCACACTTGCATTCTAACCATCTAGTGCGCTCTGAATCTTTTCTCCAGTTGGGGAACAGTGACACTCGGTGTTCCCCAGGATCATTTGTAGGGCCTTTACTTTTTGTGACTTACATAAACGATGTTACTTCAACAATATAAATCTTTTCGAACCAATAATATTTGCTGATGGCACTAGGGTCATAATTGCTAATCAAATTTTTGATAATTTCTGTGCATTAAGTATTGGTTTACTGCTAACAAGCTAGACCTAAGTTTTGGTAAAGCAAAAATAATATAATTTGTAACAAATAATTCACCACAGTGTGCATTAAGTATATGATATTATGGAAAATATAACATCTATAAAATTCACATTTTCTTGGTCTATACAACCACCTAAACTGAAAGAATCATATTGATCACATAATTCCAACATTAAGTGGGGAATGTTATGCAGTTAGATCAGTATTTTATATTGGCAATATAGACACACAGAACTGAATCTACTTTGACAAGTTTCACTCTACAATGAAGTATGGATCAATTTCTTGCAGTAATTCATTTAACAGTAAAACATATTTACTTTACTAAATAAAATCTATATAATAATGACTGGTGCAAAACCAATAAATTCATTTAGAAATCTATTTAAAATCAGAAGTTTTATACCTTTCTCTAAATATATATTTTCATTGATGAAATTCATCATAAATAACCTAGAACTGTTTCAGATTAGTTCGTCTATAAACTACACTATCATATGGAATAAGAACCATCTTCATAGACCATTTGGCAACCTTTCATGTTTTTAGAAAGGTGCTCAATGTGGTGACATCAAAATCTTCAACAGAGAAGAGACCTGTATTTTTATTTCCAAAAATGAATTCTTTTAATATACCATGTCTCTGGATCATGGTACGTAGAAAGACAGCTGCAAAATGTGCAGTGCTTAAGTGCTGATAGGAAATTTATTAGTCATTAGGGAACATGGGCACCATAGAAAATTTTGCCTTTTATAACGTTATCATTCCTTTGGAGATTCAGTGTATAAAACTACTAAACATATAAAGCTAATACTAAACTCAAAAGTTGTATGTTTGATTGTAATTCTTCTTCTCCTTCTAGCACAGTTTTCAGTTTTAATTTATTGTCAGCTTTTTCCTCTCTTCTTAATGTCTTCTAGTACCTGGCTGATCCATCTTTGTTTGAGTAATCACATGAATAATTAGTAATTATTATTCAGAAATATCATATTGCAGCTATTTGAGTTCAGTCAGGTACGTTGCTGTTAAACATGGTTTTGAACAACATTTATCTGCAAATTGTCATTACTGATATGTTATATGAATTCATGAAAATTGTTTCATATGTAAGTGCATTCTTGCTCAGGGCTTGTGCATCTCCTTCCAGAGGTTACTTTCACATGCACATGTGGCTCTCCTTAGTCCAGTTATCCTTAAATATTCTAAAATATAATTCTTCCTTCCTAATAAGATGTTATAAAGAAATTAGGTAAATATGGATTCAGATTTTGTTACAAGATAAAAATATAACTGGACACTATGATGCCCATCCTAACTCTTGTCCCTAACCACACTTTAAGACATATTGGTGCTATAGATTGTATAAAATTATCATGTACTAGTTTGGAGAAACCTCCAGTGGTATAATACACATACAAAATTTTATGATAGTCCATTCAGCCATGCATGAGTTACTATATAGGTGATAAAACCATAATGATTAATGACATTATCACCACTTACGATATCAGTTTCTCAGAGTATCATGGATAATGGTGAAATGGCAGAGGATCATTTTCCCACCCCATGAATTTGAACATCCATCACCTTGCTACGTATTACTAATTTCAAGAAAATAAGAACAGCAAGTTTGGAATAGCCCCTAATACTATAATCTTCGCACCAAATTTCATGGAAATTCAATTAGCTTTTCTCAAGTTATCATATGACAGAATATGTAGTCCATACAATGAGCAATGGATGGCAGCACATCTGCAGAAAGACATAACTGATAGACCAGACCAGACCCACAAAACACGCCTATAAGGTGTTCTTTGCTTATGATAGAGCTAAGAACACCAAAAAATTGTGAAAACATGTCGCACATTGGGACACATTGTTCTTACCATGAGTTGGGGAAGTGGGGGGAATTACACCACCTAAGGTAATGCTGCCACCCAAATTATCATTCAGACGATTTGAATTGAGTGTGCTTTGTTCAGACTGTCATCTCAGGTGATGGTATACAAGCAGTCTCGAGCTGTTTTGGCAGTTCCGGTTGTCATATTTTTTTTGTGGTGAAGAAAAATCTCATTGTAAGCGTATTTCTTCTAAGTTTTAAAGTTAACATATTGTATGGAAAGTGTAACTTATTGTTCATATTTTTAAAAACAAACGATAATAGTTGAAAGTACAAATATGCATGTATATTCTTCTGAATCTGCAGTCTTGTAACATACTGGGCTCAGGCTGGAATAAATAATGTGTTATTCTAACCATGTTTGGGGCAATGGCACATTATGGTGTGACTTTGCACCAGTACCAGGCAGTGTGATGACATAAAGTCTTCTTTCAGCCCTGGCTTGTGATCTGTGAAGCAGATTCTGTAGTTGATTTTATGTGGGAAACATACTTTGAATTCCCATGTGATTAGATTTGTCACATTTTTCTTTTTCTCTATACATATTTTAACTAAATGCAAGTTCCTACTTACGTGTATTTTGTAGTAATATTTTGTACTTGTACATGAAAATACTTAGAAGTACCATACAAAATACTATGAATAAATAAATATATCTGTTAACTGAAAGCATCATTCTTTATCTTCATGGGATTTGTACAGGTTGGTATAACCCCAGGTACATGGAAAAATTACCCCATACATCGGGGGAATTCCATCAAATGTGCTTTTGAAAAATTTTGTCAAAAAATCACATGTTGAGCAGAAATTTATACAAAATTCTCCATGTGTTGTCTTCTTGACGAATTCCTCTCTAAGATTCAGCATTTAGTTTTTGTAAATAATGTTTATGAAGCAAGAAAATTGAATTTTCCCTTTAGGTGGCACGATTCCCCCCACTTCACACGTGTGGCAGCAACATGTCATAGTCATTATAGTAATGTGAGGTAGTCTTCAGTGTGTTAAGTTGACTATTACTTTCTCATTGAACAGGAGCTGCATCAAGCCCCCAGCGTAGTCTGAAATTCAAAATCAAAAAGCCATGGACTACTTGTTTGGGTGAAAACAAGAAAAGCTGGAAGGAGCAAGCAGCACGGGGTAAGTTGGAATATTTAAAAGAAATTTACTGCATTGTTTTCTAAGTAATGGTTTCATGTCGTATGCTATACAGAACATAAGATAATTTTTGTATTCACCATCAGGGACAAAATAACCGATGTTTGGAAAATGTCATGTCAGATTAGACTAAGTCTCTCCCTGTGGGAAAGTCGATCGAGTTTGAAGCTGAATGGTATGCTAAGTAGAAGGAAAAATGCATGGAACTCTACATTCACAATCATAGCAGTTATGTAGGCATATGGATACATTTGTCACTCTCTCTCTCCCTCTATGGTGAAGGATATTGTTTGAAAAGTCGATTGTTTCTTGGCTTGTCAAATAATATCCACCTTTTTTATTAAACCCGAAGGTTCATCACCGTATTCACAAAAACCGACCACTGGACTCTATCCTGAAGTATCTGCATGCATTTTGCTACTTCGATTCCTGTCTCCCTGAAGTCCATCTTAACATTATCTTCCCACATATGCCCAGATCTTCCCAGCGGTATCCTTCCTTCAGGCCTTCCAACCAGTACCTTGTAAACACCCCTCCCTCACCCATGTGTGTCACATGTCCCACCCACCTCACTACCTTGATTTGATCACCCTAACAGTATAAGATTAGGAGTATATGCTGCCAATGCAATTTCCTCTCTCTTTCTAGTCCTAATTTCTTTATCAAAACACTGTTCTCAAAAACCCTCAATCTACGAGGGCCTTTCAAAAAGTAACAGCAAATTGACAATATTTCACAAAACTAATACCCCAGGCATTTCAAACTCCTGCACAGGGAAGATACATTCTTAGAGAAGGTTTTGACACTGCCCAATAAATGGCGTGGCGTACTTAATTGGAAGGGATGCAAGTATGAAATGGCGGTGCCCTTACCTGTTTGCATCGTAGAGGAGCAGCGAGCAATCATCAGATTTTTGTGGTCGGAGGGTGTGAAACCTCGTGAAATTCATAGAAGAATGCTGCATTGGCGAGAGAAGAGTGTACGAGTGGGTAGATGCATTTAAAAATGGGCGAACATCAATCCGTGATGACCAACGCTCCGGTTGTCCGAGCACGGCCGTCACTGATGAGAAGGTGGGTCTCGCCGATGCCATTATTCATGAAACAGTATCAGAAAAAGGGTGAAACAGTGAATAGTGTCCAATACAGCACACTTTTGGAGGAGGAGCTGAAGCCAGCAATACGGAGCTGTCACAGAGGACTTTTGTCTAAAGGCGTTCTTCTCCTTCATGATAACACACGCCCTCACACGGCTGCTGCAACTCTTGACACCATTCAGAGATTGAGATTTCAGATATTACAGCATCCCCCATAGAGCCCTGACCTTAAACCCTCTGATTATTATGTGTTTGAACCCCTGAAGGAATATTTGGGAATGATGACGAGGCTGAAGGCACAACCAAAAACATTTTTTTCTGATGGAATAAAGAAGTTGGTGCAATGGTGTGAGAAGTGTATTGAAAAGGAGGGTGATTATGTAGAAAAATGACATATCATTTGTATCTCTAATTAAATTATATATCTCAGAATATTTAATTTGCTGTTACTTTTTGAAACACCCTCGTATGTTCCTCCATAAAGTGAGAGACCAAGTTTCGTACCCATAGAGCATAACTGGCAAAATTACATTTTTTATTTTAACATTATTTTTTTGATATGAGATGGCAGGACAAAATATTTTGGACTGAATGATATCAAGCATTCCCTGAATCTAATTTACTCTTGATTTTGTCATGAATGTCATTTCAACTTGTTAGTGTCTCTCCCAAGTATTTGAATTTTGTCACATTTTCTAACTATTCATTAGCTATCCTTATATTCTGGTTCTGTCCTGAATTATGATGCCAAGACATTATCATTTACTATGTCTTTTCTGCATTTATTTCTATACCAACATCAGTATTAGCCCTTAAGAATGTTTCTGTATTCGTTTATATTGTATTTATGTTATCACCCAACAGATTAATATCATCAGCATAGACTAAAGCTGATGTGTCCCATTCAATTCCAAACTGTCCTGAACCTCTTGGACTCTCCTGATAGCATATTCTAAGGCAAAATTGAAAAGCAGTGGCAATGGAGTATCTTCCTGTTTCAGACCATTCTTAATAGGAACTGTATCAGATAAATGTTTACCTACATGAATTTTGCTAGAGGTTTCACTTGAATACGTTTTAATTAGCTGAACAAGCTTCTTAGACACTCCAAATTCAAGAAAAATATTGTAAAGAGCTTCTCTTTTAACACAGTCATCGGCTGACTTGAAGTCTCGAAATATTTGATATACTGTCCCATTGTAAACCCATTTTGCTCTAATATCTGGTGAATGTAGAACATTTGATGAGTTTTTGATGTATTCTTAAGGAATGAACACTGATGATCCAGAATAATTTCAACATCATATCGAGTCAACCTCGCCAGAAGAATGTTGGATAACATTTTGTAGGCAGATGATAAGAGGTAGCCACGTACTGTGGGTCTCATGTCACAATGTCACAGTGCATCCGCAGGTTGTGGATGAAGGAGACAACCTCCAGATATGGAAGCTAGCTGCGAATATACTGAATAAGCAGTTGCGGACAGCCAACAAGAATTAGCTCCACAGCTTGGGGGTTTGGTGTGGGGCTAACAACTCCATACCATGAAAATAATAAATTGTTACGAAATATTACACATGGCCTCGGACTGGGACGGATTATTTGGAATGACCTAAGCGAAGGAAAATGTTTGTGAGATTTGGCACATGGAATATAAGGAGTCTGTATAGGGCAGATTCTCTGGGAACAGTTGCAAGAGAATTGGCAAGGTATAAGTTAGATTTAGTGGGAGAACTGGAGGTCAGATGGGACCATCTGTACCAGCTGGCGATTATACATTTTTCTATGGAAAGAAGAATGATAATCATGAAATGGGGCAGGATATTTGTACATAAGAGAATCATATTAGCAGTTAAGAGGGTAGAGTTTGTTAGTGACAGGATGTCATATATAATACTAAGAGGCTGTTCGTGCAATGTTACTATTCTGAATGTGCATGCCCCCAATGGAGGATGAAACTGATGATACAAAGGACAATTGTTATGAGGAACTAGAACAAAAATTCAATCAGTTCGCAAGGTACCACATGAAATTTTGTTAGGAGATTTCAATGTTGAAGTAGGTAGAGATGACATATTCAAACCAACAGTTTGGAATGAGGGTTTACACGAAATAAGTAATGATTATGGCATTAGAGTAGTAAACTTTGCCACATTCAAAAATCTATACAATAATTTTATTCACCGTCTTTACACAAGCTTGTAGATTGTTAAAATCACATAAAATTATAACATTTCTTCATTTGATATTGTTACATTTTAAAATGACGACATGTTTCGATGTTCATCCCATCATCGTCAGGTCTATCAATTAAAATTAAAATCTGTTGCACTTGCTGCCCTGCGTATACTGATTTGTTCTACCCGTTAGATTTTATTTGTTTAACCTCCAGGCTTCTTCCATTAAATTTGAAGGCTGCGCCTGGATGCCTTAAATCTGCAAAATCAATTTTAATTTTCATATCGTGATTCTGGATAATGATATAGGAAATGGAATAATTTTAAAGAATTATTACGCAATATATCGTAATACAAGCAAAAGAAAAGTAATCACAAAATATTTAAAGTATTATAACATACCGGGTTGTGTGTGATGTGCATGTCCGATATTACGGAACGGTAGACTGCAACTAAGCTGTGTGTATCGTGTGTGGCTATATATATTAAGTGAAAGTTGTTCAGGGGGTTGGGTCGATGGACTGTAGAATATTAAAGATCGGATTGTTTGTGTAGATGTTACTGTCGTTTAATGCAAGATTTTGTTTGTGTTCTTTGTATATGATATTTTTCTATGGTGTCTCTATGTCGCTTGTTTTGTATTATTTTTATAATGTCCAATGTTTGTTCTATTTTGTTGTATGCATGTCCCGTGTTTAATATATGCTTTGCATATGCTGAATAGTCTTTATTGTGTTTAATTGCTGTAATATGCTCTTTATATCTTTGACTAAAGGTACGTCCGGTTTGGCCTATATAGGTTAACGGGCAATCATTGCATTTTAACCTATATATGCCTGGTTTTTCGTATTGATTTGTTGTGTAACAATGTAAACAACATAAATGAAGACGAAAACGAAAATAAACAAAACAAATGGGCCACATTCACATATATAGGTAAAGAAACCAAATATATAACAAAAACATTTAAAACAAATAACATAAAAATAGCATTTAGAACAAAAAACACAATAAAAAACATCTTGAAACAAAAGCCACATCGTAGCATTCATAAATTCACTTTGACATCTCCTGATGGAAAGATGCACAGTCAGATTGACCACATTTTTAAAGAGAGGAAAAGACATTCATGTGAACTTGATGTCCGATGTTTCATGGGAGCGGACTATGATATCAATCACTGTCTGATGGTTGCAAAAGTTAGGGAGAAACTGGCAGTTAGTAAACAAGGAACACAATAGTTTGGTATGAAGAGATTCAATCTCATGAATGAGGTAGAAGGTAAAGAACAGTGTCAGGTTAAAATATCAAACAGGTTTGCAGTTCTGGAAAACTTAGATGATAAGGCTGACTAGTAATTTTCGAGGCAAACCACTGCTATCTGATCACCATGGGGGTAAAAACCCACAGTGGGTCTTGGCCTGCTTAAGACAACGCCTCCATCGAAAAGGTTGAGGGCGATGTTTTTCCAGTTTCTGATACTGATGTGGAGATATTTTCTAAGCCCATCAATCCATGGGAACTTGGATATTCTACATATTCTAGTACCAGCATGTTTTCCTAACATCGGTTTATTTGTGGGCTGTTCATCATTCATTTAGCTTTTTTTAAAAAAATATTCAGCGTCATTATGTAAGTTGTACAGCTCATGGCTATGTCTCTTCCTCCAAATACCATTCTTTTGAATGGGCCATAGCTCTTCCTTAATATCCTTCTTTCAAATGTGTTTAAGGCCTTTTTGTTAAGGCGCCAGGTTTCAGATTCTAATAATGCTATTGGGAGTATTAATGTTTTGTGAAGAATACACTATATTTCTAGATACAGATCTTGATATAAACAAGTTATGTAGGCCATAATATGCTCTATTGGCAAGGAGAATTCTGTTATATATATTTCATCATCCATATTGTTAATAAAGTTAAGTTTTGACCGTAGATATAAAATTTCCTTGACCACTTCAAAATAATATTCTCCGATAATAAGGTTCTGACTTGTTATATTTCAGCGTGCTTCGCTTGTTACATTTGTTACACCACACATTATGTTTTGGGGTCATTTAGTTGGAGACCAAATTCTTTGGCAGATCTCTCTGATTTGATGAAGACTTAAATTTGCCACGCATGCAGCGGCCATTGAAGTTAATGTCATCGGTATATACCAGTTTTTGTGTGGATGTATTATATATGGTACCATTGTTTAGGATACCAGCATCCCTCATGACTTTCCATGCAAGTGCATTCCCATGCCTTCAGCTTTTATTTATTTCAAACTGCTCTGACATATTGTTTTGAATTTTGACGCTACTCTGAACTGTTTTCATTTTCATTATTTAGTCTGATTAGTTTTTAAGGTATTCCTAGGTGTAGCATATCATCAGGTAGTTTATTTCTGAGTATACTATCATATGTCACTTTAAAATTCACAAATATGTGGTTTGTGTCTACGCTATGTTCTAATGCTCTTTCAAGGATTTGTCGCAGGGAGAATATTTGATCATTTGTAGACTTGTCTGCTCAAAAGCCTTTCTGATAGTGGCCGAGTATATTTTCAACGAACGGTTTCAATCTCTCTTAGAGTATAGTAGAGATTTTATACCCATGTAGTTGGCTTCCTTTCTTAGGTATGGGGACTGTAATACCTTTATTTCACTCTTCTGGTGAAACTTCAGAATTCCGTACCTCCCCAACTTTTGTGTAACTCTGCTGGTAGACTGTCAGACCCCAGAGACATGTTATTTCTAAGTTTCTTAATTAAAGCAACTGTTTCTTCAACAGCAGGGGGTGGCTGGTCAGGATTTATTATTGACTGTGACTGAGGCTACTGAATATTTGGTTTACAGGGGCATTGCTCTGTATCCTCTCTGTTTAGTAATATATGAAATTCCTGTGCCCATCTACTGAGAACTTCGGTGTTATCATTTATCAGAGTTCCATCTTTGTCTTTACAAATTATTGTCCTTGGTTCATAATCTTTTCTTGTTAATTTGACTGTTTCGTACAATTTTGTTGTTCCTTTTCAGTCTGTAAGATCTTCTAGCCATTCTAAACACATTTTTCATAAGCCTGCTTTCTGAATTCCTTTTCTTCTAATCGTTTAGTTTTGTATTCTTCCCCTGAAGCTCTTGTTCGATGTCTTTGTAGCATAATTAGGCTTTGTTCTTCACTGTTGTTGCATGTGCACATTCATCATCAAACCAATGTTTTCTTACTTCCATCTGTTTTGTGCCAACCACTTCTTCTGTCGCTTTCGTTATTACATCTCTACATGTAGTCCTGCACTTGTCAATTGTAGTATCATCTTCTACTGCTGATGCTTGTATCTTATCAACATAATATTTTATCATATTTTCATCAAAAGTGCTTTTGTATCAAACTTTGCTTGAATGCTACTATAGAATTTTTTGCATTAGAAATTCTTGCTCTCAGCTTTGCTCCTACCAGATAGTGGTCAGAGTTGATGTTTGCT
Source organism: Zootermopsis nevadensis (assembly GCF_977971745.1). Lineage (NCBI taxonomy): Eukaryota > Metazoa > Arthropoda > Insecta > Blattodea > Termopsidae > Zootermopsis > Zootermopsis nevadensis. The sequence continues at coordinate 6,449,249 of NW_028259134.1, read as the reverse complement.
CCTCTGTATGTACGTATATCCATTATGTTGCTTATATGTCTTGTATATATTATGAAATTGTTAATTTTGGTTTGGTGTCGGTTCTTGCGCGCATGCACGCACGCACGCGCATACATATGCACACACAAACCCCAATTTGGTCTTTCTGTCTGATTGACTTTCATTATATTGGAATATGGGATTTAAACACTTGTTCTATTGGTCTGCCAGCCAGACTGACTGTAGTGTAGAGGTATGTTAATGCAATGCACAGGCAGCTGCACTGTGCATATATTGTGAGGCACAGCTGATTAAATACTGACTCCATTTACATATTGAAGCTGAACTACTATTTTTATGTTATGTATTAAATGTTAACAGCATCTTGTTCATGTGAGTGATGATAAAAGTCAGAATGATAAGTTTTGATGCCTTCTTGTAGATGCTGAACTAAGATCGCTGCAACAACAGCAACAACAACAGAGTGAAGAAGCTTTATCTACAGAAGAATAGCAATCATCACTACAGCTAGTTGATTCACCACCATTGCACAGTTGCATCAGAACTTTTGTTGGGTGGCTATGAAACGTCCAGGACACACTCAGTTATGTCCAGCAAGGACAATTCTAAATATTTGAATACTAAACATATTCCACAATTTCTTTTGCTGGTCTTATAGAAATTTGTGGAAGAACAAACTGCAGTGTTGTGCACAGAATTTCCAATCTCTTATGGAAATAAATACACATCAAAAATATTAGTGGCACTAGAGGTCAGTTCTTTTATTTGCCATAACACAGAAACGCCATGTTGAACATGTTGCTAAGAGCCAAATTTCGAACGTAGTTGGTGGTTGCCAATGTAAAAGAGTGCATTCATCAATTAGATAAAATACATTCAGTGTTTTACTTTGTGTGAATTATACAGAGCATAGAAAAAAATTAAAAATCAACAAATACACAAATGCTTGAGGTAATCAAATAATATGAATATTTTTAGTGCATTAATGATTTAAATTATTTGGTGGTCAAAGAGTTTACATTGATAAAGGTATGGATTTGTCGGTATGTCAACTAATGGGAAACACAGTAGTGGTACCTGTAAACCATCAGAAAAGTTTATATTAGTAACAACCTTATAATCACACAAATATTACATGCTTCAATACTGTGAGAAAGGAAGAACAAACATTTAAATTGTTTATTTAGAGTTTCGTTGTTTTCTTTTAGTAATAAATGAACTAATATCCTGAAACTTCAGAAAAAAAATAATTTTATTTCATAATGGATAAGTAGTGGAAAGAGTGTAAAGAGATGGTTTATAATCAATGAATCAAAATCCTGATCTGCCATACTGCACTATGAAACAGGTCTGATGGTAGCAAACTGTGTGTGTGACTGTATTACAGCGTTATATTATATGTATAAATATATGTACATCAGTACTGACTTTCATAATAATAATTTAATTTTTAGTGTTTAACAGAACCTGCATTCATGCTCTGAATGTCAGTATATTTCTGAACTAATCCATAGCTCTGTGTCACAGATATAGTTCACTGTCAAGGGTTTTGAAATTTCTAGCTTTTGTACTGAGTATGCAAATATGAGGTAAGTTAACTTTTATTACTTACTGTCTGTCTTTACAGATGGAGTGTAACTTATGCAGTCCTCCATAATATTACATTACATCCAGCACTTATTGGTTTTCATTTTATTTTCCTTAACAAACATAGTTTCAGAAGAGCTTCAAATTTAATATGTATATCTCTTGTTGATAAAAGCACATTGTCCTAGTAACTGTTCATCCAAAACAGTATCTTGTCAGGTTTTACTTATGATAGTAAAATAAAATTTAATTTCAACTGTGCAGGGAATGAAGTGTGATCACTTTATGCCATTGATAGTATAGAATACTTACCCACTGTAAGATGTAGGCCTATAGACAAAATTATTTTTCTATTTTGAGGTGATTATTATTTTCAAAAATATTCTTATATTATAAGCTTATAAACCCTTAATGCCTTAAAGCGTGGTAAAATTGGTAGTGTGTCTTTACCACATATTTACCTTAAGACATAAGATATAATTTTTAGGTGTTGTTTATTTGATTGTTACTGCATTTGCATTGTGTCAAATAGCTGCTCTAATAAACAAGCATGAGTCACAAATGATGAGGAGTGACCATCAATGTTTGAAGAAATATCAAAATGAGTATCCTTTAATTAGAAGTTCCAAACAATCTTGACTCTCTTTCTGAAACTGGATGTACAATATTCTGAATTAACAGTGCCATTAATTCATTCAAGTAATTCTGCAACAAAACCAGTAGAAGGAGTATGTCATTGTCCTTTGTTGAGCCATTGCCACTAGGCCTTTCATTTCTGATAAATTTTGTATCAGTGTATATATTTGAAGTATTAATAGACATATAACTTCACCCTTTTAGGTGTGGAGAAATTGCCACATACCATTTGGAACTATGAAAAATATTACAATAAGGTTGAAAATTCAGCATACTTGGATATTTTAGTTAAATGTATATTAAATCTGTTTCACTAAATGACTTTGCTGCATTCAGGTTAATTATGATTATGTACTATAAATATCAGCCACGGTGGTCTAGCGGTTAGAACGCTGGCCTTGTAATCCTGGGGTCTCGGGTTCGATTCCCGGCGGTGCCCGAATTTATAACTTGTGTTGGGCAAGGCCGTGGTCTAGGCAACACGGAGTTTTCCTCCGGGGGCTTCCCCGGTTTCTCCTGGGCATCCCAACAATTACTCCATTCACACACAGAAGAAGGCAATGGCAAACCACTTCTGGATCATCTGCCAAGAACGTATATGAACAGGTCCCAGTCCGAGAAAAGGATGGAAGGATCCTGTTCATATGGACCTGTCGTCAGACAGAACACTAAATAATAATAATAATAACTATAAATATAGTTAGACACAAACTCATATTAATCTCCTTCTGAGTAACTTTCAATCGTACTACATATTTGACACTAATAGTTGAATATATTGTAAGAAAATAATTACAATTTTTCTGACAATTATAAAGATATTTTTATATAAAATCAACATTAAAGAGGGCAACCTTCTGTCACAGTGTTACATTTTCTTAGAATGTAGTTGCATGTCCCACTGTGGAACAAAAATGAACAGTATATTATCATAATTACAGGCACAGGTGTCTCCCTTACATGTACTGAAAATATTTTAAAACTTATTTCCTGCCTATTTCCTTTTTCACTATGTACATTGTCTAGATTTTCTTCTTTTCTGTGTATTAGACATATAAATCTCACTTTCATAAAGCTCTAGTGGAATAGTCACATTGATTAATCACTGTAAGTTCCTTGAATTTCCAGTTACCAGATTTTTGAAGATGACTCTTGCACACATATCACAATTTTTCTGCTAATATCTTTATATTGTAAATTCTGATTGATGGACAATGGACCTGTTACAGGCACAGATACATGGTCTCACCCCATTGCAAACACTGTTCCACTATACACAATGTAGGCACTTGGGGGGAGAGGGGTATAGCTCCTACTCATTCTTGACCTCGACACCGGAAGGGGCTGAGTGGTCAGCATCAAGCATTGGCCGTGCTTAACCTCCAGGAAAGGCCCCTGGTACCCATTTGATAGGAGGCTGGGTGGGCCCCAGAACTGGTCTGAATGCAGAGACTAGAGTAAAAATTCTCTGCCACCATCGGGGATTGAATCCCGGTTGTCCAGTCTGTAGCCAGTCACTATACTGACTGGGCTATGCCAGCTACTCTCACCTCCATTGCAACAGTATAAAATACATGTAGTAGTATGATTTATCTCTGAAATAACTGATTGCAGCAGTAAATTATAGTGAGTTATACTCTTCAGGCCATTTTCTTTCCTTCTCAAATTACTTTACTCCCTTTTGTTTTCCAGTACCATCTATCCAAAAGAAATAAAGCACTTGAAATTTTGTAAGTCCCAAACCAGAAGTGATGTAAGCCTATAGCTGGTGTCATAATTAAATTCATAATCTCCTCCTTGTACCTGTCTGTGTGACTATTCACTCTCTGTCATTACTTCAAATTATTTATGCCAGATATCTGTTGAGCAAGGACACCAGTGTGCCTGAGTAAGTTGAAAAAAAATATGAATATTTCTGACTTTTCTGAGTCCTGTGAACAAGTGCAATGACAAAATGGAGGCGCTCAGTTGCACATGTTTCCTGATAGACAAGTTGATAAGGTAGGGGTCTCACATTGATACAAAATGACATTTGCAAGTTTGAGTTTTGATGTTTACTTGTATCTCTTTAATACTCATGTTGCATTCTTAAAAATACTCATTTAAACAGTGCAATTATACATTATTCAACTGTGTGTTTCAAAATTTCCACGCAGAATTCTTACCAAGAGCAACTAAAAATGGATTATAAAATATGTAGACTGTGATATTTGAAAGAAAATGTGTAATTGTTATTTATTTGTGAAGCATATGCAGCCCAGTAACCTTTGTCAATGAGCAAAAAGTACTCACAATTATTATAATCCACATTATCACTGTATTCGTGTTGTATTGATGTAGCTGGAAGTGCAATCGAAGCAGGTTCTTCTTTTATTTTTTCATAACTTGTTCTTCAGTTCAAAATATTCTGTCTTCCCATCTGATTTCTAAGAACCTGAAAATTAAAGTATACAAAACAATAATCTTGCCTGTTGTTTTGTATAGGTGTGAAACATGGTCTCTCACTCAGAGGGAGGAACACAGATTGCAGGTGTTTGAGAACAGGGTGTTGAGGAGGATATTTGGGCCTAAGAGGGAAGACGATGGAGCGTGGAGAAAACTGCATAATGATGAGCTTAAAAATCTGTACTCCTCCCCCAGTATTATCAGGGTGATTAAGTCGAGAAGAATGAGATGGGCTGGGCATGTAGCGCGCATGGATGGGACAAGAGGTGTGCACCGGGTATTGGCTGGGAAACCTGAAGGGAAGAGATCGTTGGGGAGACCTAGACGTAGATGGGAGGATAATCTCAGGCAGGATCTATGGGAGATAGGAGTTGAAGGAGACTGGATTTTATTGGCCCAGGACAGGGTCCAGTGGAGGGCTTTGGTTAATTCGGTGATGAACCTTCATGGTTCGGTAAGCCATCTAGTTAGTTAGTTAGTTCTTCATTGACACTTTTATTTGAAGGTTCCATGTTTCAATCTGACTATGGATGAACAATTTTTCCTGACAAGACCCATACATTAGAAGTGTTTTTAGTATGCCTGTTACTAATACAAAATATGAATTAGTGTGTTAGCCCTAAAAGAACTGTTTTTGAGACCTGGTATCTTTATTAAGATGTCAGAATCCATGAACTTTAACCACAGTTATCATTAAACTTGGTATGGACTTCCATTTTTCTTCAAATTAGACACACATATTGCTATCTTTGTTTAATAAACATCTGGAAAAAATAATTACAGTTAATGGAAGGTAGAGAATAGCTGCATATATAGACAAATATAACGATTTTAACTGATGTCACTTACATCACCTCCGGTTTGTAACTAGGAAAATTTCTATCATTTTTGTTTGCTCAGTGTACACTTGTCTATATATTACACAGTGCACTACATATCAGTTTCAAAAATTCTTATTTTGTGCAGTCATAACTCACTAAATTTTCTGTCTAAAGGTTGGATAATATATTATTAATTCCTCACAGGACTGGGATATTTCTCTTTTCCACCAAGTTTAGATCAGGTTAAAATTTTAAGCTGACCATTTACACCCATTTGGTGTTTCGTTTAAGATTTAGTGGAGTAGTGGAATAAGAAACCATTAGTGTAAATGTGGAGCCCCAATTCAATAGTTTGGAGGGTCTAATGATGTAGGCAGAGCTGACAGTCTGAAAAATCGGATTGGAACACTACATTATGTGGATGATCACCCTGGAAGACTTCAGTCTATTCAGTTACCATGAAATTCTTTTGAACAACTTTTGCAGAACAATTTACAAAATACTATGTATTGGGTTATTAAACTTTCAACAGACTATATCACTTTATACTTTTAAAATTGAAAATGTGAAAATTGTGAAAATTTAGTACCACTCAAAGTGAGATTCTCAATAAGGAAATATACACTGTGTACAGTTTGAACCTCATATAACACCCAATTTTCAGTCCACTTAGGTGAGCTCTACATAACTGTATTTTGTTGGCCATTAATGTAGTATGTGTACTTATCAGTACTATGTCAACTGTACAGATAACATAGCACAGAGAAATAACAATGACTGCAAAGCAAATGTTCGTAACCTTACAGACCCTGGGCTGCAGGAGGCCACCAATGGGTTCTACGTGGTCTGTGTACATTTTTTATAGTGTGTCATGTTGACAGTATTTGGCAGTACTGTTTGTTTTGTTTTTTTGTTCAACTGTGCAACATAACTAAGAATATTAAATTAATAACTAGGATGTGTTTTCTCAGTGACCACTTGCATTATATTGAAGGATTACTCAAGCCAAAGCAGTGCCACATCTTCCACTGACTGATTTTCTTGGAGGAAATGAATGAGTAATTTGTGAACCTGCTTGTACTGCAAAAGTTCATATCTGATCTGGAAGTTTTAACACAGTGTGTTGTGAATTATCTTGCCTGTTACACAGCTTTCTCTGAGTATTCTCCCCTTACATGTAGATCTACATACTTGTCTCATCCCTGCATAATATAATATATCTTCAATTGCTTCATATTTAGTTTCAGTCTGCAGCCTATAAGTTTATAAGAAAAATAAGGATGTAAGAGAAAGTGGCAGTGGCTTATTTTGAAGTACTGTACCAGTATTTTATTGAGAGACTGAGAAAACCAAGAATAAACAGTTTTACTGGCAAGATTGAAACCAGAAATTTCCTAAAAACAAAACAAGTTATAATCACTACAACACAATTCAGGGTGCTCCATTCTTTTAGACATTTTTGTACCATGTAAAAACAAAATCTTCGTGCTGTGGGAATTCTACTCCATTGTACCTAATGATTGATTAACTTGCTATTGGCCATGTACTTCTGATTACTGATTCATTGGATTTATCCACCATTCAAGAAGTCAGCATTATATGTAAGTCGGAAGTGCCAAAGTGGTGATATGTCTAGGAGCTTTCAGGAGCCTCCTGTTAATGCAAACAGATGGTAATATTTTTGAGTAGTTCTTATACAGTAATAATCTTATCCGTGTCTCTTGTATTGTATCTGTAATTGATCTTGCTTTTGACGCAGTACACTAGTAATAAAAAAATTCATTGAATACTCAAACACGTTCTACATACTCATACACATTGTTTAAAAAACGTTATTTGTTTTGAGCTAATTTGTTGTGTACTAACAATACCCATCAATTTATTGACTTATATTCAAGTTTTTAAAACTTGTTTTAAAGAATCTCTTCATCATTATTCAATTCAATACACTGATAATACATACAATAATAATGAAATAATAATAAAAAATAGTACACAAACAGATTAACTAAACTTATACATGTACAGTATTAAATATAACTGCCAAATACAGGCAAACCCAAACTAGAAACAATATTAACACAGAGCAAAATAAATGAATAAATATAAACAAAAACAAATAATCCACCTAGGAAAACACTAATATAATTGTAAAACGTTACAGAAACATAAAAAACAGATAACGAAGCTAGATCATCTATCAAAACAACCTATCTAGATCATTTCCCTTATTGAGAACGTGCGCTCAAGGGATAATAATAATTAATCATATATATAATCAGTTCACTGTATTTCGTTTATTACAACATGTGAATTTAAATTCTGTCTTTGTGATTGGCTTATCAAATGTTGTCATTCTCAGGCCAATACAAATTTAATTACCAGTCTTAATTTATTCTTGAATGTTTCATGTACATCACTATCAATCTCTGATATAAATTATTCTATTTCACACATATTTGAACTTACTAACAATACAAACCAAACATGAAGTCAACTATTAGTTTGTCACAGTTTCAGTAATCAGGAATGTGAAAATTCAAAGAGGTTCCTTTGTATCAAAATAAGCTAAGATACTAAATGTAATACTTATGTAATGCTTGCAAGAACAAGTCAAAGGCAACATTTTGCACAGATGAAATCCCAGGGTCAGATCTCTTCATCACTAATCTTTTAATTTGTTTTGATATTTTTAGCCACGTTTGGTCATAACATTTTTAAGTCCTTTCCCATTGAAGCAACCATAATTACAAAGTAATCACCTCTTAGTTCAATCCTTTCCAGTCTTTTAAATAATCATAAGTATGTTCAAATGATTCTTCTGTGTTCTATTATTTATTTTTACTGTTACAGATGTCACTCTTTATAAAAAGCATTGCTGCAGGGCAGTTCTCATGAAGTTTAAGTTATTAATAGATAACTCACCTTAAATTATATCTACAAGAAATATTGAACTTACGCATATTTTTCAGGAGTTACCACATAAATCTCAATTTCTAATCTGATTCCTGGTGCCCTGTGTGTGCATGTGTATAACACACTACTAGTAACGTGAGATTATAAACAGTATTTTGTGAAACTGTAGTGAACAATCTTATATTTATGTTATATTGGTTGGAAATTATGTTAAATTAAGAATTTAACAACAAAATTTAAAGGGGAAATAAAAAAAAATATAGCATGTGGTACAGAACAATGAGGGATTTAAGTCCCCTAGCTGAAGGGATGAAGTAGTTTTACCTCTTGTCCTTGTAACACATATTCATAAAATTAGCCAAATTATTATACATCTGTAGCAGAGATATTGCATGCAGTTTTATTTATGTATTTTTAATTTTACATATATAATATTGCAGAATGTATTCAGCATATTCTGACACTTCTTGTACTTTTGTATTAATTAGTACACTGTTCACTTGTAACTGTTCATGTAAAATTACTGCTGGCTGAAGTAGTGTAGTTCTAAAATTTCATTGCTGTAAATAAATACATAAATTTGTGATAAATTGTACATATGAAAACATTAAATCTAACTGTACGTATGTATGCATCGTAGTAAATATTCCTAATGTTAATAATATTTTCTACTTGTATATAAGATTGTAAATTATCTTTGTAGTGTATCCATATTTTAACATAGATATAAATGCTTTCAAAGCTTAAAAATATTACTGTAAAACTTATTATATTCATTGGCCTATATTATAGTACAGTCCATATTGTGTATTCCAGTGGTACTCAGCTAGTTTATAATTCACATGTTCATTGTTGACTATGCAACGGTAATGTTGAAAGGGTTATTGCTGCATGTTATAAGTTTGGTATAGCAAATTTCGTACTTCAATTATTTTTAGTGATTCTGTAACTGAACACAAAGTTTCTCAGTATTTGAATTTATTTTTGAGTGGTGTTTTTAATTGCGGGGAGGAGAATGGAATTGATATTCAAGTACTAAAATATAAGTTGAGTATTACTGGTGTGGGCCACAGAATGCCTCATTCAAAACAATATCTTAAATGTAATGTACGCTGTAAACATCCCAAAGTTCACTTAAATCTCTTGCTTGTTCTAACTGAAGTTGCAGTCTTATTAAATTGACAACACGTAGCCCTCGATTTGCGCCAGTTCAATTTGCACCGATTCAGAATAACGCCGATTTTGAAACCACCAAGTCAAAAAGTGAAAAAAAATATTTTACTATTATTTATAACGTTTTACAATGTATCTCGTACTGATTCTTATACTAAATCGTAATTCTTACATCGCTGATTTTGAATAAAAATTATAAATACAGTCATCTCTGCAATTACGTATGTTTCGTTAACGCGAATTTGCTCCAATGAGATCGATGAATCGGTAAAAGCTGTTTGTGAAATGCAAACTTTTGCATATGAGAGTTTGCTCTTAGGCGATTTCTTTCCTGGTGCTTTAAACTTTCAAACGACTAATTTAATCTCTGCGGAGGTACCGGGGTTATTTTTACTACGCGATTCTCTGTATATCGGCGTCTTACATGAATATTTGGGTGCTGGGAACGCATGTCATTGACTTCCCTTTGATTTACATTATGAAAGAGTTTCAATTTACGCCGATTCTGTTTACGCCGGTTAGTCCAGGAAGGCATCCCCGGCGTAAATCGAGGGCTACCTGTAGCTCTATTAGAGTTTCGTAAATTGTTGCTATTATGCAATTTATACACCATTAACATGCTGTTTACTATACAAGATATGAAATATATTAGATAAATAAACCTGGTTCTTACTTTGCGGAAACTACATCAGTTAACAAGTGGTATAAAGAAAGGGCAATACTGGATGCTAAGGGGTATAAAGCAAGGGGCTAGTCCAACTAACTAAATAACTAGATGGCTTATGGAACCCGAAGGTTCATCACCGAATTAACCAAAGCCCTCCACCAGACACTGTTCTGGGCAAACAAAATCCAGTCTCTTTCAAGTCCTATCTCCCAAAGATCCTGCCTGAGATTATCCTCCCATCTACGTCTAGGTCTCCTTAGTGGACCTTCCCCTCAGGCTTCCCAATCAATAACCAGTGAACACCATTTGCCCCGTTAATGTGCGCCACATTCCCCACCCATCTCATTCTTCTTGACTTAATTACCCTGAAGAGATTGGGGGAAGAATACAAATTATTAAGCTCGTCATTATGCATTTTTCTCAAAGCCCCATCATCTTCTCTCCTAGGCCCAAACATCTCCTCCACACCCTATTCTCAAACACCTGCAATCTATGTTCCTCCCTCAGAGTGAGAGACCATGTTTCGCATCCATACAAAACAACAGAAAAAATTATTGTATATTTTAAACTTTAGGTTTTTATAAATCAGACTGTAAGACAAACCACTATGAACTGAAAAGTAGCAAGTATTTCCGGTATTTGGTCTCCTTCCAACGTCCTCATGAGTATAATTTTGATTTGTTCCCAAGTATTTGAACTGCCACACTTAGGCCGGGTGCACACGAGCGGGAAATTGCCGCGCGTGCTCGCAGCGAGGAAACCCGTGACAGTGCACACGTAGCGTCATCGCTACGAGCACGCCGAAAACCTCCCACCAGTACTAGATTGGATGGCAACCAAAATGGATGTGTACTGAAGAAAACGTGTAGTTTTGTCTATTTCGTTTATGAATACATCCTTAAAAAACGCAATAGGAAGTATTGGACACACCCGTTGGTTAGTTCACGGCTGTTAAAAGGGGCGTTCGTGACAATGTTTATAGATTTAAGAGAAGATGAAAGTAAATTTCATAATTATTTTCGTATGAGCATAAAGTCGTTAGATGAGCTAGCAGCAAAACTGGATGCATCCATCAAAAGTAAAGATTCTGCGATAAGGCTTGCAATACCTCCTCTAGAAATGCTGGTTGTGACTGAGCTGTTGCGAGGGTTGCGAACCACGTGTGCACTGCCCAATGCTCTCACACAGACTGCTGCTTCGCGGCGATCGGCGAACTCGCTGCGAAGCAGCAGTGGTTGGCGAGCGCAAATTGCTCGCCGCGTCACCGCCATAGTGTGCGTGGCTCCATTGCTTCACATGTACTGCTAAAACGCGCGAGAAAATGACGCGGCGAGCTCGCCAAAATAACTCGCTCGTGTGCATCGAGCCTTAGAGCACAAGAAGAACTAAAATCAATATTATTGTGCGGTAGCGGATGCACTCAATGGAGTACTTATGGTACTATGAGCAGAGGAGCGTTCGTACTCGTTGTACCATCTTTCGGGAATTGAAGAAGTTGAACCGGTTTTGGTAGCTCTATCAATAAAATGAAGTAGCATTATAATCTACTTTACTACCAGTTTCCGAAATTTGACATTTTAGACTCCCAGATTCCTGCAGCCGTATAATCAGTGCAGTTATGCCTAGAATTAGGAAGTTTAATCTTGAAACGATATTTAGGGATAGAATGTGCATGCTGATACTCCAGAGACCAATGCAAGTTGCTTGTGCTTCTAAATGTTGTACAAGGGAATGGTCCAGTTGGTCAAGTCAAAAGGCACTTGTAAGATTGTGAAAGACTTGATAAATCACACACCCAATAAATATTATATAGGAACCAAGAAGCATAGGACTTAGATCAACCTAAGAAGACAAGCTTGATAATGTTGTTTCACACCTCTGTGACAGTTATAGTTCACAGATTTGTAGGTAGTTTTATCAAATGCATTTTGTGAGCTCTGTTTGATTTCTGATATATTTATGAGCCTGTGTGTCAGACATTTCTGAAGTCTTTCACAGTCTTACCAGCGTCTGGCCCACAGATTTCATTGGATCCACCAGGAAATACCACAGTGCTGCTAGACATGCTGCTGTCATGTGTATGTATGGTGGTATAAATTTGAACTGCACATTCCAATTTTGGACACATTTTGTGCAAATTTGTACAGTGTTTTGCAGCTCATATTTTGTGTGCGATTATTTCTAGATGGTGTGATGTCTGTAAATGATAAAAATTTCATGTGAGGTTATGATCTGACCAACTGGACTATTCCCTTTTATGAAAAATAATGTGTATTTATATACTTTTAAATTTAGAGCTTATGCCAGTTAGTGTGCAAATAAAAGTGTAAATATTATTGCTGATATTGGACCCTTGACCCATTTTTTTAAATGAATTAGTAAAGTGTAAATTTTGTACCAGAGAAGACACAAATACCCTTTTTTTGCACCCTGTTGTTATGCTGTTATGTATAAAGGAACAAACTTTGTCACATACAATACAGGGTATAAACAAAAGAATGGTGTGGTTTCAAAAGTTAATAAAAAATTTATTTCTCACCTGACGGTGTATGTTGTGCCCGTGTAAGGTGAGAAATAATCTTTGGTTTATCGTGGATTCATTTCTTATTCTGAAGCAGAGTTATATGTGACTTGTCACTGTTTCAAATATGTATTACAAAAATTAATATTAAGTTTAGAATTATAAATTAAAAACTATAAGTTGTGGTCTCACAGTAATATAAGTGCAAATGAAAACAGTAACTTACCGTCATCTAATTAAACTCATCAATCTGTAATTACAAGTTTAGTTATTCAAAATAATTAACCTTAGACCATATTAAAGCTACTTTGTACATGCTATAATCTTCCAGCACAATATGAGTGTATCCATTTTGTAGTGTCTTTCCAAGATAGCAGACATGTGTGTTTAACTTACAATTGGAACATTTTTATCATTCATCAGTATCAATTTTTGTATTATTTAATGTAACTCCCCAAGAGGGGCAGAGGATGTTCTTCCATCCTCTGCGTACAGACTGTCTCTAGGACCCACCCAGCCTCATCCCCAGTGGCTAAGGGGGTTCTTTCCTGGGGGTGAAGTGTGGCTGGAGTGTGACACTAAGTTCTCACTCCCTAAGTGCCAACATTGGCCTGTATAGGAATTGCTTTACTTTTACCTGCTAATTCATCATCGTGCCTATCTTCATGACAAATTAATGAAAAATTTATTTCATCCAGTTTCATGACTTTATTCTCCTCCCATTATACCTTACTTTATCAAACATATTTATTATGCCAAAAAATTAATGGCGAATTGGTTAGCACACTTTCATTGTTACTATAGCTGGGATGAAACTGAATGTTTTGCCTACGTCACTGTCTTACAGGTACAAGGAAAGCAAATGCATGTACTATGTAATCCAAATACTTACTGACCCAGGAGGTGAGAAAGCAAGCTACAAAGTACTGCCACCAGGAAATAATGTTTTTGGAATGGGCAGTATGTGCTTCTTCATCTGCCATCTCCTACTCCTCTGATCCCTTTGCCTTTTAATTTTAATAGATGTGGAATGCAGAGATTTACCGCTACTACTGTACCAGGTTCAAATCTTGGCCCAAGGACTGACTATCCTGATTGAAGTTTCTTATGGTTTTCCTCAGACCCTGTGAACAAATGCCAGGATAGTACTTAAATTAGGCCACACCCACTTCCTTCCACATTCTTTCCAATTAATTATTCACTTATCATCCTATTATTCAGTGCCCTATAATCTGATTGTTGGAAATCTACTTTAATAAACCCTAAATAAATAATTTCAACTCTAATTTTTATAAATGAATGTTGTATGTTTGTTTACTTTTATTACTCTGTTCCTAAAATATATTGAGTGGGGTTGCTTGTGTAGATGTCCACATGCAGTCGGGAGCATAAAGCTGGTGGTGTACCAGTTGGACAGGCAGAACTGGCTGTTCCGACAGCCATCGCAGAGGCCGTTCAATGTGGAATGATATTATGCACTATCTGATGTTGCAGCACACAGGCTGACCCTGTTTTGCTATTTTGCTCGAGTAGAGGAATGTGTACCCAACATCTGTGGAGTAGTTCAGCCCTGTAAGTACACACGTTACAAATTACACCAGCTCTTGATGTATCTAGTAAAGCAAGTAAAGTAAAGCTGTCCCACTATACGCCATGTAGGCGCTTGGGGAGAGTGGAGGTATAGCTCCTACTCATTCTTGACCTCGGCACTAGATGGGGGCGAGTGGTCAGCGTCACGCTCCGGCCGGCTTTACCCCCGGGAAAGGACCCTGGTACCCACTGGAGAGGAGGCTGGGTGGGCCCCAGAGCCGGTCTGGATGCAGAGGCTATAGGAAAAATCCTCTGCCCCCATCGGGGATCGAACCCCGGCCGTCCAGCCCGTAGCTAGTCACTATACTGACTGAGCTATCCCGGCTCCTGCTCTTGATGTATCTAGGAACATTAATGGTATTTATAATTAATGAACATCTGCAGAAAGCTATCCTTGGGCTTCATAACATTCCATTTGCATCATGGTGAAATTAGTTTTATTTATAAATTAAACATCTGACAATCTGGTATCAGAACCAAAGGACTCGATACTGCAAATTACAAAGGCTGCCATTGGACATGGCTTCAAGCTAATTCCTTCAACCTCTGATTTGTACAACTGCTTATCTGAGACGCAGCTTAATATCCTACATTCCATTTGTTGGTCACACAAGTTATCTTTTTCCATTACATTTCTTTATCATAATTCTGTAAGCATTTCTTGTGTCACCCATCCTAACTACATGTCATATTGTAAACTCCATTTTTATTTCAGTACTGCATGGTCATGGTGAGACATGTTCCTCGATAAATCTGACAAACACTTAATTTTGAAGACAAAGATTTCAGAGAAATGGTGCAACTGTTACTAAATTAAATATGGTTTTCTTTTTAAACACTTACAAAACAGTGATAATTATTGGGGTTTTGTTCAGGGTGATATGGTGTATTTTTTATGCACAGTAATGTTGTCTGAAAGCAGCTAAATGTGTGATTAAGTTTGAGAAATAAATAACATGGAAAAAGTATGTGATGAATTTAAGGAAAGCTTACAAAAGAAACAAAAAATTAATGCAGTAATGAGGAATAATATGAATAAAAATCTGAATTAAAATGCCCATTAGACAAAGATAAGTTGGCCTGGATAGAAAGATGCGTATCTTTAGACGTTGATGGAATGCTTTGAGGAATTATTAAATTTACAAAGTATTGTTGAGGACAGTACAGAAAATTGTAGTACGTCAGACAATGTTATATCTGTTAACAGCAATAACACAAAAGAAAAATAATATAGCACTACGATATGACAAAATATCTGTCAACGTGATTATCATGGTAACAAGTCAGGACCCATATTGAATCAGGAGAATTTTTTTTATAGAAAGCAGACCATCAGAGGACTCCTGTAAAGGAATTGCCAAACCAGTTTACAAGAAGGGAGACAGAAAACTATAAAAGAATTACAGTATTGTGCCAGACATTAAAATTTGCAGAAGAATACATTGTAATGCAGTAAAAAATTTATGGTCTTGACCTAGACGCAGCTGCTCTCCCTGAGCTGGAACACGCTCTTGCTGCCATTGGTACAGTTGCCGGAAGCAGTTCTGGAATTGCTGTGGCTGGAAGTCACACGGAGCATCTTGAGTTGCAGCAAT
The DNA here is from genome assembly GCF_977971745.1 of Zootermopsis nevadensis. Classification (NCBI taxonomy): domain Eukaryota; kingdom Metazoa; phylum Arthropoda; class Insecta; order Blattodea; family Termopsidae; genus Zootermopsis; species Zootermopsis nevadensis. Next base: position 6,433,298 of record NW_028259134.1, on the reverse strand, counting down.
AACGTCTTGCCTCTGTTGAAACGATGACCTCTCAAATGTTTTTCTCTCTTGAGGAAAAAGACATCGGATGGTGAGAGATCATGGGATTAAGGTAGACATGAAAACACGACAGTATTGTGTTCAGTGAGCGATTTTTGCACAGGAATTGAGAGGTGTGTTATCATGCAATAGAATTATGTCACTAGTCACTGGTCCACTCCTGCAGTTGGTGCAACTTTTGTTTGATCTTTTCTTGTTCAGAGTTGAGTCTTGAATGAGTTTATGACTAGAAAAGGATTTTAGAACCATCTTTAAGATATTAAATTATATAAATATGTTATAAACAATAAAGTGAGGCAAGCAGCTCAAAATATGGTCCAGGTTAATTTGAGGTATTTGAGGTTACAATCCATCAAGCATTGTGAACATTTATTTGAATTTCTGACAAATTATGAGTGAGTGTACTATTTGGTGAAATGTAAGACTTCTAGTGGTGATAATTAACAAGCAAGTGTATCCAGTTGTAAAAGACATTCTAATAACAAACCTGGGTGTAATTCATTGCTGACCACTCATGATGATACCTCTACTTGTCATCAACATCACATTTAACTCTGAAAAAGCCGGTCCATCGTTGACGTCAACTAACTCCAGTAACATTAAAGGTGGGGAAGACTGCATGCAAGGCTGGATATCATTTACATGATATTCAAACTGGCAACAACAACCGACGAAATATCAGTCCAAATTGTTTCTTATTCCTAAGGAAAGAGTATAAAAATGTAATTTCTAACCTTGCAGTTTTAACTGTGGATGAGAGTACAGATATGGTAACATACAGTACAGCTACCAGTTTTCATCAGATATGGATTCCAACCTCTAACTAATGTAACAGAAATTATTGTTCTGTATATTGTGAAAACACTGGTCGTGATTATGCAATCATATGAACATGTAGGAGTTGAGGTTTACACGGTGGTGAGTCTGAAGATAGACTACACTGTGCAACAATGCAAAAGACAGCAATTTTCATATGAAAAAATGTGAAAGAACCATTTAAAAGCCTGATTTAAATTTGAAGAAACTACATGAAATCACAGAAGATATCACTCCAGCTGTAATATAAAAGAACAAGTTAGGAAACAGGTACGACAGATAAAAATATCGAAGCAATATAGAAACAATTTTTTAATAAAAATATACTAATGTTTACAAAAAACTCTTCTTCAGAGTTCATAGTGGATGATACAACCAATTTCCACTGTTCACCTCTGCAGTTGTTGTCCTAATACGTGAATCCATGTTGTTGCTGGATTGGTGAGTACAGGTGTTGTTATAAAGTATGGTCAATTCCGGGGTGTTTGTGGCCTCTCATGTCATGCTCTCGATCTGTCCGAAGGTCGCCCTGAAAATAACGTACTTTATTAGTTACAAGAGCATCAAACTCTTAAAATATGCTACATATCTTGTAGGCTGTTCATAGTGTATTATAGCTGGCAACTGTGCCAAATGTGTTGCTGTGTATTAAATAATTAAGTTTTTCTTCTTTTGTATATTTGAGGACTGACTAATAAAACATAATTTAATGTGTAAGACAAAAATAAAAGCAATGGCCATTAATATTGTAACTTGAAGTACATATATTTAAGAGAACTTGTGTTAAATTAATGCAGCCAAAATATCGTCACTTACTGATCTTGGGCGCTGCTACCAGGTGTCTTCGTCATTGGTCTAATTGGGTATGAGTATGGGCGCAATATATGTGCATATCTGCAAAATGAATTACAGAGACACATATAAGTATATTCAGTTATAGTGTAACTTATTTATTTTGGTGTTGCCTCCATCATCAGGGCGATGAATGTGCACATACCAGACTGGGTAAAGTTACTGACTGTGAGCCATGTAACAGGGAGGGAAAAAAGTTTCTTTTTCACATTTGTGTCCAAACTATTTCTTGGATCCATCCAACCTCCATTTTTGTGTGTTACTGAAATATTTTGCTTTGTGATTGTTTGATGCGATCGTTTATTTATTTTATTTTTAGAGTAATTAAAAGAACCTTTCCTTCTCTGAACATACATGTGACATCAAACAAACAACAGAATTGCAATTATTATAATACGAATGCTGTGATAGTTTTAGCATGTTCAAAAAGAGCAACAGATACATTTTTTGTTAAGTGATTAAGTTATTGATCTATAGTGTAAAGAATTTCAGAATTATTTGAAGAGCCTGTATTGGCATAAAGACAGATCATCTGCTGATGGACATAATACAGCTGGATGAACACAGAACAATTGAGCTGAACCACTTCACCAGTTGATGCATTCATTTTCTTCTTTGCGTTTGACATGTTTGTTCTCTGTGTATACAAAGTGCATAATGGTCTTCTGAGATGTACCACATATTCTGGTATATATTAACCATTTCCATCACCATCGCGGAGGCAGCTCCAGAATGGTGAAACATCAATATCTACAATATGTACAATTCAACATCCCAGATGACAGCCATTTTCATAAGTGTTGCTGTGAGAACATCAAATCTCACATACATATTGGGTTGAAATCGTTTGTCAGTTGAGGTTATGTGTCGATGCGTATCGAGGTAGCAATGACATGAAGAGCGACCAGAGGTATACTTACATCCTGTATTTTTAAGATTGTAATATTGTTCAGCCATCTGTGCCACTGTCTTGCGGCTTTTCAACTAATATTTTGTATGCATTTCTCTCTCCCATGTGCACTACATTCCATCCAATCTATAGATCATAATACTAAATGCTGATTATGAACATACAAACATATTTTACCACATCTCAGTGGAATGAATTCTAATTGATGCACATTTTGTGTTAGTTTGTAAATCATGCTTTAACTCTTAAAAGACAACCCTCATCTAAGTAATATTTAAAAATTTAGTCCTTCCTGGAGGTAAAAAAACAGCAAAAAACAATTCACCATTACAAAGATCAATTTGTTAATGCTGTTCGAGGAAATAGTCACTGTTTGTACTGAGAATCATACTGGAGCCATAAATACAAAATTCAGAGTTACTGATTGCTGAAGCAAGTGGTACGTGTAGATCCCACTGATCTTTAAAGGGTCAAGCATAGAATGAGTTTTACTGAACGAGTAATTTCTGTTCTATTGCTGCTGGCAATTTTAAGCTACTGGTAAATAAGCACTGTGTGCAGGTCTGCAGCATCATTCACATAACTGGCTGTGTTGGAATGAAAAGTCTTAAACATTGTGACAGGCGGAATATTATCTCAGCAAGTTGAACAGGAAAAGAGGAAGAGGGATGTTTAAAATCAATTAAAAGTTGCTTTATGTTTCTCAGATAATTGTTCAGATTGGAGGTGATGTTTCTTTTCATCTAGTGGAACATTTCACTAGACGTCATTCTCACAAATGCTGTTACAAGTTGTATGGGTTTAGGGGTAGTACATAGAATTTCACTGTGTACATAACTGAATAGTCTTTCCTTGAACTGTGCAATTACGTAATTGTCATTCGTCTGTTGATCAATTCTGTTTTCCCCGTGTTGGGTTTTTAACGTTGGCAAGACTGTAACCTTGGCTTCCTTCCGGTTTGTGTTTGATGATGAAGAAAGTTGTCTAGACCGCCATTATTGGGTGTGAGCAGGGTGTGAACAGGCTGTGATCGATATGAAGTGCATTCATGTGTAAGTTTGAACTTTGAAGTTGTTTCGTATGAAGTTGTGTTAGCGGGGACAAGAACCTTTGCTGTTTGTATTCCATCAGCATTTAAGTGTTTCTTGTGTATCAAAGATCTCGTGGGAAAGTTTGGTGTGGAAGGAAGACAGAGCGGTTGCTCCCACTTCGCAGTTACAGCCAACAGGGCTGCAATTTCTGTACTGTATTTGGTCATACTCCCATCAAGGAGCTCCCTGAATGATATGGATTGCTGGTGACAGTAATTATGTCCGATTGTCTTCCAGTTGTGTCAGCTAACAAGTTTTTTTTTTTAGATGGCGGCACCAGTGCAATTAATGCAATCTGCTACATGTGCTAAGCCAAGAACCGATGAATATCCTGGTCCATTTGGATTTGAAATTCAGATAGATGGTGGATCTTCAAGAAAGCAGAGGGTGGTATGTATAATTTGTAAAATTGTTTTTCACGCGTTCAAGCTCTCTTGTTGTACTTGTCATGTATTTAAGTACTTTCATTGAAGAGATTGATTGTTTCTCATTGATATTATGGTATTTTCCTTATTTTTATAAGAAGACGTACATGGCATTTAGAAAGTACTTCTCTTGAACGGATGTATCACTGCTTATAAAACACTTCATTCAGGATAGATGATAACTTAGTCAATCTTTGAACCAGGTGTCTTCTCAGTTCAAGCCTCTAATGCTTTAAGGAAATAATCCTTGTTTGAAGCCAATAAATACAAAGTAAAAATCTTAAAACTTTGCATCCTGTGTAGTGTATTAGAATATGAAATATGCAAACAAACTATTAATACTATAAAAAAGACACTAATGCCATACACGTTTCAACCTCAAGAGGTCATTATCAGTGGCAACAGGGAAATTAATTAATTTAATGTAAATGGTTTAAAATTGGTCTAAATATGGTTTAGAAAACAAGTCATGAAGTGGAGTTATTTTACAAAAGCATATCAAGCAACACTACACTAGATGTTGGTTTCACAGGAGTTGAACTCTGCACTTAGCTATTGATCCGATATTCCGGTGGCCGTAACTGGTCTGTGGCAAGTTGTTGTTGCGTTGTCCATGCCTGTGAACTCCAACGAAGCTTGGGTGTTGCAGATCTTGATCAAAGGGATTGAGATATTTACACTTTCACGTTACAGGTGCCTATAGATATTAAGTGGATGCGTACGATGTTGATGAGGGCGTTAGACACATCCTTGCTGATGGCTACCACCGCTCAGTTCTTTTACCTGAGTAAGGCCAGTAGGAGGCACCATTTTTTCATTGGAGGATTATGCTTCATGACTATGGCCTTGATATTGCTGGTATGTGACACGTAGGCATAGGTTTCGGTGTTCATGAGAAGTCACATTGCTTACATTCCTAGTCTGTTCCTGCAGTGCATATATATATCTCTCTCTCTCTGCGCCTTCCCTTTCCTTTTATATTTATGTATAATTATTAAGATTGGATTTTAATGTCCTGCGCATTTGCCGTAGGTATAGGGCCAGAGCTGTTTGTCTCCTAAGACGTCACAGGCATGTTTGAAGTTTGTTAGAATTTACACCTTTTATATGTTTGTTATATCACATTTTAAATGTGCGTTTTTTATCCTTGTACTTTTTAAATTAAAATTAATTATTTGGTTTTTCCGTCAAATCACAATGTATTTAAAATAAGATAATTAAAATAATTAAAATATCATTCTGTTCCATATCGAATAATCGATTTACAATTGGAACATTTACAACATGTTTCGGTTTTATTAAACCATCATCAGGTGTAAAATTATATTAATAAATTTAAAACCCAATTACAATTTTTTACAATTTTTTCGTAGTGTAGTTTATTTGTTAAAAAATTGTAAAAAAATTGTAATTGACTCGTGACTTGAACTGTTTGTTATCTGTGACCGTCGATTTTCCAAACGTGTTGTATGTTAATGCATTCATTTTCATAATTATTGAAATTATTAAAGGACTAATGGATATCAGCAATTTGTTTATTATAATCTTATGATGTCATAATACTAATACTTATCCAAGAATTTTTTGTCTTGTAACCAACTAGATGGCTTACCGAACCCGAAGGTTCATCACCAAATTAACCGAAGCCCTCCACCGGACCCTGTCCTGGGCCAACAAAATCCAGTCTCCTTCAACTCCTATATCCCATAGATCCCTCCTGACATTATCCTCCCATCTATGTCTAGGTCTCCCCAGCAGTCTCTTCCCGTCAGGCTTCCCAACCAATACCTGTTGCACACCTCTTGTCCCATCCATGCGCGCTTCATGCCCCGCCCATCTCATTCTTCTTGACTTAATTGCCCTGACAATATTGGGGGGGGGGGGTAAAATTTTTAAATTCGCCATTATGGAGTTTTCTCCAGACCCCATCATCATCTCTCCTAGGCAGAAATATCCTCCTGAACACCCTATTCTCAGACACCTGCAATCTGTGTTCCTCCCTCAGAGTGAGAGACCATGTTTCGCACCCATACAAAACAACAGGCAAAATTATTGTTTTGTATACTTTAATTTCCAGGTTCTTAGAAATCAGACAGGAAACAAAATATTTTGAACTGAGAAGTAGCACGCTTTTCCGGAATTTAGTCTCCTCCTGACTTCCTCATGAGCATCATTTTAATTTCTTATTGTCGTTCCCAAGTATTTGAACTTTGTCACATTTACAAAGGATTTATTAGCCACCCTAAAGGCCGCCATTCACGATCGCTCCATTCGTCCAAATGGCGCGGTGTCGCTCCAAAATTGTACCGTGAATGCGGAAACTGAAGTCCATTGGCGTGGCGGGCTCGTTTGGATATTCTGTCGAACCATAATCCATCCCATCACTCCATCGCGCCATCGTATCGTGAATGGGGGAATCGGCGATCGAGCCACTCCAAATCGGTTCGTGAGTGGCAGAAACGTGGTCCATTCTCATGCCAGTCTGCCACGAGCCTTCGTCCAGTGAAGTCCAAACTTGTACAATGTCGAGTCGTAAGTTTGTTATTGAGGTGATTGAGAAATATAGAGAGTTGCCATGTTTGTGGCAGATAAGTAATGAAGACTATCATGATAAAGCTAAAAGAAGCTTAGCAATGGAAGAATTGGTGGTTTTATTTAAAACCAAAGATCCTACCGCCAACAAAGAAAATTCCCTTAGAAGTTGCTTCAGAAAGGAGCATAAGGACTTAAATTGCTTCTATTTAAGAGCCATTGCTTTGACCACTTTCGTTTTGGTTTTTTTCTTTTAATATACAGGCATACTGCCGTAGCTAGTATCAATTCTTCGTCCATCGCAAACACCACGCACTTCACAGAGGGACAACAAACCGCGACTGGCGTGACGCGACCGTGAATGTAGTACCTCTTTGGACGACATGAGTTTGGACGTCATCCATTCGGATGTCATCCATCTGGAGCGATCGTGAATGGCGGCCTTAAGATAATTCTGCCCGCCTGTCTGCTGACGAGATACTAAGATGTACTTAGTTTTTTCTTAATTTACCTCTAGCCCCACCTGTTTACTGGCCTCTAGTAAAACTTCTGTGTTTCTCTTTATTGTATTTATATTGTCCCCCAATAAATTAACATCATCAGCATATGCCAATAGCTGATGTGTCCCATTCAATTGCAAACCCTCCTGCCTATCTTGGACTTTCCTGATGGCATATTCTAGCGCAAAGTTAAAGACCGTTCTTGATGAAGAATGACTCAGATACATATTTACCTACTCAAATTTTGCTACAGGTTTCATTTAAGCACATTTTTATTAGACTCACTAGCTTCTTTGCTATACCAAATTCAATAAGAACATTATATAGCCCTTCTCTCCACAGAGTCATAGGCTTTTTTGATACCTATAAATAGCTGATGTACAGTCCCACTGAACTCCCATTTTTTCTCTAGTATCTGAGGAATGCAAAAGATCTGATCAATTGCTGATCTGTTTCGTATGAACCCACTCTGATGATCCCCAATAATTTCATTCGCATATGGGGTTAATCTTGCCAAAAGAATGTTTGGTAGAATTTTGTGTATAGTTGATAGCAGAGAAATTCCTCGGTAATTACCACACTCAGTCTTGTCCCCCTTCTTATGAATAGGAATAATTATGTATTCCTTCCATTGTTGTGGCATCTCTTTCTTATCCCAAATTAACAGTATAAGCTTGTGGATCCTCATATGCAACCCTTGCCACCTGCTTTAGTTAATTCTGCAGGAATCTGGTTTACACCTGGAGATTTATACCTTTTCAACTTCGAATGGCTTGTTCAACTTCATCTAAGCTATGTTCTGGCACCATCAGTTCAGCTGTATGTATTTTAATCTGTCTAATATCACCAGTCTCCTGAACATTGAAGAGCTCGCTAAAGAAATTTTTCTACCTATTCACAATTTTTATTGGATCTTGCAAGCAAATTGACATTATCATCCTTTACCAAATTGGTCTGGGGTTGATATCCATTCTTAAAGTTGTTAATGCCTCTGTACAGGTCTCTGATATTTTTTTCCTTATTTGTCTCAAGTTCAACAATTCTGACCTTCAGCCATTCCCATTTCTTATTCATAAAACTTCTACTAACTTCTCGTCTCACGTTGCATAGATTATACACATTTGTTTTGTTTGGGTCCTGCAACCATTGAAATTTTGTTTGCTTCCTTCGATCTATTAGCTTGGAACATTCTTCATCAAACCATGTTTTTTTTTCTTTCTCCTGTAGTATCCTAGTTTTTCTTTGGCTGAAATTTTGATGCAATTACTGACATTTTCCCACTCGCTGTTGATGTCCACACTTTCATTATCTTCATTTGTCTCTAAAATTTGAAACCTATTCGAAATTTAAACTTGATATTGTTCCTTCGCCTCTCCCTCACTTAATTTTTTCAAATCAAATCTTTCAGTGTCGAAATTTTGCGTAGTTTGTCTACTTACTGAAAGCTGCCCCCTCACTTTTGCAAGTACCAGATAATGGTCAGTGTCACATTCTACTCCTCTGAATGATCTCACATCAATTACATTTGTCTGTCTTCTGTTATCCACTAAAACACGATTTACTTGACTGTGTGTGCTACCATCAGGAGAATTCCAAGTGTTTTTATGAATATCACGGTGTGGAAATTTTGTACTTTTTACAATTAAATCTTTTGACACAGCGACGTTTACTGCTCCAACACCGTTATCATTTCTGAGTGCATGGAGGCTCTCACTGCCTATTGTGGGTTTGAAGATATCCTCCCTCTGAATTTATGCTTTGAAATGCCCTAGCAGAACTTTCATGTGATATTGCCAAATGTATGAAATACTGATTGCAATTCTTCATAAATCTACCCTTGATATGAGGCGCTGATACCACGTCACAGGCGAGCTTTTTAAAGACAAGTCCTGCACGTGAAGAACAGTAGTGCCGTTGAAATCTTCCAGTGCTTACAAAGGCCAACACTAAAAGGTCAGAGCATTCTCATGTAGTACATCGTTTCCGGGATATATGAACGTCATTCTGAAACATCAGAATTCCCTGCCAGTCAATATAAGAACACACCCACCATTCTTTTATATTCAGAAATTAAGAATCAACGCGTGAGGCTGCCACAGTCCGTCCGTCTACGGGTCATATCAGCGTAGTGCGAGGTTCCATCAAAATTAACACTGAATGGAAGATGTTTACGACATCGCTCGATTGAGAGGCCAACTGCTTTCTTCTCACCCTTTACATAAATCCTGCTACATTACCCTTACAACAGCATCAATAAAACGCTCTGGTAATAAAACCTAAAGGTTTAGCAAAGTTGGTAAATAACAAGAACAGGGAGACACCATAAATCATTGTCTTGCAACCGATTTCTCGAGGATGCATTTTAATATTCGTCTACCAACCTGGTGAATTTCACGGCGGCGAATATGAAGACAGCTGCCTTTTGGGATGTAGCGCCGTGTAGTCTGACAGTATATCCAAGTTTCGGATGTGGTTCCTGCCTCCATCATCAGGGAGATGTATAAATTCATCCTGACCCTGATGACGGAAACAGCAAGGATATGTGAAACGTCGGTAAGTTTCTACCGGACTACGTGGTGCTACGTCCAAAAAAAAATAGTCACCTTCACTTTAAAACCATCCCCCAAACTCATTTCAACCTACAAAATAATTTTTGAAAGAGGTTTGCCCTCCAAAATTGTGTATTCATTTACCAAACTTCTAAAATGGGAGGTACATATACAGCCAAGTGCAAAAAAAAGACTCAGCATGCACTCAGCTAAAATTAGTGTTTATATATACAACTTCTCTTTCAGACTTCTTCCGCGGGGAGACATTAGCTTCACAAGAACCTTTCGGTCGTAAACTGTAACCTTAGAGATGATTATCGCCATGAAAATGTCTGAAGGAAATTCAATCCATTTCACATCTAATTGCTTGTCCCAAATAACTTTCATTTTAACTATGTTCACCTTCTAATGCAGAGTCCACCATGTTGTAAAATTAAATGTACACCCCTGTGCACTACGTACTATCATGCAGCTAATTTAAAGGCCAATGCAAGGGGTTAATATCTTGGCAGCTTTTTCTAGGTCTTCCAACTAATCACTTTCCACCAATATTCTGTGCCAGTTTCTTCTTTCACATCCGGATTATAAAAGTGTAAAGGGTTTTTAATCCTCCGTTGACAATACCAGGAGAAGTTCAAATCACCAAGTTCCACAGTACGTATATTTCACCATTTCTTCTGTATCAAGTTGAGGGACATGACCCAGTATTTTTGCAGCAGCTACCGGCTTCTACCAATAGTATATTTCCCTGATGTTAAATATTGTCATTAACTGCATTCCTGTCAGAAGATAATTCAATTGATTACAAGGCACAATGTATTCTGCATGCATAGAGCAAGATACGTCTGTACTCATCAGTTACTAGAAATGCAGACTGCATTTTTGTCCCATCTCATCACAGAACATAAAATAACGAAGTAAACAGAGTTCAGTCTAGCTGTGCCGGTCGGTGTCGTCACATATAAGGTGAAGAACAATTTGTAGTTTATATAACGGCGCTGTCAGTATCTCAGAGTAGGCTATATAGCGTCTAACGATAAGATTAATGAGTGATAAATCTGAAAGGATGCGGAAGGAAGCTGTCGTGGCCGAATGAAACTAATACTATTTCAGTGCCGCAACTATGAACTCAGTGCCTTGCTGTTAAGACTGTACATTTCACCCAACATTATTGGCTGCGAGTAGCTTGTTTGTAACTTGTAATGGTTGCAAGACGAACAGCTAGAGGGAACACAGTGTAATTAATTAACTAACCAAGAAACTCCATGGAAAATGGTGTTTATTCTACTAACGTACAGGTATTTCACTTGGTTGGTAAATAATTTACATTCTGCCAAAGGCAGGATAAACTGAAGTAACAATTCTCCCTCATTCGTCTCCCTGCCGTGTTACTTATGCACAGAGATGCTATTATAAAAACAGGGCAGTTCTGAAATATTCCATGTGTTTTGCTTCATTAAATAGTTGGGGACTAACTGAAAAGTACCTTTATTAATGCCACCGAATGTCTGTCCGTCTAGCGTAATAAGTTACGCAGTTCGTGTGTTGAACCTAATGCAGGCTTAAGTGGACGGGCTATGCAGAAGGAATTGAAACTAAGTTCTGGAAGCAAGATACGCAGACAATGCTATGGTGGTGCCTACTGTGGAGTCTGGCTTCAGTCGCAGTAAGGATGTTTCCACATTTTGTTTTCTTACAAAATACAGTTCATAAATGTTTTACTCTCAGCGAGATTCTGAAGGTAATGCTGTAATAACCCCTATTGCCGTTCAACACGAAGAAGTTTTATTACCTTGGACTTTGACGGGTTGTAGCTCTGTTACAAGGTCAACAAAGCGGTTTTGTTCGACATTCAGAGCAGCCTTACCGGCACGAGTAGGCACAATCGATACAAATTGTGACAACTGCGTGACCCACTTTGGGAACTCGGGGGAAGTGTTACTCGTGCCCCAGGTGATTCTAGTCCATGTTCTTGAGGATAATTGGTGGTGGTGGTGGTGGTGGTGGTGTTGTTGTTTCTCAGCTTTACAACATGGTTGTGGGTTTTCGCTGTTTCCTTTTTCAGAGGTTTTTGGGTCTTGAGTGGTGCATTCATGAGTAGTGAGTGACCAGCCCACTGACTGACTGACTGCACAATTCCTACTTGAACCTGATTTGACTGCCAAAGTCATGTAGCAGTTAATCAATGAGGAGACTTCGGTGAGAAAGATGGCTACGGAATTTTATCACCCGCAGGATTGAACCCGTGAACCTTGGGTCCAGTGGCGAGCACGATAATCACTAGTCCACCAAGGGCGACGAGAATAATCGTTACTCACTTGTTTTAGGATCGATAATCTCGTTGTTGTTGAATGGACTGAGAAGATTATAATAATCTAGGTATGTAAGTTATAATTTAAATATTCAAACTTGGCTTCTTCAGTAGAATAGAAGTAGTGCATTAGATACTGAATTATTTTGAAATTTTTAGTTGTATGCGGCTTGATGGAAAAATTAGTTGCACTTCATTTAATCAAGAAACAAGTCTTAATACGATATAATTCATGTCTTTATGAAGCTTATTAAGTAATATATGGTGAGTTGTAAAATTGGTGAGAAGCTTTGTGAAAAACAATTTTTTGTGGTTACCACCTGAACTAATTTTTTGTGACTACTTTGGCTGTAGTCCATCCTTTCCATTTCTGTTCAATTGTGAGTAGCCCTGAATTCACAGGCAGATGAATGAGATTATGGACTCAGTACTTCAGATGAAATTGTCATATCATTGTGTTCAACTTCTCATAACATAACTACGCAGATCAACATTTGGCATAATCAAAATGATTACCTGCACTTGTTCATGCTGTTTCATTACCGTGTTCAAAATTGTGTTCCTAAATCCAAATATTTGTTTCCATCCACAGAAAATCATGCTGTATGCTGTAGTTACTGCTCAAGATAGAAACCCATTTTACCATAGATCTGAAGATTCAAGAAGGAGTGGTGCTGGTCCTACAAGGCATTCTCCATTCTCTTTGTTTATGCTATCATGTGAAACAGAAGAATGTGTCTTAAACCTTGTGTATATTGCAGATAATTATAATGGGTTCGTCTCAGGCATTCAGCAGTGACAAGAGGTTTAGAACACGTGACATTGCTGGTAGTCAAAGAAGAATTGGTAATACTGAGTTGCAGGTAATTGTCATTAGTTAGCTGTGTTGATGTGAGTAAGATTTTACATTACACCAACATTTGCTGAATGATACTGAGAATTTTAATTAGCATATTTCCTCATAATTAGAGCATTTATTCTGGTAATTGAAGTGGTAACTGAACATTATATTTGCTGGTTTTATATGTCCATAGTCTACGTGGGATAATAGTATTACAGTTACAGACGTATGTACTCTAACCTTGTAATAAGAGATGTGAGGTTTCATTGGTGTATGTCAAAGTGGAGTTTGACCTCTCCATCCCCCCCAGTGTCTATCATGTCCATAGCAGAATTGAAACAATTTAATATAATTGTCTTGTTCGTTGTACTGCTTCATGACTGAGGTGTCGTGACCTCAAATTGCAGGACCCGGCGAATCTCCTGCCGCCATTCTTCCCTGTCCAGTGCTTTAGTAATGGCGTCTCGAAGCGAATTTCCAGTGAGCACGTTCACTTGATCTATCCATCTTGCCGGGCATGTTCCTCGTGACTTTCACTCTGGACTATGTCTTCCATGACCAGTTTTTCTAGGCCACTTTCTGTAAGCATAATGTGCCCAAAATAGCGCAGGATTCGGTCATAGATCTTGGAAGACCAGCGATGCGCTATTCTGAGCTCATTCAATATCAAGATGTTAGTTTGACGGGCAGTCCAGGGTATCGATAGTAATCTTCTCCAACACCACATTTCAAAGGCGTCTATGCGATTGCAGTCTTTCTTATGCACTGTCCACCACTCAGTTCCATAATTATTGAAAAGTTCAAAGAGGTGACCAAGCGTTTTTTGGTGTTAATCACGATGCCTTTGTCTCTCCAGATCTTTGCCAGTTTTAATGTGGATGTTTTGGCCATTATGATCCGCCTTTTAATTTCATCAGTGGAGCCACCTTCATTAGAGATAAGTTAGCTCAAATATAAGGATTTCGAGACCACTTCACAACCTGCGATGTGGCCTATTTCAGGTCTATTATTATTTTGATGGTCTACAATCATGATTGCAGATTGTTTATTTTGCGACCACCAATTAGAAATGCCATTATCCCATCCATCCAGGGCAGTCGTCATAACATATTCACTGTATATGTTGAACAGCAACGGGGATAGGATACATCCCTGATGAACGCAGGCTTTGACTCAGAATGTTTTTGAGATCTTAACCTGTGTTTTAACTATGGCTGCATTTGAATTGTATTGTGATCTTATCAGTTTTGGCAGGCGAGGAGGGAGACCCATGTAAGCAAGTATTCGCCAGAGATGACTCCACTTCACGGAATCGAAGGCCTTTTCTTAGTCAAAAAAGCACAAATAAAGCAGAGTATTAAATTCCGTGGCCTTCTCGACTATTTGCCTTTCATTTAAAGGTTGTCCCCTTATGCCTTTGCCTTTAACAAATCCAGTTTTTTCTTTAGTTATTTTATGGCATAAAAAGGCTTTTAAATGATTATGTAGAATCTGGAGCATGACTTTGCTGGCGTGCGATATTAACGCTATTAAACGATAGTTCTCTTACTTCTTCTTTGATCCTTTTTTATACACAGTGTCCCGTTAAAACTTCCCACATTTTATCAGATTGCAGAGCAGAAAGTATGAATGGTAGGAAAATGAAACCACAGAAAATGCAAGAACAATTCAAAAAATTTATATGACACACACTAATTAACCTCTACGTGTGCACCATTGGTAGCACGAACAATATCTAGTCGGTATTCAATTTATTGTCACATTCTCTGCATCATTCCCATTGTTACAGTAGCAGTCGTGTCATGGATGCGGGCTTGTAAATCTGGGAGATCATTCACTGGAATAATGAACACACGATCCTTCACATAAACCCAGAGGAAGAAATCCAGCAGAGCGAGATACGGTGTACGTGGCTGCCACCAAATTGGACTGCCACGACCAATTCAGCGATCTTGGAAGGTGTTATTGAGGGACCTACGAACATCTAGATTCCATTATGGCGGAGCTCCATCTTGTTGGAAGATTACGTAAGGCTGCAGATTGGCTACCTGGGGATACAGGAACTGTTCCAACATGTCAAGGTATACGGGGACAGATACTGTAGCTTCACCGAAGAAAATCGGACCGGTAATCCTGTCCTTCATTAGGCCGCACCAAACGTTCAATTTTGGGCTGTCTCGGACATGTTCTCTGTACACATGCGGATTTTGCGTTCCCCAGATCCGTACGTTATGCTGATTGACAATCCCAAACAGATGAAATGTGGCCCTGTCTGAAAACAAGATGTTTCCAAGAAAGTGAGTGTTGGTGTCGATACGATCCAGCATTTCAGTAGCAAATTCCTGTCAGTGTGGCTTGTCGTCTGATTTCAATTCTTGAACAATTTGCAGTTTGTAAGGATATAAACGAAGCCGCTTATGCAGCACTCGATGCACTGTTGATCGCGGCACATTGAATTATCTTGATGCTTGGCGAATTGATTTGTTCTGGCTTCTCTCAAACCCCGCTTGAATTTCTTCCACTTTCTCTTCAGGAACACTTCAAGGAGCTCCCCCAGATTGTTTTAGAACACTTCCAGTCGCCAGAAAATTCTCGAACCATACTGTAATTATTTTCCCATCAGGTGCATCTCCTCCGTACACTTGTCGGTAATTTCTTTCCACTGAAATTATTGATTTTGATTCCATATACCACACTACTGTTTGTGCACGCTGCTGTGGAATCGCCATTTTGCTTATTAAACAGTTATATTGTTTCCCGCACTCACATGGTATGCGGTATACACCCGCAACTCTTAGGCCTAATTTGTCCTTGATAGGTCTCGGCATTTGACTACTTTTCTTCATTGTTTTGCCAAGATTCTGCTGATTCTGTGGGAAATTGCTTGTTTTAACGGTATAATCGCTATGCCCTGTGCCTGGGGCCTCTGTCTCGGAGTTAGGGTCTGCTTGGTGTCCTGGTTACTGTATCCGTTCTCACTCACTCACTCACGTCTCACTCATAATCACTGTACGGTATATTTTAAATGTTGACTTTGTTTTTGATCCCAGAGCATAACAGCATTTATTTCCTAGCTCTAATTTCCTTCACTTAATACCGATCCAAGGTATTTGAAAGGAAATTTCCCTACTTGTAAAATCCTGCACTCTCTGCCATATCTGCGTTATCTATCTCAACCACCACGATGTGCGGTTTTCATTCCCGTTATTACTGGTTGTAGGTTGTACGTCTTGAACATCTCTGTTAGTATGGGGTTGAGCGATTCTATTCCCATTTGCATCCGCGTTCGCATTATTCACTTGATTATTGTTGCTCATATCTGCGTTATCTATCTCAACTTTCTGTTTCTGATTGAAGTGGTTAATGTTCTTAACACTTAATCCAAGGTTGATAGACTTTTAAGGGGCCATAAACATTTGTATCACAACTTCCTTCAGAGAAGCACAAGAAGAACCTCTGGAGCTTGAACGAGATGATTTGTAAGCAAAATTCGGCGGCAGTCAAAAATAAGGATTGAGTAGTTTAAAAGTCCAAGACTTGTGCAGGTCTCCAAGTGGCGTTGTTATGCCCTGCCTCGAACCTGTGTTCTGCCACCACAGACTTCTGTGGCTGGTATAAGCGTATATACGTATATACCATTTATGCTCCGTGCATCTGTCTTTGATAGATCTGCTCATCTCTCCGATGTAGACCTCAAATACACCAACTTGCATAAAAAACAGGAAATGTACAACATGAGATTCACTTACCCAAAATGTAAGGTTTCCATTTCTGTTATCGGTTGAAGTTTGTGCATCTTCAACGCCGCTGTTATTACGGGATGGAGCTGGTGGAGCTCTTCTATTTTCATGCGAGTTTGCATTCCTCCGATTTCTCGTGCTCATATTTGCGTTATTACAACAGCATTTCTTTCCTAGCGCTAATTTCCTTCACTTAATACCAATCCTAGGTACTTGAAAGGAAAATCCTGCACTCTCTGCCATTTATCTTTATTCCTTGTCATTATCATTGATTTATTTTGGTTTCTTTCTGGCACCACTTTCTTCGCTCCTCTTCTCAATTCCTCCAAGCTTTCTTTTAAATAATTTACACTTCTACGTAATAAGACTATGTAACTTCTCATGAACACAGAAAACTAAGCCTACGTGTCACGTACCAGCACACCCAATGAGAAGATGATTATTAGCATGAGAGGCCATCGATATACAATGCTGTCCGTATCGTAAGCGACAACTGCTTGCCCTACCATAGTTATGACCGTTGCCATACATCTGAGCAGCAGGACTGTCAGCAACCAAGCGATCCTCTGTAATGTGAAAGTGTAAATATTTTAATCCCTGTGATCAAGATCTGCATTTGTGTATCTTGATTGATGATTTATGCATCACTTGGAATGATATTTGGCTGTGATAAAAACAAGTTCTTAAATTATCGAGTTCATAAAAAACGCTTTCTCAGCTTACATCGGGCAATTAACCAGGAAGAACCGAGGAAAATCCAGATTTCTAGATGAGTTCCTGCCGACATTCAGACCAGAGTCATTTTGATTCGCTAACTTTTCTCTCCATGTGGGTGTTGTAAGGGCAAATACGCAGTCAAATGCCCGCATGCTTCCTTCTCGCTTGAAAAGGAAATGCCGGACGCCTTAGAGTTCTTTACATGAATGTGGAGTCTTTCAAGGACGAACAATCGAAAGTTTCCTTTATTTATGACTCCACAGCATTTCTTAGCTTTTAGAAAAAAATAACTAAGCTTCTCTTCATAAATATGACTAGTTGAAGCTAGAAAATGCAGCCAATGAAATGGGCCTTGGTATTAATGAAAGTAGGACATAAATGGAAATATCACACAGACGAACCAATATGAAATAATTTAAAGTAAATAATTACAAGTTTGGAAAAGTAAACATATTTAAATATCTGGGCACTTTTATTAATTCACCCAATGATCTAACTACTGCTAGCTAATAAATGTTACTATCAACTAAAAAACAATTAAAATCCAGGCACCACCCTTAATACAAAATGCACACTATACAGGCCTGTGTTAACAAAAATAACAGATGATCGCTGCTACTTACGCTACACGACTGAATATTCGGCCTCTGAAGGCTCAAAATTGTAGTCACTTTTTGCTTACGTACGACATGCTTAATTTTGTCCACAGTTTAACAACACATCCCTTCACATTTGTCTTATTACCAGCCATCTTTCATTCTATGTAGGATTTGAGGTTATCATGATACAAGCAACTTTTACAATCTATTTTATCATACAAATATGAAAGCCTAGATCAGTGTTCTGCTAACTTCTCATTGCATCTATAACTTGTAATACTTATCAGAGTGAAACGATGTGTACTGTAACCGTCCTTTCTATTTCTTTCTGTACATCAGGACGCCCGGCTGGTTACAAGGGGTTTTGTGTTGGGTTTCGTTTTTGGTAGCTCAGGGCATGGACTCTTGCCTTCAAGGAATATACGGGTTGGTGAAGAGGGGTTTCGGGATCAACTTGCGAGGCAGTGGAATAAGAGGGGATATCATTCAGTTTCATCAGGCACGTTTATTAATTTCGTAATTTCCCTCGCCGAGTGCAGGACTACTCGCCGCCGAGACTAAAGCGTAAGTGTCCTTTTGGAATCTCCTTGCTGGACGCACACCGCGTTCAGCAAGACTCCCCCAAGACTTTTTAATCTGAAGAATGTTTTCATTGGCTGAGTGGTTCATCACCTTAACCTTACAAAGTTGCCGCCGATAGCTTATTTTAAACCTATTGGTGGATAGCGACGTGAATTTCCCTAAGTCTTCTAACGGCTAAAACACATCTGGAAGAGCTTACTCATCCCACCAAGTCGAGCCACCGATCATAAAATCACCTATTCACACAGTCACGTAGCTGGCGCCAGGCAGTCGCCTGGTGGAACAAACAAGTCTCCCAAGATGTGGCCTGAACTAGCGACACTAACCGTTAACTCAGGAAAATTACATACAATTTGAATATAAATTCCGATTAAGGAAGGCGCTACCGAAACAAAACTAACTTAGGCCCCTTTCCTTGCGTATAACTGGAGTAATCACCAAAAGTCCAGTCTAAGTCCATCTCCGGTCCGCCTGCTCGAGAATCGAACTCAGAGTGGGCTGTCACAACCTCCCCCTGAGATGAATGGAGGTCCGTAACCCGTGACCGACAGCACATCGGCTTCTCCAGTGATAGCCCCACTCAATAGTTTCAAATTACACAAATACAGACTAACTGTTAAAAAGATAATTCTCTCTCCCAAAATCGGGTAACCCGCAGCGTCATAGAGCTGACCGAGTCTCCCACCTGATCTACCTGGGCTCGGTTTCTGTTCCTTCCAACAGTAGCCTGCACTCGGGCGTTACAGAACAACAAGAAAACTTTACATTGTCTAACTTATTCTACTCAAATACATATAGAACATAATGACAGTCAAATCAACTCACTCATTCACCCTCAAAACAATAAACATCCACGCACAAATCACTCATCAATCACTTAATTTATATCCATGCTACACTAACTAACTTAACAATTATGCCATTACTAAATGCACACCTTACAATATACTTTCACAGGTGTCTTCTACGTAATGGATCCTGATTGGGACCTGCACTACGCTTATCTGAGCGTATCGCTACTCTACCTTCTGCATCACTTGCTCACGCAGGTTTATGTTACTTAGAATACAACATTACGCACCTCACTTGTTCCACTTTTCACAATAAGTAGGTGTGACGTACGTTTGGGTTTATTCCCACCACCTGTTTGTTCATTCTCTTAACAGCTGATTCTGAATAGCCTACCCTGGCGCTACTAAGCCCTTCACTTTTTACGTTGGCCCAACAATGACATCAACTAAAGGTGTAAGTCCGACTACCATTCACTCACATATCACACTACTCTCACAACTTACGGACTTTCCCTATACCCAGTGGCATGAAACATGAATCCACGAATCAGAAGTCCGACACTGGCGGTTAGGAGATATTTTCGGTAGCAAATTTACAACTACTAAAAAAAAAAGATTTTTACCTTACCATATTACACTCGTACTTAGCCCAAATCCTGCTCTCCTTGCCTTATTCATTAAAGCTACCGCTTAATGCCTTTCTTTTACGACAATGCCGTCCGCGAGTTTACATCTAGCCCGTCTTCACATCCAGTATGTTTACAATCCAGTCTTGTTAAGTAAATTATCCTCCAACAGAGCATGAGTCGTCGACGTAAGCAAGGGCATATCCACAGGCGTCCGCACCCAGCGTCCTTTGTAAAGCTCGCACAAAAGCTGAGAGTGAATTTTTGAAACCATACGGGGTCCTAGTAAATTGATATACCTGTGACTCAAATAAGAAAGCCGTATATTTCCTTGATCCTTCTTCCAGTGGTATCTGCAAGAATGCCGATGACAAATCGATGCTAGTAATGAATTTAGATCCGTGGAACTGCTGTAATAATTCCTGGATCGGAGGGACTCTCGCGCGATCTGGCAACGTATAGGTATTCACCCGTCTCGCGTCTACACAGATCCGCGGAGACTTCCCTTCCCTCATTACGATCGTCAATGGGTTAATATAGCTGGAGCTTGACACTTCGATAATTCCATCATTTAACATATCTTGAATTTGTTTCCGTACAACTGGGCGTACTGAAAATGGAATGGGGCGTGACGAAGCAGCGAAAGGCTCGGTACACGATACCTCAAATTTATATGTGAACAAGTTACACCTACCAGGCTTCGTAGAAAAGTGTTCTTTGTAGGCGACAAGCAATTTCAACAGACCACGCTTCTGTTCGTCGTCCAAGCTGCTAGCTTCCGCGACCTTCAAGGCTAGGCCGTCGGTGGAGAAAGTTCCGGCACTTTCCGGCTCACTAATTAAACATGGGTCTGGTTCCTGAATGTTACAGTGCGCCCTCTCCTCTTCACACGACCAATAGCTACTTCTGGCTACTAAATGCCCATTCTCTGGACCTACAGAATCATTAAATAAACAAAAATCTTCCGGGAACAACGCCCTACCATCCTCATCTCTCAATACTTCGTCGCTTTCGTCGTAGTGAACTGTGGGAATTCTCGTACCACGTCCTAATTCATCCATTTTAATATGGTCTTGCGGGCCTGCCTGTAAGTCTGAAAGTTCAGGTTTGCTGACACCAGCACTACGAACGCTAGTGTAGGTCATGGATCTGTCCTGGTCTATTGTTTTAGAATTTGTGTAATCTTTTACTGTACGTCCGGAGTTCGTCGCCGGTGCGCTCCTGCCTTCTTCCTTAGCCATTCCGTCGAATGAGAAGCAATGACTGCTAACCTGTCCTTGGTGCCTGGTAGTAAAGATAATTTCTTTAAAATCCATCGTCACTCCATAATCGGATAAAAAGTTCGCGCCTAATATGACCTCGGCCATCAGGTTCGGAGCAACCATAAAAACTTGTTCATAGTGAGTTCCACCAATATCAAATGGTATTAAAGCTTGCTTCTTAATTCCTTTTGTCTTTGCCCCCCACGCAGAGATCAATACTCCTTGTACAACAGGCAAATTAAGTAACTGTGCGCCTCCCGCTATCAAACTGTCATAAATCTCTTCTGAAATAACAGAAATCTCAGCTCCACTATCTAATATCGCGGTTATCTCTCTATTTTCAGCTCTCAAAACCACTCTTGGGCATCCTTTCAGATTGGTCTCGTTTATGACATACACAGTAAGGTTACCCAATCCGCTACTTAGTCCATCAACGTAAGTACCCGAAAAGCCATTGTCTTCAGGCACTACGGCTCCATCTCCCTCTGACTGACCTGGGTTACTGACTGGACCTGGGCTGCCTTGCCTCACGTAGAATGACGAACGGTCCCTAACGCCACTCCGATTTAGTTTTCCGCCAACGAACAGTTGTTCCGATTGACGGGGCTCACGGAAAGCACACCTGGGTTGTATGAGCTGGCTTGTGGGCTCAAGCTGGCGCGCGAGGGCTCCCCCTGTGAAGCCTCGCGTGGCTCAACATCGCTGTATCCTCTCCTTCCGGCGGACTCCCTATATCTTGGGCTGTATCTACCATTCCGACCTGCTTGATTGAAATTCTGGTTTGCCCTGTACCCAAAATTCCTAATGTGGTGTCCCCCTTGTCGATTTTTATCATATCGGTTCAGATATTGATTTGCGTTTCCGCCGTCGTTGGATCTGTACCCGCTGCTTTGTTTTCCCTGGTTCGGACCTCGATTTCCGTCCCCGGCTTCCATCGCTTCCAGCTTATTTAAGAAGCTGAGGGCCTCCTGAATGGTGCGAACATTCGCGGATAATATCGCCCTCTGGACATACGGTGGGAAGTGTCCCGAGATAGCGTCAATCAAATCAAGCTCGGACAGACGCGGAGAAAGATGCGCGGCCATGACACTGTACCTCAAAAAATGCGCGGACATGGTCTCGGCCCTATTTTTATCGTATCGGTCTTGATACACCGCGCACCTGGTCCGTGACTGGATTTGTGGACTCCACAATAAATCGGTTAAGGCACGCTTAAAGTGCTCGTAATCAGCTAGGTCCTTATAAATGGCGGTACACCATTGTTTGGTGTAACAGTCGGTAACCGCCTTCATTGCCAAAGGTAGCTTTAACGACTCAGGCACGCTCTTTAGATCAAAATAGCCGTCTAACTCTGCTAAAAAATGCACGACATTTTGCTTATGGCAATCTGAGAACCTTGGTAGATCTAGGTCACCCAACGCGGTCCCGTGACATTGATCGAAATTCCTATTGGTGAATTCATGTGTATGGGACAAATTTGCACCACTGCTGGGCACATTACACAATACGGGTAAATGTCCAACATTCACTCTACATCCATTCGTACTTCCCTGCCTATTATGCACATGATTCTCACCTAAATCTCCAACTCGGGATGAACACGATGCCTGTTCTCTGCCATTCGCTACATTCATCCTAAATATCTGCTCGTCACTGCCAACGGACGATTCTACCTGCCTGCACCCTATAGTTAACAGTCCTTGCAATTTATCTACACGTGCAGCAAGTTCTTCTAGCTTAGCGGAACTGTCTCGTTCAGCTACCTTTACCTTTTCTTTCAAAGTATTTATGGTTCTCTCCGTTACTCCCTGTTTACCACTTAACAATTCCTTTCTAACTGCACTCAAGCTTTTCTCCAATTCAGTCTTATGTTCCTCTAACTTTAAGCTCATTTCTTTAGTTTTGTCTTCTATTTCTTTACACAATTTACCTCGCTCCAACCTATTTTCCTCCATGTGCACTTTCAGTTTCTCATTCACACATTCTCTTACTGTATCAAACTTACTATTTACTAATTCAATTTCTTGTTGGGTTTCCGCCCGCAAAGTGGATATTTCCTGTGACAATTTACCAGTTTCTTGTTCTACCCTTTGCACCATAGATTCGTTTAATTTATCAACTTCAGACTTAAATTGATGAGTTAATTTCTCTGAAAATTTTTCCCATCTCTCTGCATCTAGTTTCCTATTTTCCTCATTCCTTTCTCTATCTTCCTGCAACGATCTCCATATAATAGCAAGTAGATCTGGTTGCACCCCCGAGGAATTTACATTGCCACCCTCTTTATTTGAACTAACTGTCTGTTCTATTTCTTCCTGCCTTCCCCCTGCTAAAATCTCGCCTCCGGCCATGTTTTCGCCTACCATCTCCTCGACTACGCCTGGTTCTTTGTCCGCAGGGCTGTCTAACAGTTCATTGCCGGTACTTGGTTCTCTACTTGGCCAGTCCAGAACCTCACTTTCCCCTTCTGATACTACTCTCTTACTGCGGAGGGTCCTCCCCGTCATTTTGCTTACTGACCTAGTATCGGCGTTCTTTGCCAACCTTGGAGTAGCGATGTAGTGGTTCCCTGGTGTCGTGGCGGCAGTGCCCCGCGTTACCTCCTCTCAATCGCCGTTTCCTCACGCGTCGGCCGCAGTCATCGGTAGCCGGCAATCCTGCTTTCCTTCACCTGGTGGGATTGGGATTTCGTGTCACGATGGTCCAGCGCTCACGGTCCCGAGTTGCGTTGCTGCCCTTGAAGTCGCTCCCAGTAGCACTTCCTTCTCTCCACCTTTTCTTGTATGACCTCTTCACAGTTGCATGTTCGTGCCACACGTTGTCGCGCCACTTCTTTGTAACCGTCCTTTCTATTTCTTTCTGTACATCAGGATGCCCGGCTGGTTACAAGGGGTTTTGTGTTGGGTTTCGTTTTTGGTAGCTCAGGGCATGGACTCTTGCCTTCAAGGAATATACGGGTTGGTGAAGAGGGGTTTCGGGATCAACTTGCGAGGCAGTGGAATAAGAGGGGATATCGTTCAGTTTCATCAGGCACGTTTATTAATTTCGTAATTTCCCTCGCCGAGTGCAGGACTACTCGCCGCCGAGACTAAAGCGTAAGTGTCCTTTTGGAATCTCCTTGCTGGACGCACACCGCGTTCAGCAAGACTCCCCCAAGACTTTTTAATCTGAAGAATGTTTTCATTGGCTGAGTGGTTCATCACCTTAACCTTACAAAGTTGCCGCCGATAGCTTATTTTAAACCTATTGGTGGATAGCGACGTGAATTTCCCTAAGTCTTCTAACGGCTAAAACACATCTGGAAGAGCTTACTCATCCCACCAAGTCGAGCCACCGATCATAAAATCACCTATTCACACAGTCACGTAGCTGGCGCCAGGCAGTCGCCTGGTGGAACAAACAAGTCTCCCAAGATGTGGCCTGAACTAGCGACACTAACCGTTAACTCAGGAAAATTACATACAATTTGAATATAAATTCCGATTAAGGAAGGCGCTACCGAAACAAAACTAACTTAGGCCCCTTTCCTTGCGTATAACTGGAGTAATCACCAAAAGTCCAGTCTAAGTCCATCTCCGGTCCGCCTGCTCGAGAATCGAACTCAGAGTGGGCTGTCACAGTACATATAAACAATTAGTTTATAGACTGTAATAAAATAATGATTATCTGGCTTGCCACTTTGAAATGCAAGATCTAAAATCACAACACAGTAATAAATATTTCACTTACACTTACAGGATCATCGTGGTACTACAGACTAATTATTCCGTGCTGACATTAAGGACACACGTTATTGCAATACGCAAATCAAATTAACACGCACTGTCACTGCATAATTTATGCATAAGTCACCTCATTTAAAAGATGCATCCTATGTTAGATACAGGTCTGTTTAACGTGTTTTATCCACGGCACTCTTGGTAAAGAAGTTCAAACACTGATAGCTAACTACGAGGGTTGTAATTCGTGGAATGAAAAACAATTTAATCTTCATCAGACATTTTTTCCTTTTCAAAATGCTCTCCTTTGAAGTGTATGCACTTTTCCCATTGTGTAAGCTTCCTGGAACCAGTTGTTTGCGATGTGTTTTTTGGAGTTCTCCATCCAACTCAAAACGCTTCCCCTTAAGAATTTTTTGAACCGCGGAAACAAGAAATAAATCACAAGGTGCTAGGTCCGGTGAATACAAAGGTGTGGCGAGACCTCTGCTCCAATGTTTCAAGAAACCATGTTCCTTCCCGAAGATCCGTGACATTCACAGATACTCTGTGACAATCTTGTATGCACTTCGGTAAGAAGTGTTAATTCTCGCTGTTTGAGTGCAATTCGTCTGTCTTCATCCAAGATTTCCTGTGCTCGTGAAATTTGCTGAGGTGTTGTGGAAAATGTTGGCTGACCTGGTCTTGCGTCATCTGCAACAGATTCTCGTCCATTGACTGGTTTATGCAACTTGAATATAGAAGTTTTCTTCACACACTCATCAACAAAACTTCCCTCATTTCCTTACGTATTTCTGAAACACTTAAACCACGCCTAATGCAGCAACGAATGATAACATTGCTCTTCCTGCAGACATCCATGACAATTGAAATTAAAACGACTTTTTGCACACTGACCACACCGTCGCGTGCGCCAGGCTAGTGGACTGGCATTGGGTAAGGCTACTCACTAACTGCTGAGAAAGGCTGCTATCAATTGTTGCCCGATGATCAAGCTGTAAACAAAGATAGCGCACTATTCCACGAATTAAATTGTCAACCATCGTACATAACACTCACAAATCAGGTTAATTTTTAACATTACGTCATGTATCGCGACTCGGTAACACGTAAATGGAACAGGCCCAGTGGTACCTAACATGTATATTCTGATTTAAAAATAATAAATTGAAGTTCCGCAGTGTAAACAGCGATTATTTATTTCAACGGAATCAAACTCTTGTAATGGCTGAGTTGTCTCCTTTGAGTTAGCACTGAATGTTCAAATATTATTTAGGCGACTTTAAGCTATAAAAGGTGAATGTCTTATTGAAGTTGACGTCGCTACAAAACACTTGCACGAGAAAAATGCCAACAAAAATGGAAAAATTAGTGAACTTAAGTCGTGTACAGGCAAAAGAAAAGTCTTTACCATTATTTAAATGTAGAAATGGTTGACTCCTACATGAACCGAAGAAGAGGTGAAGTGTACCAAAATCACTCGCAAACTGCAATTTTCATAAACACAATTGCAGTGACGTAACAACAATACCTTACTTCAAGCGTTTGAAAGATTTTCGTGTGATTTTCTGAGAAATAGTTGTCATTTTATGCATAATTTGCCTTATTAAGGTAACATCCGTCACTCAGTTATAACTGGTTAATAAATTAATTATAGAAAATAAAAGGTTTCGAGTTTGGTGGAAATACGAAAAATTATAGGTGCATGGACATTAAAAATGACGTAACTATAATGTATTAAATTTTGCCATCACAATAATTGTAATTCAAAGAGATATCTAATATTAACTGAAAATATTTGAAGTTTACTCCGCCATAAAATACACAAAAGCAAAAGATAAGGAATTCATATCCAACAATATTGTCCACTTTAATACAAATTAATATGAAGTATATAAAACATTTATGAAAGTATTTTAGCTGTAAATTAAGTATACTATAGGCCTCTAAATACATTATAAATTTATGTAATTTATATATAATAGTGAAAAAGAAGAAATATATGAATTTTAAAAGAAACATATTTATATAGTCTACATCGTAGAATGGTATAACCTCATTGACTGCATCATTATTTGAAGAGGATGTGGCAAAGTTCACTAATTTCACCCCATTGTCATTACTCTTCTTCTAAGGCTCTCTGGTCCGTATTCGGTCCATGGCCTCCTCAGTTCTCCTCTTCCATTAGGTCCTTCTGTTAGGTCCGTCTGTCCGAGGTTTAGGTTTCGAAACATCTTTCTTTTTACGGTGCAAGGTTGTTAGCCTTGCGACCAACCCCCAGGGTACCTGTCTTAGTCTGACCTCTCCCCCTCGACCAATCTGGCTAGGGAGGCCCTACCAGTAGCTATGCTACTGCCAGCATAGCTCTTGGGGTCACTGAGGTACTCGAGCCCCACCACCACGACAAGGTGCAGGCATCATTAAGTGGGGCCATTGTCGTTACTAAATTCAAGTAAACTCTTACTCCCTATAGTTGGCACGCATGTTAATTGGGGGGCGTGGCACAAGGCCGAGGTTCGTTCCCTGCAGAAGCTCATCCGGCCTTTCGACTGCTGATCGACGCGACGTTCTGGTTTACAATTCTCCTCACCTTCTCACAGAAACGACCGACAAACTGCCACCTCGTCAGCCGAAATGAGCCGAATAAATAAGAGAACGCGAGGCAATTCAACAATAACGAGGTTATACTCTGTCCATTCTATGTTGGGACCCGCGGCACACCTTCCGAGGCGCAGACAGACGCACGTAAGACTCACGAAAGTCGGTTAATTGGTTCAAATATTCTCAATGCGGGGCGGATGGGCCCACCCGAACACATTCATTCTTCGTCTATGCAAGGCAAGGAATGTGGGAAGAGGCCAGCCGGAAGACCAAGGAGTACACGAGAGAAAAGAGGATCATAAAAAATGTGTAAAGACGTTGACTAAATCCATGAGGCTAACCCTCTGACGTCTTCCTCGTGGGTTTTTTTTCTCGGGATGCCGATATAAGATGGGCTGGGATTCAGTAAGTTTAAAAAATCGTCAAGAAAACATCATCCTCTGATTCCCACAAATGAACAAGTGAGTTTCAGACAATTAAAATGTCACAGCCGTTAAAAGGCGAACAGGCTCAATGCATTTATACAACGGTATTCCAGAAAATTCTAAGCTCCAATGAAAAAATTGCCTTTCTTACATAAGCAGAAAAATCGCGATCTTTAAACAAGTAACTAGTCGTGATTTCATCGCATTACCAACAATATTTTTTTAAGAGTTGCCGCAAGCCGTGGTTACAATTGGCCGTGTACAACCAAACGGGATCGGCTTCCAGAAACACATTTATTTAAAAACTATAACGCAAACTGTTTCTGGTTAAAACTGTGATAAGAAAAAGGTTCTTGCACCGTACTATATTTTTATTGCCATTCAAACAACGTACACCATACATTGTTGCCGCGAGGGGGGTGGGGGGTGGCTGCAATACGACCGACCCTCTGAACCAGCAATCAACAATTAATTCTTCAAGAACGCCTTTCGATTCAGTCTCGGAGTGATCTGTCCCGTACTCGAGCTACTTGAGTGGGCAAATCACACAGATTTTCCCAGACTAGACAACATACGAACGTTTGGGGGGGGGGGGGGGGATTTTTACTTTACATTCCACTCTCTCAAAACGCTCCACTGTACTCAACTAAAACGTTAAATAAATATCGGTAAACAAATTAACAAATACAGAAATGATAAATTCTCTGGCACCAGAATCCGAAGGCTAAACGCACGTGGCCAATGCCAGAATCTTCCATCTGATATCCTGAGACATTTTCATCAACCACCCCCTCCGAAAATAAAAGAACTTCCATCTTCCAATTATCCTCCAATTTCCTATTACGTCGTCCAAATATTCGCTTGTCCCGATATTCACTACCAAAATTTTGTAAGCTTTCTTTGCGTCTCAGATCAAAGTCACAAATTCGGAACCTCTTTCATTTATTTACGTTGAATGTAACGCGTGGCCCATTAAAAAACCTCTCGTTATGTAATGTCGTGTACAGATTTCAAAAATATTTTACAGGAAAGATGTTTTTAAAACGCTTATAATTCGTGTAATTCCCTGAAGGTAAGAAACCACTTTTTACAGCTACACAAATGGAGTGGCAGAAAGTTTAATTTATTTTGACTCTAAGTAAAACCTTTCGAAACGTCGGTAAACGTCTGCCAGACAAGACGGCGCACGAAAACAGAAGACAGTCATCGTCAAAATCGCCGCCGCGAGAACCTGACATCTCACCTTGATTTTTACGTGTTTCGTAAATTTGGGGGGAGGGTAATCCCGTTCAAAATCAGTTATAATCAGCGACTCATCTGGCGTTTAAAAACATAATTTCGCATGTGAAAAATCAGATGCCCTACCCCCCACCGCCCGGGTAATATATTAGACTTCCTTCATGGCTTAGCAAGAAGGGCGCAAGTCGAACGCGTCTTTCATTCAAGTAAGTCTTTCTTATCGAGCGTCAGTGGCACTGCAGAACGCTTTAGAGGTGAGACTGGGCAAGGCCGCGATATTGGAAATGCTGAGGCAAACCAAGAACATACGAGATTGTCCTGTCTGTGGCTCCTACTTGAATTTAACCGCGTAGTATCGACTTCCAGAATTCGGCTAAAACTTTGATTCTTACGCTCATTTAAAGGCAGCAAAACAAAGTAACTCTCAAAATGTACAAATTTAATGTGAAAAACGCAACAACGAAAAGAAATGTGGCTTATGTTTTCAGATAATTAATTTCACTTCACAAGATGTGTTTAAACGGAAGTGGAATCAAGTGTCTGTAATTTACTACAAAAAACTAATCAATGATTATTTAGTTGAGATCCAACTTACCCATTCTTATCGCACTTAATCCAGCATTCCAACGCTGCGTTATAACAAAAATGTTTCTCACTTCAATTCAATTCATTTATTTAAGTGTCTGCCAACAGCAAGTAGCCAATAACAGGCAAACACTGATAATACATACAATAATAATGAAATAAAAAATATTACACAGCCAGATTATCTAAACACATACATGTACAATGTTATACCCAAGCTAGATCATTTTCCTAATTGAGTATGTGCCCTCGAGGGAGACAATGTTTATGCTAAATACGTCCAAAGATTTACATACGTCATTTGCAGCGATGACGTACCAGGCTGAAGGACTATGTCTTAGCGCACTACTCACACTAAAAGCAGACAATTCTCTTCCTTGCTTCGCCGGCACACGTAAACCAACAGCGTCCATAACGGAATGGCAATTTATTTTTCCCTTGAATACATTAATAAGAAATAAAGCATCGAGATGTCGTCGTCTCGAATAAAGTGTTCTCAGATTTAAAGTAGATAAAATCAATTCATGTTTGCGTGGGATATTAAACTGAAAAAAAATCGGTAATTGCACAAACTGGAAAATTTCCTTTCAATATTTTACAATTTATTAGAATCTGTCTGTGTAAGATTATTCCACACGACCGAGGCATACTCAAGCTTTGACCTAATTAAAGCATTGTATAAACCAACAAGGCTGTCTAAAGAGGAAAAATTATAAGTAACAAAACGAATAAGCCCTAAGGTCTGTAACCGATCTCCCTTTTGATTTATTCTGGTTATTGGTTGGGCGCCAGTGAACCTCTTGTATCCACGAGAGATGGTTGCTCAGGGTAGCTCCAGCCGATAGAACACGCCGTCTGTACACTCAGGTTAGTGTAACGGCCGGACTCACGGTGATGCAGCGGACGCTCGGACTTATGACACAATTGTAGGTTTTCAACAAGCCCAGATTTATTGTTATAAATTGAAATTAAATTGTACACAAATGTTCACACTGTCTATATTACTTACTAAATCACACAAGTACACTTCTTCACCTCGCCTCTGCCGATGTATGCAGTTCCAATATATTTTATCAAATTTGTTATAAATTTTGGTAGTTACCGAATTTGGTTCAATTTTAATTATATAAAGGCCGAATTGTGCCAGGCAGTTTGCCACCGAATTACTTAGTGTCCATAAGGGAAGAGCCAAGAAGCATCTGCACACCCGACTAAGACCCTCGGCTCTCCAAAACCAGGGGTACCTACAGCACATCCTTGCTTTTGATTGGATCCCCTAATTTTGGGACCCACGCCTAAATTTTGTAACAAAGGGGTCTCAAAGGCCATCGGACAACCCTGTTATTAGGTAGTGTCCTTAGACTTTGCCTTACCTTAAGATTTAACAACAGGAATTAGCTCTTAAGCGAAATGCCACACAAAGTGGGTTCCGTAGTGTAGCGCCGTAGCATTCCTAGGCAATTGAACAAAAGAGGCCTTCCGTTAAGGTAGCTTCTTTTGTCCTCACCAACAGATGTGCTACGGGGGCATGTTTTCAATAACATGTTGCCAATAGATCAACTAACTTATGAATAAGATACATTAAACTAATATAAAGTAAACAAAACCTTATCAGCTGAGGGTTCGGACGACTACAGGTCCTTAGTGTCTGAGAATGAACACAATTTACATGACAGTGAAAAAATAGTTTATTGTCTAATAAAACAACAAGATCTTTTATACAATTAGTACACAAGATTAAAAAGTCACTAACAATGTAACTAAATGGATATTGTTGGTTTTACGTGTGAACGATATAATTTTGGTTTTCTCTATATGATGTTCCATATTGTTATCATCACACCACTGATGTGCGGAATCAATTTCTACTTGAAGAACTATGCAGTCATCCACAGATTTAATATCACGATATAGTTTCAAGTCATCAGCAAATAAGAGAAATTTAGAATACTTAATTTTGTCACAAAGGTCGTTAATAAAAATATTAAAAAAGAGAGGTCCCAAGGTAGAGCCTTGCGGAACTCCAGATAATATCGAGTGAAAAGAAGACTGTCCTAAAATGCGAACAAAGGCAGATCTGGTTGATAAATAACTTTGGAACTACTTGATATAAGGAGAAGATAGTCCAAAGTTATTAAGCTTTTTCAAAAGAATAGAATGCGGGACTGAATCAAAGGCCTGCCTAAGATCAAAATACACCGAGTCCACCTGTCCCTTTGAACAAAGAGACGGCTGAACATCATTTAGGTAGGTAACTAAATTAGTTACCGTAGATTTCGATTTACAAAAACCATGCTGACTGGGGTGTAATTTGAATTTGAAATAAAATACTTTCAAAATTTTTGGAGTGGTTATTAGGCCTGTAGTTAGAAACTAAGGCGCTGTTGCCTTTCTTAAAATTCGGCACAAAAGCCGCTTGCTTCCACAACAAAGGAAATTCCCACTAAGTAAACTAAGGTTGAAAATATGACGTAAAAGAGGAGTTGATATCTCAGCACAACCTTTTATAATGAAAGTCGGGATTTTCTCGGGTCCGACGCATTTCGTCGAACGGAGACGACTAATCGCCCGTGTAACATCATCAACGTATCGAGCTTGAATAATGCGTAAGTTACAGATCTTATTTAAGGCCGAAGAAAAGGGGACGATGCGCCCTGTGACTTTTAATCACATTATCAAAACTATCGCCTGAGAAGTGCTGACAAAATCAATAGACCCTCTGTCAGGGCAGCAAGCACTCGAGCCGAGATTCAAACCCAACAAAACGTGACGAGCCTCTCAATGTGTACGAAGAAACTCTCGTTTGTGCAAGTGATTCCTGTGTCCTGTCAAAGTCCTTCGCTTTCCCTCCTGAAAGGACTTCCCCTCTGCAACCATCACAGCAAAACGAGTGGACCCTTAATTCAGCCACACGAAAGCCAAACTTCGGGTAGGGAATCGCGAAAGAAGTCAGTGAGCTTGAACAGGAAATACAGTTGCCCTTATACAGCAGTACAGACAGCAAGAAACAAATTTACCTTCCCTCTTACCTGCTAAGGGATGTTTTGTTTGGGCCAGCAGGAGACGCTCCACATTCCCGAAAAATCCCCAGACAGGGAGTAAAAGGTGACACTCAATTTTACTACAATCAAACAGGAATGGAAATATTTATTACGATCCTGTATAGGCAACCTGCAAACAGGAACACGACCATAAATTCTGTTATTATAGGAGCTAATCACTGACACAGACTCCATATTCACTCTTTTTATCCTTAGACTCGTTAAATCTGTTCCACATCGAGGACTGTGATTCGCTTAACTTGACGAGACACGCCCAAGTTCGAAAAATACAGTCCTTCATAAAAGTTAATACACGCTCAAACTGTCAGTTACCAGCCCCTATGAAAACCCAAGTTTCATTACCGCGTTTTCCAGAGACCATTTTCTGAATCTGAGCCAAATCTATCCAGTCACTTAGGAGACACAAATTATATGCAACGAACAAACTGATTCTGAACGAGGTTTTCAGTCTCTTAAAATAAGTTGCGTGCAGGAAATCTTTGCGTTCTTTATTCTGCCGACTTCAACTGTTCTTGTGATCTGGGGTCAAAGTTCTGTCTGTGCGACTGTATTACTCCTTGGTGTAAATGGAATCGTCAGAAGACCTCGGACAGAAATGCCATGTCCATACGCCAAGAACTGCTTAGTTAACCTTGCGGAGGAAGGGGGGCACACTTCCCTCGGATTAGAAAAGGCAGATCAGATGACGACTTAACGGGCCAAGGCGTGAGTAATAAGAACAAGAACAACGCATTACCTTGGCATAGATATGAATATAATATTAAAACGGATCTTAGAGGAATAATGTGTGAACTGGATTTATCTGGCTGAAGACATTAACCAATTACGGTCACTTTTGAGGACTGTAATATAATTTGGGTTTTTGCGTTTAAGAGGTGGGATATTTGACCAGCTGAGCGACCACTAGCGTCTCAGGATTCCTGTTCCATGTAGTCAGTTTGCATGATCATCAGCGTCGCGTATTACTCTCTTGGCCTGTTCGTCTTTCAAGCATTAAGACTGTTCCTTCGTTTTGTCTGACGTCCTTTGGCGTCTCCCGCCCTTCGGGTTGCACCGACAGGAGATCCTGGGCACGCGTGCTCAGGCGTTCTTTGCGAGTGTACGAACCACTGCTTTTGCGACGATTTTAACATTATATTTGTACGCGTTATTCTCTTTTCTCCTCTTGCGTCTTTAAATACTTGCGTGCGGTTAATTATAACAGATGTAATTAAGTCAATTAACTTTGTCATAATACTTACTTGGATATTTGGACGACCCGTTCTTCCAACACTGTTGCAGGCGCGGGTTAGAAATTCCAATACTTTTCTTGCATTGTTATGCACACAGGTGTTCACATAAAGGCTGGCGATTGGCGGTCCATATTTACACATTGTTGGTAGTTGAAAAAAATACAAAGAGAATTACTCGAATTTGGTCACATTTCATCCTAAATGTAAGCAAAATGAATTCTTAATATGATATGTTTTCTCTATAAGAATGAAATCAATTTAAACATAACGAGGAGTGAATATAAAATTGCTAATTAATTTGGCCTTCTTTAAAATAACATCGGGTTTTATTTTGCTTGATTGATTTTAAACTTGATTTTTCGAAGTAATGGGCGCTGTTGAGCATGAGCCGGGATAGCTCGGTCAGTATAGTGACTAGCTACGGGCTGGACGACCGGGGTTCGATCCCCGACGGGGGCAGAGGATTTTTCCTCTAGCCTCTGCGTCCAGACTGGCTCTGGGGCCCACCCAGCCTCCTCTACAATGGGTACCGGGGTCCTTTCCCGGGGGTAAAGCCGGCCGGGGCGTGATGCTGACCACTCACCCACATCTAGTGCCGAGGTCAAGGAAGAGAGGAGCTATACCTCCACTCACCCCAAACGCCTGTATGGCGTATAGTGGGACAAACTTTACTTTAACTTTACTTTAATGGGCGCTGTTGAGCACATCGCCCCTGGGCCAGAGAAAATGTTTCAGAAGAGCCACGTGTAGACAATTGTAATATATTTGCTTCTGATGTTGACAGGTCTCTCTTTTCAAGAAAGGAATGTGCGACTGAAATCCTAATTATCTCGTGTTGTTTCTAATTCCTCTCACAATGGAGACTTAAATGGCTCCTTATTTTTAAATTGCAGTAAACCAGTCATGGCGGTATAACCATCCATCAAGGTTGGGGAATTACCACCTCATACCGCGTGGCAAGAGGCTGGTAGGCAGCAACGCTGCTACTGGACTTGACCTTCGACTCGCTGGGAGTACTAATTAATTAATTACTCGAAGAAATCTCAAGAAATAATGCCGGACAATATCTTAGGACTCAGTCTCGTGGTATGAGGTCAGCAAAGAAAGCCACGTGACACGAATTTACAAAGCTACTAACAACGGCAATGGATTTGCTTCTGAGGCTGGCTCATCCACCTCTTTAAAGGAGACTGAGATGGAAATCATAATTTTCTCTCTTTCTGATTCCAAATGCTGTCACAATGAAGTCTCACATACAGCGCTCCTGCTTTTAGAACCCAACAACTGAACACGTAATTTCATCCTAACTTATTAGGTTCCTATTTGGTTCACGTACATTTCCACAAGACACACACACACACACATTTAATATATATATATATATATATATATATATATATATATACCAGGAAGGAAATTTCACACACTAATTCGGTCTTCACTTAAATCAATTCAGGCATAAAACATTTTACCAGAAGAACAATTACGATATACGTGAGCAGATGACTACTGAAAAATGTTAATGAAGTTACACAAACTAATTATAACAACATTCAGCAGCGGGGAGACTATCACCGTGTACAATACAGGCAAGTTTACATATTTGTGCAGAATTTACATAATTAAACAGCTAATACTGTTGCGGTCTAAATCATTATATCTCTATCAAACCTGATGTTAGTACGATGTATTAACTTTCCTTTCTTGCCCTGAAGGTAAATTTTACCTCTGACCTTTATAGTGGGTAATTATGATTGTATAGATACCAATAGATGATAATCCGAAAATAAAGGTTTGCTTATTTTGAAAGTTCAGCTCTTGTTTCTTAATGTAACGCCTGCCAGCAGTTGTTCAGACTGCTCTGCAGTACGAAGGTGTCGGAGAAGTTGCCGCAAGATCACGGCGAACCCGTTAACTGCCACAGTTCGTAGTTAAAACGCAGACTCAAACAAGTTTTCGCATTTCGCTCCAATAATCGTTCATACCTATCTTTAAGACAGAACGTATTTGCTAATTTTAATGACCGGTAATAATCATAAGTGGAAACGAACCTCCTCAAAAGCCGATCTTCTAAGAGGAGCAAAACATTAAAATTAAATTAATTTTATGACGTTAACTAGATAATAAAATAATGCTTAAGAACAGCAACTGACCTGCTGCGATAATGTGAAAGAAGCAAGGCACACGCTGGCTGCCGATGCGATCGGAGGCCCAGCACAGCAGAGTTCCATAGTCGAGCTCAGTCAAAGGAGTGTACGTCACGACGCTGGAGGTGCCGGACCGAGCGATGTGGGCCGAAGCCACGTCCAGGCTCTCCGCAGAGTTATTGAACGTCCACCGGAAATGAACGTCTGGCGGATTGGCCTTCTCCTACTTCGCGACTTCGTGGACCCGCGTCTGGTTCGCCTTGCACGTCGGAGCGTCTGCACACCCCGCACGCTTACGTTTGTAAAACAATTGACTATTCGTAAAATGACAGCACTGGTTTATAAAATTTTGCCCATCTGCCAAATTACAATTTTCCATGGAATCTGGTATGTATTCAGGAGTCTCACTCCTTAAATATCGTGATGCAACTGACACATCACGTTGAGATAGAAGTAACTGCTTTCACCGTCCCTCTCCGTGGTGTAGCCCACACACGTATAGTTTCCGGCGCTGGTTCTGCTAACACCCTGAAGGACAAGGCTCTGGTTAGTGATGATTCTTGCATATTGCGCCTTGTAGCCTAGTAGAAACTGACCGACGTTTCAGATGTGCTTGCTGCATCCATCATCAGGCCGATCACCCTCAGAATCTATGAGCATATCAATCGAAGTAAAAACTTGAAATCTCTCAGCTAAGGGTGTTCATTCCCAAAGCTTATTAACCTTGTTAGAACGATTTGTTAAACCTAAAGCCTCTTGAAATTAACTGCCAATCTAAAATGCGTCCGTCCCGTGTATTTATCTGCCTTCAATTTATTGGGTGTCATGTCGCCACGGCAACAGACGCTGCGTGTGATCATGATTGATGGCGAGGCGAGAGAAATGCTATATGGTGGGCCTCAAGGTCACTTCTTTTATTTGCTACTATCACCGTATATTAGCCGTTTCGCCTGCCTTAAAGAATGCAGCACAGCAGGAAATGCCGTAATGAGTCTGGGTTAGTTCATATAAAACAAAATACCTTCAACACAACGCGCTCTTACAAATCTACTACAAGTGTCGAACGTTGCGTACATCACCACGTGTAGATACGTACACAGAAAGCTACTATTAATATGACACACATGTTTATACTTTATGCTATATCTGCAACGTTAAGAGCCCACGTATTTATTTAAATACTCATTTATTGGTCGGAATGCTAGACCTACGGAAATGTATCTAGCCCAATAAGGTAGTCATATAAACATATATGTGTTAAATCAGTAGTGAATTTTCAGTTTGTAAAAAAAACACTAACGCCATTATTAACAAGATTTTGTGCTAGGCCGTGCCTCCTGAGAGTGGAGCCAGTATGTTCCTCAAAACGTTGGTATCTGCCTACAAGTCCACGCGGCGTTACAACCCAGAAGGCCAACATCAAATACCTCGACATCTGCATGCTCTGTTGGATTCTACTCAACTCTATAAAAGTCGTTTATGCTCAGGTATACCTCAAACAATGTTAATAATGTCCCAACATCGTATTCGTATAATGAATCATTAATCTCCGCAAATATTGAATTGTTCATGAAGATTAGTTTTCTTAAAAGTGTGTTACTTCATTCTATCGATCACGTTATTTTCACGTTAGATCATATTGCTTCCCAATTACAACCTGGAGACTTCATTTGGCGTTCCTTGCAGAGATGTGAAAATAATTCGCTGTGATGCTCTTCAAGTACTCACATTGTGACAACATTCCACTTTGTAAACCGGCGGCTGGGCCTGTATCAGGCAGTCGAAATACACATCCGTACCCTCTCGACTAGTGTCGGGGTTGAGGGATGAACCCAACTGCAGACTCGCTATCGGAATATCTGAAACATAATCACTGTGTGTTACTTGAAAAATCAATACTGTCTTGAAATTTTCGACATAAATAAAGTAAACTACAGTATCAGGTGTAAAATAACTCTCTAGTTGGCAAATGAAACACGCAAAAGTAGACCACAATTTACAGTGGAAAACTCTTTTTACTAATCACCTTATAAATTTCCATCATTCTCGTGCAAAGTCTGTATATCGATTTTACTTTCCAACGTTCCAAGCTTTCTTAGATAAACCTTGTGCATTACAACAAGGTTGCTCATCACGGTTACAGAACCTATCCGGGCTACGATTTGAGAATGCTTAACCAAAGTGAAAAACAAGCAACCGAAGTGACTTAAAAAGCAACCACCCGTTGATTTCACATGGGAAGGATAAGCCCAACTGGCTCATTACAACAATGTATACATAACTGATACACAGTTAAATTATTTAGGAAACTAGGGCATTCGGAAGAATAAATAATCTTTTAAATTAAATTGAAATTGTGGGTGTACTATGCTCCATTACATCTCGAGGATTATGCTAATTTAACCGAGACTTTGCTTATTTATGCCAAGAAACTAGGAGGAGATTTTAAGAAAAGTCTAACTCCCAAAAATTTCCTGGGTTAAAGCCCAGTGAGGGTGGTTTTTGTAGATCGGAAGCTAAGTATGACGAAAGAAGTTGTTTGTTTCGACGAGGAGATCACAGAAACGAATATCACAATCCGAAATAGTGTGACCTGGTTTCGAATTCCGGCAAGATAGTTTATGCAGCTCGTAAACCTAAAATGCACTATTCAACGGCAAGGGTGTTCTTATGTTTTTTTTAAAATTTCTATAGTAACAAAATTATCCTGTCACTGATCAATATGAATGTTCCTCGATTATGTGCAATTACCATAACACATTTCATACATTAACAGACACGAATTACACAGTTTTTTGAAAGTGACAGTAAGCCAGTCACTTGTAATAAGAGACATGTATAATTGAAAGTGTAAATATTATTATGACAACATTAGGTGGCTCGATTCATAGGCGATTAGTAATCAAATGGAACAGAGGCCGCTTGATCTAAAAGTGTGCACGTCCCTGGAACACTATGTCTTTGTTCAACTCTCGTGTTTCGCCACCGCGTGCGGGCTGTTATGGCCCCACTCCTTTGACCAGCGCCTAAGACGAGCACTATAAATACTCATGATGGAAGTAATGAGGGACTATTTTGTAACTTTGAATCGCTTGATGCAGTGAATTCTTGAGAGTGCTACTAGGCACTACATCATCTACGTATTTTAATAAATTCTTTCTCAGTTGCACTTGTGTTTTGGGAGTTGGAAAGATACCTCTAATTCTCCTTGAGCCGGACTTAGCTCCGCTCCGAACCAACGACTATCCCAATTAAAAGACTTGTTCACTGATCAACATCCACGGTTGAACAAGCAACTGAAATCGCAAGCCATTTCACATGCACTGTCCACGATATCGCTGTTCCACAAGTCTCTCTGATGATGCTCTTCTAAACAGATTCTTCAGATCTGTTTGATTATCTATTGTTGTAAACATTAATTTGTGTACATGCAGCCCATCAGAGAAACAAAGTGATCCGTCCGCCTTTACCTCTGTCACTCGTCCAATTGGATTAAACGCTTCCCC
Organism: Zootermopsis nevadensis; assembly: GCF_977971745.1. Lineage (NCBI taxonomy): Eukaryota > Metazoa > Arthropoda > Insecta > Blattodea > Termopsidae > Zootermopsis > Zootermopsis nevadensis. The sequence continues at coordinate 6,393,599 of NW_028259134.1, read as the reverse complement.
CTTTCCAAGTCGATTCAATTAGACCGATAAGGCCGGGCGCCTATCCCACTCATTGATATTAAGCAGATGAAATATGAGGATGCCTTCGCGAGTGCGTGTTTGTTGTGTTTACTAATGTGAGTCTGGCATCGACATAGCCCATATTCACTTATAGCTGTGCCTTTTGTGGTGGTATATTTTCTTTAAGATCCCACTCCCTGTGTTGCGCACATTCTGAAACGTTTCTACCAGCACAAAGTTATCTAGTCCACGACGCACTCCTTCTACAAGCGATTCACAGCTCAGTTCTTTCCTAAATAACGAAAGCGGATTGTTGACGGCGATAATGATACAACAATGTCTACGAACGCAACAATGTCAATAAACAGACACAACAATGCCACACACAACACGTCCAAATAGCTCGAGAAGGGAAGATACTCAATTCCCAACATCCTCCCCATCCTGGTCAACCTCCAGAGGGATGACCAGTTGAACTGGACGGGAGATCGTTGACCCCTCTGGCGTCCGAAGAATGACAGTTCGGATCCTGCCATCCCTTCCTTCTCGAAGTTCTTCTATACACGCCTTCTTCCACATGTGACGTGAGGCTCTACGACACTCTCTGCGGCTGGCGGACCTCATGGAAACTCTTGTCGTCTGAATTCCTTCGCTAAATCCCTCCTAGCTGCCGGCTCTGGCCCTGTTGGCAACGCAGTGAGGCGTTCCCCAACGAGAAAGTGCGCAGGCGTCAGTACGTCAGGATTTGCCTCGTCCTGCGATATTGGTCTGGAGTTCAGTGCGGCTTCTATGCTCACCAGGATGGTGTTGAGGCCTTCTTCATCCACCTGCGATCGTCCCAAAACCTTTCGCAGGCAGCGTTTGGTGGATCCAATCATTCTTTCCCAAAATCCTCCCCACCAAGCCGCAAGTGGAGCTATAAATTTCCAGGTTATGCCATGCTGAGCTAGGAACTTGTGTGTCTTGCTTGCTGTGAGGGCTAGCCAAAGTTCCTTCAGCTCTCTATTCGTGGCATGGAAGGTAGTGGCGTTGTCCGAATAGATAGTATTAGGCAGCCCTCGTCTTCCCACAAATCTCTCAAGTGCTAATAAAAATCTGTCCGTAGACATATCCGAGCAGAGTTCTAAATGCAGGGCTTTTGTTGTTGCGCATGTAAATAGGACAATGTATGATTTCTTCGTAGTGTATCCTTGTTTCACATAAAGTGGACCAGCGAAGTCGATGCCTGTGACTGTGAACGGTTTGAGTGTTGAAACACGTTCTGCCGCTAACGGAGCCTCTCTTTCCTGAGCAAAGCGATTTCTTGCGATCTTGCAGGGAAGACAACGGTGCAAGACGTGTTTGATTGCCTGACGGGCTCTGAGTATCCAAAGCTCGGATCTGAGTTCTGACAAAACGATGCGAACTCCGAGATGGTGGAGGCGAATGTGTGTCTGCTGTATAAGCAGTCGAGAGAAGTGGTGTAGTCCATCAAGGAGGATTGGGTGGCGCTGCTCTCTGGATAACTCCGCAAACTGCAGACGTTCTCCGAGACGAACAAGTCCGTTGTCCAAGAATGGATTGAAGCGTGCTATCTTAGATCTTTCTGGCAGTGGTGAGCTCTTAAGGAGTGCGTCTAGTTCCATGGTGAAATGTTCTCTTTGAACAATTTGCAACCAGTAGAGGCGTGCATTTGATAGCTCCGATACTGTCAATTCACCGAAAGTCTTCTCCTTCTGCCTTATATTTTGTTTGAAGCGGAGCACCCACGCTGTAATTCGGAGTAACTTCCAGTAGGAACTGTACCGTGTAGCGTCTAGAAGAGGGGTCGATGTTTTCACTATGAGGACCTGATGATTCAATTTCCTTACTTCCGGCAAAGGAGTGTCCGTTGTAGGTGCATCAAGTGGCCAGTGATGCACAGGCTTTGACAGCCAAGAAGGTCCGTGCCACCAGATATCAGAATTCTTGAGTTTGTCTGCTGTTACACCTCTCGAAAGAAGATCCGCTGGATTCTCCTTTCCAGGGCAGTGTCTCCATTGTGATGTATTCGTGTGATTATGAATCTCGGTGACACGGTTGGACACGAAAGGCTTCCATCTATTGGGGTCGTGGCGTATCCAGCCTAGGGTTACAGTTGAATCGGTCCATAGCAATGCGTTTCTGACATCGAAATTCGTAGCTTCACAAAGGTAGCGTAGCAGTCGTGACCCAAGTAACGCTCCCAGAAGCTCTAATCGAGGTAGTGTGACCCTTTTAACTGGCGCAAGCCTGTTTTTACTACAAAGTAAGCGGACAGAATAATGATTGCAGGTGGAGGTGCGAACATAGAGAACCGCTCCATATGCTCCTTCCGATGCATCACAGAATACATGGATTTCATAACTGTCTTTATCTGAAGTACCAACCCATCGGGGAATGAGTATATCAGATGGTGAGGGCAGGGTTGATACCCACCTATGCCATCGTGTGCCAAGATCGGGTGGCAAAAGCTCATCCCATCCTATACCCCTAGTCCAGGTGTCTTGGAAAAGTGTTTTTGCTATGAGAGATACGGGTGACAGCAATCCCAGTGAATCGTAAAATCTTGCAGCGGTTTGCAGTAGCTGTCGCTTGGTTACAGGACCATCCCTCAAATTGTTCGTGACGTTTTTACGATCCACGGTGAACGTGTCGGTTCTTGTATTCCAATGTGTCCCTAATACCTGCGTTTCCATATTGATTACTAGGCCCTCTGTCTTCCATAGTTCCATCAAAGGCTGCGAGTTCGTAGCCCACTTTGCCATTGGTAGACGAATTCGTCCCATGAGCGAAGTCACTTCATTGTACAGGTTGATCACTCCGTCGTCGTCCTCAGCACCGGCAGCGAAATCATCCATGTACATATTCTTATCAACAAGGGACGTAGCTTGAGGAAATATATGCTTGTACATTGTGGCAAGTTCTCGCAGCGTGGCAGAGAGGAGGAAGGGGCTACAGGTAAGTCCGAATGGAAGTCGGGTGAAGCGATACGTGATCAGATCGCTGGTTGTGATGTATTCCCTTCCTGGTCCAAGATTACTCTATACCACAGGAACCTTGTAAGATCTCTGTGTTTTCGGTGTAACACTAATTGCAAGAATGCCTGACTGATGTCTCCGATCAAGGCAACAGGATACAGTCGAAATCGTAATAATATTGCGAATAGATCTGGAGAAAGATTCGGACCCATTTCCAAAGAGTCATTAAGGGAAGGTGCATTGTTGAGCCGTCAAAAACGATCCTCCATTTTGTAGTTCCGAGCTTTTCCTTCTTTACGGCATGATGGGGCAGATAGAACATTTGGCAGGAGTCCTCTTCAGGTGGGGCTATTTCTATGTGTTCCTTCTTAATGTGATCCAACATCTGGGTTTGGTACATTTTTTTAAGATGAACGTTCCTTTCCAATTTCGTCTGTAGTGAGAAGAATCTCTTCTCCGCCTCGTGTCGGTTGTTGGGTACAGTGACATTTTCTTTCCTGGGAAACGAAACCACTCTTCTCTGATCCTCGAGACAGAATGAGGCAGCAAACTCTTGAAGTAAAGCCGAATCCTTGGTTTTCCATGATGCCTATAGATTCCAAGTCCCAGAAGCGTCGTAAGATATCTTCAGAGGGCGATGATGTGTTTAGTTTCACGTAGTTGACCGTTAGAAAGTTTACTGTGATGCCTGATCTGTTTCCGCTAAGTACCCAACCCAATTTAGAGGGAATTAGCACGACGGATGACGTGGGACGGATTGGCGAAGCGTCCTTGACAATTTTCCAATAGTTATCTCCGCCGATAAGAATCTCGATGGGAAGGTCTTCCGAATCATTCTTTGGGTCAGCTAACTGAAGTTTACGCGTGTGACTCAGCATCCTCACATCGTGTGGTACAGTCGGGTGTGGAGCAAAGGAGTGGAAGCTCTCGAATGCAGTAAGAGAAATGGTGGAATTTGTCAAGATCCCTTTTATATCAAACCGGACGCGTCTGCGTTGACTTGAAGTGGCAGGTGACGTCTCAAAAGCACTGACACATAGGTCGCGACACTCCATCACGTCTAGTTTCAAGTCGTCTATAACGGACCTTGCGATAAAACTGGACTGGCTCCCACTGTCTAGCACGCAGCGAGAAAGTTTGCTTAGTCCTGTGGGTCCTGTGACCCATACTCGCGCAGTTTGTAAGTAAAGCCCGGTCTACACGTAACGTCTTATCGTACGTTTTGTTTGATCAGTTAAGACGTATAGGTCAAAATGTTACGTATGGACAGAGAAACGGACGTTTTGCCTGAACTGAATGAAGACGGACGTCTCTCAGAAAACGGATCGGTTAGAGCATTGTTTTCCGGTAAAACGTCAGTCTTTGTAGCTTCTACCTGTCGCTAGAAATCTTAGAGTAGCAGTCAGTCTCTCATGGGTGTGATAGCCCTTCTCATGGTAGTGTCCTTTTTTGTATTTCTGGAGTTACTAACGATAGTAATTTCAAATAAGTGTCCGTATCCATTCGTAAATAATTACGCCAATCTTCAGGTTCATGACGTAATTCCCGAGACTACATGGCATAAGAACTCAGGAGACAGGTAACTTCTCATCAGTTTATGGCTTATTCATTAGGTGCCACATTTCTTAAAATCAAACTTTGGTAACCAAGTCACATTAGTTCTATAATTGTAGACGAGGAAATAAATAAATACCAAATTTGAGGTTGTTATACATGAAATTTTCTCAACGTTGTAATGCATCTGGCCACGTTCATCCTTTATTATGAGATATGTTGGCAGTTTATGTATTAGCCCAGTTTTTTAAAGTGATTCTGTGAAGGATGTAATTCAGAGTGATACATCTTGTACGTAGCATGGAATTTTAAGAAAATCCAAACTGAGATTCACCTTTGAATATTATCTTGTTAAATGTATCTTTTAATTTAAATATCGGGGCACCTATTTTATGTCATGTTGTTCGTTGAACTTCCTGAGATTTTTTTGCCAGAGGTTTAAATTGTATCAGACAAATTATAATACATGACAGAAACACAGTTTTCGTCAGTTTTGTGCTATAAATATGTCTTGACATGCTTGATCCTATGTGAATATTCCAGCGATATTCAAGGATAGTAATAAAATAATACTCACCTTCGGTTTTCAGGGCATTTATTGCTGTAAATGTTGAAAGTTTTGTCACTCTTCCACTGCTCCTATGAAAAAACTATAACTTACAAATTTCATCACTTGACCTGCTGGTCTCCCACTGGCTTGCAGCAGTTATTCCTTGTAGTTTTTTGGGAGGGGGAGGGTGTGAAAAGTCTTAAACACTTTACAAAACACAGTCCTTTGTTACACATCCAACAGTACACAGTTGTAAATATGAAAAAGTATGTTTGTAAAGGAATTTTTGAAAGGTGAGAGATTATGCTCGTACAGTCTCTAGCATCTCATCAGGTGAGGCAGATACCATTGATAGAAGAACTGCTGGGCTCCAAGCATTGAAGCTATTTCTTTCTGTATTTACCAAATTAAAATATGTCTCACATAGACTTTGTAGTGCTCATTGCGTAAACAGTTTTAGTTCATTCAGGTTAGGTTATTGTTTGGTTTATGTCACATTATATTATATTTCTCCAATATTTAAAACTTTGGTTGTTAGAGGAGAAACTTTCTCATTGTTTTGAAGCTAGTCAGTCTATAAATTTTGGGCTTAACTGCAATATTTTTTTCCTTTGTATCTATAAACCATTTTTAAAAATATATCTGGTATGAATGTGTACATGATTGATGGTCGCATTGTTGGCAGGCATGTGGTGCACATGAGGATCAAGAACTGCGGGGGTAAAAGGTGAGAAGCTTAGGAACGTGATCTTGTCCCGGAGGTTTGTGGGCTGGTGCAACGTATTGCCGCACGGCGCAGACATTCCTGATAACTTGAATGTGGATCTGGGTGCAGTACTGGGCCAGGGAAAAGTTGGTTTGGATGTTGCCAGCATTCTGGTTACATCCATTGGCAGACTTAAGGTTGAGCTTGTTTGCGCTTCAAGAAGCATCTGTTCTAAGCCCCATCTTGTTGGAACAGCATCCCGCAGTTTCCTTACATTGGATTGCAAGTGCCGGGGTGTAAATAATGGCAGACTCACCTTCACGTGTTATGTTTTTTTTAAAAAAATGGAGTTGATAGCAGAAATGGTGTGATTGTGTCTGCATCATAATAAAAAATGTCATTACCTTAATTCTAGAAGGCCAAATTATGGAACTATGACCGTTATATCTGTTATGAAAGAGTTGCCATTTTAAAAGTCAGGGTTAAGGCAAAAGTTCAGTTTTGGTTTTGATTTGATTAATGTGCTGACACAAATGAGCAATGTGTGGGAACAATTCATTTCAGTCTCTGTAGAGGTGTCAGCGGAACCAAAGATTTATTACAATAGGAATTAGTTTTATATAAGCAATTGCATGTTGATATTACAACAAATGCCACCCCATAACCGCAGTTATCTCGTTTACTGTTTCTGGAGTGCTTTTATTGTCCTCTTGTAGTTCGTATTGAATTTTATGAAAATCAATCAGTCATTTCAATAATCATTAAATAAACACATACACATGAATACAATACTACAAGACCTATTCTTATGAACTGAGGGAGATGGTTTAAAGTAGGAGCTTAGTTTTTAACAAGCCTGTAGGCAAAATAATTTTTGAAGATTCTCAATGAAATTAGCAGCTGCAGAACCATGGAATTCCAAACCTAAAAGGAACAGTTTGCAATGCGTGAAAATTGAAGCACTTACTTTGTGTATAACATTTCGTGATTTTTCCAGAGTACTAACACCAGAGAGCGCTAATAGCCAGAGTACCCGATGCGCCTATCAACCCATAACATATAGCAGAGTTTGTCATGTGATGCTGATTGGCGGGCAAGGTGCATTGCAGCTGGCATTCACAATTAAAGAGCTATATGAGATGCTGGCCCTTCCAGGCTGTCAGATTGTGTAATCTGCCGCATTTTGAAGCTGTCCTTCGTCTAATTACAAGTGAGTGCATAATCATGGGTTTACACACAGTGTGCCATAGTACAGGGAGCTTTTGTGTATTGGCTCTGTCATTAGAGTCTGTAAGCTGTTGTAGTTTATGAAACCAGCTGTATAGTTCTTTTTCTGCGCACACGTAGTAATGAAATTGAATTAGAATGTTACAGTTTATCTTATTAATGTCTACAGCTCTAATCTCATGCATCAGCCACTCCGTTTTGATTGAAATAACGTGAATATGTATTATTGTATATTTTCATGTAATGTGGTAGTGCAGTTGAAGTTGAAGTCGAAGTCGAAGTCCTTTTCATTTTTAAGGGTAGTTGTCTTCTTCTGTGTTGTAGCAATGTGTAGTCTTGTAGGAGTTTGGCTAGAGCAATTTTGCTTCCAGTTGTCTGTAGAAGGAGAATGGGAACTTGAAAAATTCTGCTACATCAAAGATTACACTTCCTGTCACAGAAACAAAGCCTTTCTTTCTCCCAAATGAAACATGTTGCTCTTGGCACCGACACAGGCTGCGTGAGCAAGCACCGGGTACGTGGACCGTGGCAGCCGAGGAGCCAGCGTGTGTCCAGTGGGGTTCTACGGGCCGATGTGTAAGCGAAGAGTGTGAAGAGCGCCGAGCACGGGGACCAGATGGACTCGAAGGAGAGTGCGAGAGTATGTGTGTGTGTGTGTGTGTGTGTGTGTGTAGAGAGAGAGAGAGAGAGAGAACAGAGACTCGAAGACTGTTGTTGTGGTATAGAGTTGACTGTATGTGCAGACCTCTGTAACTGATTTAATGTAACGTGAATAAATCAGGGTTGACAATCCAGGGTAGCAATACCAACCCACGTTACAATATTAAATTTATGAAATAATTTTCCACACGATACCCTGCTTTTGACACCTGCCATTATTCTAATTATTTTCTTTTGCGTGTAACGGTTTCATTACTCCTTTAGACTGGGTACTTACGTTTGCTACCAACTATACACACATCCTGAAGGGGATCAACTGCGTTTTGTGACATTTCCCTCCACTTAACAAAAATTTTATAACTTTTTTTAATAATATTGCTTATATAACACTAGTTTTAACTTCCAAAATCTGCTTGTGAAACATTGTGTAAATGATTTCTAAAATTCTTTTCCTTGTGTTAATCAAGAAAGGGGCAAAGCGGATATGCATGTACATCAGTCACAAATGACTTCATCTTTTAACACAACTGACATTTATTTTTATAAGTAATGTGTAGTGGTGGCTTGTTTTTGTGAACTGTTTAGGCTTGAATTTTTTTATGTCTGTTTTTGTCCTGCAGATGCCACATCTTTAGTATGAAAGGAATAACAATGTACAATAAAAAATAACACAAATTATGTGTTAAATTTGGAAATATGGGAATCTATGACAAAATTTGTTAATTGTTTAGAAAATATGATATGTAAAGAAATCCACGCTAGTTGACTTGTGGCAAAATCTATTATTAATGTCAGCCATTGGAAGCATTCCAAAAAAGTATAGTACATAGATGAAAGATAAAAGACTAAGCATGCTTATTTTTAATAAGACAGGTCAGTGATTCTCTTCCTTAGTTGTGAGGTGTGAATCATCACAATTTAAAAAAAACCTTGGCTGTTTCTTTTAATATTATCGGTATGTGATGTTCAGTCTGAATGGCACTGGTATTTTTAGGTTAGATTCAGTCAAGTAAATATGAAATTAAGTCTTTTGAAATAGAATAAGTTATGGAATATATAACCTTTAACTTGATTTGTTTTCACATTTCGATGTTGGTTTTGCTGTGAATGTTTTCATATTTGTAACCCTGCTCCAGATTCCGAGACTTCGTTCGTAGGAAACATTAATCATCTTCTGCATATTTGCGTTTTGAAGTGGGTGCTGACACAGACGGCTAGATTTTAAATGCGATATTGTTTCTGGACGTGGCCGATTTGAACCTATCGCCTTATCTAAACGACGGGTTTCATAGTGGGTCTACCTCGCAGTATGTACCCCGCCTTGAAACAGTCAACAAAGGAGCGATTTATGTCGAAGCATATCAATTTTACCGAACGCTATAATGTTCTCTTATTATACGATGGCAGCTGTTTAACATTTGTCTAGAAAAGGTCATTAGAGCAATCAAAACTAACCCTGGAGGACACATCTTTAATAGAATCTGTCAGATACTCGCATACGCAGATGATTTGGTGGCTTTGGGAAGAAGCATGAAGTACCTCACAGAAGCAGTGGAAGAGATAATTACTGCAGCTAAGAAAGTAGGTCTTGAGATCAACAACACCAAAAGCAAGTACATGCTGAACAAGACGAGCGAAGCCAACGAGCCTGGGGCTGTAGAGATTGCTGGGAGGGAATTTGAAAGGGTGGATTCCTTCAAATATCTAGGCTCCTTGATCACAAGCTGTAATGACATCCTCACAGAAACAAAAGCAAGAATTGCTGCGGGTAACAAATGCTACTACGCTCTAGGCCAAGGTCTCAGGAAAAGGTAACCTTAAAGTGCGGTTGTACACTACTATAATACGGATGTGAATGCTGGACTTTAACATCTCTAGCTGAAAGAATGCTTATGTCCTGGGAAAGGAAAATTTTAAGGCAGATTTTTGGTCCAATATGTGACAATGGCTTATGGAGAATTAAAATGAATATCGAGCTGGAGAAGCTGTTCAAAAGCTCAGATATTGTAGCCGTATTAAAGGCATATACTCCGAATGAGTGATGGTAGAGGATGCAAATTAAAGAAAGGAAGACCGAAACTCCGGTGGATCGAAGACGTGGGGTCCGATCTTAAACAGATAGGCGTATGAGGCTGGAGAAGAAAAGCACAGAATAGGGAAGACTGGGCATCGATCACAAGAGAAGCCAAGGCTACACTGAAAGGGCCGTAGTGCTAAAGAAGATTATATGATGGAAAATAACAGATGCAGTTGGTGCAGAATCGTTATAACCCTACAATCAAGCTACATATTGTAACGTGGGACGGTATTTACTACCTAGATTGTCAACCCTTGATTATTCACGTCTGCTACCTCGAATCTGATTGTCCGACTGAATACTTGGTTGGATTGTAAGAGACCAATGTCCTCCAGTAATAATCAATTTAATCAAACTAAAACGTCTTTTACAGCACAAAATGATATACTCTACAACACACTTCATCTACGAGCAATTTACAGCTCAGCTCGCTTCACTCTCCCTTTCCACTCATCATTCCACACTCTCACCTCCTACACTACTCCCAAAACCAACCAACCAACCAAAGAAGCTAACTGAGGGCGGAGGCCTGCGCAAGCGCAAGCATCGTCCCTACCTAGGTCAAACCATTCCTGCGCACAAGACGCATTGCTGGAAATGGTAAACGGTCTTAATATAAGAACGGAAATTTTGCTAACGCTAAAGGGGTTTCGTCGTGGCGGGAGCCTCGACCATTCAAACTGGGATCTGTTGCTGCTGATGGGAGGTTATCCCGTCAGGCAAGTTGTCGAAGGAATTTGGTTGGTTGGGTCTCTGGGGTATGAACCCAGAGAGGGAGGGGCCGTTTCGGCTGAAGGCCTCTGCGGCATGGGGGGAAGATCACTTCAGCTGATGGCCTCCATGATCGGGGGGAAGGGTGGCGGGCCGTGCCCCTATTAAGTTATACCCTGGCATTCGCCTTACAACTGAGGAAAGCACGGAAAACCTCAGTCAGGGTAGCCGAGTAGTCTAACCACTCGTTGTGCCGAGTTGGCCGTCTTTTGGGGACGGCCTCGGCTGGCCTGCTGAACATCAGTCGCCCTCTGTTGCCCTTGGGCGACCTCTGGCAGCCCTCGTTCGGCACGAGTGCCTCCCGAGTTGCCGAACTAAGGGGTTCCCCACACCAGCTAACCTCGAGTCAAACCTCTCAGTCAGTGCTCTGATGTGGTCGGCAAAGAAAGGGACCCCCAGATCCTCATGTATTTGCCTGTTACTAACGTACCAGGGCGCGTTAGTAACAATGCGAAGACACTTGGATTGCAGAACTTGCAGCTTCCAGACGTGGCTGAGGGCAGCTGACCTCCAGATCGGGCATGCGTAATCCATTATGGGACGGATGAGCTGCTTATAGAGCAGCACACCGTTCCTGATGGACAGGCCACTTCTCCTATTGATGAGCGGGCCTAGCACACCTAATCGTTGCGCCGCCTTCTTTCCCACCTGGTTGACGTGCGCCGACCAAGTAAGCCCGGCGTCAAGGGTGACCCCCAGATACTGCGCTGTTTTGACCCATTGGATCGGCTGTCCGAGGAACTGCACTGCTCGGGGCTGTTGGATGTGTCTTCTCGCGGAAATGAAGAGAACCGCGGTGCTCTTCGAGACGTTGATAGCAATCCTCCAGGCCCTGAGCCAGAGCTCAAGTCTACTGAGGTAGGTCTCCAGATACCTGACGAGAAGCGTTGGGCTACGGGACGTGACTACTAGAGCCGTGTCGTCCGCGTACTGTGCTAACTCGACGTGGCGGGACGGTGTGGGTATGTCGTTGACATACAGACTGAAGAGCACAGGGGAGAGAATTCCGCCCTGCACAACTCCAGCCCGCATGGTACAACGTGTGGACGTGGCCGACTGGAAGGATGTCTGGAATGTCCGGTCAGCGAGGTAGGAAGAGATGGTTTTTACCAAGTACGACGGGAAGTTGAGGACGGTCAGTTTGTATAGGAGGCCTTGGACCCAGACTGTGTCGAAGGCTTTGGCCACGTCCAGGAAAACCGCGCCGGTTAGCCGCTTCTCATCAAGGTTTCTGTTGACCCTTTCGACGAGGCGAGCCAGCTGTAACGATGTGCTGTGTCTGGGTCGAAACCCAAACTGCTCGTCGCGCAGCAGCCCGCGTTCACTGACCTCGTGTAGGACCCTCGTTAGTAGGATTTTCTCGCAGAGTTTGCCGACCGTGTCGAGAAGACTGATGGGTCTATAGGAAGAAGGTAGCGTGGGGTCCTTCCCCGGCTTCAGTATGGACACCACTCGAGCGTGTTTCCATGCCGAGGGGAAGTGTTGCCTGCGAAGGACCGCGTTGAACACTTTCGTGAGAAAGGTTACCGCGCGTCGTGGAAGATGTTTCAGGACCCTGTTCGGTATACCGTTGGGGCCCGGAGCCTTGCCAAGCTTGATTCCCTTGATGGCCTGGGCGACCTCCGATGGACTGGTTAATTTTGGTTCATTTACAGGGGCATACTCGTATGCTCGCATCGCCTCGTTAACCATGTCAATTGCTGCCAGGTCCGACGGGTTGTCTACCGGCTGGAACTGGACCTCAAGGCTGTCGGCCAGGGCTTCTGCCTTCTCAGGGTTCGAGAGAGCCAGTCCTCCCGGCACTAAGAAGGGGAGCGACGGAGTGGGGACTCGCATCACCCGCTTGGTCATTTTCCAAAGCGACTGGTCCTCGCAGTCCAAGGATTCGAGCGTGTCGCTCCACTGTTCGTTCCGCCACTCGTTGAGACGATAGGTCACCGACCTCTGGAGTCGATTGACCTGGGTCTTAAGAGCGGGGTCTCTCGTGACCTGCCATCGCCTCCTCAGCCGGTTCTTCAGGCGTATTTCATCTCGAATACTAGCGGGCAGAAGCGGTCGCCTGTCAATGCGGGGTCGAAGCTTGGGACCGGACGCTGCTGTGGCTTCCAGGATAGCACTGGTCAGCTCCTCGACGCACTTGTCAATTTCCTCCTCGTCGTTTACCACGGGGTTCCCCGGGAGTCTGCTTTCGAGGCAAGCCTGGAATGCAGCCCAGTCCATTCTCGCGAAGTCCGGGCGATCAGGCAGGTTTTGAAAGGACGATCGGCACGTGGTGTCGACGAGGACGGGCAGGTGATCTGAGCTGAGTGCGGGGCAGACAGTCAGGTGCACCGGTAGGACGAAGTCCTTGATGAGGACAATATCAAGGACGTCAGGTGTGGCGTTGTGTGTGTAGGGAGCCGTGGTTGGAGAATCCGGCCCGTAGATGAAGCAGGAATTTCTTTTGGCGTAATCACGCAGGAGCGAGCCCCTAGCAGAGATAAGGCTAGAATTCCAGTCCGTGTGTTTCGCGTTGAGGTCACCAGCCAAGAGGACCGGGAAACCCCCGCTCAAGCACTCGGTCAGGTCCGACTCTATCCATGGCCGGGTGGGTGCGAGGTATGCCGCCACTAGCTTGACTTTCCTGGTTGCCAGTACCAGGTGAATGGCGGTTGCTTCTAGTTGTTGTAGACCCGATACCGGCACAGGGTAATGATCAATGCCCCTGCGGACAAGGATCGCTGTGCCACCCCCTAGCGTCGGGCGGTCCGTACGGTGGCAAACGTAGTTCGCGAACCTCAAGGCCCGACCCGACGTGAGGTGCGTCTCGTTCAGGAGGCAAACATCGACTCCGTAGTCACCGAGGAACTGCTCCAGCTCCAGCTTCCTGTCGCGAACACCGTCGGCGTTCCAGTAAGCCAGCCGCAAGGCCTTGCTACCGTGTCCTCTAGGCCGTGCAGTCATTGTCGGCCATGAAGAGGAGAACGGTTTGGAGGAGGGCTCGCGGACGAGACCCCCCCGGGTGGGAGTGAATGGATCGCGGCGAGGAGACGGCGTGTCAACTCGATGCAGACCCGTGGCGAGAGGGTTTCCAGGACATCTGAGATGTCCTGGAGCGGTGACTGACCCTTGGGTGGGGTGGGGTCAGTCTTCTTGGGAGCAGGTGCAGTGGGATTTGCCATCGGCGCCACAGGACGAGCGGGCTTGGCACGGCCGCCCTTGGGGATAGTCTGCCGCTCAGTCTGTGCAATGGCTCCACTTGGCGTTGGGGCGGGGTTCTTCATAGCCGCAGCCTTGACGACGCGGCCACCACGGACCACGTGGTTCCATCGAGGGCCCAAGTTCTCCTGCTCGAGGGAAGGCTTAGCTGGCGCCGATTTGGGCGCTGGCAGGCGCGTGGAGACGTCGTCCTTTCGGCCGCGATCCCCTTTCGCACGCTGTGCAGCGGCCGCCTTGGCTTCCTTCCACTTACTGCAACCTCTATAGTTCGCAGTGTGGTTGCCTCCGCAGCTGCAGCACTTAAGTTGCTGCTTGGTGGTGGCACACGACCCGGATGGGTGAGCGTCCCCGCAGGCCACGCACCTGGGTGCATAACCGCAGTTCCGCTGCGTGTGCCCGAAGCGTTGGCACCGCTTGCACTGCATGGGCCCCTTCGGTGCGACGTACGTCTCTACCTTGACCCGCAGACCGCAGATCTCGGTAAGGGAACGCACTTTCGCCACGTCGGGGCCCCGTGCTACCGACACTATAAAGTGTGGCGTAAGGGGACGGTCACCGTCCTGGTCCATGGCCCGGCGCCTCGATCGCAGTTGCATGACCCCCTGCACAGCAATGTGCATGGCGGCCAGCTCCTCGCGTAACTCGGCCTCGGGCATGCGCACGCCCAGGTTTTTAATCACCAGGCGCACGCACCGATCCTCAGGGAGGGAGAATGTGTGAAAACTCACACCCTCGCCCTCATCGAGGGACCGCAAGACCCTGACGGTGGCCCGGAACCCGTCGGCGGTCTCAGGCACAAGAGTCAGGAGGTCTCCCTTCATCTGCGCCACGATCCCGCAGGCCAACTCCGCGCGAATCCTATGCAGGAAGCCGCGTACGTCCTTCACCCCAGAGACGTACACCGGGGTTTTGTTACGGCGCTCCCCCGGAGCCGTTTTGTCCACTTGAGCGTTGGAAGAAAATGCGGCGTCAGATGACACGCCAGTGAGCGGCCCGGACAGGTCCCCGGAAACCTCCATCGAGGAAGAGGGTCCCGGCTGGGAGCAGGGTCCCTTGGCTGAGGGCTGCACTGTCCTGCTCATGGAAGCGGTGGTGGATGATGCTGCTACCGACGGGCCATCGGCTTTTCAGCTAATACAACAATGTCTATGCAACAATGCCAATCAACAGACGCAACAATGTAAACATCAATGCTAACTCAACAATGCCTATAAACAAACAACGATGCCAATAAAGAGACACAACAATGCCTATAAACGAGTACAACAATGCCAAACGCAACACGTCACAATATTCATACATAACTTGGTGAGCAAACTGATTATTGGAAGTATGAACTGCGAGAGAGGCATGACGCCAGTGCATTGTTGTACTAAGTTGACTGCTTCACTTTGTTGGCTGTCTGTCTCATTGTTGACTGTCTCTTAGTCACGGACTGTTAACGTCTTGTGTGGCGAGAAAGGTGAACAAAGGTTTAATCGTAGGCCGTGAATATTGTACTCAGATAATATAATTTAACCACCAGGAATATTTTTGTCATAAAATTTTCGTCGGGATGAAGAAGTTTATTCGCTTTATCAAGTCAAAAATTAAACGTGGCAACGAAGAGTCGGATAACGTTGGAGCCTGCAGTCAACGAGAACCGAAACCCTCTGGACTGCACATCACGGACTTGCCGCCAGTGGTGCTGGCTCGCATTTTCGAACATTGCTCTTACGATGTCTTGGCTAGACGAGTGAGGCTCGTGTGCAAACGATTCTGTGAAGTCGCCACCTCAGTTCTCAATCGCGGGTTCTCGACCTTGGGTCAGAAGATTGATCGAGCAATGGTGGATGCCGTGTCTCATTTTGAAGAAGGTCGAACATTGGAAGAACTTCTGGTAAAGAATTATCCTTTCACTCTAGCTACGCAGGATGTCTTGCCTAGTATAGGACAATGTCGATCAACTGAACAACAACTGCTAATGGATCAACATTACATTGCACTGATGTTAATGAAGGGTCAGGTAAGAGCGATTAAGGACCGAATCTTTGTAACAACTCAGAGGAATGTGAAGCGTGCTGTGTCACGAACAAACTCTTAATAGTGTTGATTAGGGTTTAACATTTCTGCTTCTAAAAGAAGCGCGTAACTCCGTTTGTTTAACGCGGACTGAGCCAGGGCAGATTCAGACACGTTCCTGAAAACACTGCTGCAGTCCGAGGACTGCTCGTCACATCAGCAACACGAAGCTAAGAGTGCACGTGGTTGACAACAGAGATGAAAGCGACTTCGTGCGTTTAATCGAACAGAGTAAATTGTCAGTGACCTAGAAACTGATCGACAATCAGGTTACAGTTCTGATACTGTTACTATATACGCGTCTTTACGCAACAATGAAACAACAATAAGAAGTCAGAATTATATTCACGACGGAATTAGGGGTGGCTAAATTCCAGAAATGCTTGCTACTTCTCAGTTCAAAATATTTTGTCTTCCCCTCTGATTTCTATGAACCTGATTAAAATGGTACTTGTGGGTTATCGGGACACATCGCTTTAAACATAGCTTAGGTTAGGTTAATGTGTGTGGATAAATGACAGTTCATGCGGAGAGTCGAATACCTGGTCTTGGATTGGACGGAAAACTGCGATGTGTCCCGATAACCCACAAGTACCGGTTAAAATATAAGAAACAATAATTTGCCTGTTTTGTATGGGTGCGAAACAAGGTCTCTCAACCTGAGGGAGGAACACAGATTGCATGAGAATAGGGTGTTGAGGAGGATATTTGGGGATAGGAGAGAAGACGATGGGGCATGGAGAAAACTGCATAATGATGAGCTGAAAAATTTGTACTCTACCCCAATATTGTCAGGGTAATTAAGTCGAGAAGAATGAGATGGGCGGGCCATGTAGCACACATGGATAGGCCAAGAGGTGTGCACCAGGTGTTTATAGGGAAGCCTGGAGGGAAGATGCCGCTGGAGAGACCTAGACATAGATGGGAGGATAATGTCAGGCTATATGGGAGATAGGAGTTGAAAGAGATTCGAATTTGTTAGCCCAGGACAGGAAACGGTTGATGGCTTTTTAGTTCGGTGATGAACTTTCGAGTTCCGTAAGGCATCCAGTTTGTTAGTTAGAAACAGGGAAACCAAATCACTGATTAAACGGAAGTGCTATTTCTCATATGCATCCTCCGTGTTTCAACATCATCTGCTTACGAGTGCAACCCACGTCTAACTAACCAGAAGGTTCAACACCGAATTACCCAAAGCCCTCCACCGGTCTCCGTTCTCCTTAATTTTTCTTGTACAAATAGCACGAACAGCAAAACCACCAAAAGCAACATCGACTGTTTATTCGTCAATGATTTAAACGACGACATACCAACTGCAGGGTTTGTAAACAGCTGCTCATTACTTGAATAACGGTATCAGAATTTCATACGTGTGACCTGAAGGAAACCAGAGGCATCGTTAGTTAAGATAACAGCCGATGTGGTCAGTTGCCCGTCTGACTGTTGCCCTGTTTGTTTGCAGTACCGCGAGTTGAGAGCCTTCAACTGGAGACACATTTACAGCCCTCACTCCGGCTCTGGACATCCGGCGTGCTTCTACGCCGGCAGTTTGCTGGACGACTTCCTCAGGTTCCTGCGAATAGCCCACCATTGGCCAATCCACTTGGGGTTAGCCATGCTTAACTCAAGTGAGAAAAACGAATTCCCCAAACTCTGTACTCGGCGCTTCATATTCACGAAACACTTCGAGAAAAGAACTAAGACATTTAAACGCGATTATTCCATCTCTGGGGCAAAGCTTATTGACTTCTGCCATAATTTGACAAGGAAATATGTCAGGATGATCCCACATGAACAGGCGGTGATGGTCAATGGTACGGAATGCCACATCGAGGCTCATTATAGGTAAGGAAGTTCACATTAACTTGGGACCCCGCGATAGGGAAATTCTTTTATCAATAAATAACACGCCACCTAGCCATATTCAGTTTCTACTGCGAATTAAGAACAGTGTTGCTCTCCAGACACGTATGTCGGGCGGAAGCAAAGGGTGCATACAGAATATTGGAGGGAATCCTTCTAGAAAAAGAACACTGGGCAGACCAGGAAGGATCAAGATGGATCGAAAGAAGGTGGCCTGTGAGGATGGCAAATGGACGAAGTTGGCGCAGGATCGTGGCCGGTGACTGGCTACGGTGTCGTCGGCGTAGGATGTGCTGGTTCTGCTACCAGGGAGTTTGTTAGTTAGTTAGTCGGTCTCCAGAAAAATACGGCGGTTGTGTGTTCACCATGCGTTTCTGACCTGACAGCGCTCGCAAAATATGTCCAACGCACTGCGTCTGTTCGAGTGTATTCGTACACTTGCAGTTTGGAATGACTATGCAAAACACTTTTGAGTGTCAGGTCCAATGGCGAAGTCAGAATATTGAAACTACTCGGAGTCACTTGTAAAATGCTCCGCTACTGAACTGGAGCCCCTAAACAGGCATATTAAGATATTCTTAGATCCTTGATTCCGTCTTCTGTGTTCAAAGTGGAAGGAAAGCACGAAAAGCAAGTCTTAAATGTTTTTCAGTAAAAAAACGTCTTACTCGCCGTGCTATAAATTATTGTTCAACTTGAAACTGATGCCTTCAGTCACAGCGACTTGTTTAGTCAGAAGTAATCCGGAAACTTAGGAAGGAGGCTACCTACGTTTATTTCAGCCGAAAGCCATCGTCTGTTCACTTCCCTGGATCGAGCAATTCTTGCTGTTTATTCTGATTCCCCTTGCTCGATGCTGAGCGAGAATTTGCGTAAGCAAGAATAAATACTAAATCTCAACCCGGAGACGGTTATCTTGATCGAGATTTTCCTCGCTGACTTCCTCGTGAGACTCCGCAAAAGCGCCACGTCTATGAACGACTGTCCACTGATGTAGGACATTTGTTTCTTTGTTCGAAGAATCCCAGCCGATACCTGACAGGCATAAAGCATAGCACTTCAACGTGTAAGATTGATAAGTTATTGCCAGCGAGATCCTTTACGTCTGTTTGTCTTACGTAATGTTCCGAAATAAAAAACTATGTTTGTGTCCGTGTCGAAAACCGTGTGAGATAACCTGTGAGCAAAATGGGCCCCTGTCAAGCCACTCTCCCCCCCCAATTTAAGAACACCTCACCGAACGATTATTTCGAAATTCTTTAACGGGTGCTTCATTTTGTGAATCTGATTCCCTGAATGGACTTTGGTACGGTTGACTTATTAAGAATATGTTGGAGTGAAAATCGTTTTTCATGCACTTTTATTTGTGGGTTCCGCTGGAAGTTCTTTGGGAATTTTGCAACGCTTCATCAGATTATGAGGTTCTGTAATCTTGAATGGCATACGGTGAATGTCTGGGCTTGACACGGTACGATAACCCACTGACCTCAGGAGTGCAGATACTGCTAGAGGGAAGCTTCCCGATGTCAGAGTGTGTTTACATACAATCATAACATTTGTCGTTTGAAAATTCTTTGAGCACAAGTTAGACCACGGACCTCGGTCTGACTCATGCATGGCCTGAACTCAATTGTCGCAAAGTATCTCCGAGCTTTATTGCAGTTACAAACAAACAGACGAAAAATCTCGTTGGAATCCAGAAATCTGGGTAGGGCGAGGACGTACAAGAGCACATGGCGTCTTAGTCCCCCTTAACCTCTGCGTGTGACGCAGCAGAAGATCGCTGGAATTTTGTACCAGGTTCAATTTCCTGCACTGAACACGGCATAATTGTTTAATCTGTTTTTGTGTTTCTTACAGGATGCCTTACACGTGGTTAAATTTCCTACCTTCTTCTCATGCTCAACCTAATCAGTGGAGCGAAGATCCGAGATCTATATATCTGCGAATGCGCCAACTAATCAATGGCAGGAACCATTTCTTCCTGGAGGAGGTTCACCACGGAAAAGAAATGCTAATTACGAAACCACCCTATGCGTTAGAATTAAAATACATTGTACCCTCTCTTCACAACGCGGCTCACCGGAATTATGGCTATTTATTTTTTATTGGACTCATACGTCGGTCTGCCTTCGACGAAGAAAGATCTCCAACCGTTCAGCTTTTCGATTATTTTAATCTGGATTTCTTTACTTTACATAACGAAACTGATACGTCAGACGGTGTAGTTAATGTTCCAGAATCCTCTAACATGGCCCTGGATATTAACAAAGAACTTCACTCGTCGTTAAGACTAACACCAATAAGATTTTCTGATAACTCTCTATCACACATTTGGAAGTCCTCAGTAACCGTGAAAGGTTATCGCCAGATCCACTTCAGGTGAATCATGGAATTAAATTCCTTTTCAAAATTACTATAAATTGCTCTGCATCTTTCGCAAAAGGCCTAAATTTACGTTCGAACATATTATAAACTCCAGCAAAAATGATTAATGCAGAAGAATGCTGTCTTCTGGGTTGTTCAGAGGTCCTGCAGCAAGGACCTCTGAACAACCCAAGAAGAGCCTCGTCGAGTATTTCGAAACATTTTAACGAGATGTGAAGCTTGCCTGCAAGCATAGGGAAGTCACTTTGAATATCTTTTGTGATTTAAGGTAAGAACAATTAATGTAATAACATCTATTAGTGACGAGAAATAGTCGTAGTCCGCTGTTACTAGCAGCACTGAAGCTGATTCACCGGTCACCCACCGGATGAACGCGCACAACTACCGCCCACTTCAACAGAGCGCCGGCCGACCACGAAATCCAAGCATGACCGCAGCCTCATAAATTGTAGACCAGATAGTTCGCTCTACGATCCAGGCAGTCAACAGCCTTGAAAATGGGCAGAGATGGTCCTCGAAACGTCTGCGATTGACCACCGGCTAACACGGCTGATAGCCCGAGAAGACTTTAAGAACAACACGATTATTTTAAACACAACCCAGAAGGGTCTGTCAGTATATACGTGGGTTACTTCAAAAGTCATGACAACTTATTTTTGGGGGGCAAACACGTTATACTGAAGAAAGTTCAAAATATACATATTAAAGGGCACGATATACTCCTCCGATTGGCGTAGTCAGATAAGGTATGTGTGAATGGGTGTAGGTATAGTAGGCAATTTTTTCATTTTTTAATCTTTGAAAAATTCAATTTTGATTTAAAAAAATTAAAAATTCAATATGAGTTAAATCAGAACTCTTACATTAAGACTAGCAACCTTCAACGTAGTCTCCGAGTGTAACAAGAACTCGCTGCCAACGACGAGGAAGATGGCGAATACCATCAGCTTCACCATCTCCAAATCTTGTCATCTCGCGCCGAACTGCGTTGGAAATGTCTTCGTGTACGAAAGCGTTTCCCTCGCAATGGCTGTTTCAATTTTGGTACTAAGTCATAGTCACATGGCGAAAGGTCGGGTGAATATGGAGGATGGTGGAGTACTTCCATTCTCCAACGTCGTAAAATTTTCTTGAAACGGTCATTCCGTAATGTGCCTATTTTCTTGCCTACTATAACTACACCCATTCATACCCACCTGATCTGACTACGCCAATCGGAGGAGTATATCGTGCCCTTTCATATGTATATTTTGAACTTTCTTCAATAAAACGTGTTTGATTCCCCAAAATTAGTTGCCATGACTTTTGAAATAACTCTCGTATCTGTCAACACTTGACTGTAATAATATTGTAAGTGCGAAGACAGTAGATCCTTGAAGCAGTTAAAAAAAAGAGGAAGAAAGAAAGAAACCCGGAACCCCTAAGACATTAAGTCATGGGAGGTCCATTTGCCGAGACCTTTATATGCACTTCAGAAACTAGTATCGGTGAGACAAAGCTTTCATACTTTATCGGAGGCAGTCACGCTGTCGCCGTTCTTCAGGATTTGGTCTTGGCAGTCAAGGATCCAGGCGTCTCAGCACAAGTACTATTGCTGTATCACCATCTTCATTTTAATATTAAATAATAAAGGAATCTAAATAGTCGATAGAAGATTGTTCTTGGCTTTCACCCTTGAACGCTGCCCTACTCAATAGCTCCAAGGCCACGAGATAAGATTGCAACCGCAAGGCAAATCTACAGTTCGTATCCTGTCGCGGGGAGTCAGGGGCCCATCGTTTCTCTGCCAGGGATACGACACTACAGTGGACCAATATGATTCCGTGTTCGGCTTTCTAAGAAAACTTCAACGCACATCTGCAATGAAATTATTCTGTAACAAGTAATGACGCAAATATAATACTGATCCATGACATTTTGTTAACGTCTGTCCATGGGGTGTGCTAAATTTTTCTCTTGTATCGGAAAAATTCTGTTTCCAGCAATGACTGAAGACAAGCTGGTATGTAAACATTTATAATATTTTCGACATCATTTTATTCAAGTTTTTTTTCTGAGTCATTTAGTGTTTGAAAACACTTTCCTGCAATTAAGACGTCATTAATATAGCTTATGATTTTTTACACACTTTAACCTTACCACAAATACAGAAAACCTTAAGGCAAAGACAACATTCCCTCTCCGTCTTCTGTTTATGGGAAGTTCTGGAGGGCACCAGAAAACACTTCTGCGGGCACGTTGGTGCTCGAGGGCATTTACGTGGCTTTCTGTGACTCCGCCTGCCAAGATGGTGTTGATTACTGACATTCGTGAAGAAATTTGTAAAGTGTGTTTGTGCAGACCCAATTACACGTTCCTATAAGTTCCTGGAATTCTATTGATGCTTGCATCTTATGCACTTACTTGCAGTCTACACAGTTAACAATAGAAAATCGTTGACAGGTCACCAAGAAAAGAAATCCGGATTGTTACGTAGGGTCCTGCACTCTACTCAACTTCCATAAGCCTCTCTGTATTTCTCACTCACAGCCTCGTGTATTACTACATTAGACAGACTTATGCATAATCAATCAAATATTACAGCCAAAAGTTCGTCAACAGCAAGAAAAGAGTGGTATTCCTGTTAGCACCTTCTTACTCGGCCATGGATTGTTCTGAAATGAGACACGTTTTTAGCTGATGAGTTGGAACAAATGTTTTTGATTCGAATGATGTAACAGAAGAGATTATTGTTTATGCACAACACCTGGTGTTACGTTTATAATGACGGTAATTATCTAAATTACGGCCAAGAGTGTTCCACAATTATATTGTATCGAATGTAGGCCGGCGTTTGCGTAAGAATACCATACACAGTCAAAGTTCACTACAACGATATGAAGTCACTGCCTTTTGCTACCTGATGTTTTACAGTCTTCAAATACATTATAGGGTATACTCGGGTGAGATGCCCCACACTTTCGAAGAAATTATTATTAAAATCCAGAACCTGAATTTTTATTTTAGAGCACAGAATTATGATAACGACTACAATGATTAATTCGCAAAAAAAACCGTCATTTGAAAGCATTAACACTATCTTTTCAAAGAACATTTCTGTCTTCTGGGTTGTTGCGCTGTGTACTCTGGTAGATGATAACTAACGTTTCAGAGGTCATACCGCCTCCGTCATCAGGGCGATGATATTCATTACCTCTGAAACGTTAGTTAACATCGACCAGACTACACAGCGCAACAACCAAGACTACAGAAATCTTCATACTCTGATGACGGAGGTAGTATGACCTCTGAAACGTTGGTAAACATTGACCACACAACACAGCGCAACAACCCAGAGGACAGAAATCTTCACACTCATCGCCCTGATGACGGAGGCAGTATGACCTCTGAAACGTTGGTTAACATCGACCAGACTACACAGCGCAAAAACCCAGAAGACAGAAATCTTCATACTCTGATGACACAGGCAGTATGACCTCTGAAACGTTGGTAAACATCGACCAGACTACACAGCGCAAAAAACCCAAAAGACAGAAATCTTCATACTCTGATGACGGAGGCAGTGTGACCTCTGAAACGTTGGTTAACATCGACCAGACTACAGAGCGCAACAACCCAGAAGACAGAAATCTTCATCGACCTGATGACGGACGCAGTATGACCTCTGAAACAATGGTTAACATCGACCAGACTACACAGCGCAACAAACCAGAAGACAGATACCTTCATACTCATCGCCCTGACGATGGAGGCAGTATGACCTCTGAAACGTTGGTAAACATCTACCAGACTACACAGCGCAACAACCCAGAAGACAGATATCTTCATACACATCGCCCTGACGATGGAGGAAGTATGACCTCTGAAACGTTGGTTAACATCGACCAGACTACACAGCGCAACAACCCAGAAGACAGAAATCTTCATACTCTGATGACGGAGGCAGTATCACCTCTGAAGCGTTGGTAAACATCGACCAGACTACACAGCGCAACAACCCAGAAGACAGAAATCTTTATCCTCTGATGACGGAGGCAGTATGACCTCTGAAACGTTGGTAAACATCGACCTGACTACACAGCGCAACAACCCAGAAGACAGAAATCTTTATCCTCTGATGACGGAGGCAGTAGGACCTCTGAAACGTTGGATAACATCGACCACACTACACAGCACAACAACCCAGAAGTCATATATCTTCATACTCATCGCCCTGATGACGGAGGCAGTATGACCTCTGAAACGTTGGTAAACATCGACCAGAATACACAGCGCAAAAACCCAGAAGAAAAAAATCTTCATACTCTGATGACAGAGGCATTATGACCTCTGAAACGTTGGTAAACATCGACCAGACTACACAGCGCAACAACCCAGAAGACAGAAATCTTCATCCTCTGATGACGGAGGCAGTATGACCTCTGAAACGTTGGTAAACATGTACCAGAATACACAGCGCAACAAACCAGAAGACAGAAATCTTCATCGCCCTGATGACGGAGGCAGTATGACCTCCGAAACGTTGGTTAACATCGACCAGACTACACAGCGCAAAAACCCAGAAGACAGAAATCTTCATACTCTGATGACGGAGGCAGTAAGACCTCTGAAACGTTGGTAAACATCGACCAGACTACACAGCGCAACAACCCAGAAGACAGAAATTTTCATACTCATCGCCCTGATGACGGAGGCAGTATGACCTCTGAAATGTTGGTTAACATCGACCAGACTACGCAGCGCAAAAATCCAGAAGACAGAAATCTTCATACTCTGATGATGGAGGCAGTAAGACCTCTGAAACGTTGGTAAACATCGACCAGACTACACAGCGCAACAACCCAGGAGACAGAAATCTTCATACTCTGATGACGGAGGCAGTATGACCTCTGAAACATTGGTTAACATCGACCAGACTACACAGCGCAACAACCCAGATGACAGATATCTTCATACTCATCGCCCTGGTGATGGAAGCAGTATGACCTCTGAAACGTTGGTAAACAACGACCAGACTACACAGCGCAACAAGCCAGAAGACAGAAAACTTCATACTCATCGCCCTGATGACGGAGGCAGTATGACCTCTGAAACGTTGGTAAACATCGACCAGACTACACAGCGCAAAATCCCAGAAGACAGAAATCTTCATAATCTGATGACGGAGGCAGTATGACCTCTGAAACGTTAGTAAACATCGACCAGACTACACAGCGCAACAACCCAGAAGACAGAAATCTTCATCCTCTTATGACGGAGGCAGTATGACCTCTGAAACGTTGGTAAACATCGACCAGACTACACAGCGCAATAAACCAGAAGACAGAAATTTTCATCCTCTGATGACGGAGGCAGTATGACCTCTGAATCGTTGGTAAACATCGATTAGACAACACAGCGCAAAAACCCAGATGACAGAAATCTTCATCGCCCTGATGACGGAGGCAGTATACCTCCGAAACGTTGGTTAACATCGACCAGACTACACAGCGCAAAAACCCAGAAGACAGAAATCTTCATACTCATCGCCCTGATGACGGAGGAAGTATGACCTCTGAAACGTTGGTTAACATCGACCAGACTACACAGCGCAAAAACCCAGAAGACAGAAATCTTCATACTCTGATGACGGAGGCAGTAAGACCTCTGAAACGTTGGTAAACATCGACCAGACTATACAGCGCAACAACCCAGAAGACAGAAATCTTCATACTCTGATGATGGAGGCAGTATGACCTCTGAAACGTTGGTAAACTTCGACCAGACTACACAGCGCAACAACCCAGAAGACAGAAATCTTCATCCTCTGATGACGGAGGCAGTATGACCTCTGAAACGTTGGTAAACATCGACCAGACTACACAGCGCAACAACCCAGAAGACAGAAATCTTCATCCTCTGATGTCGCAGGCAGTATGACCTCTGAAACGTTAGTAAACATCGACCGGACTACACAGCGCAAAAACCCAGAAGACAGAAATCTTCATCGCCCTGATGACGGAGGCAGTATGACCTCCGAAACGTTGGTTAACATCGACCAGACTACACAGCGCAAAAAACCCAGAAGACAGAAATCTTCATACTCTGATGACGGAGGCAGTAAGACCTCTGAAACGTTGGTAAACATCGACCAGACTACACAGCGCAACAACCCAGAAGACAGAAATTTTCATACTCTGATGACGGATGCAGTATGACATCTGAAACGTTGGTAAACATCGACCAGACTACACAGCGCAACAAGCCAGAAGACAGAAATCTTCATACTCATCGCCCTGATGACGGAGGCATTATGACCTCTGAAACGTTGGTTAACATCTACCAGACTACACAGCGCAACAACCCAGAAGACAGAAATCTTCATACTCTGATAACGGAGGTAGTATGACCTCTGAAACGTTGGTTAACGTCGACCAGACTACACAGCGCAACAACCCAAAAGACAGAAATCTTCATACTCTGATGACGGAGGCAATATGACCTCTGAAACGTTGGTAAACTTCGACCAGACTACACAGCGCAACATCCCAGAAGATAGAAATTTTCATCCTCTGATGACGGAGGCAGTATGACCTCTGAAACGTTGGTAAACATCAACCTGACTACACAGCGCAACAACCCAGAAGACAGAAATCTTCATCGCCCTGATGACGGAGGCAGTATGACCTCCGAAACGTTGGTTAACATCGACCAGACTACACAGCGCAAAAACCCAGAAGACAGAAATCTTCATACTCTGATGACGGAGGCAGTAAGACCTCTGAAACGTTGGTAAACATCGACCAGACTACACAGCGCAACAACCCAGAAGACAGAAATTTTCATACTCATCGCCCTGATGACGGAGGCAGTATGACCTCTGAAATGTTGGTTAACATCGACCAGACTACGCAGCGCAAAAATCCAGAAGACAGAAATCTTCATACTCTGATGATGGAGGCAGTAAGACCTCTGAAACGTTGGTAAACATCGACCAGACTACACAGCGCAACAACCCAGGAGACAGAAATCTTCATACTCTGATGACGGAGGCAGTATGACCTCTGAAACATTGGTTAACATCGACCAGACTACACAGCGCAACAACCCAGATGACAGATATCTTCATACTCATCGCCCTGGTGATGGAAGCAGTATGACCTCTGAAACGTTGGTAAACAACGACCAGACTACACAGCGCAACAAGCCAGAAGACAGAAAACTTCATACTCATCGCCCTGATGACGGAGGCAGTATGACCTCTGAAACGTTGGTAAACATCGACCAGACTACACAGCGCAAAATCCCAGAAGACAGAAATCTTCATAATCTGATGACGGAGGCAGTATGACCTCTGAAACGTTAGTAAACATCGACCAGACTACACAGCGCAACAACCCAGAAGACAGAAATCTTCATCCTCTTATGACGGAGGCAGTATGACCTCTGAAACGTTGGTAAACATCGACCAGACTACACAGCGCAATAAACCAGAAGACAGAAATTTTCATCCTCTGATGACGGAGGCAGTATGACCTCTGAATCGTTGGTAAACATCGATTAGACAACATAGCGCAAAAACCCAGATGACAGAAATCTTCATCGCCCTGATGACGGAGGCAGTATACCTCCGAAACGTTGGTTAACATCGACCAGACTACACAGCGCAAAAACCCAGAAGACAGAAATCTTCATACTCATCGCCCTGATGACGGAGGAAGTATGACCTCTTAAACGTTGGTTAACATCGACCAGACTACACAGCGCAAAAACCCAGAAGACAGAAATCTTCATACTCTGATGACGGAGGCAGTAAGACCTCTGAAACGTTGGTAAACATCGACCAGACTATACAGCGCAACAACCCAGAAGACAGAAATCTTCATACTCTGATGATGGAGGCAGTATGACCTCTGAAACGTTGGTAAACTTCGACCAGACTACACAGCGCAACAACCCAGAAGACAGAAATCTTCATCCTCTGATGACGGAGGCAGTATGACCTCTGAAACGTTGGTAAACATCGACCAGACTACACAGCGCAACAACCCAGAAGACAGAAATCTTCATCCTCTGATGTCGCAGGCAGTATGACCTCTGAAACGTTAGTAAACATCGACCGGACTACACAGCGCAAAAACCCAGAAGACAGAAATCTTCATCGCCCTGATGACGGAGGCAGTATGACCTCCGAAACGTTGGTTAACATCGACCAGACTACACAGCGCAAAAAACCCAGAAGACAGAAATCTTCATACTCTGATGACGGAGGCAGTAAGACCTCTGAAACGTTGGTAAACATCGACCAGACTACACAGCGCAACAACCCAGAAGACAGAAATTTTCATACTCTGATGACGGATGCAGTATGACATCTGAAACGTTGGTAAACATCGACCAGACTACACAGCGCAACAAGCCAGAAGACAGAAATCTTCATACTCATCGCCCTGATGACGGAGGCATTATGACCTCTGAAACGTTGGTTAACATCTACCAGACTACACAGCGCAACAACCCAGAAGACAGAAATCTTCATACTCTGATAACGGAGGTAGTATGACCTCTGAAACGTTGGTTAACGTCGACCAGACTATACAGCGCAACAACCCAAAAGACAGAAATCTTCATACTCTGATGACGGAGGCAATATGACCTCTGAAACGTTGGTAAACTTCGACCAGACTACACAGCGCAACATCCCAGAAGATAGAAATTTTCATCCTCTGATGACGGAGGCAGTATGACCTCTGAAACGTTGGTAAACATCAACCTGACTACACAGCGCAACAACCCAGAAGAGAGAAATCTTCATCGCTCTGATGACGGAGGCAGTATGACTTCTGAAACGTTGGTTAACATCGACCAGACTACACTATCCAACAACCCAGAAGACAGATATCTTCATACTCATCGCATTGATGATAGAGGCAGTATGACCTCTGAAACGTTGGTAAACATCGACCAGACTACACAGCACAACAACCCAGAAGACATAAATCTTCATACTCATCGCCCTGATGATGGAGGCAATATGACCTCTGAAACGTTGGTAAACATTGACCAGACCACACAATGGAACAACCCAGAAGACAGATATCTTCATACTCATCGCCCTGATGATGCAGGCAGTATGACCTCTTAAACGTTAGTAAACATCGACCAGACTACACAGCGCAACAACCCAGAAGACATAAATCTTCATACACATCGCCCTGATGATGGAGGCAGTATGACCTCTGAAACGTTGGTAAACATCGACCAGACTACACAGCGCAAAAACCCAGAAGACAGAAATCTTCATCGCCCTGATGATGGAGGCAGTATGACCTCTGAAACGTTGGTTAACAACGACCAGACTACACAGCGCAAAAACCCAGAAGACAGAAATCTTCATACTCATCGCCCTGATGACGGAGGCAGTATGACCTCTGTAACGTTGGTTAACATCGACCAGACTACACAGCGCAAAAACCCAGAAGACAGAAATCTTCATACTCTGATGACGGAGGCAGTAAGACCTCTGAAACGTTGGTAAACATCGACCAGACTACACAGCGCAACAACCCAGAAGACAGAAATCTTCATACTCTGATGACGGAGGCAGTATGACCTCTGAAACGTTGGTAAACATCGACCAGACTACACAGCGCAACAACCCAGAAGACAGAAATCTTCATCCTCTGATGACGGAGGCAGTAAGACCTCTGAAACGTTGGTAAACATCGACCAGACTATACAGCGCAACAACCCAGAAGACAGAAATCTTCATACTCTGATGATGGAGGCAGTATGACCTCTGAAACGTTGGTAAACTTCGACCAGACTACACAGCGCAACAACCCAGAAGACAGAAATCTTCATCCTCTGATGACGGAGGCAGTATGACCTCTGAAACGTTGGTAATCATCGACCAGACTACACAGCGCAACAACCCAGAAGACAGAAATCTTCATCCTCTGATGTCGCAGGCAGTATGACCTCTGAAACGTTGGTAAACATCGACCGGACTACACAGCGCAAAAACCCAGAAGACAGAAATCTTCATCTCCCTGATGACGGAGGCAGTATGACCTCCGAAACGTTGGTTAACATCGACCAGACTACACAGCGCAAAAAACCCAGAAGACAGAAATCTTCATACTCTGATGACGGAGGCAGTAAGACCTCTGAAACGTTGGTAAACATCGACCAGACTACACAGCGCAACAACCCAGAAGACAGAAATTTTCATACTCTGATGACGGATGCAGTATGACATCTGAAACGTTGGTAAACATCGACCAGACTACACAGCGCAACAAGCCAGAAGACAGAAATCTTCATACTCATCGCCCTGATGACGGAGGCATTATGACCTCTGAAACGTTGGTTAACATCTACCAGACTACACAGCGCAACAACCCAGAAGACAGAAATCTTCATACTCTGATAACGGAGGTAGTATGACCTCTGAAACGTTGGTTAACGTCGACCAGACTACACAGCGCAACAACCCAAAAGACAGAAATCTTCATACTCTGATGACGGAGGCAATATGACCTCTGAAACGTTGGTAAACTTCGACCAGACTACACAGCGCAACAACCCAGAAGATAGAAATTTTCATCCTCTGATGACGGAGGCAGTATGACCTCTGAAACGTTGGTAAACATCAACCTGACTACACAGCGCAACAACCCAGAAGAGAGAAATCTTCATCGCTCTGATGACGGAGGCAGTATGACTTCTGAAACGTTGGTTAACATCGACCAGACTACACTATGCAACAACCCAGAAGACAGATATCTTCATACTCATCGCATTGATGATAGAGGCAGTATGACCTCTGAAACGTTGGTAAACATCGACCAGACTACACAGCACAACAACCCAGAAGACATAAATCTTCATACTCATCGCCCTGATGATGGAGGCAATATGACCTCTGAAACGTTGGTAAACATTGACCAGACTACACAATGGAACAACCCAGAAGACAGATATCTTCATACTCATCGCCCTGATGATGCAGGCAGTATGACCTCTTAAACGTTAGTAAACATCGACCAGACTACACAGCGCAACAACCCAGAAGACATAAATCTTCATACACATCGCCCTGATGATGGAGGCAGTATGACCTCTGAAACGTTGGTAAACATCGACCAGACTACACAGCGCAAAAACCCAGAAGACAGAAATCTTCATCGCCCTGATGACGGAGGCAGTATGACCTCTGAAACGTTGGTTAACAACGACCAGACTACACAGCGCAAAAACCCAGAAGACAGAAATCTTCATACTCATCGCCCTGATGACGGAGGCAGTATGACCTCTGTAACGTTGGTTAACATCGACCAGACTACACAGCGCAAAAACCCAAAGACAGAAATCTTCATACTCTGATGACGGAGGCGGTAAGACCTCTGAAACGTTGGTAAACATCGACCAGACTACACAGCGCAACAACCCAGAAGACAGAAATCTTCATACTCTGATGACGGAGGCAGTATGACCTCTGAAACGTTGGTAAACATCGACCAGACTACACAGCGCAACAACCCAGAAGACAGAAATCTTCATCCTCTGATGACGGAGGCAGTATGACCTCTGAAACGTTGGTAAACATCGACCAGACTACACAGCGCAACAACCCAGAAGACAGAAATCTTCATCCTCTGATGTCGGAGGCAGTATGACCTCTGAAACGTTGGTAAACATCGACCAGACTACACAGCGCAACAACCCAGAAGACATAAATCTTCATCGCCCTGATGACGGAGGCAGTATGACCTCCGAAACGTTGGTTAACATGGACCAGACTACACAGCACAACAACCCAGAAGACAGAAATTTTCATACTCAGCGCCCTGATGATGGAGGCAGTATGACCTCTGAAACGTTGGTAAACATCGACCAGACTACACAGCGCAACAACCCAGAAGACAGAAATCTTCATCCTCTGATGTCGGAGGCAGTATGACCTCTGAAACGTTGGTCAACATCGACCAGACTACACAGCGCAACAACCCAGAAGACATAAATCTTCATCGCCCTGATGACGGAGGCAGTATGACCTCCGAAACGTTGGTTAACATGGACCAGACTACACAGCACAACAACCCAGAAGACAGAAATTTTCATACTCATCGCCCTGATGATGGAGGCAGTATGACCTCTGAAACGTTGGTAAACATCGACCAGACTACACAGCGCAACAACCCAGAAGACAGAAATCTTCATACTCTGATGACGGAGGCAGTATGACCTCTGAAACATTGGTTAACATCGACCAGACTACACAGCGCAACAACCCAGAAGACAGATTTCTTCATAATAATATGCAATTGCATGTTCATGAGGCATTCTGCACTTTCCAAAAACTGTGGCAACTTTGGGGGTGTGCCTGAGAACAACCACAAGATCACTAGCAGAAGTGTGACCACAGACCAAACTAGGCACCATACCTATAGCTATGTCCCTTTCACCAGTCCTATCTGCATTTTGTTTATTAACGCAGTTCATTATTTATAATACTTCTGTTATTATGAACTGTGGAACTGTCTGCTTATTAGTGTATGGGTCTGTATCCTTCAACCGCTGTACAAGGTATGGAGAGAGAGATAGAGGCTGGAATAAGGAAAAGCAACAAATCCAGTCACAGGGCTACTTGTTATCTGATGTAAGCAACTATTATGAATTATTGACTTCAAAAATGTTTGACGCTAGTGACCGTCATGGTAAGAAGCAGCTGTCCAGTGACCTGCCTTCAACACCATTAGCATACAACCATGCACAGTGGAGGATTTGTCAACTAGGACTTTATCGACTTATAAACTTTGGTACCAAGGTACATATTTTAACCTAATAGAGCATCATTACCTAATTTTTGAAAGTCTTGTCTTTAACTAAAGAAGTTTGGTCAGATGGATATCTGAAGTTTGGGTAGATGTTTGGAAGGTTAACCTGGTTCACCATCCAAACAACACAGTTAAGTAAAAATTAATAACATCAAAATGGAGCAAACAACTGAATATTCTGGAAAGTGCCCCCCTTCAACTTATATGAGTTCTTACATTTGTATATGGGATTATAAATGGCAGCCAACAATTGGTGAACTAGGATCAATCTGTTAATTAAACATAATTTATAATTCATTATGAAACATCTTAGAAAAACTGACTGGATGAGTTTTCAGATTTTCTGTTCTGAAGGGTACCACCGCCACCTTCTCAGTCAGATACTTCATCACTTTTGTCTGCCTTTAGAATCTATAATTATTGTCCATGTAATAATTATTTCATATCATTCTTGATGGAAAATGAATCAGATAAATATTTACCTATACGAATTTTGCTACAGGTTTCATTTAAACACATTTTTATTAGCCTCACTAGCTTTGGTATACTAATTTAAATGAGAAGAATATAAATGGATAAAAAAGACAAGTGTTCAGTCCGCAGCCTACAGTTTAAAATGTGGACACTATTATAGAATTGTATGCTCGTGGCCTTCGTTTTTCTGTACCGAAAGTGTCTGATGGGCGGAATTATTACTAAAATATGTGTTTTCTACAGGTGGAGTATTGCAGGCAACTGATAGCACCACAAAACTAAACTGAATGTAAATGTTTAGACTTGGAAGGTACAAAACACAGCTCTTCAGTGGTAGGTTATTTACAGATACTGTTTCAGCTATGAAGTTTATTTCGTGTATAACAGGGTAAGATGTGTGTGTATGTACTGTAGAGCATCCAACAATATGCTGTGTTGTCTTAAAGACTGTTTTTCTTGTACAAAGTCAAATTTCCCGTGTTTTTACCACTCGGTTGAAATGTAGCTACGTTTCATCCACAAGATGGCTGTAATGAAAACTTGACATTATTTATTTGTTCACACTCCATTTTTTTAGGTCATCATAGAATTGTTTGTTGAAAGCAATATCTGGAGTATTGTGATGTAAGTAGAAAGAGTTTTGAGAAAACCTTTTCACATATCTGTCACACAGGAAGTTCAGATATTAAAATAAATCTGAAAAATCCACTGAGGATTAAAATAAAACAAAACTCCCTTAGTCTGCAAGGTTTGTTTATTGATTTCAGTATCTAGTGAGGCATTATATGCACGTTCAAACTACAGTATTGGAATAAACATAGCGCAACGGTGCAATCTGTCCTCCCTTCTTTTAAAACAGCTTTCAATCTTGGGGAACAGAGTTCATCACATAAGCAAGACACACTTCTGTCCAAAGAAGCCTCACATCTATGAGATGATTGTCATTCAGTTATCACTTTGTGTGCATACAGCAGAAGAGGACTGGTTGAATGTGGTCACTGAACTTGTTCCCCTTTTGATCACAGCTATTTTACTTCCCTGCAGCAATTGCAACACATTGCATTTATAACATTATTTTAAGCATACACACATTGATGACATGACATTTTACTGTGACTAAAAATGAAAAAAAACATAGTCCATAATATTAATTACACCACCTGGATTGAATGTACAGCATACAACAAAGTCCTGAAGTTTGGGCATAACAACAGTTATAATCAGAAAGTAACGTCATATCAAAGGATGACAATAGGCACTACTAACTCACAAATAAAATTACTTATATATGAGAAGAAACTTAACATAAACGAGCTAGTTTTCTTTCATCAAGACGTAATTTTCATGTCCCTAATTTGCATAACTACAGCCTCACTTTGGTCATGTCAAGCTGACATATCAGGAGAGAAATGTAAGTCTGCCTTTGTATTTAGCAGGCAGTGAATGTTCTACTTGCCATTCAAATGTACTTTCAGAACTACTACTAAAACAATGCCACAAAAACTGTGTTCTTTGTAATGTAACAACTATATTAATAAAGAAATACATGCTCATAATTCTACCTCTTACTGGAACAATGAGAACTACATATAAAGGGAGAAGCAACCTAATTAATTGCATCACACACACACACATGAAAAGCATTTCATTGTGGCCAGATTTCAGTGTCCATAGTGTGATTCAGTTATCTCAACAACGAAGCAGTGGTTTGTAACAGTCCTCTGTGGCTAAGAGGTCTGTATGCTTCCTGTATTATGAATACTATCACATTATATGAGTATGGTTTTAATCACAACAAAATGCGAACAGATGTAGGTGAAGTCGAACTTCATACATGTTGCACAACAAACCCAACACACTAAGAGACCCTAATCTCAGCCAAATTAAAAAAAATATTCCACAATTTGTGCCACACTGTCTGTGACCCTGTACTAACTGCACTGGCATCCACATTCCAGAATGAAGGAATATATTCATTCCCTTCTCAAGAAGTGATGGGCAATCAAAATCACTTACGAATTAGTTACCTTCTAACAGCATTTTTCAATTACCCCTTTCAAAGTCAGAAACAGGTGTTTTTATGGTACTACCAACATGTATGCAAAAGGGACTTTTGCTTTAAACAAAGTATAAAAATTTGTGGAAATGTTTCAAAGCCAGTTAATTTGTATTTAAAGTAAGAAATGGGTGTACAGTCTTCCAGGCACATGGAAGTGTGGCATCGTGGGTTAATGAGGCCTGCACTACTGGACCTTGCCCTAAGGTTCAGGCATGACCTAGCCAAACTCAGATCAAACTTCTGTAAAGTAAGATTTGAGCTTTTCACAGTAATAAGAAAACAGATGGTGGTCTGCCACAAAGAATTTTAGCTCTGTGACAAAATAAATGGCACAACAACCCACAAGACCACCATTTACACAATTTGTTGGGGGAGGAGGGGAGTGCTAATGTAACAATTTAGGAAAACTGGCCATGGAATATTAAAGTTATGTTTCATCACAAAGTTCTGACACATACATAGGTAATTTTAAATGTACAAATCCTGAAAAATACAAAGTACTTTTTGTCGCATGCATCTATTATGCCTGATGCATCATCATAAGCAGAATTTGAACTAATTATTACTGTCTGAAATATGCTTATGTTGACGACAGAAACAGTAGTAAATTTCAAAATATATTCAGAGTTAATACTGCATGCATCCTTGAGGCTAGTATGGGGGGCATGAAATGGGTGAGGGGCCCTTTACACTTCATTTAGGCCACATGACCATCAGACCAGCCCAGTGCAGACCTCCACTGTGTGTGCACTCAACAACCAATAAGCTAAAATATTAATAGACACAGAGAAACTCATGTTTGTAAATGATTGCAATTCCAATTAGCTTTCTTCTCTCCCACTTTCTTTTTTCTTTCAGAAAACACAAAAAAGCTAAGCAGAATAATTGTGTATGCTCATACTTGGTGATGCACTGACTCTGTGTTGTTCCTATAAAAACAGCCATTTCAAACATTTTAATTGCCATTTTTTATCAGTATGCACCATATTCATAATTCCACTGCATTACGTTTACCTGGTAGAATCTTAACCACTTAGTATGAGGAGGTGAACTTATATTAAGTAATTAAGATTATATCAGGCACTTAAAGAACTATCAGAATTGCTGAGGCCAGTCTGTTCTTCCTCAGGTTGCAAAAACAGACACTGTGCCATATGAACAGTAAATATCCAATTCATGGTATGTGCTTTATTAGCGTTGTAATACGCAAATGAAACAAGGAAAACATGGTACAACTGACACAAAGTTGTGGCATTAACAATAAATAATTAAAACATTCAGCATTTTCATGCCACTCCTGTAATTTGGTTTGAATTCATGGAAGAATCAGTGCACTACTACAGTATAATTTTACAGAGACTAGCAAACTACATGTTTGCCACACCCTGCAACCAGTCACCGAACTGTGGAAAATGTTTCCCAGAATCTTCCTTATAAATGATGTTCGTGATGGTTTTCATATGATTTTAACAAATACAGGTTTTCTACCTTGACAATTGTATTTAATTTACCAACCTAAATATTATATGCTAAATACTGTTTATGATTATTATGTTTCCTTAAAACCAGCTATAGCATAACTTATTAACATCAATAGTCATTCAATATCAATAAGATCCAGCTGGTATGGCAACCAAGTGCAAGGGTAATTGGATTCACTGTTATTATGATATCAGTGCATTGAACTGATATTGACATTAATGAATTGGAAAACATCACAACTACAATACACATCTACTAACACTACTGCTTTAATACTGAATATTACATATTTATTTAACACTAAATGTACGCATGAATGATTTTTTTAAACATTATTAGATTTGGAAGCTACAAGTGGCACAGACTGGGGGGAGGTTGCCTGGCCTCAGTGTTTTAGTTCATAGTATAAGGATAATTTCAATGCCTCCTGTATGACACAGAAGACAATGAACAGTCTTGGGTACAATTCTTGCACTTCCTACACACGATAATCTAGTGTCAGTCACATCTCACATTCTCTACAGAAGGTACTGAAATGACCTGCCATTAATATGGCAACACTGGAAACCAAGCAAGGGAAGTAGCCCAGTTCCAAGCCATACACACTTATCATTCTGGGAAAGATTCTCATTTACAAATAATGCAATCTTATTAATTCTGTCTTAGTCATATATATTTCCTTATAGACGCCCCATAGATTAAACAATGAAATCAATCGACAATCATCTCTCAACTTGAATTCCAAAAATTGCAGCCTGGAATCAACCATTCATGAAATTGATCAATTGTTAACCATTCAAATCATTAATGTCAAGAACATGTTGTGAGCAACAACATAATTCACCACATACTGCAACTTCCATTACATTCTTCACATCTGGTCCCAGTACACATTTCACAAAAAAACTCCAACACAGTAGTCAACAGAATCAAATACAGGCCCATGTGTTTTCACTGCAGAATGTCTTAATCATATCCATGCAACGCAACAGCGATCCACTCGTTAACAATCGGCCAAAGTTTACAGTTTAAATTCCAGCTGCAAGCAACAATACTTTTCTCCCCTTGTGCCCCAGCCTATCTTAGCAAAAGGGGAGAAAATTTCACTTTTCCTCTTTAAAACATATTTTATTAACAATGATACAAAACTCCTTATTTTAATTCCCTTGCTTAGGACTGTTTCAAAATAAATAACCTTAAAAATTTCAAACCAAATTTTCAGTACAGAAAAACATTTCCTACTATTTCCAACCCAAAGCAATGGAATCCCAAATCAACAAATACCAAAAGCTTGGTATCTTTTAACAATGAGCCAGAAATTATTTTAATGTATCAAAGCATATATCACACAGCCTGATGCTTACATAATCAAATATTTAATTCACAAGAAATATTCAATAACCAGTCCCCTTTTTTAATTGATTTGTTGCACACTGCCATTCTTCACATAAAGTGACCTATATCCAAATGATTACTTGAATATATTCTTTGTTCCTATTTAAAGTCATATAACAACTGAAACATTGCAAGAGTTCTGAGTTACAATTATGGGCATGAGCAAAGGAACTGACCTGCTTTAGTTTACATTGGGGCATAATGGCTGTATAAAGTGTGCATTAGTGGTGTGTTGATATGCTTTACACATCAGACTTTACGATTCTGTATCACATCATACTCTGATCCATGGGTAAATAATTCACCAGTTTCTGGCCTACAGAACAAACCTAGTGTCAGTACAAATAAACGGTAAAAAAACATAAATTTAGAAAAAAAATTAACATCATTAGAAAAGAGGATATGCAATCTGTGGAGTTCTGAAGTGTAATTTACGAAGAGCATTCATAACAACACAGCATATATAATTTCATAATAATACATGCAGTATGTGTGTCAGTAAATGCATCCTTTCTTACACATAATAGCCAAGTGCAACCGTTTGTTCAAAGTCTGGATATTCCTAAAGAAGCAGAGGGACAATTTATTGTGCAGTTTATCATCAAGAATTATATTTACAGTACTGGGAAAAAGGAATTTTGTATCAACAATTTTTATTTTATTTTTTCCAACAGACAATATGGCCGCATGTTTTACTTACCATGGGAGATGCTTCCAGCCTTCTGTGTGAGATGAAGGCTGTAAAACATTGAACATCATTATTAGCCAGTGATATATAAAGAATTCACAGACAGTGCAAAAGTTAAATGTTAATAATGGACTGAAATGAAAATAATTTACATACTACTTAGTTTGGGGCCAAGTGAGACAACAAAAAAGTTACAATAAACCTGGCAAAGCATACTGTGGATTTCACATACATACATTCAAAAAGATCGAATCACAATGCTAGTCATCATCTCAAAAACAACACTTACCATAAAAATACACATAATATTGCAACAAGTGTGAACCAATGTGCCCGTAAAGCAGAAGTTGTCTTTTGCAACTGCGGCCACTCAGGACGGCTTCAAGTTACAAGCAGTTTATGCATGCAATGAAGATTTTGGTAGCGTCTGGCTGGTAGTGGAGCGGGTGGGCAGCAACTAGAATGTCCCTACAGCTTGTAGAGGACAGAGTAGAACATACTATGCACACGTGGGCGCACATACGCAAGACAGGATGTCCCTAGCTTAACTGTGTTCTCTTGGGATAATTTTCAGTCAAAAGTTCAAATAAGCATAGGTCTGATCTGCAATGGGTTGTCAAGAAAATGTTTATCACTCACTATGCAATAGCTGTGTTTGAGAAATTAGTTCACTAGGCTGCGCACATGACGCAAACAGGCAAGACACAGAAGGCAGTCAGTGATTATTAGCTGTACAATGAGTGTAGTTCATGTTTGTTTACTGTGTCGCTGAGTGTTAAAGGCAACTACATAACAATGATTACATTTTCTACTGAAGAGTATGCAGATATACATTTCATGTATGGTTATTGGGAGAATAATGCAAAAAGCAGCAGTCCAGGAATATCAATGGCAGTTTTCTGATCATACAGTCCCAGATAGACGAGCCTTCAGTAATGTGCACCGGTTTATCACAGAAACTAGTACAATCCCTCAAGACCACTATGAAGTAATGCTGACATGGAAGATGACATACTGGAAATGGAATAGCGCAATCCAAGTACTAGTGTCCAAAGAGTTTCCAATCAAATTGGGGCCAGCCAGATGACAGTCTGGAGAACTGTGCATGACAATGGTTTCTACCTTTTTCACGTGCAAAATGTCCAGGCTCTGCAACCAAAAGATTACTTTGCACATGAAAACTTCTGCAATTGGCTGCTTCAAAACCAGGAGCTGTGCACAAAAATTTTATTCAGCAGAGATGGCAACACGAACACAAGGAATATATATACATGTGTGGTCCTATGATAATCCTCATGTGACCAAGGAAACATTTGTAAACACCTGATTATTTAATCAGGAGTTGCCTGTCTTTGGTAGAATTCAATATGGAGGTCATTTTCTTAATTGGTTTCTGTATAGTACAATCTCCACCTGGATTACGGAACACATGAGACACCAGACTGCAGAACCAGTGACCAACAGAAGATGAGCATTCCATAGCCACCAGACATGGCATTGACTTCAACAAAACAGAAGTCATTGCCAACATCAGGAGCTACCATCCTTGCATAATCAGGGAGGCAATGGAGACATTCAAACACCCACACAACTTCAACCACAAAGATGGCTAAAAGCTAAGCAATGCCTGGCTTCACCTGTTTCCCACCAAACCACTGGGCCTATCAGGTTCTCAAACGGCCAGGTCCACAGTCACCTCTCTGAACCTCATAGGCACACAGCCACCACTTGCTTCCACATAATCACTGCAAATCTTTTCCCACCCAATATGGCCACCAGAATCTCGTCACCTCCTCCAAAAATTCCCAAACATCCTTTCGTCAACCACGTGCTCCTCTCCCAATGGATAGTAGCCCGCTCCTTCACACCAGCAATCAGGATATTTTATTTGGGTTTACACTTCCTTGATGTTAAACAGGGGATGGTGGTGGAATGCTACCTGTCATTCGAATGTTATGGGGGGTTTGGAATGGCAGAGTTTGAAGGTCCCCCATCCAAACACATAAATGGAGAAGAGGAAAATAGGGGTGTATAGTCCACCCTAAGCCACAACAGTAAAATATATCTGTAGGATACAGAAAAAACACGATGGAACAACAATTTCTTAAAAACAGTGGAGCTTCCATCAGCACAGTGAAGCCAGAATTTGCAGGCAAGGGAATAAACCAGTTTAATTACATGGTAAAAGGAATGAAGTGAAGTAGATATTAGAGGCTGAAGCCAGATCAGCTTTCAGCTCAGAAGTGCAGGTACACCTCCAAGTTCATTGCTGCACTGACTTTGATGGAATGCTCAACAATCAGAAGATTGGATCTGCCAAAAGAAATGGGAGCTAGTAATGACTTAAAGACCAACATATTAGGGTAAGGAGGGGGAATGTTTCTGCTAATGAGTGGAGGAGCAGACATGCCTGAATGCAATGCCTGGTGATTTGGGTTCCTGGAATAATGAGGAAGAGGATAACCATCTCCAAGGCCACATGATGAATTCTGCAAAAGGGACACCCAAACCAGAAGGGGTTAGGATTTCAGCTGCTAGCATTCCGTCAAGTCCCCATGGGGAACAGAACTTAAGCGTTTCTGACCTTAGGAAGTGACTGACTTGCATGAGGTACTTGCTACAGACATAGTCTTACCTGCCAAGTCAGTGGAAGTAACTAGAGCAAAGGTAGTAAATGAGAACCACACTGAGATACTAAAATCTGAGCTAAGCATAACAGTTTTTATAGAACCTGCAAAGATAGGAATCAAAGGAATCTACAATGCCCAAGTATGTCTAGAGTGTATAGGAGCCGTGAGTCAGCAAAGAGGAAACTAACCAGAAAAGCAGTAGAGTTAAATAGGGATAAACAATCGAAGAAGGGATTGGGTAAGAGAACTCAGGCACCCAGAGGGTATAGGAGAGAAAAAGGACTACAGTTAACCCAGAGGGCAAGGAGTAAGGACAGAACAATGAGATTGGGGGAAAGGGGAGTTGCAAAACACAGATAAGCAGTAGTACAGAAAAGCTGTGGAAAAAGAAATCCACAAGGAGTTGTAACTGAGAAGTTACAACAGAGGACACTGGGAGTCTGCAAGACTTGAAAAGTTATTGGGGAAGGAGAGAGTTGAATCAGATGAAATGCACAGCAAGCAACATCAGAGAATGCAAAAGTGGGTGGCCTAGAAAGAGATGATGCAAGACAAGTAGCAATGCTCAGGAATGGGTGTGTAGTGGCAGAGGTAAGTAAAGCTGTCTCAATGAGAGAGAAGAATTTTGAGGAACATGTATTCCTAAAACCAAAGGAGAGTAGCCAGGTAAAAACAATGAGAACCAAGTCTGAAATAAAATGCATTTGAGACACGTGAGCACAAAATTTAAGATAGGAAGTTAAATTAGGGAGCCAATCATATATGATGAATCATGCAGAGGCAGGTCAGTAGGCATGGTGACAGGAGAAAACCACATGGGAATGTTGATGAAGTTGAAAACAGGCAAGGAGAGGACACAAAGTAGAGAAAGAAACAGGGAGAAGGTAGGAAGCTCCATCTGACCACATAAATGCAAAAGTGGCAATTACCTTTAGTCATGTTACTACAAATACAAAACCTCAAAGTTGCAAAAAATCAACATGTTTATAAATGTCAGAATTAAAGTTTCATATGAGATTTGTAGCTATGTCTATTATCTAATGCACATTTTTATTAAACACAGATGTAGCATCTCATATTGAGGGTCACTTCATCCTCAAAGTTCACATTACTGCAATGATGGTAGAAAATCAAAAAGTTTAAATGTGAGGTAACATGCTGCTCATGAGAATCCACTGATTGTTTCAAAAGTTACTAGGATGGGATAATCACAAGGACATGATACAGTTAAGTCTATTTTAATATCACTTGCCTGTCTCCCTGGGATCCCTGCTGCCCATCTTTCATGCTACTCCCTGATGGAGCAACTGAGTCAAGGCCCATCTCTGACAAAGCACGTAAAGCTGTCAATGCCGCCTGAAACAGATAATATGACCACCAGTTATAACAAACTGCCCACTGAAATGGCAATGGGTATTCAAAACATTCACCACAAAAACTAATCACTGAACTGTATCCAACACATTTCACATCCTAAAATTTATTCTCATAAAAAATACCATAATTATCCTACCATCTATACCTCAGTCCCCAATAGTTTCTCTGCACGATTTACAACAAAAATTATGTATGCATTTTTCTCTCCCATGTGCCTCTTTCCACCTACCCCATCACTTTCTGAAGCTGCCCATGCAGTCACAGGTTTGATTTAAGTTTGTGTGAGTAATGGTAAGGCAATGCTCTGTGTCACTTGGATGGCTGGGTCATTCAGTTGCAAGAGATCCCTCTTTCCCAGGGAATAAATGTGGGGAAAATAAATAAAAGTCTGGACTGTCCACTGCAAGCTGCTGTTGCTGGCAAGCTAACAAACTGGCAGTCACTGATTTGCCACGTTAGTTCAGGCTATTGAATTAATTTCGAAAACCTTTCTGATGTCATCTGTTTGTTATTAAATTAATTATGAAATGAGGATAAAATTTTCCTATGTAAATTTATACAGATTTGTCAGAGCTATTGAAGAACACAACTATTCCCACTGAGAGAAAACAAACGTGTGTTCTGAAGCACAATTAAGCTGTGCTGTAGCTGTGAGAACATGACTGAAAACTTTGATGGGGCCTCCCATTGGTTGATTATATCATCATTCAGATTACTTAAATCCACTGCCAGGAACTGACTTCAAACTCATTCCCTGTCCATGGCTGCCAAGAAGCAAGAATTAAGAGATGGACACAAGATTTATGAAAGTTAGAATTTCAGAAAAATAAGTCCAAAAGACAGAGCAGTTACTGAGCATGACATAACTGCAGCTACATATGTGTTCTAACAATGCAACACAGGCTGTTGTGAAAGGGTATGTAATGGGCCAAACACTAACAAAACAGAGGCAATACATTGTTATGACTGTGTTAAATGCTGACTTGTAGAATTAGCATTTAACAACACAGGTAACTGGGACAGCAGATCAAGGCAGAGACACAGATGCAGACACAGTCAGACACTAACACTCAGAAAGATACAAGTTACAATGGATGGACACATCCTCATTCTCAGTATAACCATAAGCACTGTAAATTAAATCTCAAGCCATGCTCAGATAGCAAGTTCATCATGATTTTGGATTAGATAATTAGATTAGAAATGTGAGATGATGTAAAGTTAGTGATCAAGTAATAACACAGTTTACACATAATTTTCTATAGTGAATCTTGTAATATACATATGTACACAGTGAAGCCATGTATCAGTCCTGTAAGATGGGTCCCTACTTACGACTAATCTCTGCCGAACTCAAAATTCCAGAGAGGGTTAGATAGATAGGAGCTTGGATGGAGATAAGTTAAACATTCTAAATTATTCCCTTGCAAAGCCCACTCTAGCACAGAGCATAGGCTGAACAAGTTGGCAGCAAAGTGCTACTAAAATTAGCCACAACATAAATTGGTGATCAACGGGTAGAAATAGGGTGGTACATGGCCGAGGCATCACAATGACACAATTTAACCAGCTTAGTCCAATGTACAACTGCCAAATGGAAAGGATTACTCA
The DNA here is from genome assembly GCF_977971745.1 of Zootermopsis nevadensis. NCBI lineage: Eukaryota > Metazoa > Arthropoda > Insecta > Blattodea > Termopsidae > Zootermopsis > Zootermopsis nevadensis. The sequence goes on along the minus strand of NW_028259134.1, from coordinate 6,349,029 downwards.
CCCCACTGAACCAAGCAACTATTCACTGAAGTTACATCTTCACTGTCAAATTCAAGGCACTTGCTTGTTGCTATCCCAACAAACAACATGCTTTCTGTCTGTACTAAGAAAATTTTATTTAATTAACAACACATGGGCTGAAATCAAATATCGCTTAGATATCCTGAGAGCTACTAATGCAGCTCATGCGGAAGTGTACTAAGTAAAAGTTTTTGAGTTACTCTACAGCAGTGGTCCCAACGTGGTGTCCGCGGGCGCCCGCCAAGGCTTTCTTTGGGTGCCCGCATTGATACGGAAAGAGGTTATACTGAATTATGAAGGCCGTTCAACCACAAACATTATAAAATCAAAGCACAGATCTCGACTTACTGATGCCCATCTTGACGATTGTTTGTGAGCAGCAACATCATCCTACACTCCCAAATTTGAAAAACTGGCCGATGAAATACAGTGCCAAACATCACACTAACTTCCCACTTGAGTAATAATAATTGTACTTTTGAAAGTACGTATTTTTGATTGCATGGTTTCTTGTATCATTAAATGTCGTGTTGTTTTGTGTATTATTTGGGGTCCATATCTTATTTGTCCAGAGAAAAGAAAATTTGGCTTTGTTAATTGGTTGGTGCCCGCCACGATCACATAAACTCCCAAATGTGCCCGTAGGCACAAAACAGTTGGGGACCACTGCTCTACAGAATGCTGCAAACCACCCACCTCCATCAGTCATTGCTCCCTCCCTAATTAATCAGTCAATAGGGGAAAATTCATGTGGACACTTTGTATAATTGAAAACTTATTACGTAAGACTTCAAGAAATAATATCTTGAGCAATCAGTCACTGGAGAATAGAAATAGCAGTGGGAGACAAAGCCTGCAAAACACTGAATATTAACACTGTTCTCGCACAGATGAGCACCCACAAAAACTTGAACACAGAAATTTTACTCTAGTGTTTATAAGCACTATTACTTGCTGTGTCTTGTACTGCAGCACTGGATTGTTTAAAGAAAGTCTCTGTGTTTGAGAACTGATCTCATCCCACTGTTTTGGAATCAAACATCAAGACAGGAGCAGAAGTTCCTCCAAAATGTATGTACAAAACTTCATGATACAAGCAAAAAGATATAAAATCAACATATTCTTGTAGTAATGTCTTTTTCATTAGTGGTATTTACAACAAAGAAAATAAATCTATTGTTTTTTTTTCTGTAGTGTCTGTGCATCAAGATCTCCGCCTGTAAGGAGATTTTAATAAACTTTTCTATCCAAAATTCTTGGTTCTTAAATTTAAATTACATATCTGAAGACTGCCTGAACCTCAGCATTAAAAAGAGTATGTTGTCTTACATTATTAATTTCTAACAATTCCACTAATACAAAGCCAGATTTTCCATTTTTCTCACACCTGATGAAGTTTCTTCTGTAAGACTGTAGTTTATTGATTTGGATGCATGTTTCAAAAGTTGCTTTAATAAAAATATTCTCTTTTCTTAGATTGTCACTGCCCTGCTCATTAACATCATATCCTTCCTTTATTGCCCCACTCAAAAATCATTTAACAGTTTCAGCTTTTCTCTCTTACTGTGGTGATACAGAGTACGTACTGCTAGAAAAAACTAATGCCAATTCTGTATACAGGTAGTCAAATGTTTAGTAACAAATAATGACAAGATATTTTGATATGAAAAGCAACAAATTCAAACCCAAGATGAATTGCAAATGCAAATGCTGAAGCTTCTGGTATTCTGAAGGCTTCATTAAATATGCAAAGGATTATGTCCTTGTAATAGCTTTAAAAGTTATAGCTTATATATTTAAGTCACACATTGTAATTTCTTCAACCAAGATCTACCACTTCAGGTAAATGCTACGACTAGAGGCCTACTTACCCTCTAAAAGCCAAATGGTGACTAACACACACTCACTCTCACTCGCTCATATATAAAACTGCTTTAAAAAATCAGTAACTCTGTAAGTTCCTATTTATGTTTTGTAAGGTACCTACTGTAAAGTGATTATTTCCTAAAACAGTATTCACCAACTGATCTTTTAATGAAGAAGTGTAGGATTTACTTTGTGGTACGGACCGATTCTTAAATATTATTTAGACAAGCTGGCCATAAACTAAACTTGTGGTCTGTAAAATACATGGGTGTCCTGCATTAACTATATATACTGCAACATTGTCACCACTGGACAAGCTACACAAATTGAAAATGTTTTCCATCTGTTTACTCACATAAGAAAAAATAGGGAAATAAATAATTTGTGAACAACTGTATCATACCTGATCGTGAGAGGCGTCAGTAGTCTGCCCAGCTCCATGACAGACCTGTGGTGGGTCAGTTGAGAGTGACACCAAGCTCAGGAATTCACTGTGGTTTCCCTGTAATAAGCATAATAAGCAACCATTAGCTTTGCAGTGGGTCTTTCTTTATCCGTCTGCATGTAACTCAAAAACTGTTCAACATATTTCCATATGGAAGTTTGACAAAGTTATTTTTAACACACACATTCCAAGTTTGTTTAAAATTGATGATAACAGACACTTTACAGTAAGTCTTACACATTTTCATCTGTTGGCAACTCAAATGTAACTCATACATAACTCACTAAATACTTACAGCTGTGAACACATTAAATACACATTCTGTGTCCAATACACTTCTATAAGTCTAAGAGTTTTCGAGATAATTAAGAAAAAGGGAAATTTATACTGTGTCATAACTCGTCAATCTTTCAACTGATTTTGAAAAAAATTTATACTAGAGGTCCTTACACATTTGCCCCACCAGTTCATACTATTTATAACAGCATATCAAAAGTTAGCATTCACAAATGAAAAATATAAGAAGTAACAGACTGAATGCACCAAAACTGTCATGAGATACATACATTCCCAAACAAATTCTACCTAATTAACTAGATGGCTTACCGAACTTGAAGGTTCAACACCGAATTAACCAAAGCTCTCCACCGTTCCCTGTCCTGGGCCAACAAAATCCAGTTGCCCTCAATTCCCATCTCCCATAGATCCTACTTGATATTATACTCCCATTTACATCTAGGTCTCCTCAGCGGTCTCTTCCCCACAGGCTTCCCAACAAATACCCGGTGCACACCTCTTGTCCCATCCATGCGCGCTACATGCCCTGGCCATCTCATTCTTCTCGACTTAATCACCCTGACAATATTGGGGGAAGATTATACAAATTTTTAAGCTCATAATTATGCAGTTTCTCCATGCCCCATCGTCTTCTCTCCTAGGCCCAAACATCATCCTCAACACACCATTCTCAAACACCTGCAATCCATGTTTCTCCCTCAGAGTGAGATGCCATGTTCCACACTCATACAAAACAAAAGGCAAAATTATTGTTCTGTATATTTTAATCTTTAGGTTTTTAGAAATCAGACAGGAAGAACAAATATTTTGAACTGAGAAGTTTCTGGAATTTAGTCTCCTCCTAATTTCCTCATGAATATCATTTGGATTTGTTATTGTTGTTCTCAAATATTTGAACCTTGTCACTTGTTATGAAAACAACAACAATAAAGCCTCAGAAACTTATTCTAATGGTCCAATAATAATAAGCTTAATCATATAATAAAGCTGTATTTTTGAATACATGATCAATCACTTGATCAAAGCTTCCTCCAAGAAGACATTCTGGATTATGATGCTACTCAGAATCGGTGGTAGATACCAACATTATGGAGAAACATACTGTATCCATCTACAGGGCTAAAACGATAGTGCACCAGCCAATAAACAAAGGCAGTATCCTACATAACCACAAGACATAATCCCTTGCTAGATTACACCATTCCTGCATACAAAACTCACTGCTGGAAATGATAAAAAGTGGCTTAAAAATATAACAGGGGCATGCTAACACTAACGGGAATTCCGTTATGGTGCAAGGCCTTGACATTTCAAACTAGGGGCTACTGCTACTGGTCCTTTAAGGATTTGAGTTGGATGGCTCTCAGGGATTTGAACCCACAAGTTTTAGGATTGCTTGGCTGATGGCCTCTGGAACTTGAAGAGAGAAATCACTTCATCTAAATGCCTCCATGATTGAAGAATGCAGGCTGTGCTCCTGGGAAATGGAGAGTTTATACAAGGTCCAACGAAGGGCAGGCTAGGGGGAAATGGGTCAGTCAGAGTTGAGGAATGAGGAGGCCAATAGGGAGTCTCCTAGCAGGGTGATGGGAGTGGGCCTCAACCAGGTGTGAGTAAGAGAAGAAATATGACCGTTTTTGGTGACGACTGGAAAAAGGAAATGAAGTGCCAAGCCAAAGAAACATCTAGCAGGGCATGAGGATGGTCAGTAGATAATGAATGGATGGAACATGGATATATAAGGGTGGGCACACTGGGTGAGGAAAACAGGAAGCATAGGAGAGTGGCCAATGGTTAAGATAGGGGAAGAACAGGAGACTCAGAAGAGTGCCAGTTTATGAGCACCCATCATCATAGCCCTAATTACAGTGGCAGCAAATAGCTCTGAAATGTTGGTAAACAACTACTAGACTACACACCTCTATAACCCAGAAGATACCCACCTTCAATGTGATTTCCTGCTGCCATGCCTTTCAGAGTTTTTACTGATGTCACTTTTCAAACAAATTAGTAGAATGCATGAAATACATGGGAATTTGTGTTTTAATGTCAATTAAAAATAATAGTGCTTCAATTATGGAATGATCTGAGTTATGTAATGAAACATGATAGACCTATGGAAAAGAAAACAATGTCAAATTAATCTATGTGTGGAAAGAAAATAAGAATCCACAAATAAAGTGTTGATACTATAGATCCAAACTCAATAATGTGTTGAAGTCATTTCAATTTCCATTTATGAAAATGATACAAATTAATATTTGTTGGCTGTAATTTGTATGATAGAAATTAATGGACAGTTGCTTCATACCTTTGGAAAGTCTGAGAATTGGACTTGGAAACCAAGCAGCTGGGCCAAGTATAGCAGCTGATCCTTTGGTCGCACCACCTGCTGCTGAAGCAAGGGTGTGGCCATGCCTGGTGTTACTGCTGAGTTCTTGTGATTCCCAACAGCAGCTCCTGACTTGGCCAGTGCTTCAGCTGTTGGAGAATTCCCTCCCTTCAGCAATTCCTTTGCTATTGCAGCAGTTGTCTGCAAGTTCACTCCTGTAATATGGTATAGGTTCTACTCTGAGCAGCCAAAAGCACTAATCAACCAGTTACATACTTTTATGTAACCTGAACAACTATTAGAACACAACTTAGCCCATTTTAAAACACCAAATGCCTGTCAAATTTCTCAACAATTTTATTTGTGACATTCAGTCTCTCATATGTTATCATAATGACCAATATGCAATGTACCATTTAGTATTTAACACTAATCTGACATATTTAACAGGTTTCTAAATTAATTATTTTCTAAACTGTCATGTATTGTATAATGCACACAGCAGTTATCTGTATGAATTACCATTTCTTCTCATACACTTACAAAAATATTCTCTTGACTGAACAATCCTGCAAATGCGTCTCACTAGACGACAATGTGGTGGTAGAACCCAAAGACTGAAACCACAAGTTCCATGCTGAACACATGCACCCTTCAAGTGCATGTGCAAATACTTCATGACACAACCACAGAAAAAAATGTGTTATGGTGCTGTCACCACAGACAAAAGTACAATGCATGTTTTACACAGAATTAAAGCCAATCTGAAGTGTTCAAAGAAACTTTTAACAAATGTATGAAGATATATTTTAAGTGATAACACTATTCGCTGGTGGTGTCAGAATTTCTGAAACACAGGAACTGTTGCTGATAGGACACTTGCATAGGCCAGGTGTCAAAAGACGATGATAAATTAATTTATGATGATTAATCTATCATCGTCTTTTGATACATGAGGTATCTCACCAACATTCTGTTCAGTGAAAAGGACTCCTATCACACAAGCAATGTCTTCGACTATCAGAACTATAGAATCTGCAGCAGTAAAAACAAACCTGTGCACCATAATAGTGTCTGTATGTTTGAGATAGCCCCAAAGCAAAAATGTTGTACAGTATCATGTCAGATCCCATAACTGGTCCATTCCTTTTCACTCAGGTTACATCACCTCAATGTTCTTCTGAAGGAAAACTGCATTTACTAGGACAGTGTAAATCAATGGACTACAAGATGATGATAGCCCCATATTTTTATGACATACTAAGAAAGTCTCAAGATCCTGCTTCCTCATTAAGTATTAGAAGGGGTGGGTCCATTCCACTGCCACTGACAAGTCTTGATTTATCTCCAGATGAAAATTTCATCTAAGATTGTGTCAAGGACGCTGTTTACAGTGCAAATTGAACACAGTTACGGACTTCTGACAAACAATTACGGTGGTGATCACTAGGGCCACATTTATGCTTGCCAAGGTCTGAACTGAACTGGAATACCACTCTGACATATGCAGATCTGCCAGTGGTGCTCATATTAATTTGTAACTAATTACATTAAAACTTCTATATTATTTCTCAGGCATCCTTTGATCCAGTCTTTTCGCTCCTAAGAGCCCTGCTTCCATGCAGCATGACCTGCCATTCCTAATATATCCAGAAAATTATTCCTACATGTCTACAGAAGACAACTTTTGTCTCTGTCCCTGCCTACATCAACTCTACCAGTGAAACAAGAAGAGACTTTTAAGAAAGTCAAAAGCTTTTATACTTTTAAATTTACAGCTAGCACAAAGAAAATTTACATATTTGACTCCGCCTTTGGCACAGTAGGTGACATTAATGTCAGTAACAAACTAACTAATTAGATGGCTTAGGAAACCTGAAGGTTCATCACTGAATTAACCAAAGCCCTCCACCAGCCCCTGTCCTGGGTCAGAAAAATCCAATCGCCTCCAACTCCTATCTCCAACAGATCCCGCCTGATATTATGCTCAAATCTAGTGAGCAATTATTTAAGTGTTATTATTTGTTGCCTCAGGTACAATAAATGATAAATCATTATATTGTTTAAAAAATCCACTAGCTAATGAGAACTGAGATGAAATCAGTAAAATTGTTACAATAACAAGAAGAGAAAAGACAGACTGAACAGCTATGTATTTCAGCAATATTTGGATTTACAAGTATCCATTAGAAAAATCACTTGTACACATGTCTGTGTGCGTGGGGGGGAAGAATGCACATGCAAGTGTATGTGTGTCATTACAAATATAAATATTGCAGCACAGAAAGCTACTGACCAGAATTCTTAGTTGGTGTATGAACATAGCTGCCTGTAGTGTTGTCTGCCATAAGTAAGAGACCTGGTACTAACTGTCGCCCACTGCTTCCACCAGCTGGCAACTCAACAACCTTCTCATCTTCTAGGAATGTGACCTGAAATCATTGTTCATAAACAATAAAGTTATATGGAAAGATACTGTGAAACAGAACTTTAAAGAGAATATGTAATTACCAAAAACTTATATCTGTGACTTGAGAGTCCACCAAACTAGAGGCATGAGCACCAGAACAACTAGTACACTAGAGTGGATATTGACAGACAGTGTCACTATGGTCCCTTGCTCTGCACTTTGATCAAGTGATGCCAGATGTATAGCAGGTTTGAGTTTGGCAAAGTAATGAATTTGGCAAGTATGATTTTACTTTATATCCTCTGCGTAACACCATCCACCACTCAGGTGTGATCAAAGATTCAGGGGTTTAAACATATAGTTCTTTGTGGTGCTAATTTCACATTCTTTAAATGCAATATGCTTTAGATACATGCTAATCTGAGTCCAATCTGAATTACATAGTAACTGTATATCTGTACCTAGTTCAGCAGTGTTTTGTCAGCCAACACTCGGTATGAACACAGAGGTTTCTGCTTTAGGGCTTTCTTAGTTTCTTACACTGGCCACCCATTCTGTTTTTAACAAGAAGTGACCCATCATGCAGCCTGGAAGCATTCTTCACAGGTTGTGCAATTCTGTCAAGTGCCTTCTGGGTGCAAAATGGGTCCAAGTCCATCACAGTTTCTTCTATGTCAATATGCCTCATTGTAAGGAATTGTGATACCCGGCTTTTAACATATGCCAAAAAATACTTCACTTAACATTTGTTGAGGCCTGGTTCTGGAGAAGCTAGGCACAGACAATGCATAATACTTGGTCCCCCCCCCCCTCTTGGGAACTCTCAGCATCAGCCCACCATCAGGGGATAGAAAAAGAAATGGCAACCAAGGGTTTTCCAGTTGTGAACAGGGCGATTGACTGTGATTCTTTCATGTGATTGATGTGTACAGCCATCTCTGCTGTTACGCGATAGTTGCATTCATTAAGATGCCGACCTATATAAAATCGCATAGTAAAAATAACCCCGGTACCTCCGCAGAGATTAAATTGGTCCTTTGAAAGTTTAAAGTACCAGGACTGAAACTGCATAAGAGCAAACCCGCATATGCAAAAGTTTGCATTTCACAAACAGCTTTTACTGATTCATCGATCTCATTGGAGCAAATTCGCGTTAATGAAACATACATAATTGCAGAGATGACTGTATTTATAATTTTTATTCAAAATCAGCGGTGTAAGAATTGCGATTTAGTATAAGAATCAGTATGAGATACATTGTCAAACATTATAAATAATAGTATTTTTTTTTCTTCACTTTTTGACTTGTTGGTTTCAAAATCGGGAGTTATTCGGAATCGGCGCAAATCGAGGGCTACCTGTACTTCCAAAACATTCCACCTTGAAAAATAGTGATTATTCTAATTGTTTTGGCAAAGATACATAAAAATAACACCAGTAGCTTAACTATTTCATCTCGGTTTGTGTCATTCCAGTGGCTGACTCTGATTTTGGTTCTAGGTTAGGTATGTTTTCTAAAGCCTGTTGGGCACACTGGCTTTTGTGGTTGTTTCTCTGCTTATTAGTTTGGAAGTTTAGGTGTAAGAAACAACTCAAAATGTTCCAGTGGGTTACTTGGAGTATCTAAATCAGCATTTAGGTCATGCTTGCCAAAACCCAGATATCATTTTCATATATGATTATGTTCTTTTGGGTTCTGGTGCTGTGTGGACTCAATGGTAGATGACAACATGTCAGAAAAGTATACTTTCTCCATCTTCAGGACTCAAGTGATAAAGTTGGGAATCACAAATGTACACAAATATAGTAAATGGGTAAAATTTCTGGGTGTGCAGTGAAAAGTGAATGGGACTTCAGAGCAGCAGTTTAGCCTGTACAAGATGGATCATGAATTCACTTGTGAGTACAACAGGTGATGTATGTATGAGAACATGCATAGTTCTCAGTTCGGATAAAGCTAAGATGACAAAGATGAATTACTCATTATTTTCACATCTTCATGATAAAAAAAAAGGAAAGAAAGAAAGAAAAAGAAAGAACACATATTGCCCTTCCTGCATGTATATTTTAAGCACAGTGCTATGGGTAAGGGAGTGATCATTCGTCATTTATAAAGATACACTAGTCAACCACAGTTTATTCAAGTTTGTTCAAATTAATGTGAACTGAAAGACAAATGTTTGCTATAATTGAGGATCATTGTTAACAAAGTTACTTAAAAATAACACCTGTCAGATATCTATCAAGACTTTCACCTTCCATTATGCGCAACAACATGGCCAGTGGTATTGCATTAATTTATTCAGAAACTCTCCATTTGAGATTATTTAATTCTGTCAGACATGTCTGAAACACTTAAATCACAAGACAACACATCGGGCTGGTCAAAGAAATGTTGCCATATTGAGAAATTATTCAATGTTTAAAAGGGTTAAAACACGCTCCTCAAACTGTTTACTGACTACCAAGCAGTAAATTTCTGAAGAAATTAATACTGTGCATAATGGAAAGTGTTGTGAATCAAGCATCAGTCTTGATGGAGACATTGTGATGGGTGTTAATTTTAAGAACTAACTTTGTTATAAAGTTCCTCAATAATGGCAAACACTTGTCTTTCAACTCACATTACTTTGTACGCATTTGAATAAACTGTGATCAACTAATGTACCTTTAAACATGATGAATGAACGCTGTCCCACCCTGGAATTTGATATTGATATATACAGTGAAACCTCGATGCATCGTTTTCGGCGGGGGTGGGAAATAAAAACGATGAATGCGGGAAAACGATAGATGCGGGAAAGCATTAAAAATTTAAAAAAAACAATGTTTCTCTTTCAAAGTTACTTCTTTTTACCAAAAAAGTCTTTAATGGACAACTGGTTTGTCGAAACTTTACGTTTTAGGCCAAACAGAGCACTTTCCAAGTTCAAAATGTTTTCTTCGTCACGTTCACTAATATTATGCGCATAAAAGAACGACTTCACTTTTGCCAATGCAGCGTGTGCTTCGGCAAAGTTCGGGCTCGCATTCGTCGTTTCTCCCTCTTCCTCAACCTTCGCGGACTATAACAGGAAAAATGGAAGTACTATTACTGCCGAACTCAACGAAACGTAGCTGTAGAAGACACGATATGAATCAGAAGAATGACAAAGTTTCGCTCGCCTTTCCTTTGTACTTATAATAAAAGCATTTGTGAAGAAATTCACACTGCACATGCCATCTGGCATCGCTGGAACGAAATATGAGTGCACCCAAATTAAAATCGTAAAATTTCTGACAATGGGCACCGCCATTCACCCCAACTATCACCCCTGCACCGCTGACCCCTCATTCCAAAAGAATCTGTGCTGGTTGGGCGACATAACAGGTTACCGCTACTGTATATTCCAAAAACATTGTGCGTCTTTCGGTATTAATTTATCTCAAAACCCAGCATTTTAAATTCTCAGAAACGATCATTGCGGGAAAATTGTGGGCCGGGACTAAGATTTTTGAACGATCGATGCGATAAAACGATAGTTCGAGGAACGATAGAAGCGGGAAAATGTAACATTATTTTATATGGGATGTATCCGGGACCGGAGAAAACGGACTATGCATCCGGGAAAACGATAGTTCCGGGAACGATGGATAGAGGTTTCACTGTATTACAAGTACCTGCTAAAATATGCATTTTTCTGAATTTTAAATATCAGTATTATATGACTGCTTGTATTGCAAATGCACTGATAAAAACCCATTCTCCTAAAGAGTAAAATACCATACCTTCCTATTTTTGTCCATATCCTGGTTGGTATCACCAGTCTTGATAGAAGGCTTAACAGGCTGGGCTGCTGGACGAGAGTAACCCAACAGTTGCAACAATCCCTCAGCTGCTGCTCGCTTAGCCAACTTCTTATTAGGTCCTGTACCAGTGCATGAATGCTGCCCGACATGGACCTGCATTGTACAACAAAATAATCATGGCATATACAGCATATAAAGACTGTGTAAATATTAACATAGAAACTATGCATAATCAATCACATTTAGAGAATCAAAAGTACCAAAGAAGTCAAATTATTAAGTAACAGAATACGAATATATGGACATATTTTAAGAATAAAGAGAGAACCCTAAAAATGTTTTGAATATGAAAATAAAGAGAAAATGCCCAAGGAGATGGCAATCAAAATGGGAACATGGGAAAAACAAAAACAGGTTAAGAAAGAGGACACACAGAAGACACAATATGGGAAGATATTGAAGAGGATGAAGTATGCAGAAGCAGAGATGAAACGGTTTGGTTGTTACATGACACATACAGTCAGAACATCTTATGAAGAAGGATGCTCACCTCCATAACAAATTCCCTACGTCGAGGCACTCCTCTCTCTTCGAGCAGTGAGTAAACAGGCTCACGCTCTTTCTTAGCCTGCTGGATCTGAATCAGCCGTGAGATTGGGTTGATATCTTCACCATACTCTGGCTCTGCCTTCTGCTCCTGAGGTGCAATCAAATACAATAAAGTAAAAATTAATTTTGGTGAAATGCATCACACTGACCCCAACTCAAGATACATTTTCTCCATAATATTATCAGAAACCCTATTGAAAGGTATAATTAATCATGTATTACTTAAGCACCATGCCATGACAATAACAAGTGCTCTATTTTTTAATTACAGTGAGGTCAGCCCCATGCTCCACTGACTTGCTTGTCTGCATCAGCCAGGACTCAAACCTCAGTTGATCAGCCCATACCATCGTATTTACTGAGTGATCAATAAGGGTCATATTAAATTAACACTTTATAAGCCTGGAAGCCAATTATTATGCCATGGCAACATGTGCTCAATATTTGGTTACCACAGAAATCTGATGCCAAGAAACCTTGAAGCTGATGTCATAAACTCTCTTCTTCACTCATTATTAGTATCATCACAAGAAGTTATTCTGGAAGAATTGTAGTACATGTAACTTCCAGACAGGCTGTACTCCTCTCTTTCACCGACACTTGAAATCGGAGGATAAAGTTTATTATGAGAATTAGTGGGAAGATAATTCGTTTGTTTTTATTATAATAATTTGGTAAAACATTGTTGAACTGCATTTGCAAAGTTAATTTTGATCAGGAAAGAGGCTGGGGTTTTATCCAATGCCAAGATTGCCAGGTCAGCAAGTGATGCATATAATCCATATTGCAAGCTAAGATTGCTCTTTTGCCTCTGAGATGCTGTGACAGACACATGTAATTTGACATACAGCCTTACTACCAGTGGAAGCCAGCAGCCTCCAAGATGGAGTATCCAGACTGAGAATTATCTGATGCTTTGCATCATGCTTGCAAACAAGTGAGTTTATTCCCTGACTTATGAAGCTGGAAAATAGAGTACAGCGCCAATTACCTGCGGCCCAGTTATTCATGGAGTGGACATTACGTGGTCTCAAACTGTCTCTAGAATGTACTTATATTTTTCTTACCACTTGCAACACTCTTATATTGAGTGTGATTTTAATCATTGCCTCGACTTAAAATTTACAATGAACAGCATACACTATCATCTTTTGGCATATATTTATAGACACAATAATACTAAATGAACATATCAATTTGTGTCTCTTTCCATGTTTATTGTAATAACATTTATAATACTGCTACTACTACTAACATTTCAGTGGGTTGCGATGCAAACATAAACATATTCCGGAGGTAATTCAGATGCTCAGTGCAACTTTGCTGCTATGACTGTGAACTTCTTTCACAAAGACGGAATTGTGCCACAAAATAAATGCAAAAAAGAAACTTAAAGTGTCGCCAATATGGTGAACAATTAATTGGTGACATAAATGTCAAAAACTAGACAACAGTGTAGCACTGGACAACTTTACTGGTGTGGATAATGATACCACCGTTGTTCAAGAGCTCACAGAGGGCAAAATTGTGTTAGAAATCTTGATGGAAAGAAACAGGGCATCTGACGACAACAACGACAATGTGACACCAGAGGACAAGCAAGATGATGATGACGGCAATGATAAAAATGTCATTACTATTATTGAAGCAACCAACATGGCATGAAGTCTTCGGTGCTTAGTAATGACCAGGAAATATGTGCCGGACTGTGTGTTACAGTGAAATTCTCCAAAGAATTTACCAAGAAATCACTACTAACACAAGCTATGCAGAAAAAATGACCAACTTGTTTATGAAGTAAACATGGTAAGTTAGTCTCTTTTTCGTTTTATACATGTACCTAACTATTATTCTGACATATGTAATGTTTCAATGTAGCATTTAGTTACAGTAAATATAATTTTGCCACCTGCATGATTTCGTTGTGCTAACATTTCACTGTACACCACTGGTACAGTCTATGGACCATGATGTAATGAAACCATGATAAGACTGTATAAGAAGGCCTTGATGATGTACTTGATTATGGAAGAAAGAAATACCTTTTGTTTTGTAAGTTACTGACAATTAAAGGTGCTATTTATAGCAAGACCCAATGCACTTTTTTGATAAAATGATTAAAGATCAGAAACAGTGTTTAATCCAATAATTTATTTTGTTGTATATCTGTTATGTAGGGTCAGATTAATAAACTTGGCACCTTTGGTAAACAGTAACTGAAGCCCACAAGTACAAGGTGGACAATATGCAATTGCAGTGGCGAGGTTTACTAAATTCAGGTCAGATGCTCCATCAGCTGTCCTACCTAGAACAAGCTGAGGTTTGGCCCACTGGTCAAAACTTGGGTTAGAACAACATTCACACCCCAGGTCTGATCTTATGGGGAAAGGAAGTGATGGAGGAAGTGCTCCAAATAAATCCAGAGGGAATCACAAGGTGAAGCCCCATCCTAAGTGTTCAGATAATAGGAGATGGCTGGACAGGTGGCACAAGAGGTAGTGCGAAGTTCAACAGACTAGAGGAGCAAGTGCATGGCCCAGAGGGCTGCCCTCATCCAGGACATTACAAGAGGAAGTCTCAAGTAGTAGCTAGTAGTGGACATTGCAAGTGATGACTTCAGTTATTTGGGGGGGGGTTTCCCCTCTAAAAGAGTAGTTATTTGCAAAGTTCAGCCATTGTGACATTGTTGTCTCTCAATTTTATGACACCTCTGCTAAGGGTGTAAGGTTAAGCATTTTAGAGACTTCAGGGTACTATTTACTAGGAGTGGATTTTCAAAATTCATAGACCAGACAAACAAATAAACCACCCTGCTACAAATTAACCCCCCACCCATCCAAATCAAAATGGCTATTGAAGTGCTTAGACAACTAGAAGCGTTACATGTGGAAATCAAACTCAAACTGTATGACTTTAAGAGCTGAGAAAGACATAAATTTCATTAATTTAGTACCTAGATGGTGTGGCAAACCATCTACAATGGCAGTTTTGGAATTTTTTACACATGACTTGAAAGTGTGTCATAAATGTAAAACCGGACAGATGAAGATGAAATCCAGCTAGCAACTTTATGGGAACAATATATTGCCAAACGTTTTCATATAAGTTGTAGCCAGTTGCATGAGTCAGATTTAACATGGAAGATGTTTTGAAGTACTAGTAATTTCTTTAAAAAAACTCTGTTAAAATCAATATTAACATGGAAGTATTAGAAACAGTTCTAGAAAACCAAACCAGATTAAACTCTAGTTCCAAAAATACTATTCAGAACAGACTGAATATGAGTCTCACTTAGATGTCTAAGATGTTTTATAAGACTGGCACCTTAAAAACATATTAGCAGTATGAGATTTGAAATATTCACAGCAGTTAAAATGCGAACAATCACCTTCTTGGGTGTGACACCTAGTAATTTGTAGGAGTTTGCCAAAACTAAAAGGACAGAACAGTAAAACATTTCTCCATCCATTTCATCAGGCAGTTTTGTTTTGCAGTTACATGGCACTAAGTTTCAGGTACAGAACCCCTTCACATACATAAAATTAATGTTAGCTAAATTTGACCTATATATTTGCATAAAGTTTTTTCATAGCTAACCTGCTGATATACCTTGATGAGATTACGTGTTTTCTTCTTTCCTGGATTGGCCTTACGTTTGAGACGAGCCATACTGGCAGCCATATTGGTGGGTGACTGAGGTGGGAGCTTCTTAAGTTCTTCCAACATCTTTTCTGCAGCTCGTTTCTTAGATACCTAAAGAATGACAAATGTAATCAGTTTCCAGAGCAAATAAGAGTTTAAGTGATGGTAAAATCACCTCTAGCTTACATATCAAGATGGAAATGCAATTATGTCAGTGTGCTCATTGAATGACATTCTGTAAAGTGAGACATCACATTCTCATGGTGGTGAAGATGTCAATGTTGTTCTGGGTTGTGATGCTGTGCATACTCATGGGAAGATACCCAAGTTTCTGAGAAACATGCTAATCCCAACTTCAAGGCTGAAAGTGGGGATGATGGTATGTTGGCAGTTTACATATGGTCAAAAAAGGGACCAGGCTAGGGGAAAATTAGTCAACCAAAGACAAGAAAACAGATGGGGGAGGGGTCTGGGCAAATAGGGAGTCATGAAGGAAAATACAGAAAGGACTAGGCTGGGAAGGGGGAGAAACAATGACATAGAACTGACCATTTAGCAGCAAACCTGATGGTGGACCAAAGGCAAAATTCAGACAGGACCAAGAGACTGGGAGATGCGAGATTTGTCGCAAAATGGCAGAGCCCATACCAGGAACAAACGAGGGAGGCTGGGAAATGAGAAAGAGGTAAAAAGGTGGCCCTTTACTTGGACGAAAAGGCAGAGAAAATGAAAAAGAGAATGTATCCCTCCTATTATTAAGACAGAATTCAAGGTCACTCAGAACCACAACTAGGGAAATCAAAACTGTAAATGTGCATAAAAAAGTTTTCAGGGAATGAAAAAGTACGAACAGTGGATAGTGAATAGATACATCATGGCTATAGAAGGGTGGACAGAAGGCTGACCCTCTTCATGTTGCATTCAAACAACATCCTTTTGATGAAGTTGGATGTAGTGTCAACAAAGGGTGAAAATGCTACCAAAGTACAATCCCCTCCAGATGAATGTGAGACTCTTATATGGACCGAGAGTCTGAAGATATTTGCTGTAGCTATTGCTTGGGAATGTGTTCCAAATTCCAGTTCTTATTGGAGATTGTCCAGACCAAAGAAAACTTTGGTCTTGTAAACCAGGGAGTGGAAAGCACAACCAGTTTGTTTGCCAGATGGTGATGAGACCTGGATATAAGTTCTAATAGTTCTTAGATAAAAGAAGACTGGACTAGCCTCCATTGGCATAATCATGATATCAAATTTCAAGAAAATTGTTCAGCTCACTGCAAGTTATATAAAAAATAACAGTTCACATGATCACAGATAGGAGACAGCACAATCTTGGCTGAAATAAATGACAAATACATGGACAGTACAGAGTGATCCAAAACTCTCACAACCCATTCTTGACACATTCCTTTTGTCAAAAAATAAATTACACTGAAATCAGAAAACAAGAAACAATGTTATTTTAAGTGTTGGAAATGTCCAATGCATGCATCCATTCTTTTCTCCATATCTAATGCAACCTGGTAAAGACTTTAATCAGTAATGTTTGAAATGCACAGCTCAATATTTTGTTTCACTTCTAATTTGTGCGGGTTGTCTTTGTACACGTTCTCCTTCAAAAACCCCCAAATGTAGAAATCCAGTGTGAATGATCTGAGGACTGATAAGGCCACAAGTTTTGAGAAATATTGCAACCACCAAACTCGCTCAATAACTGCATTGTTGAATATGCTGTGTGTCCTCTATTGCTAAAACCAGCATCTTGTTCAACAACTTCCAAAAGGAAAATAACATTAATAAACAATTTCTGGTAACGTTCAGCTGTTACTGTTTCACATTGAAGAAAATGGGACTAATTACCCTCCATCAAGAGGCAGCACACCACATTCTGACTCTTAAGGAGTGTAGGTATGTGGATTTCAGCAATTTATATTATGCTGTTTTGGCTATTAATCTACCCATTTAGGTGGAACTGCAGTTCATCACAAGAGAAAACTTTATCTATACCCTCTCAAATTATGTGTGTAAACCATTTGCAGTGCTGAAGTATTTTTCCTTATCAGGTTCCTTGAGTTTGTGTTATAACATGTACATGATATGGATGAAGTTTTAAAATCTCTGTAGCCTTATGTACACTTCCACAGCATAATCCACTCTAAACAGAAAGTTCTCTCAATGACTTTCATGGAGAGTGTAACAAAATTTGATGGATATCATCATTATTTAACACCGAAGGTCAAATGAAATTGTTTCTGTCCTGCATGCTTTATGTGTCATGGAAAGAGTTCACCAGACAAAATACTATAGATTTGTTTGGCACGGGACAGTTGGGAAATATATCCCTAAATTCATTCTGGCAAGTTAAGCGAGAACAAGATTCCATGTACACTTGCTATACTTGTGAAAAAAAGACATCTTGCACCTTGACTGTTTGAAGACAACTGACAGACTGGCACAAGCAGGTTACATGATGTGACCTGTGTGAGATCTTGCATAAACACAGTAATGTTGTGTTTATTAATCCAAGCTAACTATAGTGAATTGCAACCAAAAATAAATTGTTTAATATGGGCTTGATCGCTCAGTACATACATGTAAGGTGTTATTCATAAAAAAGAATAATATCAGTGCCATTACACCCATTACCTGTCACCATACAGAACACAATTTCAGTGAACTCTTGACTATCCAGGTTACTGAAGGGAAGGAAACATGAATAATAGAAAATATTGATAATCCAAAATCAAACCTCAAATCCTATCAAAATATTTTGTTTGGTGCATTCACAGAACTTCAAAAAAAAATACATTTCTTTAAACAATTGGCACTTATTTTGACAAATAGTTGTTATGATAACTTCTTTCTGTAAACTGTTTAGACTACTCCTCATAGCAAAATGAATCTCACTCTCATCCTCCCAATCCTCCTCTTCTTCCTGGTGTTTTGTGGCAGCACTGACAAAGTCTATGAGCCGGGATAGCTCAGTCAGTATAGTGACTAGCTACGGGCTGGACGACCGGGGTTCGATCCCCGACGGGGGCAGAGGACAAACTTTACTTTACTTTACTGACAAAGTCTGCCAGGTGCTGGAAACTCATTTCACACACATCTCTCTGTAACCATTCATCATAATCTTCATTGATATTTCTTTTCACAGCACACACCATGTCAAGAATTTTTTCATCATTAAGAAAATCTTGCAAATCATCATCTTCTAAATTTGCAAGAAGTCATCTCCATGATCAATCCAGCATTACCAGATTTATAGAAGACCATGCCCAAGATAGGCCACTTTTAGCATCCAACACCATTCTTTTTCCATAATGCTATTATGCTATCACATCCATCAGCAAGAGTTATGAGAAGGTAAGCCCAGTAGTGTTGTTTCATGGATGTAATCACTCAAAACCTACCCCAAAATTTTTGGCCAATTAATTCTACTGCTGATTCATAATATTAAAATTTAATTAACTTGATCTTCCATTTTATTGTCAGCAAAATCTCATGACTTTCAGCCATCTTACTTAGGATCCACAACTGTTAACTATCATTTACACCTAAATTCTTAGAGTGATGCACATGAAGAATGCAGTCAGCCTTAAAATGGATACATCTGCATACAATGTTTAAGCTACAGCAGACATGGGGACCTTTAACCTATTCACTAAAGTGACTGAGTGTTCAATTTCATGGATGCACACTAAATTAAATTGATTTGGCTGTGATTTGTGCTAGTTATACTGAATTTATAATATTCTAAACTTATTCACAAGCTTCTGCCATCTTTCAGGAACAGCTGAACTTGTTATTTCATATTCTGGACACAGTATAACAGAAATAAGTATTTATATCCACCGTGTTTCATTAACCTATTATTATACTTTAATTATAGTATCATCATTTAATTATAGTATAATTTTAAAATCTGTCAAAGGAAATAGGTTTGGATGTCACTTCTAAAAATGGTAACAGTAAATCTCAAAATGTAAAATTGCTAATAAAACAAACACAAATCAAATACAGTGAAATATCCAGTCAGGTGGGATAACCAAAACACTGAAAAGTAGGAATAAAAAGATTAATCCATGTAAAAAACCTACACACAGAATATTTGGAAAATGTAAACAAACAGAAAAACACTCACAACAAAATAATAATCAGATAAAAAGATAAAATATTCAGAATGCTTCCTACAATTCAGTTCATAATACTGTTAGATGAGCCTACAACTGCAGCTTGGTTGGCTGGGTAACTAACCACTCCCTATGGTGACATGCTGTGTACAATCTCAGGAACTGCATCGCCAGAAACATCATTTCCACAAAGTTTGTGAACCAAAGGGAAAGTTCAACAAAAACAATTTCCACCTATGCCACACTGGAACAGGTACGGCATTGGGAGCCCAGCTCGGTGACCAAGTGATCTAGACATGGCAGAAGTGATCGGTTACCAGTGTCAGGAAACCAGAACAGTATTATGAAGAGTGCAGTTATATTCAGAGAACTAGGTCAGCAATTTGTGAAGCAACAGAAATCAACGCAGGAAATCAATTATAATAAATCCATCATAAGTTCTTAAACAAAAAAACCCACTGTATCATCACTGATTATGTTACAATATTTCATCTTCACATTTCGTACATAAAACCTTAATGTTAAAAAGTACTAATGTATAATTTTGTCTGTTTGAACTACCTGCTGTCTCACTTTAAGGGTCTTCACACACAAAAGTTCTGAAAGAAATGTGTGGACTGAGAGAGCTCAAGTAGGAGGATTAAGAAAATTACATGACGAGCATCTTTGTAATTTTTACCCTTCACCAAAAATATTATTAAAAAAACTCAGTGAAGACATCTGAGTGGGCAGGAAGATAACTAATATGCACAAAATGTTAAAAAAAACTAAAGGGAAGAGACACTTAGTAAACCTGGGCTAATATGAAAATTAATTGTAAATAAACAGTGTGTGAAGGCATGGAATGGATTCAAGTGGCTCAAGACAGATCTTGGACACAGTAATGCCCCTCCATATTCCATAAATGTAGAATTTCCTGTTTGGTGAGTAACTATCTGCTTTACAAGGAAGACCTTGTGCAACAGAGTGAGTAAATCTCCCATGCACTCCAAGACCACAATAGTAAACCATTCCCATTTACCTTCTTGCCATTGCCTTCACCAGTCGTCACCCTGTCCCCAACTGCGCATTTGGTCACAAAGGTTCTCATATGTGGTGGTCCTTTCTCACTAACCACCTCAAAATTCACTGGGAGATTGCGCTTCAAAGCAATCTCATGAACTAGTGAGATAGGAGACTTCAAATCTGCATTAGGATCATTTTCCAAACCACAGGAAATTCCTGCAAAATAAGAAAACATTAAGCAATAAGATTAGAAATTTATATTCTGTATAGTACACAAGAGTTCCAAAGGTGTTCTTTATGCCACTTCTGATGAGTAATACCAAATGGTTACAACATCACTGACAGAAAGCAACAAAACTGGTTGATCAGCATGACAAACAGATACACGCTTCATACAGCCACTCACAAATGGAAGCAAAAACACATGCAACCAGTCTATAATGGAATTTCATAGATTGGGGAACTTCATTCTGTTGTAAGCAGATATCCAATTAATACTGGCACTTCCTACAAACACAGGATTTTGTACAGATAAGTATATGTACCCCATATACAGTACTGTATTTACTCATGATGCACAAATCTATGACACATTTTTAACTGCATAATATGCACTGTTTTACTTTTCCAAGTAATTTTCTGATATACAGGCATGACCTTCGATCAATATTTGTGCACGGCAAATTATGTAAAATATTTCAGAATTATTTAAATTCAGTGAAAACACCTTGAGGTTTTCAGAGCAGTGAGGATATTTTTCTTATTTCAACACCATGTAGACTCGTCTGCAGATGTGAATGTTTAGGAGAAACATGTTGTCTCTTTCTTCACGGCTGAAGTGGCAATGCTAGCAGGTGTAGAAATTTACATGGGGTTAGAGGAAAAGATGGCAGGGGGAGGGCCTACCAGGAATAAGGAATGAGGGGGGGGGAAGGTCCAGACCAACATGAAGTCACCAAGCAAGTGTTGGGGGGGGGGGGGTGTAAGGAGAGAGAAAAAAATTGGCCCCTTTCAGGGCTTACCAGAGAGGGTTGTGTTCTTGGTGAGAGCTTATTCCATTCTTTGAGGTCACAAATAAAAGGATTCCATAACCCACACCAAAGAATCCACCCCCTTATTCATGCTGTCAGGATGGAGCTCAATATCTATCGCTTCCCTGATAATATGGTCTGTGTCTCAACTTCTTTCAGCCCTATGTTCCCAAGAGGAATAAAAGGAATTAACTCTAACTAACTCAACTTCTTGGCCAGAACACTGGAGGAGAGACAAGGGTTGTTTCACCTGTGCAAAACGTACCCTCACATTGTTTGTTCTCAAAACACTCTGTTACTGCCATGACTTATGAACATGCGTTTATGATAAGGATCACAAACTGCACAGTAGCATGGAGAAATTACAAAAGATACATAAACAAAACACTGCACCACAACGCTATATTGTAATGCATTTCAATGGCCTACAAGCACTGCCATCTAGTTATGGCATAGTGTATTAGCTGACCATTACTGGAACCACTTGGAAAAGCGCTTTGTCATCAACTGCCTTGTTGATGGCATCTGGACCAAGCTCTGATAGTAGGTCATCGTCTGGTTTCAGTCCACATATATTATATATGGTCATTATGATGCATTTCAGTAGTGAATGCTCCTGGTGGTTGAAGTTGTGGTCAGGTGCTATTACCTATTTCCCAGCAGTACAAACTTGATTCATGCACAAATAATCCTAATAACATTCCCTTAAATATTTCTTTGCCCTGGCTACTAACTGCACATTGTTACAGATATAAGAACTTGGGAAAGGAAGGTACACATGAAGAAAGCCCACAGTTAAATATAAGCCATACTGCAAGGTAGTAACTTTAATGTACTACACAAAGTTGTGCCACAAGATAATAATTTTAATGTACTACACTTAATTAATCCTAACATATGATGATCTAAGCTACAATTATGTGCTCGTGGAGTCAGCCTGATCACCATTTATACTTTCATATTAGTGGATACTCTGGAATAACATCACTCACATATACAAATACCATCACATTTCTGTTGCGATATTTCATTATTTATTTAAATCAAATGCATAACTGAAATTATAACTATTATGGGCAGAATCTTCAAATTCTGAGCTAAAAAAAGTTCAGGTAACATATTTTACATCAGCACTAGCTTAGCTATTCAAATTTCCAGCACTCAGTACACTGCACAACCCAGTTCAAAATCTGTCCAAATGTCTGATGGGAATTGCAGGTTCTACAGAATTACAAGATACCATATTGCTCCTGTCACACATGATCAATATGCTTACTTCAAAAGTTATTTCAAAACAATACATAACAGTATTATGGGTCCCACCTCTGTTAAAAAGTGGAGATGTCTGCAAAAAGTTCCTTACCATTTTCTTGTATAGCCACATTGCAATGTTGCAGACTGTCTTCAGGCAATGGCAAAGACTTCAGCTGGTGTAGAGCTTTAGAAGCAGCATCATGACGAGCTGCCTGAGCAGTTGGACCATCACCCAGGAACTCTCGAGCTCCCACACGGAGAGACACTGTGAACACTGGTGGCTGAAATCCTCCAGGGCCCTTCCCATAATGATACCTCTATGAAAGGAAAATTATGACATTTCACTGCTTCTTTTTTTTAAAATTTGTCTCTCTAAATATCATAAAAAATATGGACGACATTTAAATTAATATTACACATGTTTCAGGTTATAGAATCACACACACAGTATTGGAGAAACAAAGTGTAACATCAATGAACATTTACTGTGACAAAAATAATAGGAACAGCAAAACACATTTTATTTACACATTTTAGTTAACACTTCACATTTTTTTTTAAATTTCAAATTGGTGTCCACCGTTATGTGGCATGCATAATTGTGATGGTCAAATTCATCCAACATTCTGTTCTGCAAGTCAATATCTACCTCAACAAATGTCTGCTGAGTGACTAGCACTACTCTTTGTCAATTTTAAAGGGTTATGACAATGGTGTGTTACAATCAGGATTACTAAATTCCTGGACTTTGAAGACCAGATGATTGACAAAATCCAGAAATTTAGTATTTTGGAGGTCTATGGTTTTGTTCTTTTCTGATAATAAGTTATAGTATGACTGTAGAACTGCATCAATTCCTCCAGATGCCATTCATACATGATTTTGACACTTCACTCCATGCCGCTGAAATGTTGGCGATCCCTTTCATGATGTCATATGACTTCCAGTAGTCTCTCAACGTGACATTATCAGACACTTGAATAGCCTCAGAAATTCCCTTGAGTGTTGTCCATAAGTAATAAGCCTTGAAGGTGGATATTGCTCCTTGATCCATGGATTGTAAAAGTGAGGTTGTGTTTGGTAGAAGGAGGACAATCTTGACCTCTAGGCCATTGGTATTCAAATCATTTTATATTCCATTTTTTGTTTAATTATTTAAATTTTAGGCCATAGTTTATCATTTAGTATTATAGTTTTATTACACTGTAGGGACCATCTGTATCTAGGAAGTCGGGCAGAGTCATAACTTATCACCCCCTCCAATCGTGACCTATGAGAGGCGCAAAACTGAAGTGGGCGTAAATTGAAGCGGCATAAACCGAGTCCTACCTGTATAATGTATTCTTCTCGGGCTACCAGCCATGTAAGGTGGTTTAATGAAGAAAAACCCAACGTTTTGGGAACAAGGACAAACATGGTTCTCGAAATGTTGGTGTTTTCTTCATTAAACTGCCTTACATGGCTAGCCTGAGAATTCATTATAATTGTGTAATATGGACATGATGCACACATAGTATCATCAGCCAGCCACTGGGGAGTAACACTGTTCTCACAGTGCATATCTTGACAGTACCTACCTCAAAATCAGGCCATGACCACTTCCTTTCAAATCTTTTCCAATTTATTATTTGTTAATCACCATATCATCTGATTCCACATAGTATGAGCTACTTACAGCATCATTAAAAAACCCATAAATAAATAGTTACCAGAGCTATGGCATTAAGTATCTTATAATATTTTCCAAATATGTGCAAACATAGGATATATGTTTGTCAACACTATGTCTTTCAGAAACTGCCAAAAGTAAAGTCCACTTGAGCAAGAGATAACCTGTGTAGACAAAGTGTCACTGCCATGGAATATCATCTTCCTTAGGGGGTTTTGTCACAACCCTGAAAGAAAACCTCTTACACAGTAACATTCTATCATTTGAAAGGCATCACCCAACTTCAGCTTTCCTCCTTGATGAGTTCTGCAGACAACAGATACTCCACATGAACTTGCTCCAGAGTTTTATCAATATGTCATATGCCCACCTTTGGCTTACGATAACTGCAGCCTGTTTCAGCAGATGTGTGTGCACTGTACTTTTTTTTGGAGGGGGGCACAAGAAAATTAGTTTACGATTAGCACACACATATGCTTACCATATTTCACAAGTAATCAATGTTGCTGAATACTTCTGTTCAAACTACAACCCAGAACTCACATTTTCTACATCACCAAAAGCCACTTTAATTAAAAACTGCAATGCCACATGACACAAACATGGAGGATTCAACCAGCACCAAACCTTCAGTGTTAACCAGCACTTTATAACAAACTGTGTTGTGCTATTATTGTAATTTTGGTCACAATGAAAGATCAAATATATTTTCCTTATTTGTGTGCCTTGTACTGTACATGTGCCCTGAAAACTATTCAAGATCTGTAACTAATAGTTTTGAAACAATAATCACTTCACTGTTACCAAAGACACATCATTCATTGTCAGTCATTACTCATTGATCATAGTATTCTTGATATCTATGTAATAATTAGCACTATGCTGAACACACATTATACATATACCAAACACTGTAGGTAAGTAATTAGCACTCTAGTCTCATACTCAAGAGTTTCTGGATATAAATCTTGCTCAAAAGATCACTACCCTGAGTTTGTGGTTATCCTCATTCCATCCAAACAAGTAATGGCAGGCCATTATTGATTTCTTCTACAACCTTCTCAATACACAGTTCACAATCACTTATCCATTTCAAGGAAACAAATAATTAACATTAAGAACCCAATGTGTGTCTAATTAATTTCTTATAGCTTCCTGCATCCTGCAGAATTTCTCTATAAAAACAAAAATTCAAGACACATCACTGTATGTTTGGCAGAACAGTTTAATCTGTAACAGCGAAACAGTTACACCTAATTCTTTTTCAACTCTTAAAAAATTAACAACCCGATCTGTGTGAAATGCAAACACAAAACAATGAAATCAAGTTACAATGAAAGTAGTTCTTTCAATTTTTATGCAACATATTATGTAATAATGGGAGCTCAACTAGAATGATACCAACCAAAAATGTAAAAAGTACTAGTATTAGCATAAGTCCTTTCTGTGTTATTTATATGAAATACAGTCTCCAACTGCTAAGCATATTTAACAGTACCTTGGCAAGAAAATTTCTTCAGGATTAATACAAGGAAAACATAGTAGATCTACACATATTTTAAACATGCTAAAGATGAGAATGGATTGGAACTTCCAAAACTTGGGCTTTTGAATCCCAAGGGAGTGTACCATGTGCTTCAAGGCAATGAAAAGTATTTTAAAATTCTCATAACAAGTCACTGCATATAACAGCACCCACTAACAGAATACAATAATGTATCTGAAACATTTTAGAAATGGGTGCAGCTTTCCTGCACTGTACAATGGTCATTATCAGCACTTTTGTGTTACCAACTGTGACAATACAATTTAAGATGAAGTGAAAGAAGGACTGGGTACCTAAATAATGCAAGTCGCATGCTAAGATGCCCTCCTATGTGAACAACATGCAGGGTAGTTGTAATGGATTCCCAAAAGCTTTCACACCTAAACAGTATTAGATGACATCAATCTTCAGCCCTTAATATAAGTTAAATAGGTTGTGAAATCTTACTTCCTTACTGCGTCAATAACCTCCGACCACATTTATAGCCCAACAACCACAAAAGATTGAAGTTCGTCATACAGATTGTGAGAGGGGCACAACACAGCTGTGTACACAACTCATTTTTTAATTTGATGAAATGTATCTACTGGCAACTGAATTCCTATTTGACAGACTTACCTCAACTTGTTGCTTTTCATCTTCTGGGTTGTAACACCTTGTGGACTTACATGTAAATACCAACGTTTCTTCAAAACATACTACCTTGATCTTCAGCCCTGAAGATAACTGGCTAGAAGACCACATGGCATTAGAGCCCAGAAGACTGGCATCAACATCTTCACCACTGTGAGAACCTCAATCACTACCAGAATTTCCACTGAAGGCTGAACTCATCTCTACCGCAGTTCAGCAAGGAAAGCAAATTTCCATTCAAGAATTATGCTATGTTACCCCTTAAGACTCCATGCACAGCATCATGTAATTAACAGTGATTATACAAAACACAGCACATGCAATGAAAAGGTTCATAACAAGTAACCAACAGATACTCCTAGCATGGAGCTTACACAAACTTCTTCCCCATAAGAATCTACAAACCTGATGAGAAGGTTATCTCAAGCACCTCATAGCAGAAGAGTCTCCTCACCTACTTCCACTTCATATTTGCAAATCAGCATAAAAGGCTAGTGAATATGAATGATTGTTATTACAGAGTTTGCATCATTACAATTATAACCTTTGCTGTAACAGTGTGGAAATGACTGTTTCAAAGTCTAAATAAAATCTCTACCATTCTGACTAATTGGTGAAATTTAATTTTGTAGCAGAAATATGCTCAGATAATTATATGCTTGGCAATGAAGACAGATGTGATTATCAGCTTAGATAAGAGGTCATATTACAACAGCCAATTGTATCTAGTTACAAAAAAATTGTATGTTCCAATTAAACCAGTAACTCATTACTCATAACTCACACTTCTCTACTGTACACTTAATTATGACTAGGAAAGCTTAAGTCAGCAAAGTGAGTATGAGTTCAATTCCCAGCAAGGTAGTGCAACTTCGCTCTACCTGGAAGCCATATAGCAAGCAGCTAACCACAGTACATCTGAATTCCCAGTCCAACCACTTGCCTCTATATTAATGCAGGGGCAGAAATGTTTTCCTTTCCATGATTCAGACTGGTTGTGGGGCCCATCAAACCCAACCCAAAGAGTAGTTTCCTTCAGAAGATAAAATGGCTGGAATATGAAGGTGACTCTCGCTTCCATCTAGTGCTTTGGTCTAGAATTCATGGACCTTAATCTCCATATTTCTTCTATTCCCCCACAGCACAGTCCATAGGCACAGACACACATTTTACCTTACTGTATTTTATTTCTACAACTGTAATTTTTGAAGGACTAATGACCATCAGGTTATAATGTTTATGTCATACTATTCTTTATCTGCCAACATTGGTATAATACTCAAGGAGTCATCAGTCCATTAACTGAACCTTATTCATCTTCACTTCTCAGATAGCCTAACCAATGAAACCACCAGATCCTAAATGCAATATCACTGTTATCCACATTCCTCACCCATGAATTAGTAAAAGGTGCATTCACTCATTCTACATATAGCATGGAGCCCAGACATGCAGTACTGCTGTATCACTAACAAATCACAACACAAAAAATTTCAAGCAATCTGCATACAAGTATGCCTATGGTGACCATGGCTTGCAAGCAAGACAGCTGATACAGTAGTTATAATTTATCTTTAAACATTCAAAAGTATATTTTAAAAAATGTAATTGCTGCACAATGATGGCATTTAAGGGACATGTAGTACATAACATGGTGTTTCAAATGCATGCTTCATTGCTTACATTAGCATGCACTGCAAATGCAGTAGTACAGATGCTGGTGCAAGTGCAGAAAACTAATTGCAAGTTGCAGTTTCACAAACCCAAACCAGATGACAGCAGTGCAAAAATGGTCTTGAAGAAAGTTTGGGCTGAATCCATACATAACTATCTAACTAGATGGCTTACCAAACCCGAAGGTTCATCACCGAATTAACCAAAGCCCTCCTCCTGGGCCAACAAAATTCAATCTCCTTCAACTCCTATCTCCCATAGATCCTGCCTGACATTATCCTCCCATCTACATCTAGGTCTCCCCAGCGGTCTCTTCCCCTCAGGCTTCCAACCAATACCTGGTGCACACCTCGTCCCATCTATGTGCACTATTCTGTGTGTGTGGGCAGGCGCATGCACGCGTGTGTTTGTGGGCTGGCGCGCGCGCAAACGGTTAATGCAGAGTGGTTGTCTCTGCAAAGGCAAGAGTTGAGAGTGCCCACTTCTTGCTGAAGCAACAGTGCAAACAGTGCTACAGACATTTGTGTGCAGCCTATGAAAGTTGGCAAGATGTTTCAGCCAGGAACTCACCATTCCTCAGCCAATGGTGTGGGAAAATTGTCACAAAGCATTTTCAGCTGAAGTGCCAGGGAGACAGACTGGCAGACACAGACCAAAAGCGTGGCCTCCTAGGTCCCTGAATCAAATTATGTTAGACTCCTTGTTTGAGGACATGTTAAGAAGACTGTCTACTTCCCCTTTCACCCAAATGCCCCAAAGTTTCATGAAAAGATTCACATCATGCTTGTGAATCAGCTGACATATAAGCATATCAATGCTTGGACTAAGACTGATTATCATCTCGACATGTGGAGAATAATCAATGTGGCAATCAAACAGCTCAGAGTTTAATGAATTCCTGTCAGGTTAACAGCCATGTCAGGTGGTTTAATGGAAAAAACACCAACATTTTTAGAAGCATCTTTGTCCTCGTCCTCAGCGTACAACTACAGTACCCTGAGGACAAGGACGAAGACGGTTCTCAAAGAGCCGGTGCTTTCTCCACTAAACCACCTGACATGGCTGGTAGCCCGAGAAAAATTCATTATAATACTCGGTCGCCATGAAAGCTTCAGATCATACATAACTGAGAGTTATGTTCTACAAATTCCATTATCTGGCATAGTTTACTTTTATCAGAATAATTTATAAGACTGTAAAGAACATTTATAATCACCCTGCCTATATTATTGACAGGTCACATTCCGACTCATATGCAAAACTCCATCCACACAACAATAACCATCTGTTGCTAACCTCAGGGCAAAGAAGGATGAAGTGTTATAGCCATAACCTTTTTTGTGATAAACTGCACAAATGAATCTTCCAAGTCAAACTGTCCCAAGGAAATGGAAAATTTTACTCAGGCCTAACTAATACTGTTCAAACTGAAGTTTCTCAATTAACTCCTTCAAACAAAATCTTCCTTTATAAGTTACTGTCACTCAGCAATCACAGAGTTCCCCACACTTTATGGAAACCAAAGGTTCATTACCATATTTGTAAGTGGTCACAAGTGGACCTTGTCCTCAGGCAGAAATTACTAAAGTGCAAAATAAATAGAGATATGTAACATTAACCTTGTTTCTAAGCACCACAGCATAAAGACACACAGGAGGTGTTAAGGCACAAGCTGCACACATTCTAGGCCTTCAGCTGGACACAGCACAGCCCTAGTGAAAGCCTGGACATGGTATAACACCAAATGCCAGCCACACACTTCAGCATTAAAATTACTGTGGCTCAAAAATGATTGTACGTAAAGGGTTAATTAAGGTGGCGTGCCGTGCATGGAAGCAAGGGAAGTATTGCTTACATAGTTGAGAAACAAAAAGAAAAGAATTCATACATAAATCATTCAAGTTGAATAATAAGGATTGTGAATATTATCATCTTCTCAAGAACATAGCGTGGCGAAGCAAGAGATCAGATCGCGGGCAGCAAGTGTCTTTGGAGGAGTTACCAAGTTTCCTTTCATTAATCTTTGTAAGAGTTCATCCCACCCAAAGTATCTATAGGAAACAATTCTGACTGGGTTGTCTATGCTCCTTGGCCTGTAGTGCAGAAGTGAAAGAATGTGTTCTTTCAATGGTGATGCGAAAATTAAGTGTTTATGTGACTTCAATTCTTGTTGGGTGTTGTAAGCATCTATAAGTTTTATTTAAACATTGTGTATGTATATTTAGATGGTGCAGGATCGTATTTGTGATTGTATTTTGAAGTATGTTAAACTCGAGAAAGTATATGAACTACGTGCAAGGGTAGCATTTCTAATCTTATGATATAAATGGCAGGGGAGTGATTAGACTACATGCACATCTAATATGAACGTTGGCAGAGAACCTTCATGTACAGACTGTGCAATTGAACGCCTTTTAAAACAGGGGTTCAATAGAGGGACTTTTCTGAAAAGAAAATAATTATAGTAAGAGGACTGGTGTGAGTTGCCAGAACTTAAACCACAAAAAAAATCATGTGTGAGGAAATTTAATTTGGAAAAGTATTCTAAAACAGAGTGGCCATCTGGTTGCCGTAACATAGGAAAATTGTTTTGTTGGCCATGCCTGTTGTTTCTGAATGAAAAAATGTATGGAACAAGACTGGATTTGGTGATTTCAACAAACTTTATAAAGCACTGAAATGACATCAGAACTCTCAAACTCACTTTGTTTCATCAATGCAACTTGTGATGTTCGGCAGGTCTTGAAATGACTGTCACTTGACAATCAAAAGATACCACGGCTTCCCTTACCGAAAATAGTACTGCACACCACTGGTTAAAATTATGTTGCCAACTGGAAGATCATAAAATTCACTTTTGGCAGTATTTGATAAAATGCTTCTTACATGCCAAAGTGACAATTTGTGAATCCACTGTGAGAACCCCCTAGCAGTAAGCATGAAAGAAAGTGGTATAGCAGTTCTAAACTTAAAAAAATTGTACTTCTATTCAAAATGTGCATATTCTTACCATATTGTCATAATGAGTGTAGAATGGGCCTCGTGAGATAGCATTGCGCCTATTTTGCTCGTAGTTTGGGAATCCACGTACCTTGCCAACAAAACACAACAAAAACTAAGAACTCTGAAAATAAAATTCAAACAACATACAAAGCAGTAAACATTCCAAAACTGATACCATGCTGAATCACTTTACAAGGAACAAGTTAAATGCACCCAACACCTAATGTCTCCATGACAGCCAGCTCAGTAGTGTTATCACATGCCAACAAGTCTAGGCTTGAAAATCTAAATCAAAAAGTAACTTATAACAAAAAATTAAAGAAGAGTGGAAAGGTTTATTATAATTTGAAGTAAACATGCTTTCCAGATGTGTTCTTCACAATTCTCACTGTTCTTCATTCTCATGTATTGAAATTAAAAATCTATTTCAGTACAGATAACTGCACTGCACATGGACAAATATTCTTATGTTAAACAAAACTAATAACAGCACAAACTGGACAGAGGCAATTTATGTTTCCTTTCATTTCACCAAACACATAACTAACTCCACAGTGCAGAAGAATCCTTGAGAAGCCACGTCACTCGGCTAACCAAGATATTCCATACCTATGTAGGAAGCTGAAGGTTCATTAGTGTGCGCTCATAATAGCACCATTAATCTCTATCCTGAGCCAAACGAGCCCAGTCCACACTCTCACACCCTATTTATACCATTTTTATAGTACCCTCCCATTTATGCCTAGGTCTACAAGTGGTCTCAACCATTCAGGTTTTCAGCCTAAATTCTGTGTGCATTTCTCATACCATCCATGCTTGTTACATGCCCTATCTACCCCCATTTAAAAATAGCAAATTAAAGCTTTCCCTGCTACATGCCACAAAGGCACTTGCGGGAAGAGAAGATATGGTTCTTAATCTTGGCACTAGATGGGGGTGAGCAGTCAGCATCAGGTCCCAGTGGCTATTTACTCCCAGGGACAGGACCAACAGTAACCACAGCCCCTGCCAGAGAACAAATCCCAGTCATCCAGTCCACTCTACTGATTCAGCTGCCCTGTCCCCTATTTAAAAATAGCAGTTCTCTTAATCACATTTATTTCATGTCATTCACTGGTTTATTCCATAATACGCCTGTTTTATGATTCCTGATATGTTTCACATTAAGCAGAGTAGGTATAAAATTAAGCTTTCACAGTGACTGAAGCTGATGAAAGCCTCTCGGGTTACTAGCCATGTCAGGTGGCTGAATGGTGAATAAACCACATCTTCTGCAAACATTTCGAGAACAATCTCTGCTCTCATCCTCAGGGCTGATTCTTTGTTGCATACTCACTGATGAGAAACTTTCCCATCAGCAAGCGCACAACAAAGAAACAGATTTGTTACCCAGAAGCCCTGAGGATGAGAGCAGAGATTGTTCTCAAAACGTTGGCAGAAGATGTGGTTTATTCACCATTTAGCCACCTGACGCGGCTTGTAACCTGAGTCTTTCATCAAGTAGAGTAGGTGTTATATTGGACTAACACTGACCAAACTAAAATTTGTTCACATAATTTAGAGTACATCTCTAATAACAAATGTCATATAGCACACCTAGTAGTTCAATGGAATATTTCTCTATAATGTGTTCCTTTTAAGCACTCCATGCTACATATATAAATTTGTATCCTGAAATAACTTAAAGCATTATTTAGCCCTCTATTATATAAGTTTGCATGTAAATCCAATATGTACAAGCACTCCTAAAATCTCTGCATGCTCACTCAGTCTTGGCATTCCTATTAAAAAGAAGGAAGACGTTTCTTAGGCAATGCAAAATTAATGTAACATTGTCAGGATAATGGTTCAGAGGTTACTTTACGACAGCGTGCCAAATGAAATGTGTTGATATGATATGAATATGAGAGAAATGGGGAACCATTACAGCTAATCTAAATTTACTATCTCAGCATATGCCTGCAAGTACAGGAGAACTACAAGAAAAAGCTGTCACCAGAGCTAAGAACAGCATAATCGGACATTGGTTCCACATAAATCTGTTCAGTTTCTTTAACGTGAAAATCACTTTCATGTCAACAATATCTATGGAATGACAAACACATCCTGACCTCATCTGGCATATATTCTTGCTACAGCAGAGAAATATGCAGTCAAGAAACAAGAAAATTATTAGAATACTGGTGGTTTCATGTATGTGGTAAGTGGCATTCACACTCTTGCAACTGCATGTCCTTATTAATTTTCTCAGTTGTGACACCATGTAGACTTGTAGATACCAATGTCATCCAAAATGTTGGTACCTACCTATAGCCCACATGGTGTCACAACCCACAAGATCAGTGCTCTGAGATCTTCACCACTGAGACAGCCTCAAACCTCACACTGCAGCTCCTCTATCATAAACCCTGGCTCACAGGCAACAATGCCTTGTCCATATTTACATTCAGTCCAAAATCATTGTCAACAAAAGTACAGGTGCACACCTGGCATAAGAGGAATACATGTGGACAGACAATCTTAAAGCAGACCAATGATCATATTGAACCTACATGACACAGTCAGTCAGCTGTAATCACTTCAGCATAATTACATGGATGGGTGAATGCACATGTAAAGCATTATAATTTAAGTAAGATTTCAGGTTTTCAAGGCAGTGAGTCCGAAGACAGCTGTCTTCTATTACTACTTAATGTGAAAGTAACATTCTTTCATATTTCAGATCTACTAGTAACAAATTATCTCTCTGGTAACAGACCCTCAAGATTTGAAAAGGATAATACTAAACTCCACCTCAGAGTTGCATCCAGAAAATTACAGCCCCACAAGTTATATATATTATATGACCACCAATTCAAAGTCTTGAAAACTGCCACTTTCTGAGAGGTTCCACAATCACAATTTGTATTCACGTATCCCCCACAGGAGCTGCAAGTCCAACCCATTATTTATAATCCTCCAGTCACCACTGATTTGATCCCTTATAGATCAAAATATTTTCCCAAATACCATGTTTTCTCAAATTTCTTAATTTACAGAATGACTGATGTTTAACTACATGATGGTTTTAGTGAAGGTGGCATTGGTGGTGGTAGTGTCCATGCCATTTGTCTTGATACCTTAGAAAATGAAGGTGAAAACTGAGGAAGGCTGCTAGTACGACATAGTCTGTGCATGCTCACCTCAGTCCTACCATCCAAAACAACATTTCTCCTCTTTATGGACAGTATGACCATCCTGTTATATAAACCAAGACATAACAAGCTGAGCAAAATCACTACTGTATACTGTGAATGCCAAGTAAACTTGGACAGCAACAGTAGCACTAGCAGAACTAGAACTAGCAGTAAAC
This sequence comes from Zootermopsis nevadensis, assembly GCF_977971745.1. NCBI lineage: Eukaryota > Metazoa > Arthropoda > Insecta > Blattodea > Termopsidae > Zootermopsis > Zootermopsis nevadensis. Next base: position 6,314,316 of record NW_028259134.1, on the reverse strand, counting down.
TCTGCAGTTGCAGTGGCTGAACTGAAGAAATGGGGTGGTGGAAGTTGTAGTGGTAATGGTAGTGGCAGTAGTCATGGTGGTAGTAGTAGTAGTATTAGAAGTAGTAGGAACAGCAATACCAAATTGGAAGAATACATGACAGTGACATCAAGTGAAATATCACAATCCCAAAGTTTCATAATCCTTTTTACAATCTAATGGGTACAACAAATGGACTACATAAAATGATGAAAGGTATTAAGATGAGGACTGGATGTTGCATGGTTTTACCTGATTGTACATGCCGCGGTAATTGAAATTATGCCCTGGAGGGGCTGGTGGGGGCAGGTATGCGTTGTGAGGTGCTGCGCTGTGATTACCATGATGGTGTGAGGGTTCCATAAAAGTATATACGGCTGGTTCACCTCGCTTCATCGCCAGTGCATTAAGCTCTACAGTTGGTGTGATGTTGCCTGATAAAGACAAAATCTTCAGCTCACTGCATATTCCTGCAAATGTTCTCAAATTACCACTCCTTGGAAAGCAAACAGCACAATTATATTTCAAATGCAAAGTCTACTGCTGTGGTTCTCAAACCTTTTACTAATGTGGAATCCTCCTAGTAACGAAACCCTAAAAAAAAAGTTTTTTAAAGTAATTATTTGTAATTTACAACCATATAGGCAGAGAGTAATTTAAAAGGGTTACAAAGTTCAAATATCTGGGAACAACAATAACAAATCAAAATGATACTTGTGAGGAAGTTAGGAGGAGACTAAATTCCGGAAATGCTTGCTACTTCTCAGTCCAAAATATTTTGTCTTCCCGTCTGATTTCTAAGAACCTGAAAATTAAAGTATACAAAACAATAATCTTGCCCGTTGTTTTGTATGAGTGCGAAACATGGTCTCTCACTCAGAGGGAAGAACACAGATTGCAGGTGTTTGAGAATCGGGTGTTGAGGAGGATATTTGGGCCTAAGAGGGAAGACGATGGGGCGTGGAGAAAACTGCACAATGACGAGCTTAAAAATCTGTACTGCTCCCCCAGTATTGTGAGGGTGATTAGGTCGAGAAGAGTGAGATGGGCGGGACATGTAGCGCGCATGGATGGGACAAGAGGTGTGCACCGGGTACTGGTTGGGAAACCTGAAGGGAAGAGACTGCTGGGGAGACCTAGACGTAGATGGGAGGATAATCTCAGGCGGGATCTATGGGAGATAGGAGTTGAAGGAAACTGAATTTTGTTGGCCCAGGACAGGGTCCGGTGGAGGGCTTTGGTTAATTCGGTGATGAACCTTCGGGTTCGGTAAGCCATCTAGTTAGTTAGTTAGTTATAGGCAGAGAGTTAAATCATGTCCACCCACTTTCATGGAACACGTGTTTATTTACATAATGTGATGGGTGGACACAGTTATTGGCCACAAGGAAAGCTAAAGTCAGGTACAATTTTGGAAACGGGCGCACTCTTGTTGTGTTCTGCATGAAGTCTATTTTGGTATTTAGTTTTGGACTAACACCTTGCAGAATTTAAGGTCCTTACAAAACTGTGTTCCACAAAGTTATGCCTACACTCCCAATCCATTTAGAATGCAAGATAGTGTATACACCTAAATTAATCAGCTCAAAGGCCTACAAGGTCTCAGTCAAGATGGAACTGAAGTTCTCCAGACTAGCAACAGTGAAGTTTCTAACCCCTAATATTGTTCAGTTCACTAATATTGATATTGGCATAAGTTAGAAAGGTGCACATCAGTCAAATAAAATTGTATAAAAACAGGATGTATAGGTAACACATGCTTTGTCAGTTGAAACTATATTTAACAGTGTTAAAGATAAGATGTCTAGGTAATATACGTTTAACCAGTTAAAATCATACAAACAACAAAACATATGTAATGCAAATGTTTTCATGGACAGGGGACTTTCATGTGATGATATGAGCAGTTATTAATGTCTTTCTTCTTCACCTCGGCCACTGCCTATTCCCTCATTCATCCGACACCGATGTCAGTGTTACCAATGGAACACCAACAGTGCTCTAATTCTGGACACTCCAAATGATTTGACGATCCAAATAACCATCCATATGAGCTCAGCATGAGTGCCGACACTTTACAAATGAATAAAGGACTTCAAATGAAATCATATTGGATCTTATACACCTTCAAGCATAGTAGCATTTATATCGAAATGGATGGTGATCCTCACAGATACTGCAGAGGTTAAGCTGGATTCTGAACTTGGGGTGACAACTGGGAAATAATTCCTTTAATTAATTAACATCATGAACTGTGTGGTGGTGAAAGTGATATAACACAAGGCAGTTACACTAAACTCTTATCATAAGATGAGTGCTGGATGCTTCAATGTAGACATTATCTGAGTTTCCTTGTTTAATTCCTCTCCCTTTCTAGAGTTGGTAAGAATGAGAAGGGCAGGCTAAGTGTGTGTGGGTGTGTGTGTGTGTGGGGGGGGGGGGGGGGGTGTTTGCTGTTGAATTCATCTGGAGAGAACTGAAAACTTGTTGGTTCTCTGTCCAGGAAGCAAGTTAATTGGTTTTTGTATCAATGGCTTGTCAGATTCTTGTTTCTTTCCTTCCCATTGGATTTACTAATTACAATCGTTAAATTAATCCCCCTCTGTTGGAGGAAGTCTAGTCGAAGTATTGTATGAAAGGGAAAAGACTTGGACATAACCAACTGTCTGTTGGCCATGGTTATTGTTTGGCAGAATAAGTGGAAAAGAGGCTGGAGATCAATCAACTATTGTTCAAACACAAAAACTGTTAAACTGTCTGCTTGTTGCTATCATTAAATGCAAACTGTGGTTGTATTTTTATACAAACACAGTTTAATTGATATTAGTCATAAAAATCTTCATGGTAGGTTGTACATCCAAAAACAATTATGGACGTTCATATAGACGTGAGTCCGCAAAACCTTACTTTTCAAATTAGAGGCCTTCTTACAAGCTGAAAAGCCTGGTGAGAATAACTAGTGGCCGCGCGCGCGCGCACACACACACACACACACACTGCACAGCCGCATGTCAAATTACCTACTGCAGAGTGGTGTTGCATATTACTATTTATGTTTTTTTTTGTTACGAGAGTGAGTCAAATGAAAAACGTAAAAAAAAATTAATTTAATTTATTGAATAAAGGCGGTATAAAACTATATCATTTTTCTACATAGTCTCCATTTCGTTCAATACATGCCCTCCAGCATTTACGAAGTGTATGGATTCCTCTAAAAAAATTCTTGTGGTTGTCTGCGCAACCACTCATGCACCGCCTGCTGAACCTCTTCATCAGAACGGAACTTCTTTCCTCCCATCGCCTCTTTGAGTGGCCCAAACATGTGGTAATCACTTGGGGCTAGGTCTGGTGAGTATGGCGGATGTGGAAGACACTCAAAGTGCAAGTCTTGGATTGTTGCAACTGTTGCACGGGCAGTATGGGGCCGAGCACTGTCATGTTGCAAAAGGACACCTCTAGTCAAAAGTCCACGTCGCTTTGATCTGACTGCAGGTCGAAGATGATTCTTCATGAGATCTGAATATGAGGCACTGGTGATAGTGTTCCCCCGAGGCGTGTAGTGCTCCAAGAGTACGCCTCATTCGTCCCAGAAGAGAGTCAGCATAATCTTCCCTGCAGATGGCTGCGTCAGGAACATCTTGGGTTTTGGTGATGAGGAATGACGCCATTCCTTGCTCATTCTCTTTGTTTCCAGTTGGTGGTAGTGCACCCAAGTTTCATCGCCAGTAATGATTCTCGAAAGGAAGCCATCACCTTCTGCTTCAACGTGCCGCAGAAGTTCTTCACAGGCGTCAACCCGTCGTTGGTTCAATTCTGGAGTCAGCTGCCGTGGCACCCACCTTGCAGACACTTTGTGAAACTGGAGCAAATCATGAATGACATGGTGTGCTGATCCGTGACTCATGTTAAGAATTTCGGCTATTTCATCCACCGACACTCAGCGATTCTCCATCACTAGGGCTTCAACTGCTGCAATAGACTCAGGGGTCACAACTCCGTGTGCCTGACCCGGGCGAGGAGCGTCTGCCACAGACGTCACACCATTTCTGAATTTCCTACTCCACTCGTACACTTGCTGCTGTGACAAGCATGCATCACCATTCTGAACCTTCATCTGTCGATGAACTTCAATTGGTTTCACACCTTCACTGATCAAAAAACGAATTACAGAACGTTGTTCTTCTTTCGTGCATGTAACTAGTGGAGCAGAAATCTTCAAACTGGCACTGTGATGGCATTCTGTTTGTCTGCATTATACTGCCACCTATAGGATACTCTTTATAGCATTGGTAAGATGTCTGCCAACTTATAGGACAATGGCGCGATATTTCGAATTTTTATCTCAGTTTTACGGTTTTCATTTGACTCACCCTCATATTTACATCAGACTGCACAGATGCTGTTGGAAGCAGTAGTTTCTGAACAGTGCTACCACAAGCTTTTCATCGAAAATGTTGGCAAATGTACTCAAAGTAAGGCAGGAAATTCAATGTTGCTGGCATGTATTGCTTTTTTCTCCAAATTCAGCTTATCCCTGTAAGGGAAGCCATGAGTTTGGCTACTATTAAGGGCTTAGAGAATGAGCTTGTTTTATTTTTCTGCATTTGGTTCTGAGGGGTGAGGGGCAGTAGACACCATGCCAGTCTTTGGGGGAATTCCATTTTATTTTTGTTTGCCCTCCCTGATATTACTACTCAATGCAAAACATTGTCATATATCCTTGATTTTAAGAAGCCAGGAAAAAATTAGAAACTGTCAATATTCAAACAAAACTTCTTTGTATTAATACTTTCATAATATTCTTTGTTGCTATCTTTGTTTTTGCTTTCCCATGACTAGTGTTACGAACATGAAGATTTTACTTAGACATCCAGCAATTCTTCAGCATCAATTCTTAGGCACCATTAAATGAACGATGCACCCCAATTTCAGAAAATGCAAAATGTGAAAAAACGTGCATCTGAAAATCAAGGAAATATACTACTATACATTACCATATATTACAGTTGTAACTGATTCAGAACATACATAAACATTCCGTTTGTTAAATGTGTTTCCACTTTATTTTGTCAGACAGAAATGGGGTTGTCCTGTAAAGCATAAGACCCACATATTGTCATAACATGAACATGAACATGTGGTACTTATGGCACTGAATGAATTTCCATTCTACTCCCTTAAAAAAGGTGTCCTTATCATCACACTCATCCTCATTTGGCATATGCAGATCCAGAAAAATAATATCACACCAATGGCCTCAAGCAAACTAACAAACTCCATCCTCTTAATATTGTTTCATTTTCAGATGTTATATTAATTCATTTCCTTTTAATAACTCATTTCCTAGCACTTCACAGCATATCACAGACTGTGCACTTTCCTCTCCATTAATAATTACAGAGAAAAACCTACAATTTATAAACTCATTTTGATATTTTACTTTCTCTCATGTAATGGTCCTATCATATTCAGGTTATGCTAGCTACAAACATGCACAATACAAATACCACAGTAATAATCATGAATAACTGCACTGTCAAATAACAGCATATGAGACTAAACCTGACCATTAGAACTGAAAAATTTGTTGCTGAAAGAGTATAATATGTACAAATCTACAAATGAATCATTGCAGCTATATACTGTATATATTATTGATTGGTGTGTGTATGCAAGTGAAAACCATGTAAAGTAGCAAATGAGATTGCACTTACATATACTAATACTCTTGTTTTCCACAACTCGTGTCTTATGTGACCCCTTTTGTATCACGACCTACAGGCTGAGAACCACACCGCAGATAAATGCATTGAAATCAAAACTTATCAACAAACACATTAATAAATGAATAAAAAATAAGAAAAACAAAATACATGCATTCTATTACTAAATGTTTACATAAGTTTGAAAAACTTGTGTCCAAAATACAAGGTGTCACAACTTATCAGATTATTAATCCTTTATATTAAGCAACCTATATCTCTCTCAGCTCTGCTAGCATAGCTTATATTCTTCTACAGTTGACTGTAGTGGAATCCTCAAAATGGCAATCACCATGAAGGGGGATACAAGTGAAGGCATATACTACAGACACCAACAGAAAGAAAAATAATGATAGCAATCAGGTCACTTAACTACTAGTAGTGACAGTTGACAATATGCTACATGCTTCACATCTCTAAATTGAACTAGGAAAATACCACCAGCGCCACTGGAAGTAATCAGTCACAGAACTGCATGCAGCCCGAAGGAACTGGTGGTGCACAGTGTTCATTTCACTGTCCACATGACTGACAGCTCTCACTTTACACAGCATTGTTCTAAAGGGCACCAAAATATTATTTCCTAGGTGTCAAAAGAAAACTATGAATATAACATAATAGCTCAAGCTGTAAAGTACTATTCTATAATAAGAGCAAATAAAAGAGTTGCATAACAACAAAAGCAAAATATAATAGAAATCATGAAAGACAAAGATACAACCACCAAACAGAATTTAAAACTTTGTGTCAACTTACTCTTGCCCAAACGAATGTTTCGTTGTGTTTTTGGTGGAGGATGTTTATATTGGGTGTGCTCCAGTGCTTCACTGGCTGCTGAATGCTGGGCCTTCTTGATGCTTGCCCCCTCAGCTGAATACTCCTCGTCACCCAGTTTCAATGTCACTGTGAATCGCTTCTTGTGTGCTGGTCCTTGTTCATTGGTCAGGCGGTACTGGTGCTGGATCTACATCAATTAAATATACAATTATGTAGGATTTGAGGTTTTCATGGCAGTGAGTCTGAAGATTGCTGTCTTCTGGGTTGTTGTACTGTGTAGTCTGGTAGATCGCCCTGATGATGGAACCAGCATGGACCTCTGAAATGTTGCTGGACATCTACCAGACTACATGGCGCAGCAACCCAGAAGACAGCAATCTTCAAATATAAAATTGCATCTTGGAGTGTCAGAAATAATTTGTTGTAGCAAGGGGCATATTCTGATCTTAAAGAAATATTGTGTGTGAAAGGGTAGTCTGGATTAAACTGAAGTGAAACATAATAGCATCTGATAGTGGGTTCTTCAAAACATTGTAATGATCTTCTGGTTCCAAAAAAGTGGGAAATTTCTTGACCAGTTAGGTAACAAACTTTTCGATGTAAACCTTTTTTCATTACATTAGAAACTGTGAAATTATGTCTTTCTATGAGACTGTAAGGTTTTCAAAGTGATGATAATAATCTGGGTTTTGGCACCATGTACACTCATCAGTAGGTGCCACTTCACTTCTCTAGATGGAGATAGTATGTTTCTCCAAAACAATGGCATCTACCAACAAATCGAAGGTAAATATGTAGTCAGTAACAAAATCAGCAAGTCTACATGGCACCAAAACTAAAAACATCATCAAGTGAGATCAGAGTTTCTAACAGTGTTGAATATAAAGAAGGCAGTCTTCTGGAGTTCTTGTACCATGCTTGGTAAATTGAAACTCTTTTATAATGTAAATCAATAGGAAGTCAATGACATGCGTTCCCAGCACCCAAACATTGATGAGTAATATAATGGCATTACATTTAAAGCTCCGAAATATCATACATAAAATAAGGGGAATTTAAAAAATATACTTTATACACTTACAATCAGCAATTCATTGGTCCCCGCGATTGACTATGATTCTTTCATGTGATTGACGTGTACAATCATCTCTGCTGTTATGTGATAGTTGCATTCATGTAAGACGCCGACCTATACAAAATCGCATAGTAAAAATAACCCGGTACTCAGCAGAGATTAAATTAGTCCTTAGAAAGTTTTAAGTGCCAGGAATGAAATTGCATAAGAGCAAACTTGCATATGCAAAAGTTTGCATTTCACAAACAGCTTTTACTGATTCATCGATCTCATTCGAGCAAATTCTCGTTAACAAAACATACGTAATTGCAGAGATGACTGTATTTATAATTTTTATTCAAATCAGCGATGTAAGAATTACGATTTAGTATAAGAATCAGTACGAGACACTTTGTAAAACGTTATAAATAATAGTATTTTTTTTTCTCACTTTTTGATTTGTTGGTTTCAAAATTTGCGTTATTCTGAATCAGCACAAACTGAACCGGCGCAAATCGAGGGCTACCTGTATATCATTTTTATGTCATACCACGCCAGTATTCTGCCAACATGGTAGAACAGGTGCTGTATGTATGGTAAAGCAGCTGTGCCAATTGGTTTGTGCTGTCTCAATGAATGCTACATTGAAGTGGAATGCTTTGTGGATCTGCCCAGTAGAGTACCCATTCTTCTTAAAGTTCTTCTGAGATAAACAAGTTTGGTGCACAGGCTACCTACATCTCAGATTATGTTTGCCTTATGTAGTAAGGCTGAGAGGATGCCAAACTTCTAGAGAAAATATACATGTGAGGGAGCAATGAAGTAGCAGTTAATGTAACAACTTCCTATAGACTTTGTGGCTAAAGGTCCCATTATGACTTCCATACATGTGAATGTCCACGAACAGCAGATGATCTCGCTCTTTCTGACTGTTACAAACTAAATTTTTGGATGGATGCTGTTTACGTGGTGAGGAAAGTTATGAAGTTCTTGCAGAAGAAACACATGGCCAGATGACAAAGGTATTATCCATGTACTAATAGCTAGGTTTTAAAGTGGCTCTGTCCTGTGACTGCACCTCAGACTGCTCCATACGGCAGTTCTCTTATGACAGTTTTGAGCTTCCCATCACTGGAGGCTGGTATGTGGTAACAAAGTTAGAGATGCAAACTGAGAGCCCAGCAACAATGTCTAGTTGAGAAAATGGTGGTACAAGCTCACACCACAACTTCAACAGAGAAGGGAGCTATCAATTAAATCCAGTGTAAAAGAATATCATCCACATAATTAAGGAAGAGGGAGGACAGCACACCCATACCCAAACCACAAACCAGTCTTCAGGGCCAGTAAAAGCTGCATCAAGTCCAGTCTGTCTCACCCCCCTGCCATCTTGTTATCCTCACTGACCTCAGACTACACAGGGTCTCACTCACCACATCCCAATTATCCAAATCTCTGCTTGGTCCCCTAAAAAAGCTGGCAGTTCTTGTTTCTCACTACCATCCCAGATTCCTTTCAATCCTTTAAAAAAAAAAAAAAGGCACTTCTCATCGGACTGGACATGACTCCATCACTTCTCTCCTAACTTGTTTTCATTAGCCAGTTCCCATGACCTGATCCACCTTCTACCACAATATAAATCAGTTACATAGATAGGTAGTTCCTGTAACTCCTCCTTTTGGAGGTTTCATAGTCTTTAAAGCGTACATTTAAGAGTAGTGAGTGACTAGCCCACTGACTCTGCACAATTTCTACTCACTCCTGATTTGACTGCCAGAGCCATCTAGCAGTGAAGCAGTGAATCAGGAGAGAGTTGGGTGAGAAATGGCCGCTGAAATTTTGCTTACGAAACATCTTGTATCATGCTCGCAAGGTTCTTTTACATTCCATAAATCTACAACATAGGACTGCCGGCTTTACTTCCCCTCGAAAGGAAGTTATGCTATGGATTTTTATCACCCTTAAAAATCCATCGACTTCGGCCGGGATTGAACCCACGAACCTTGGGTCCAGTGGCAAGCACGCTAACCACTAGTCCACCGAGGGCAACAATATAAATCAGTTGCTTCCTTATAATCCTCACTTCAGCCCTGATGATAGAGGTAGTATGGTCCTCTGAAACACTGGCAACAAGTCAAAATCTACAGTGTCAGCATCCTAAAGTACGACACGGTAATGAATCGCTGTGAAACACATTAACCCTTTATTGATGTAGGACACTTGAAAAGAACCTTACCATGGAGGCAGGGGACATTTAAATATACACACCATTATGATCGAGTAATAGCAGTGGCATGCAACCAAGTACAGGTTAAGTGGGACAATGCGACCGTGAGAGGGTAAGTATGGCTAAGGTCGGCATAAAAAGAGGGTCACCTCACCTTATTGAATCTCGCAAGCTCATTGACAAGACACATGGGAGTTTTCTCTTTTGTGTTCGCCAAAGTGGTGGTACTAGCTGAGGTTGTGCCATTCAGCTGTGTTGCTGTCTGTTGTTGCAGCTGCTGCCTCTGGTGGCCTGGAGTAGCAGCCGTTTCACTCTCACTTGCTGTTACTCCTAGCAACGGTGATGCTATACCTAGTTGCATGCAACAGTAAAAAAAATATTTTTTTTTTACATTTCAACAATTCAAAAACATTTGAAAGAAGGATCAAATATAGAAACAAACTAACAAAGAAATGTAATCAGACTTGTGTCAGTGATTGCAATGAATATGGGATCAATGTACTGTAGAAAGACTTTACCTGACACAATATTCTTATTATTGCTGTTCATCTGTTGAGTTACTGGGGCAGCTGCTGCCACCACAGGAGCAGGCGGCATTGACACTAACACACCTGAAACAAGAGAGAAAGTTAAATAAAAATCCAAACCATAAATTCTTGTTGTGGATCAAGAAGATGTGGGGTACAAGCACATATACACAGTCATGAGTGATCAACAAGGAGTAGACTCACTGCAGCTTCAGGACAGAATAAGTTTCATACAAACACACTGACAGCCTTAATGATCTTTGCAATGGAAATTAACAGATGATTTGGAAAGTGGAAGTCAAGGTGTACATTCAGGACATTCTGAAACTAAGAAAATTTACCTCAACCTCTGAACTAATTCTCTTATGTACAAAACATTCAATTAGCAAAAGCACAATTACTCTCCATTGGTTTCTTGTTGTACCAGTTCACATATTCAGTTCATAGCAAATAAATTTTTCAAGGTTCTACTCAACCTCTCAAGGCGAAGTTCAGGACACAACTCTTAAAACAGATTATGAGAACCTACTGCTAATCTTGAAACACCATTCATTACCATCTTTCCATCTCACTGAACACTGTATAATCTATACAGTTTGAACAGTGACAGTAAATAATTTACAGGGTATCACAATATTGTTTATGTCATAATCATTCACATATCAGACATTTCCAAATCAGCTGGAATTTGACAAACTTTGTCGACAGTTATCTAGTCACACCAAACAGGCCCATATTGTCGTCCAACATTTACCTCTTTCAAAATCAGAAAATAAAAGAATACATTTAATAAAGAAGCAAGCAGTATGTGGCTGACATGCAGTATAAATGCATGAGCATAGCAGATGAAGCAGATTTACATGCAAACACCATGCAGCCAGCTTACACTTACACACGCATGTATGTTGAAACAGCATCATTCTTGATATGCCCCATGGCTTCTCAGAAGAGAGACATAAAATCCCTTGGTGTTTCAGAATGAAGCTGACTGAGACCATATTCTTTCATGCAATTAATTTTGGCTTGGAGTAGTATGGATCACCTGTACATTAAACACAATTTCTACTCTTCATCCAACATTATTATTGGCGCATGATATGGCTGGTGCCTGTACAATGGGAGGTGCATGCACACTTTGGGTCAGAAAGCCTAGTGAGGCCAATCACTTGGGTGATAAAGGCACAAACAGTAAAATGTATATGGGATTGAAACTGAATTCATCTGGCTCAGGACACAGTCCTGGAACTGACTCTTGTATACAAAGTAATAAACCTATTAATTTCCATAAAAAATCAGGAAATTTCTTGAATACCTGAGCTATCACAATGACTTGTCATAGACTCCCTTCATGGAGTTACTGAGTCCAAAACTTGTTTCAAACCTCCATAAATTACAAGAATTATTTTCTTCTGTCACAAGCAATTCAAAGATCTTATATGACTAATGAATGAACACAACAAAACAACAGAATGTTAACAGATGACATAAACCAGGCTGTTTTCAGTGTACATACTTGTCAAAGAGGTAACATACCAGACACAGTGGCATTACTCTGTGATACTGACAACCTTGTGAAATAAATCACAAATAAAATGGTAATGGATGACAAATTTTCATGTTTGTGCATCAGGTAGGCTGCCTCACAGGTTGTGAAAAGTGTACAGTTTTGTGCACAGGCTGTAGTCGATTTTTATTTACAAACATGACTCAAAGGTCATTGAAATACACATCCAAACCGTGGAACATAGACCATGAAACTTTTCAGGTGGTACATATAAAAACTGAGAAACTGCATCAGAGGGAAAATTCAAAATAAGACCTGACAATTGCTTCTGCCATCTAATCTATTATTATAATTCTCTGTAGTGTACAGGGCTCTAATGACATTGTAACATTGTAACTTGAAATGTGAATGCAGCAAAGAAAGAGAAATAAAAGGAAACACAAAATATATATAAAATTTAATAATCCCTAGGATGAATGTCTTCTGGGTTGTAGCACCATGCAGTGAGGCAGAAGTTTACCAATGTTTCAGAAGTCACTGGTAAATTTCTATCAGGCTACACAGCATTACAACCCAGAAGATAGCCATCTTTGTACTCACAGCCATGAGAACATCAAATCCTAGTTAATAATCCCTGATATGAAAAGGACAATAAAAAGACTAGAATTAAAACAAACATGTGTATGTACCTAGCTGTACAGTCCGCAGATCAGGAGAAAATCCCTGCTAGGAATTCGTTAAACGCGCATGCACAAGATTTCGCAGTGAGTGACGACCCATCCTAAAAGCAGTCATTCCACAACCACTGAACGAACAACAGACAACAATCTTTCATGTGTTTTAATGGGTACAGCTTTAAGATTACCTCACAGCGGCACAGCGATTTAATCTAGAATATTATCGCAACACCCGCAGAACACATTAAAGGTGCACTCACTATACGCTACTCTTAACTGCTTGATGTTTTCAGTCTGTGTGTAGTAGCCTTAAACTCTAATGTATCACACTTCCCACCAATAGCAGCCCTCTAGTCCAGCTGATAAGTAACATTCCCCCCGCACCGACCAGAAACGACTTCCCCTTGCAGGGATTTTCTCGTCATCTGTGGACAGTATTTATATGTCTGAAATGGTGTAGGCAGTCAAAATAATTATATTATTATAAATATTAGTCCATAAACAAACTTCCCTTTCCAGTATGTAGTATCACCTAAAACCCATTTTGACAATGTTAGAATCTAGTTTTACAGAAAACCAAACATAACTTATACAGGTATCCCCCCTTTCCAAACTCTATGCTGTAGCAGTGACCCCAAAGTTTGTGTTACTTAAAAATTCCTTCTTGATAGTAATATTACACACTGAAGTTGCTTCTCACAAACTTGCTTAAGGGGAGGCAGTAAGCCCAGTCTTTATAAAAGCAATATACTTGGGGAAAAAATTTAAACTAAAAAAATAAAATAAAAAATGGCACAAAAATATCTTCAAAGAAGAACAGGAACAAAAATTAGCTGAATGCTGCAGATCACTGGGTTATTATTTTTATGGACTGACTTTGCAAGGAATGAAGAGGTTGGCATTTGGTTCTGGTGTGCCCATTCAACATTTCTTTAGAAGAGTTGGGCTGGGCATACAAGTTAATGAATAAACACAAACTTGCATTGCAAAAACCCCATAAACAAGCATAGTAGATTCCAGTTAATTGGGCCATCAGTTAATCTGGGCAGCCGTTTATTTGGGACAAATCTTAAAGAACAAACCTTTTTAATTCTTTACGTGGGACTTCGCATAATTGGGCCTAAGTGTTCTTGTCCCAATGTGTCCCAATTAACCGGAATCCACTGTATAGCGCAATTGATGGGTTTAAATTAAATTAAAACTATTTTTTTTGATAACCCTGAATCACTGGCGGGAAAATATTCCCCCTTCCAACTCTTTATACAAATATACAACATGGATTAATAAGGAGTGACAATGTATGATTTGAGGTTTTCACAGCGGTGAGTATGAAGATTTGTCTTCTGGGTTGTTGCGCTGTGTAGTCCGGCTCCTACAAACCTAGCCTCACCCACCCAATTGGCACATTCATTGCCCTGATGACGGAGGCAGTATGACCTCTGAAATGTTGGTAAACATCTACCAGACTACACAGCGCAACAACCCAGTAGACAGAAATCTTCAAGGAGTGACAACTTTTCCAAACAAGGTGTCAAAGCTATTGCAGTGGTTACGGGAAAAATATAATGGACAGGTTGTCTGCTGAAACAAAGCAGCTTGTGGCTGTTGTCTGTAAAATCAGTACAAGTGGTACCTATGTTCCACCAGCTATCATATTTACACATACAGGTAGCCCTCGATTTGCGCCGGTTTAATATGTGCTGATTCAGAATAATGCCGATTTTGAAACCAGCAAGTCAAAAAGTGATTTTGAATAAGGATTATAAATACAGTCATCTCTCCAATTACGTATATTTCGTTAATGGGAGTTTGCTCCAATGAGATTGATGAATCAGTAAAAGCTGTTTGTGAAATGCAAACTTTTGCATATGCGAGTTTGCTCTTATACAGTTTCATTCCTGGAGCTTTAAACTTTCAAAGGACTAATTTCATCTCTGCGGAGGTAACAGGGTTATTTTTATTAAGTGATTTTGTATAGGTCGGCGTCTTACATGAATGAAACTATCACATAACAGCAGAGATGACTGTACGCATCAATCACATGAAAGAATAGCAGTCAATCGCGGGGAAAACGAATTGCTGATTGTAAGTGTATAAAATATATTTCTTAAATTCCCTTTATTTTATTTACATTACTTCAGAGCTTTAAATGTAATGCCATTATATTACTCGTCAATGTTTGGGTGCTGGGAACGCATGTCATTGACTTCCCATTGACTTACATTATAAAAGTTTCAATTTACGCCGGTTCGTCCAGGAACGCATCCCCAGCATAAATCGAGGGCTACCTGTATCTCTCACTGAGAAAGATGCATGATTCGTAGCTAGGTATCAACAAGATCCCATGTGAATGGAAGACTGTGTACAACACTGAGATGGGCAACATGACAAGAATACACAGGGAGCACCAGGAAGACCTCAAGCTCAGCCATCCAGAATGCACACCCTCCCTCTCTTCTGGGCAGGCAATAGCCAGCCCTTCTCCATTGGCTCCTGTGCTCTTGCCCTTGCCCTATTCTCACCCTCTTCCACACTGGTCATGATGGAGGCAGTAAGCAACTGTGAAACATCAGTAAACGTCTAGGAGATTGCATGGTGCAAGAACTCATAAATTGAGGGCCACCTGTATTATGAGGCCACTAGTGTGACTTTTTTTAAAAATGTGTATGCAGTAAAAGAGAACAAAAGTGATGGTACAAAGGACAGCTTTCATGAGAAACTAGCACATGTATTTGATTAGCTCTCTCTCAAATCTGAAAGTTTGTGATGATGGTGTGTTGTTGAAGCAACTGTTTTCTGGGCATTATCCATTATCCAAAACTAAATAAAACCAATAAAAACACAACGTTTTGGAGATTGGAGTCTATCTCCATCTTCAGGTAAAACCTACTCTGTTGGACCCAATCGATAGAGCTAATCCAGAGAGAGGGACTAGCTCTATCGATTGGGCCCAACAGAGTAGGTTTTACATGAAGACAGAGGCAGACTCCAATCTCCGAAACATCATGTTTAATTGTTTTTTTGTCTTGTCTTGGACAATGGATAATGTCCAGAAAACAGTTTGCTTCAGCTCCCTAAGTATAAACATTTTGTACAGAGATCATGTCCCCCAATATGATTACATATGTTTTATGTCATACAAATTTCTATGAAATGTTACATTATAAGACTGTATTGCAGTATTCCTTGCTGTAGCATGTGGATAAAGAGGGCAAAGTGAAGAGGATATTGCAGTTTCTGTGAAAAATGGAAAGACAACTGACAAACTGGGAGCCAGTGACTCAGAAAACAATTGTAATGACTCCTGTGAGGTATCTGTACCAAAACTGAATAAAGTGCTAGAAAATATTAATGAAGTGATGACATGGTTGGAACGGCAGACTGATAGTGAATATCTTCATTTTCTGCATCTGGTTAATATTAGGCAATATATTCTGAAAAAAATTCCATCATGAATTCCAACAAACTACATTACATGGCTATTTTTGTAAGGGGGCATATTTATTATTTAGTGTTCTGTCTGACGACAGGTCCATATGAACAGGATCCTTCCATCCTTTTCTCGGACTGGGACCTGTTCATATACGTTCTTGGCAGATGATCCAGAAGTGGTTTGCCATTGCCTTCTTCTGTGTGTGAATGGAGTAATTGTTGGGATGCCACGGAGAAACCGGGGAAGCCCCCGGAGGAAAACTCCGTGTTGCCTAGACCACGGCCTTGCCCAACACAAGTTATAAATTCGGGCACCGCCGGGAATCGAACCCGAGACCCCAGGATTACAAGGCCAGCGTTCTATCCGCTAGACCACCGTGGCTGTAAGGGGGCATATATGTTAAGTAATTTAAAGTGGCCTGTGCCAGTAGCATTGGTGAAACATAAGTTTGAAATGTACCTTAAATTTCATGTACTTCAGACACTGGACAAATATACATATCAGGGATTCCAAAATTAGATAATGTCAGTTTCACATATAACACTAGTACTGAAGCTGTCCCCCGAAATCCACGTTATACCAAGGTTCCACTGTATAAGCAAAATAACTGAATTTGGCTAACACATTTCCTATTCAGAATGGTCTGAAACAACAAGATAGCTTCATCACCACTGCTAACCTTTCTTTAGAGTATGAAATCAAGATGGCCCAAGAAAACAAAGAGGGGCTGAAATTGAATTGAACGAACACATCAGCATCTGGACAACGCAGGTGATAATTTACTATGCCAAACATGAATATCCGAAACAAAAACAGAATTCCTACTAAATACAGAGCTCCATAACTTATACTCTTCACCATATACTGTGCGGGTAGATGAGATGGGTAAAGCATGCAACAGATGGATCTTATGGAAATGGATCAACGACATGGGCTTGATTCATCTACCAGTCTCTTTTGAATACGGTAATAAACTTTCAGGTCCCATATAATGTGGAGGGTTTCTTGACCAGCTGAACATATTAATCCTCAGTATAATCACTCTAACAATATTAAGCTGTCCCACTATGCGCCATGTAGGCGCTTGGAGGGAGAAGTGGTATAGCTCCAACTCATTTTTGACCTCGGCACAAGATGGGGATGAGTGGTCAATATCACGCCCCAGCCACGCTTTACCCCCGGGAAAGGACCCCGGTACCCATTGGATAAGAGGCTAGGTGGGCCCCACAGCCGGTCTGGACGCTGAGTCTAGAGGAAACATCCTCTGCCCCCATCGGGGATCGAACCCCGGTCGTTCAGCCTGTAATCAGTCACTATAATGACTGAGTTGTGCCTGCTTATAACAATATTAAGTACAAGAACAAATAATGAAACACTGTAACTTTCTCAGTTCCCCTGAAAAATTAAATTTGTTCTTTTCTTCAGCTTCCCAGTATGTTCACACTATGTCTCAATCTTTATTACATGGATTTGTAAGGTGATGTAGGCAGTGCCAGCACATTTACTGCTTGTTTAGCTTTCCTTAAAAATGACATCAGTGTTATACATATATCAAAATGTTGAGTAGCACTCCAATCAGGACATATACAGCACACTAAAAGCAGTGCTACAGTACCATCTTCACACTATTCATAAGGGTGGATAAATAGGGAACAACTACATAGCAGAACTGTAGAAGAAGCTCCTCACAGATTTGTAGTAGGAATTCCAACCCCCATGAATCAACACTATCACAATGCCAAACCCAGACATAGTGCCACAACACACAATTTCTTTCTTCAAATCATTAACAAGTTTCCCCCTACAACCTCGATTCTTGCTAGGCCTTGTACCAAAAGAATTCTGTTTGTTTGGGGTGATAACTCTTCATCACAGACATTTTCAAGTCAATCAACAGCATCTAGTGCCATTATGAATGAAGCTCCCACACCATAATTCTTACAACATAAAAAATCTCTTTCCTTGTTTTATAGCTAAAAGGATGAAGAAATTTGAGGAGGTATACAAGTTAATCCTTTCAATCTACAGACCATGGTTTATTAAAATAAGGCTGAAGTATGTAGTTTACCCAAGAAGCTTCTCAATTATTTCATGGAAAAGATAAACCTAGTGTTACAAATAAGAAAGCACTTTCATAAAAATAATTTTGCTTCATTTGCTGCAGGGAAGAACAAAGAGTTAGGACATCATACAGCATGCATCTACTATCCTGATCCCTTAAGCACAATCTGTCCCAGCATTTTATGCATAGCAATACATTATCACTGTTTCAATAACCACGTAATCAACAGAGGATCGTGACCATCATATTACACAAATTTGTATTTGTGAAGAAATTTGAAGCAGAGAACAAATAAGTCTTCTTGGGTAACCAGTCATGTCAGAATGGAATTGTGATTCAACATTCTGGAAACTGTCTCTGCCTCTAATCATCAGGATTGATGTGGTGAGGGGCAAAGCTGCACCTGTATTTATTTATATCCACAGCTGGCTCTCGAAGCTCCGTATCATTCACAAGTGGGCCAAAAGAAAGTGTCAGATCAGGAAGGCACTCCTCCATGCTGACATACTCCATGCCGCTTAATCTGGATATCAAGGCTAAAAGCTGTTGATCAACCATCCTCCAGTTCTTGCTTAATGACTGCTTTACCAGGGCTAGGTTCCAGGGTCAACTCAGATTAAATCCTGTCTCTCCATAGAAGCTTTTGGGACGCAACAAGATTTCAATGGCCTCTTTCATTATTTGATTCATGCAGCCTGGTACTCTGGCCAGTGCCCTGACGTCACTGAAGATGATGAGATGGCCTTCATTAACATTGTGCTTGGCCACTGCTAACTTGTCCAGTTGGTATAGGTGGAAGTACCACACACTTTCATGACACCTTGTCTCGATGGCGCAGCATATCAGTTGTATTTATACCATGCCATATTCACAACTGGATGCAGTATATGCCTGAGACTTTAAGACCCAAGTCATCTTTCACTTATCTCAAAAGGTGTGCATTCACTTGGCTCAAACATGCACCATTCATATGTTTAATATGCCTGTTGCTCAAAATGCTCCATGCAAAAATTTCCCACTACTGGAGAAGTGGTAAACCCATGGCAACTCTGATGGTAGAATTACCTACTGTAGAGAAGTGGGTCAATGTAACAGTCTGTTGGAACAGATCTATGTTGTTGGTTTCAAAACGTTGACAGTAGAGATAAACTATCCTTTACCGAGACCTTGGTGAACAGAGAGCCAACATCAAACTGATCTGAATATCAGTGCTCTGTAGGTTTCCGTTGTGGAGTTTCTGCATGAAGTCCTCTGAATTTCTTAAATGGAGTTCAGACAGGCCCACTACTAGACTCAGCAAACATACTACATGCCTTGCCAGACAATATGTAAGTGTATCAATGCAATTCACCTGGCAGTTCTTACAGACATGGTGAGGCTGACGAGTGTGGCAGCAGTTAACTATATACTCTGTAAATACAGACATCTTGATGACAGCCACAGTCCTTTCTACCTTCCCAGTGGAATATTTATATGTAAGTAGAGTAATTTAAGACAGACCACTTCCTACTGTCATTGTCACTGGTAGCCATGATGACAGGGGAATTTCCTTTATAAGCAGCCAGAAAAGTGACATCCTCATCTTCTTGTAACAATCACACTACATCTCATTCAGCAGTGTTGTTCTTCCATGCCTTGAAGTGCTTTAGGATACAGCAGGTTTCCTACCATATTTCCTCTGCTGTCTCCATAGGAAGGTGCTGCACTGCTCTCTTAACTCTACTGATCGTATTTTTCATGTTGAAAATAACAATCCTGGAACCCAGTCACCAATATACTCTACTAAAGCAGGGCCATTAAGCAACAACTGAAGGATGGATCACCAACTGCCAGCAGCCTGGATATCCAGGTTAAGCAACACTGACTGTGACCAAAAGTTCATCCATGCTAAGCAATGTGAACTGAGTCAGGATGGGAATGACAAAATGCCTGACTCTGATGAGACTGTTCTTATTGGCCTGCGTGTGGAAAAGGATACAGAACACTGAATACCAGCCATGGGCAAAAATGCATGTGCAGTCATGCCACTCATCACTCAGGGTGAAAAAGGTATAGACTCCCCGAAATACCAGATCATACCTCCATTCTCACATGCATGATCACCTGAGATTTCAATAATTTCTGATGCCATAAAACCTTGAAATCTTACATTCAAAGAGAGTTCACAAAATTCTGCATACTTTCAATGCCTCACAAAATGAACTCCTGAGCCTTATTCTATGAATCACACACACAAGGCAAACCTCTAAACATGCATCACAGAATTTATGCCAATGTAAAACAAAGTTCTAAAATGCTGAAGGGACAACACTTTCAGCAGTTATTATAAACTCAGGAAAGGAAAGTGGTTTAACATTTTCAAGCATACACAGAAAACCCAATTAAATTGTACAGTAGCATGCTATCATCAGAAGGTATATGGCCCATATCAAAGCACTAATCCAGCATTTCTAAGAAGGAATTAAGCAACTTCTGTGAGACTAATCAGTCTCCAGTCAGGATTTGAATGTTATCATTATGTCATAAGATGTGCTGTGAGATGTATGGGAAGGATATGGTATAACCTGTTTCTAGGCATTAACCTGCCACTTGTTGAGAGGAAATGAGAAAAAACATACAACTTTCTGGGCAATTGAAGTTAATAGCCAAGAATTTCTTGAATACAAAACAGATGTTAATGATTACACTGAACACCTGGAACAAACTGATCAGGTTATATAAACTGCATGACCTCGTTTGATTAAGTTGTTTCTTCAGTATGTATGTCAGACACCGTTTGCCAATAATACCATACAATAATAAACCCAGATAACAGCTTCCAATGTCATTTTTACCATTTGTGTGTTTCAATAAGGACAAACTGAGCCATTAACAATGAATACATGGAAGTCTAATATGTAAACAAAACCCTGCTAAAGAGATACTAATCTTTTGTATGTCCTTTATAATCATATCTTCATTCAACATTTTTGAATATAATGTGCAGTATGAAAACAAAGGATGGTGACTTGATTATATCTTCATCTCAGCATTACATAATGTATACAAAAAGTGTAAAACTTAATATGGATAAAGATCATCACATAACTAAGCATCTAACTACATGAAGCAGAGTCATTTTTGAGAAGGTAATACACAACCACCTTAGAAGCACTCTTTCTTTTCATTGAAACCAAAGGTTCATTACCAAGTTTACAAGAGTCTGGTACTGGCAACTACCCTGAGCCAGATGAATCCAATCTATGGCTTCCCCCCATTTCCTAAGATCCATTTTAATATTATCCTGCCATCTGCATAATCATCACATATGGCAATATACTCAAGAAAAAGCATGAACACAACACAGTGAGGCAGTTTGTAAACATATACATGTAATAAAAGAAACTGAAACGCAATACCTTCAATACATCCATTTGCACCAAATAAATAATCCAAGTCATCAACTGTAAAGACACCTGCACCATGCGTCTGATGCAAACACAGGACTATGAGTATTATAAGTACCATCAACGACGGCTTTACAAGCAATCGCTCCCTCCCTGGTGGAAAAGTAAAATAAAACACAATGTAAAAAAATTTCAGTAACTGTATTTAAATTTGAAATGTGTAGTAAAAATAATAAATCCATTTCACTATTAATTTCTCATTTCTGGTATCAAAAAACATAAACAAAAGCAGTGTTTCTCAATCAGTGGTCCACAGACTGTATAAAAACATAAACAAATACTCCTTAATGCAGATATCTGACATACAGTGTTAAAGTAAAACAGAACAGTCTTCTGCAAATAATAATTCATGCCGGTCCATAAATTCCAGTTTGCATACTTTGATATTGTCTGAAATATGAAATCGTTCCGCGCAGTTCTCCATCTCTCACATGGCTCAAAGACAACCACAACCGCCTCATAGTGATAAAGTGACCTACGTACACCAAAGTTTCATCATTTAGCAACTTTCTTTAGTGAATAAAGAAATTGCCATGACAATAATCAGTACAATGCTGGGTCAACAGGAATATATATTCACAAGACTGTCATTACAAATATGAAGTTTCATTATTCATGTGTACAGAATACATCACAAGAGTGGAAAGGTGTAACCTGCACCGGAACTCAGTTTCTAAATGGATTGTTTGCACCTTTGAAAACTGAATACTCCTAGCTGAAATGGAGATACTACACATAATATGCAAGCAGCATAATCAATCATACCATCCACATATATGTAGCAACAGATTGCAGATATAATAAAACAAATGTATGTTTTCAATGTAAGATATATTAATAAACTCTTACCTACCTATCTTCTTATTCTCTCTCAAACAAAAATTATCAAATTGCAACCCAATTTACAAACCTTCCAAATAAGTGTAATTAAAAATACACAGCCGAAGTTTTTAATCTCTGTTTTCCTATTCTCCGCTAATAATAAACTAACAACTGAGAATGCAGCAGTCTCAAATAGAGGACCTTGACTCCATCTTGAGGGAAAATTAAGTCATTAGAATCCTCTTTCAGTTGGGGCAGAAGCTAAAACGTAGGCATGTCTAGGTTTAAGACTAAGTTAACCGTGGTGGTGCCTTCCATGAAAAAGAAGGTGCCATAAACCTCATTTGAAATAGCATGGAACACATTCAATTTTGGTGAATTTCTTTCATGCTCAAAGCTGACATTAGTGTTTTCCGTTCCCCAAACACAAACATTATACTGGTTCACTTTACTGTTGAGGTGGAAAGATGCCTCATCACTAAAAATGAACCTTGTAGGCAAGTCATCGATTTCAATCCTAGTTAGGATCTCGCAATAGAATTCATATCTTGTGGTCAACTCTTCTGGTTTGAGCCTGGGCCAATAAGTTTGTACAGTTTCATACGTAAACACACAGGATTTTTGTGACAGCTGTTCGTGGTAGCTGAAACTCAAGACTCACTCGATGCACTGATTGTTGTGTGCTGCGTTGGAAGTAAGTTTGAACATGGTCCATAGCTGCATCACACACAGTGGGATGACCAGGACTTTCCTTTGCAAGTACAAGTTGCTTCTGCTTGAATTATTTGCACCAGGCATAAATGGATACTTGGCTGGGTGGTTCCATGTGAAATTGTGTGCGAAATGCATGCTGCACAGATTGTACACACTCTTTTTCACAAATGGCAGAACACACGAACTCCTCTGCTGTGGCATAGCCATTTTCAAAACATGTGGCATCTAGCAGAGGTGCACAACAATCACTTCGTTCATTTGAAACCAAATCTTTAGAGTTTTCTTATTGACTGGTGCAGATGTCAAGGTCTAAGCATGCCATATTTAATTTCTGTATTACTTTGAAAGTGTACAGTTATTTTGTGCTAACCCTGTATACTTTGGTCTGTCTTAAATTACTGTCATGTTACTGAATATGGCATCAACCAGGTTCCTTAAACAATGCAGTTTCATATTTAATTCATTCAAGCGAGCACATAACTCAGAGAAAAACATTTCTGTGGAAACCTACTAATTATCATCTAACTGTGGGCAGTGTTGTTTTATCCTTCCAAATACTGTATTATTTCATTCAGACATCCAATTAATCTATTAAGCAAACACCCATGACAAAACCAACAAACACTGTTGTAGCTCAAGTCTGAAAGTTTGTGACGAAGGTGCGTTGTTGAAGCAAATTGTTTTCTGGACATTATCCGTCATCCAAGATTAAATAAAATAAAAAACCATGATGTTTCTGAAATGGGAGTCTATATCCATCTTAAGGTAAAACCTACCTTGATTGGGCCCAACAGAGTAGGTTTTACCTGAAGACGGAGATAAACTCCCATCTCCGAAACATCGTGGTTTTTATTGATTTGATTTAATCTTGAATGATAGATAATGTCCAGAAAAAAATCCTTAAACACTGCTGTAAATTATAATACCACCATACACCTAATTAATATCTTTTAAAACAATTTGACCATCATATGGGATAGGGTACTTCAACCCCTGAACTAAGTGGCTGTCAACCAGACTTTTAAGTATAGAGTTTTAACATTTAGTATTATGGTACTGTTGACACAGAGCCAGTTGAATTGTGTGTAAACTGTGACATATGAACAATAAATTTCAAAGTCTTTTGTTAAAATTAATGCATATAACCACTTTCATGACTATTGTCATTACACTTTCCAAGCAACTCAGATCACATGTAAGAGTACTTCTTGAATAAAAAATTGACAGTGGAACCACGGTTCCGGAGAATTTGACGTAAATACGTCTCTGTATTTAAATTATATTTACGTCTCTGTAATGTAATGTAATGTAATGTGATGAAATGTAATGTAAAGAAATGAAATGTAATGTTGTTATCTTCAATGTCATCCTTCTTGTTACGAAAGCGGATTGTTGACGGCAGTAATATAACACAACAATGCCGAGCAAACAGATGACATTTCCTAGGTAACATAACAATGCACGCAAGCTAATCATTGTTGTCGATTTGTTGATACGGATCTTATACATTTTCGTTGCACATTTTCGTTACACGTTTTCGTTACACGTTTTCGTTACACTATTTTGCCGAATGACCCTTCCTTATAGACGTATTTACGTCAAAACAGGAGCTGGTATAACATATGCTTTGTGAATAACAAAAATCTTGATTCATTGTTAGGTGTGCCATCATAGTAACAGAAACTATTTTGGAAATAGCTTTCTGAAAACATGGTAAGACTGGCTGACTGCAACTTATCTGGTTTGACTGATGAAAATAACATATGCAAGTATACCTGTACAACTGAAAGCAAACTGAAAATGGGCATCGCTTATTATTTCAGTTTGTGATGCAGAGGTATGACTGTTGACAAGCAAATATGGCTTTTATGTATTTGCATAGTTCCACATACACAAACAAATGTCACTCTCACCCTCAAACATTCACACATAAATTAACACTTTCTTACCAATTTTACTATGTTATCATAACATTTGATAAGCCAGGGTACCTCAGTCAGTATAGTGAATGGCTACAGTTTGGACAACCGGGATTCGATCCCGATGGGAGAAGAGGATTTTTCCTCTAGCTTTTGTGTCCAGACCTGCTCTGGGGCCAACCCAGCCTCCTATCCAATGGGTACCGGGTCCTTTCCCAGGGGTAAAGTGCACCTAGTGCAGAGGTTAAGAATGAGTAGGAGCTATACCTTCTCACCCTCCAAGCGCCTACATGGCGTATAGTGGGGCGGCTTTACTTTACTTTTACTTTTTCATAATATTTTGGGGGGGAAACCTGTGCAATTCCAGCTATATTTTGGCCTGCAAACAGTTCACCAATACAGGCAATGTCATCACAACAGTGCTTTTACAGAAGAAGCAAAGTAAAACATGGTTAATGGATGGCTGTTTTGCAAGAAGATATAACACCCAAGTCTGGCTGGAGCGAATAAGAAAAATTACAAAAAATCCAATCCAGATGGACAACACTTCACGTCTGAACCAGATACATTCTGAATGAATTGTTAAAACTTCATGCCACCAAGTACACATGCCTGGTTACAGTAACATGAGTCCACTAATAACACTAATAATAATAATTTTTATAATAATAATACCTTCATCAAAAGATCCTAATCTGTTCAGCTAAAATACAAGAAGAGATTTTTTAATTAATAACCAGATTTTATACCTTTGTCCCATGCAATAAAATACAAGATGACCCCTCCCAGGAGGCCCTATACTTTCAGAAATAATGCCACTATATATGCACCAATGGTGGTCAGATCTTGCACATATACCTGTCAGTGTGAAACTATTGACAGCCCAGCACCCATGCTCAACCGGATGCAATGCTCCAAACTGGCAAATGCACACGTAAGATGGCTTTAGTCTCCTGGCAAATATTTTACAAGGCCATCAATGGTACAAGGCTTATCTAGACCCATAAATCTGGGGCCCTAGTCAGCCAGAGGTCTTATGACAAAAGCAGGTCTCCCAAAAAAGTTTTCAGTTTTCCTCATGCCTGCACTTGATATGTAACAACTTGCCCCACATTCTTGTAATTAACCAACAGTTAGAAGTATATCCACATATGTGAACTGACAAAAATACTGAATATTTGGTTAACCTCTGTGTTCACAGCACAGTCAAAGAAAAAGACAAAATAATTCTAGTCAGGGAAACAGAACATCACACACAAAGTTTTGTGGAAAGCAAGAGTTCTTTATACAGTGCATGTGGATTAAACTGATTCCAAAAAGCATTTTGCAAGTACAAATATTAACTGAGATGAAATCATGATTCATCTGGAAACTACACGAGATTCTAATTCCCAGCGTGTTCCATAATATTCATTCCAGAAACCACAAATAAAAATACACATGCCTTTCTTCATCCACCAGAAGCAACTCCCAAACCAATGACACAAGGTAAGTATGCCACTTGCTTTCTTTATGGCTCTATGACACACAATATAGTAAACTCAAGTATCTCTGGGAAGCCTACATTAAGATTTGGAAGGTGACGCTATCTGCACCCCCTTTACATTCTGTAACATCTGATCAGACAGCTTCTGGCCTCCCACACATGAGGCTTCCCACTGTCTCTAAATTCCTCACCAATTTTTACATTTCAAAAAGCCCTTGTTACTCCTTAAATGACCTTGCTTGAACGAATGTGTAGAAATGAGGTATACGACTGAGTACATATTTATATCACAAAAATAAAATGTGAAAAGACTACAAACCAAGCGATAAAATGTTCCAAGAATGCATCAAACACTCCACTACAGACCAAAGGGTGAAATGATGTAGTTTCACAAAAAAAAATAAGGTATGCCATACAAAAATTATATATCATTAGTGAATAAATACAGGCATACCTCAGAGAAATTGCGGGTTCGGTTCCAAACCACTGCAGTGAAGCGAGTCACACAAATATTTGGTTTCCCAGTGCATATACAAGTTATGTTTACACTAAACTGTAGTCTATTAGTGTGCAATAGCATTGTGTCTAAAAAAACAATGTGAGAACATTGCGAGAATTATCAAAATGTGACACAAGAGACACGAAGTGAGCATATGCTTTTGGAAAAATGGAGCCGACAGACTTGATCGATGCAGGGTTGCCACAAACCTTCAATTTGTAAAAAATGCATTATCTGCGAAGAGCAATAAAATGAGGTACGCATGTAGTAATTTTACTGCTGAAATCCTGGGTCCTCTAGTGAGCAAATGTTCCTGTACTATCTAGCTCGGGCTATGAAAAAAGCATTATTATAATTATTACACGATCCCAAAATTTGCACGAATGCTTATACAGAAGGATAACATTTATGTGCATACTTCCAGTACTGACTCATGGAAGTTTTAACATTGAGGAAGTACAGACCTATACACATAGATGGCAGCAATATAACCTGACTGTATGCCAAGCAAACATCATGCATCAAGCTTCAGGAAACAATACAATATTAGGTGCCACAAATTCAAATCACTTTGGTATATTCTGTTTAAAAGTGACATACTATAATACTACCTACCTCCACATATGTTTAACTGCATGTTGGAACAATTCATGAAACATATATATATATATATATTTAAACACAACAATAAATGGTTTACTATGTTTTCTAAATATACTTTCCATGCCTGTTATTAAGCCAAATTTGGCAAACACAAAAAATAGAGTTGCTATATTTTGCCACTTGCAGGTAACATTTTTGGAATCAGAAAGAAATTCTGCCAACACAGATGAGCTAGTACAATGCCATAACCTTCAGTCCAGCCACAACATCCAATTCACCTGATTCTGATCACACACAAAGCCTGTTCACCAATAAACTAACAGACAACGGCTATCTTCTGGGTAGTTGCATCATGTCCTTTGGTGGAAGCTTACCAATGTTTATAAAGTGCTTGCTGCCTCCAGCATCAGACTACATGGCACAACAACCCAGAAGACCGACATTTGCAGTCACCACAATGATAACCAGAAATCTCATTAAGAAACTGATCACTTCTTGTCATAATGTCAGAATTTTCTGCAACCAGGATGTCTAAATACCTCCAAACTGCTGAGTGCCCATAACATGAAACTGTTCTACTTTGCAAGGAGTTTTAATTCTTTCCTCCACATGCCAGTAGACACCAGACAAAACAGTCAGTAATTCATTACCAGTTTGCAGCAGCCAGCAGACACATGATTGAAAAACAATGATAGAAACACAAAATTAAATTTTGTTGATCCTATGTTGACAAATGACTGGGAGAATTTTTTTTGTATCAATTATAAGGGTTGTTATAAAGCAGCCTTACAACTCCGTAAACCAACAGCAATTTGCAGATAAAGTGAAAGAACCATTTTCCAAGTGCTACAGAAACATTTGCAACCAGAACCTTGCTGTTTACTACTGCAAGCAATCACAGATGAAAGCAAAGTGAAGTGAAAAACATTTTGTGTTGATATGTTGGCAAACCTGAGGATAAGAACTACCTGCTCAAGCAAAACATTTCCTGTGACAAATGACTTTTCATGTTAATGAGTGTCAACACTATGTGTTCATGTGTAGGGCACCGAAAAGCCACACAGGTGCTTAGAAACATTCATGTCAACCCCAAAGTTAATCTGTTGTGTGTGCTGGGTTCAGAAAAAATATGTGGACTGTTTTTAAAGAAACCGTCACTAGATTTATCTCAATATGTTTGTGTATTGTGTTCCTTAATTTTTATAACTATATGGTAATTACAAATTATTTGAAGTTGTAAAGCTACTTTATAACAAACCTGTACATTGAGGTGCAGCACAAAAGGCATGAAGTAGAAATGGCACTGGATTTACACCCATAATGAAAATGTCTACATTACACTTACAAGAGAAATTACATTACTCACCAATGAGCTGCACCCACTGACAAGTTGAATAAAAAGCAGATGACCATAAACACTACCATCACATTAAAACCTTTATCTACTGGGCAGAAAATATTTCTACAATAATACGACATATCTTAGACATTAACACCTACAATGCAACAAAAATCACATAATCTTACCAGGACCGCTTGCCTGAGGCTGCATACCCATTAAAATGGTCTGTCGTTGCTGTGTCTGTTGCGGTAGGGGTTGATGCTGTTGATGTTGCTGCATTCTCATAGCTACTTGTCCCAACCTGAGAATTTTACAAATTAAAGAAAAGAATCTATTAACCAATATTCACCTTTCTCATAACTACACAGTAAAAAGATAACTGGAAAGACTCTCTATTACTGTACAAATTCATAAGAAGGGTGATAAGACTAATTGTAATAATTATCAAGGACTCTCCCCCTCTTATCATCTGCCTACAAAATGTAATCCAACATTCTCCTGGCAAGGCTGATTCCATATGCCAATGAAGTTACTGAGAATTATCAGTGTGGGTTCTGTCATAATAATCTACAACTGATCAAACATTCTACATTTGCAAGATACTAGTGAAAAAGTGGGAGTACAATGGAACAGTCCGCCAACTATTTATAGACATCAAGCAAGCATTTGGCTCAGTTAAAAGAGAAGCCCTTTTCAATATTTTGCTAATTAAAATGTGTTTAAGTGAAACCTCTAGCAAAATTCGTGCAGGTAAACATCTCTCTGATACATTGCCTATTCACAACAGGCAGATGCTCTATCGCCACTGCTTTTCAATTTTCCTTAAACTATGCCATCAGGAAGGTACAAGAAAATTAGGGTGACTTTGGAATTGAATGGAACACATCAGCTTTTGGTCTATGCTGATAATATTAATCTGTTGGGCAATAATATAAATACTATAAAAGCAAACGCAGAAGCACTATTACGAGCTAGTAGAAATGTTGGTCTAAAAATAAAAGCAGAAAAGACAAGTATTAATATATGATCACGTCTCAACATCAGAATTCAAGACAGAACCAGAGTATAAGGACAGCTAACAAACTGTTCAAAAATGTGACAAATTCAAGAACTTGGAGATTATTTATTTCCGTGTCTGGCAACACCCAATGGACGTTCCGGTGTTAGTGAGAGTAGTAACTCTACACAATTTATACTCAAACCTGATTCGACTGCCATCTAGCGGTGAATCAGGACTTGGGTGAGAAATGGCCACTGAAATTTTGCTCACAAAATATCTCATATTACACTCATAAGGTTCTTTTGCATGCTGTAAATCTATAACATGGGACCACCGCCAAAGGAAGTTTGATACTACCAAGTCAGAATAACATTCATGACAAAATGAAGAGCACATTAAATTCAGGGAATGCTTGCTATCATTCATTCCAAAATCTTTTGTCCTCCTGTAAAAAACCGAAGGTTAAAAAATTCAAAAGCGTAATTTTGCCAGTTGTGCTATATGGGTGTGAAACTTGGTCTCTCACTTTGAAGGAGGAACATAGATTGAGGGTCTTTGAGAACAGTGTTGAGAAGGATATTTGGACCTAAAAGGGAGGAATACAGATCACAGAGAAAATTGCATAGTGATGAGCTACACAGCCTGTACTCAACTGATATTGTTAGGGTGATTAAATCAAGGAGGATCAACATCTCAAGCCTAATAAAATCGAAATGCTGGCACAGATATGTGGAGAATGTGTTTTCAGTTTGGCCACATGGACAAATTGCTCATAAGCTGAATTCCAGGCACTCAAACATCAAGCATTCCATGAAGCTGGAAAGGAATTGACAACTACCCTTTCCGGGTATCATGGTCAACCAACACCCAGAAAACTCAGTGGGGTATGCCATCAATAGAAAAGCTGCCTCCACTGACTGACATCTACAGGCAGTTTCATACCACCTACTGGCTCAGAACAAACCCATTTGTGATGAGGCATCTAAGCACCAGAACTACAACATGCTAGGTTCGTTCTCTGAGCCAACAACCACACCATACAAAATATCAACAAAATGTCTAAACCCAGACCTGCCGAGAGAAATACCAGGAAAACAAACCACATGGCATACCTCCTATCCAAAAGACAACTGATTGCATCTCCAGGTTACTGCGGAAACATGGCATTCAAATAATATACACACCAATCAACATCATGGCTTTCACACTCAATTTCACCAAGACAGATAACTCTCAACTCAATCAAGTATTTACAAGATCCTGAGTTCCTGTATCACAATGGATACTGGCCAAACCAGACACCACATCTCCACCATAATTACAGAATACATCAAAGACACCAGATTGGAGAACAAGAGATCAGCAGTAGCCAAATATTCTAAAGTTACTGTCCCCTGCCTAATCTGTGAATACCCAAACACCCCCATAATTTTAACTGTGAAGATGGTATAGGCTAACCAAAACCATGCTTCATCTGTTTTCCCCCCGAGCCACCAAAAATACCGAGGCTACCTCATACACACAAACATTCTCCTCACCTACTCTCCCTCCAGGCAGGCCCTCAAAAAGATATTTCTTCCCACTTCTCATAGACCCAAGACTTCTTCCGCCTCTTTTCCTTCAAAGTACCATCAAAAGGGCTCTTTCTCCATCACTCTTCTGCAAACCTCATGGTCAAATAATCACCTCCTCTCCTCTCCACACAATCACTGGAAGTCATTTTCTAACTAATATGGTCACCAACACCTCTTTTGTCACCTCCCTCCTTCATTACATGTTCATAAATAAAAATGTTTTGTCACATCTTTCCCTCAACCATATGCGGGACAGCAGCCTGCTCCTCTGCTCCACCAATCAGCACCATAAAATGTAACTCATCTCTTACTGCACATCCCACATATGGCTTCCAGAAATCACCCCACTAAACAATAACCCTGAAGACATCAAATGCAATATTTGCTGTATATGCAATTTTCTTCTACCTACAAGCTAGTATCATAGGCAACATTAACTCTTTGGTCCAAGCCACTGTACAAAGATTACCACAATAATTATTATTGTATGACAACAATTCTGTACATTTCCACTATCTTCACTGAAAAGAATGTTGTGAAACTATTTCTCTGTTCAATGCTACTCTTCAACAGAAGAATTAAAAAAAAACACTAGAGAATCCATGAATAACCCAGCAATATATTGCAGCCACTTATAGTAAACCACAAACTTTAAACTCAAATCACAGCTGCTAGTGGACAACCTTCTAAACCTATGTAAATATGTTTCACATGAAAACAACTATCTTGGGGCACTTGATCATACCAACAGCATCAAGCACAGTACAGCGAGCCTCTACTACAGAATGGTTGACATCCAAGATTGTCAATCACAAGCCTCAACCACATACATTCATATAGGAAGATTGTGATGGAAATTTCTATATACTGTTTACCCATTCGTCAGTCTGTACAGCCATCAGTATAGCGTGCCCTACTAGAAACACAACTCTATTCTTCTTCAGCTAACTCTTCAAAGACTGTTCATAACAAGCCAAGATTTTTATGATGACAATCATTGTCATCAACGGACTAGCCTTCTTCCTTTGTCACTCATCTACTAAGAAGCTAGTATACCAATTAGAAAGCCACTATGTCTAACATTTCTCCAACAAATACAAATTTTGTGATGAGTGAGCTGAGTTTGGTTACTTTCATTTTGTTTATAATGTTCTTATGCTACAAGGATAAGTATATAAAACACCAAATATGGTGGCATAAGATATGCAAGCTTACACTGTAAAGACATTTCAATAGTTTAACAGCCCCTAGTTCCATGAAAGCCATTTCAAATTTGCAAAAATTGTAAGATAAACAAATTTTTCTCTTTTTAGAAGACAAATTTACATCACAATGACCACAATCCTCACCTGAGCCACACACCCTCTTTCCCCATTTCTTTATGACCAGTTAAATATTACCTTTCAATCTATGCCCAGTTCTTCCAAATAGTCTCTTTCCTTTAGTGTTTCTGACCAACATTTTGTATGCATTTCTGATTTCTCCCATGCATACTATATACCCCACCCATCCTACCCTTCCTGATTTGATCACTCAATAATATATGTCTAAGAGTATGAATTACAGAGCTCCTCATCATGCCAATTTCTTCGCCATCCTTTTAGTTCCTCCCTTGCAAATTCTCCTATGGACCCAGTTCCATAATACCCTCAATTTAGGCCCTTCTCTTAGGTTGAGAGACAAAGTTTTATAAACATACAAAACAAAAGGCAATATCAGAGTTTAATATTTGAGTATTTACGTATTTAAACAACAGATGGAAAGACAAATATTATTAAATGAATGATACCAACTTCCTTAATTTTGACCTTATCACAGATTCGGTATCTTACCGACTGCCTTCCAGACACCTGCTGTCAACTTGTGTTATAAGTATTTATGGTCTGCCAACAACAGAAATAACACAAATTTCTGTCAATCACATATCAAATACAAACTAATCACATTATGCAGTGATAGAGCTGACCTTTGATACTATCGACTGTCTTTCCCTATATAAAAAAGAAAACCCTAATAACTCCATCACTTCTAGGAACACAGAATTTTTTCTTCTATCTGAATAGAATTCAGGTACACATTTTAATCAAAAAGTGTATTTACATCAAATGTTTAAATAAATATTCCTTTTTAATAAAAATGGGCATATCATTACAGATGAGACTGCATACAAACTACGGAAAACGTATTTTATTATTGATGAAAGTACCACGTAATTCATATATGGTACAATACCCAGACTCACATACCCTAAATCATTTAAACATTGATATATCTTTTTCATTTTTATAATTATATAAGTAGTTATTGTTAATGTCCAGGTACGAATGTAAGCTCACAATGTCCACAATAAACATAACAATTAAATAAGGACAGACCTAGCAACCTCATAAATTAGACTGGGAAGATCAGATTAAATTAAGTGTTCCATGGATCCCAGTTAATCAGGATATGAAACAAGGTACCATACAAAAAAATAAAAAAACAAGACTTAATATCACAATAACAGAAGCAACAAAACAAACTTTCAAACATACGTGTACACGAAATACTTTCACAAAATTACACAGTAACATGTAAACTGAACATATTTTTATTCTGATCACCATCACAAATTCAAAAAAGGTGACAGTTTACTTCTGCTGGTATTAAGTATCATGTGCCAGCACTGTCGTTCACTTGTTTGAAAATGGTGACAGCACAGGAGGTGCATTGCACGGAGTGGTTTATTGAAGCAAAGTTAACAATGCAGATGCAATGAAACTTCAAGAGAGTGTATGGTAGACAAGATTTGCCTTCCTGACATGACACTTAACAGTGAAATGATCAGTTCACGGAAACAGAAGTGTAAATGTCACAACCAAAAAGACCAATCATACCCAAAGCCCGGCTTGAGGCAATAAGGGAAGCTTTCCAACTAATGCCTACAAAATCAACTCACCATGCATCATGGAAACTGCAGATACCATAAGCATTCACAAAGTGTTTCACAGGCATCTTAAACATACATGGTGCAAATTATGCAGGCAGTGACAAACCAAAAAGAACAGATTTCCGTCTTCTGGGTTGTTGCGCTGTGTAGTCTGGTTGATGTTAACCAACGTTTCAGAGGTCATACTGCCTCCGTCATCAGGGTGATGACGGAGGCAGTATGACCTCTGAAACGTTGGTTAACATCAACCAGACTACACAGCGCAACAACCCAGAAGACGGAAATCTTCATACTCACCGCTGTGAAAACCTCAAGTCTTACAAAAAGAACAGATTTTACTGTAGATATGTGAACAGAATAACCAAAGATAACACCCTTTTGCAGACTTCTGTTTTTGGAAGAAGTGACATTTCATGTATCAGGATATGTAAACCATCACAATGTTTGGGTACGGGGCTCTGCATCAGAATGAAAATGTTAATCAATTCACAAGTTACTATTGTTGAATTTTGTGAAAATATTTCATATGTACCCTGCATGTGTGGCAATGCAAGTCCAGTTAAAAAATTGGATGTACTTAATTTACACAAACATATTACAATT
This sequence comes from Zootermopsis nevadensis, assembly GCF_977971745.1. Taxonomy (NCBI): domain Eukaryota; kingdom Metazoa; phylum Arthropoda; class Insecta; order Blattodea; family Termopsidae; genus Zootermopsis; species Zootermopsis nevadensis. The sequence goes on along the minus strand of NW_028259134.1, from coordinate 6,279,338 downwards.
AGTTTTACATAAAATAGATTATTTGCAGAATCAAACTCTTTTCTGGGCATTATCGATCGCCCAAGATTAAATAAAATCAATAAAACCACGAAGCTTGGGAGATGGGAGTCTATCTCCATCTTCAGGCAAAACCTACTCTGTTGCGCCCAATCGGTAGAGCTAATCCCTATCTACAAACTATTGTCACAAACTTTCAGAAATGGGATTATTTGCAGTCATATCACAGAAGGTCTGAAATTCCGCATGTCACAGGAATCCACTATTTAGCCATAACACATTACATACCTGTGTGACCACAATAACATCTTATTTTGTCAAGCGAATATGACTTGCAGTGTTCTGCCATTCTCAGTACCTTGTTACATTTCATTTATGTACACTTGTATTTCCTTCCCTACCCCAATCATTCAATACAGTTCATATCTGGAAATTTAGTCCAATGGAAATCTGGAAGACTGCAGGTCACCTATTATGCAACTTTCTTGACTCAGCCATTCTTGTCTATACCACGAGTAAGCATGTGGTGATTTCAAAGTGGGTTACAGCTGAAGACGGCTGTCCTGTGTTGTTATGCCACATAGCTTGGTAGACATTTACTAACATTTTTGAGGTACTTGCTGATCATCACCTTGATGATGGAAGTAGCAAGTACCTCTGAAATGTCACAAAACTTGTACCAGACTACAAAGCACAATGAACCAAAAGGCAGATACCTTCATACTTGCTGCCATGAGAACCTGAAGTCTCACTGGGTTACACAACGAAGTTCGCCCACTGTAGGTCTTCACTCTCAAACATTTTGACGATTTCATCATGTATCATACTAGAATATATTATTAACTATCAAAATTTGCCACTTTGTACAGATTATTTAACCCACATCACCAATCAAGTGTTAAAGTAGGGTTTATAAAGTCATCAACACAATAAGAAATACTTTTATGTACAATACAATTCTCAACAGGTAAGCCTGTTCGCATCAGATAAATTACATGACATCGTCTTCAAAATATGGCAGTCTATATATCTATTCAAAACGGAAAATATTACAAACCTGGCATCTCTGTGTTGGTTGGCCGGCATCGCCATTGAATGCTGGTGATGCAACATTGCGTCTGGAATCAACTGCAATAGGTGATAACTGGAGAGAGAAAACACTTAAAATATATCATTATGACCGAGACAACTTTGGGCGGCACCAAACAGCGTATGCAAAACGATGAACCGGTTGTACTTCCAACAAGAAATATGAAATTATACCCAATTATACATACCTATTAACTATTCTGTTTCACTTCAACTTTCTTGATAATTTTACTTTCGTAGTTGAGATGAAAAAGACTGTTTCCTGGAGTACTTTTGAACCTTTCAAACCATTGGCAAACACTAAAGAAAATACAAGACTAACATGCGGCCATGTTGGTCTTCTCCCTGCGATGTGAAGTTTCAGAATATCTCACCAGAGGTCCGACATTGATATCGATCAATGTTGCCATAGAAACCTATATTGTAGCAAGAATGACAGTATGTCAAATTTCGCTAGCGTGTTTGCTAATTAGACAAGCAATGGCTGACGATTCTGCATCAATTTAATTCACTCTGTATAGAATCGTGAAGCCATCACCAATTGTACATCAATGAGTTCTCGTTTAAGAACTGAAGTTTGGAAGAATATGGCTTTATTTATTTTTAATGATTCTATCAATAGCCCAAGCTCTATGAGGTCGGTATCAAAAAATACAGACATAACTGTCTAGGGATTGTCTGTAACTGTAACATGCACAAATCCTGCAGCCGTAGGAGACATGCAGGCCAGTTACACCGCCGAACTGACGTCTTATTGGTACAGAAATCGCAAAAAACAACTCGGACTTTAAGTCCGTGTGCCCAATGCATAGAATTATTGTAGAGATTTGGGAAACTTCATCAATAATCGATTGCATGGTTAAAAAAGTTCCAAGACTCGATGACTTGAGATGAAACTTCAGTCTAATGAATATATGTACATTGGCCACCAAAACAGAATATTATCTTCTATGAGTTATGAATGAAAGGTGGGCAACTACAGTTACGACATTTCGAATAAGTTGCACATAATGTGTATGTTAAGAAGTAATTTGCATGTTGTACAGTCAGTGATTATGCCCTTTGCTTACAATTAATTATGTGGTACAGTATCTTTCACCAGGTAAGTTACAAAAGCAATATTCGTTTTGTATGTGAATGACCGTAGTGAGCCAATGACGTCTTTATTTGGTTTCCATTTAGCGTGGAGCTTTTCTCGAGGAGTTCTTTGTTCAAACTGGGGGAGAATTTGACGTAGACACAACACAAAGAAAAAAGGGCGATGAATGTGCCACTCGATTCGCACATTCATCACCCTGATGACGGAGGCATATGTCTTCTGAAACGTTAATAGAAATCTACCATACTACACGGCGCAAAAACCCAGAAGCAATCTTCAGACTCATTTCCCCTATTTATCCAATGTTCGCAAGTATCATCTGTCATCAAAAGGTGTAGAAGCACATAAAACACGAAAGCAGTTACCATCATCCTTATCATCGCATATGTATTAATCACAACTTTCAAACCTCACAATGTTCTCGGTATTTGTAAGCCAGCATGTATTAATTACGTTCTGTGGTGAAAGATCACGACAGCAAAAGGAAAAAACTAAGGGCCAGGATTTCCTCCCTACAAAAATAAAGCCACGACACACCGACTGAAATACAGCAGGTGGAATTTTAAACCGTTGATCAGCTGCTGCATTTAAATATGTTACATACTTTCCTTGGATAGAACTTTTGTAACTAAGGCCGTGGTATCCCAGAATTTCGGCATACTGCACTGATGTGGCACGTAAAAAGTCAGAGAATTTTCTTTGAAATACGTTATTATAATTAACTATTTCCTTGCACAAAGTTATGTCGGTTTACAAACCAGTAATCTTGATTACAGAAAGTCTTGGATTGACACTGGTATATACGTCACAGAAATAACTCGTCTCAAGCAAGCGCATCTCAACCAGTAAAAAGCTGCATGGGATTTAGAATCAGTTGGCTGATGTATCATGAGCAACTGTAAGAAAAATTTTCGACAGTACATTCATTTCAGATATTTCAGTATGTTGAAATGTCACCCCATCCTAATTTAACTTTATAATATATTAGGAAACTCCAAGAGGAAAAAGATTCATTTCTGGTCAACGGAGGATATCACTACAAAAAGAACGACTGTTCCATTTGTGTTAATATATTATGCAAATTTTCTAATAGAAGGCAGAAATGTGTTGATAAAGAAGTAACCGAACCGAAGAAGTAACACGTAAAGCTAATGCTTTGAAAAACGAACAATAAAAAACTCTGTCTCTTGGTCCAGTGACTCCATTCACCGGAACAAGGCAGAACAGATCAGATAAAAGAACTGTTAGCCAACTCCACCCAGCCATGCGTTGTTGGTCATGCTGTTGATGCTTACGCTCGCCGCGAGCTTAAACTGTACCACTTAAAATGCAGCCCAACAATCATCACGTACTACGGTACAAAAATATCAGAAGCAGGTTCACCCCGTGTAACAGATTCTCCCAAACTCCCCGTCACCCTCGAGTTGAGGTCACTCTTGTTGCTAGACCTTTGCTGTGGTGCTTAACATTTTTAACTGCGGCCAAAATTATGGTTTTGAAGACCCCAGCTTACTTTTATTTTAAAGGTCTTTAAATCGTAGTTTTGTCACATACGGACTGCATCCTCAGACAGGCGTATTTCGGCGCGATTAAAGTGCAGGAAATTCTGGCTCAATTACGTGTTTGGTTTTTATGTCATTTTAGTTATGCAGATGCAATTGTGAGATTACACTACTGAACAAGTTTGTGTAAATTTTTTTTAACGAAACTATTTCAAGCTTGCTGCAGAAATTCGTTGTCATTCTACTTCTGGATATGACAACAAATATGAATTTTAGGTCTATTACGGTCCTTCTCGAAGGTATCACCACCTTGTCGAAGGCAATCTGCCGGGTGAGGAGGCTTGCGTGCTCAAATGACCCTTAGGGCTATGCCGGCCTGAGCTTCGGCTCATGGTAGGGTCACCCAAGCCGGACAGGTCTAAGGAGATGCGCTAGACTAAGAGTGATACCCTGGTCCTCCAGGTTGGGGGTTGGGTGTAGGGCTAACAACCTTTCACCTTTAAAAAAAATATGTGTTACGAAAAAATCAACCAAGCCTCGGATCAGGACGGACTCTTTGGCACGACCACGGCAATTGAAAAAGGACATGAGATTTGGTACCTGGAACATTAGGAGCCTCTATAGGGCTGGGGCACTGAAATCAGTGTGTAGGGAATTAGGTAATTATAAGTTAGACTTAGTGGCAGTGCAGGAAGTGCGATGGGAGGGGGAGGGCACGATCCCAGTGGACAATTTTACATTTTTCTATGGAAAGGGGAATGACAATCATCAGCTAGGGACGGGTTTTTTTGTTCATAGCAGAATTAGGGCAGCAGTTAAGAGAGTAGAATTTGTTAGTGACAGGTTGTCTTACGTAATTTTGGAAGGACGTTGGTGCGACATCATTGTCCTTAATGTTCATGCCCCAACTGAAGACAAAAGCGATGATATCAAGGATAGCTTTTATGAAGAATTGGAATCAGTATTTGATACATTTGGCAAGTATCACATGAAAATTCTGCTAGGAGATTTCAATGCAAAAATTGGGAGGGAGGATGTCTTCAAACCCACAATAGGCAGCGAGAGTCTCCATGCACTTAGTAATGATAATGGCGTCAGAGCAGTGACCTTCGCTACGTCAAAAGATTTAATTGTAAAAAGTACAAAATTTCCACACCGTGATGTTCATAAATACACTTGGACTTCCCCAGATGGCAGAACACACAATCAAATAGATCATGTTTTAGTAGATAAGAGAAGGCAGACAAATGTAATTGATGTGAGATCATTCAGAGGAGCAGATTGCGACACTGATCATTATCTGGTGGTAGCAAAAGTGAGGGAGCGGCTTTCAGTAAGTAGACGAACTAAACAAAATTTTGACACAGAAAGATTTGATTTGAAAAAATTAAGTGAGGGAGAGGCAAAGGAACAATATCAAGTTGAAATTTCGAATAGGTTTCAAATTTTAGAGACAAATGAGGATAATGAAAGTGTGGACATCAACAGGGAGTGGGAAAATGTCAGAAACTGCATCAAAATTTCAGCAAAAGAGAAACTAGGATACTACAGGAGAAAGCAAAATAAACCGTGGTTTGATGAAGAATGTTCAAAATTAATAGATCGAAGGAAGCAAACAAAATTTCAATGGTTGCAGAACCCAAACAAAACAAATGCGGATAATCTATGTAACGTGAGACGTGAGGCTAGTAGAACCTTTAGGACTAAGAAAAGGGAATACCTGAAGGGCAAAATTGCTGAACTTGAGACAAATAATAAGGAAAAAAACATCAGAGACCTGTACAGAGGCATTAATAACTTTAAGAAAGGATATCAACCCCAGACTAATTTGGTAAAGGATGATAGTGGCAATTTGCTTGCAGATCCAATAAAAATTGTGAATAGGTGGAAAAATTTCTTTAGCGAGCTCTTAAATGTTCATAATACTGGTGATATTAGACAGATTAAAATGCATACAGCTGAACTGTTGGTGCCAGAACCTAGCTTAGATGAAGTGGAACTAGCCATTGGGAAGTTGAAAAGTTATAAATCTCCAGGAATTGATCAGATTCCGGCCGAATTAATTAAAGCAGGTGGCAAAGGGTTGCATATGAGGATCCATAAGCTTATTCAGTTAATTTGGGATAAGGAAGAGATGCCACATCAATGGAAGGAATCCATAATTATTCCTATTTATAAGAAGGGGGACAAGACTGAGTGTGGTAATTACCGAGGAATATCGCTGCTATCAACCTCATACAAAATTCTATCCAACATTCTTTTGGCAAGATTAACCCCATATGCGAATGAAACTATTGGGGATCATCAGTGTGGGTTCAGACGAAACAGATCAACGATTGATCAGATCTTTTGCATTCGTCAGATACTAGAGAAAAAATGGGAGTTCGGTGGGACTGTACATCAGTTATTTATAGATTTCAAAAAAGCCTATGACTCTGTGAAGAGAGAAGTGCTATATAATATTCTTATTGAATTTGGTATACCAAAGAAGCTAGTGGGTCTAATAAAAATGTGCTTAAATGAAACCTGCAGCAAAATTCGAGTAGGTAAATATGTATCTGAGACATTCCTCATCAAGAACGGTCTAAAACAAGGAGATGCTTTGTCTCCCTTGCTCTTTAACTTTGCGCTAGAATACGCCATCAGGAAGGTCCAAGGTAGGCAGGAGGGTTTGCAATTGAACGGGACACATCAGCTATTGGCATATGCTGATGATGTTAATTTATTGGGGGACGATATAAATACAATAAAGAGGAACGCAGAAGTTTTACTAGAGGCTGGTAGACAAGTGGGGCTGGAAGTAAATTCAGAAAAAACTAAGTACATGTTAGTATCTCGTCATCAGAAGACAGGCGGGCAAAATTATCTTAGGGTAGCTAATAAATCCTTTGAAAGGGTTACAAAGTTCAAATATTTGGGAACAACAATAACAAATCAAAATGATACTTGTGAGGAAGTTAGGAGGAGACTAAATTCCGGAAATGCTTGCTACTTCTCAGTCCAAAATATTTTGTCTTCCCGTCTGATTTCTAAGAACCTGAAAATTAAAGTATACAAAACAATAATCTTGCCTGTTGTTTTGTATGGGTGCGAAACATGGTCTCTCACTCAGAGGGAGGAACACAGATTGCAGGTGTTTGAGAATCGGGTGTTGAGGAGGATATTTGGGCCTAAGAGGGAAGACGATGGGGCGTGGAGAAAACTGCACAATGACGAGCTTAAAAATCTGTACTGCTCCCCCAGTATTGTGAGGGTGATTAAGTCGAGAAGAGTGAGATGGGCGGAACATGTAGCGCGCATGGATGGGACAAGAGGTGTGCACCGGGTACTGGTTGGGAAACCTGAAGGGAAGAGACCGCTGGGGAGACCTAGACGTAGATGGGAGGATAATCTCAGGCGGGATCTATGGGAGATAGGAGTTGAAGGAAACTGGATTTTGTTGGCCCAGGACAGGGTCCGGTGGAGGGCTTTGGTTAATTCGGTGATGAACCTTCGGGTTCGGTAAGCCATCTAGTTAGTTAGTTAGTTAGTTAGGTCTATTACGGTTGTGAATTACGATGTCGTGCTGTGTGCAATGGACCTACGGTAACCACCAGTCATCATCTGAATGTGCCTATCGCGCATGCGTCATTTCTTCAGTGCTACCTTCATTACCTCCTACTTCCGGTGTAAATCATTTATATTATTTGTGGTATGTTTAGTGTTTATATTGATTGAGGTGTTTACGATTTTAACTACATTCTGCGAACGAGACGGATTTGTCTTCTGTGTCTTATTGTAGAGGTTAATTTGACCGGATAGTACTATCTATGTATCTTTTCCGTGGTTACATTGTGATTGTACAGAATTAAGTCTACGAGGGCGTACGAATATGTGGAGACAGTTATTGAAGCCGGTGATACAGCTGAGGCATTCAGATAATCATCTGTTGTTCATTTCACACCAAAATGTATACCAGCAGTTCCGGACGACTTTCATTTTGAAGCGCAGGTGGCCACCTGGCTTGGTCAAGAAAGGCCGTGACCCTTCTACAAGGAAAATGCGAGCACGACATTTTATTTACGATCTTGTAGAAGATACAAATGTACGAAAAAAGAGACAGTTGGAGGTTATATTGACTGATTTCGTAGCAGGCCTTGGAAATCGTGGAGATCGTTTAATTATGAAGCAAAAAGCTGCATATCATCAACTGTTACTGCCTGGATTAGCTGTATATGCATCACCGGAAAACATAGAGAAATTTTCTCTTTCCAAAGATGATGTTGATTACAAACCTAAATATAGTTCACCATTTGTTTTGAAAACAATTAGCATTCTGCAATGTACGAATGTAATAGTATTAATGAACAAGGATGTTCCTTGGACAATTGAACCTTGGCATATAAGAATGTCATTTCGGAAAGCTGGAATTCATGTCCCAGATGATGCCATTTTGTTGCCAGAAAAACCAATTTGTGGTCCAAATATGGAGTTGGAAAATAAATTTTTTGAGGTTACAGTGACAATAAACAATACAGAAAAGGTTCCTGTAAAGTGTGTCATTCATCATTGGAGTACTTATGTCAGTGATAAGTTGACACCTGCAGAGGACTTCGCTAACCAACCACAAACTCCATTATTTCCTGTTACTGCATCAGAAATGGATTCTGATGCCAGTTCCAATTTGAGCACTGATACGCAGAATATGCAATAGTTTCAGAATATTTTCTTGTTTGCAAAATGCTGTAATCATTAATCAAGTAGAATCTTGATAAAGCTTGTCAGGTTGGGCATATTCTCTGTGCAAATATTCATCATTGTGGTAATTATTCGTGTTGTAGCATTTATAATTACTGAGAATGTACTGTGTACTATTGAGTATTAAGAAGCAGATTAATAATATATATTATTCTTGTGTGCCAACCACATTGCAAGCACTGGCTGATTCATTGTTGTCTCCTGAAAGTTTGGGCTTCCTTTTGATGTCATTATACCTTAATGTAATTTAGCTATGTTCCTAATTCTCTCTCCTTACCAAAAATTTAAGTACTGATTCCCACGTTCAACTGTCAGCTGCCAATGTCTTATTACTCTACTTTACAGAATGTAAAAGTGGCTAATTGAATATTGCTGTCTCTGGGTTGTAGCACCATGTAGTCTGATAAAAGTTTACAAATTTTTCAGATGTCCTTGCTACCTCCATCAAGGCCACTCATTCATTGTCCTAATGATGGAGGCAGCAAGGACCCCTGAAAGATTTGTAAATTTCTATCAGACTACATGGTGCTACAACCCAGAAGATAGTCATCTTCATACTTATTACTGTGAGAACTTCAAATCCTATGGGTTTTCAATCATTCATTTTGTGTTTGTTTCCCATCGATGGTGTCAGGAAGGCCTTAGGCAGGTGTGCAGATGGTGCCTGGTGGGTATTGACGATGAATTGAGATGACTTGGCAGTGACAAGCTTGGTGAAGCTACTGCCCCCTAAGTGGTATGCTTGCTTTATAGCATGTGACAGGATAGGCTTTCTTCCTGGCACTTTTTTTTAGTGTTTTAAATATTTAGACACTGATTTCAGCATATACCTTGATTTATTTATGGCACAGACAGAAAGGCAAATCCAAATGTTTTCAGTATTTGAGCTTTACGTAAACAGTATAACTGAAAATTGAGGGTCTATAAGTATATTCAGCCCTTCAGTAACAAGGAATTAATACCTGTAATTTCACACATTGAAATAAGTATGGCACATCTTTGCTATTTTCAGAGGTTACATTTTTGAAAACCCCTGCAAGCAATAACTTAGTTAAGAACATATGGGAAGAATAAGGTTAGGGGAACCAAAAACATTATATTTAATATGTATACTAAATGATAAATAAACAGAGTTACTTATTGGGATGACATTGTGTTACTGGCTGAAAGTTGTCAGAATGATCGCAGTTGAACATGTAGTGTAGCACAATATCTACATAGCTATAGAGACAGGTGGGCTGTTCTGTACTCAACAAAAAGCAAAAAAGCATTTTACATTCAAAATAAAATCATTACAATAATGGAAGCCACTAAAAGGATAACCTTATGTAGGGAATTGTTTAAGAAATTTAATATTTGTCCAACTAGCCAGCAAATTCTTGCTCTCATTATAATTTATGGTGGACAACATGGAAGAATTTCAAACAAACTCAGATATTCACAGTATAAGTACAAGATACAGATATAACCTTCATGTGCCAAACACTTAACTGAGTAAACATCAAAAAGAAGTGTACTATACTGGAATTAAGCTATTCAATAATCTTCTCCCCCCAACCCCCCAGTAAGAAGTATGAATCATGATACAAAGAAGTTAAGCCAGCACAAAGGAGTATTGCCTGTCTCATTCCTATTCCATAGAAGAATTTACCCCAACCAAAAATTCCCAGCTATTATAAATACATGTAAACAATAGTGGTTGTGCTTTCTTGTTCAATTATTTTTGTGGTAACTAGAGCATAGCGCTCCTTTCAGAGCTCCTTGGGGGTTGGTCAAGTTTTTAAAATGCAACCCCCCCCCCTCGAATGGGGGGTTAAAACACTTGACCAACCTTAAAATCTTGAGTAAGACACTAAACTAACCCTCCCTTCGGCATTGTTGTGTTGGTATACGCAACAATGCTGAGTAAACAAACGTTTGTTTGATGACGTGTGTTGTATTATAACCAACCAATTGGATTGTTGTGTTCTATTATAACCAACCAATTTGTAGCCATTTGTTTACTCGCCATTGTTGTTCTATTATAACCAACCAATTTGTTTACTCACCATTGTTGTGTTCCATTATAACCAACCAATTTGATTGTTGTTCTATTATAACCAATTTGTAGCCATTTGTTTACTCACCATTGTTCTATTATAACAACCGATTTGATTGTTGTGTTGTATTATAATATATAACATTGTTGGTACAACAATGCCGAGTAAACAAATGTAACGTAACATTGATGACGTCATTTCTTGAAGACAAATTGGTTGGCTACAAGTAGGTTGACGACAACAAATCACGAATTTTTATAATATATAGAGATACTGTGGTTGACTGTCATAACTACATCATTTACTTGTATTACAAACAAGTATTGCACAAATATTACCACTATTTTCCATGAATGAGTTGGGTCTGCTATATTCAAATGTCATTCAGCCCATGAAATGTGTATTACTTCTCTTTGCAGAAGTTGGTTAGTGATTTGCTGTGCTTGCTTCATGTCATATAACACTCACTTCTGTATAGGATGCATATATTTTTCATTTGATATACGAGGGTCGCTCATTAAGTAATGCCCCACATTTTTTTTCTCAGCCAATAATGAAGATAGAAAAGTGTACTTTTTACATGCTTGAGATTTGATGTTTCCCGCGTTCGTGTACGGAGTTTCAAATGATTCCAACCGATAGCGGAGCTGTAGTGAACTGTTAAAATGGCGTCTGTGAACGACTCTCGTTACAAACAACGAGCTGTAATTGAATTCTTTTTTGCTGAAAAAGAAACTGTGGTGAACATTCATAAATGTTTGTGTGCTGTGTATGGAAGCTGTGCAGTCGATAGGAGCACCGTTGGTCGCTGGGCTAAGAGAGTTAAAGCTTCAGGAAGTGAAGAAACCGAGCTCCGTGATCTGCCGCGCTCTGGGCGTCCTGCCACAGCCACCACTCCAGACATGTTGAACCGCGCGGATGCCATTATTCGTGAGGATCGGCGCATCACAACTCGACAATTGGCCCAACAGCTTTCAGTCAGCAATGGAAGTGTGATTGCAATTATCCAGGCTCTCGCATATTCGAAGGTGTGCGCAAGATGGGTTCCACGAAGTCTCACAGCAGACCACAGGATTCAAAGGAAAACAATTTCTTCTGAATTGTTGGAGCGTTTTGATGCTGAGGGAGAGGTCTTTCTGTCCCGGATCATTACAGGTGACGAAACCTGGATACACCACTTTGAGCCAGAGACAAAAAGGCAGTCAATGGAGTGGCATCATCCTCAATCACCGAGAAAGAAGAAATTCAAGACAACTCCCTCCGCCGGAAAAGTCATGATGACTGTCTTTTGGGACAGTGATGGGGTCATTCTTGTGGATGTGATGCCAAGAGGTGCGACCATCAATTCAGACGCGTACATCAGGACCCTGAAAACCCTCAAGAAGCGTTTTCGACGAGTTCGGCCTCAAAAGCATCCAGCAGAAATATTGCTCCTGCACGACAATGCACGCCCTCACACAAGTCTGAGAACCCGGGAATAAATCACCAAATTGGGTTGAACGGTGCTACCCCATCCACCCTACAGTCCAGATCTGGCACCCTCCGACTTCCATCTCTTTGGGCCACTTAAAGATGCTATCCGCGGAACAAGATTTGAAGATGACGAGAGCGTGATTCAAGCAGTGAGGACATGGCTACGTGCACAGGACAAGAGCTGGTACCGGCAAGGCATGCATGCACTTGGTCCACGCTGGCGTAAAACCGTACAAGTTGATGGGGACTATGTGGAAAAATAGTATGTGTAAAGGAAACATTGATTTATATTGTCACTAAATTTGAGCCATCTTGAATAAATATGTTCTGAGGAAAAAAATGTGGGGCATTACTTAATGAGCGACCCTCGTACAAAAAGCTTTCCTTTGCACATTTTATTTATGTACATTTGCTGTTAACTCAAAGAGTTTAAGCAAGGCTATATGGTGCCAAAACACAACTGGTAGTTCTTGAGGTGATATTCTCAGGCTGTTGTATTACCAATATAAATTCCATTGTTGTACATTATTGTTAATGTCCGTTTTCAAAGTCTGCAGAGGGTGGGACAGAAGACTGTAGGGTAGAAACATTGTAGGGAGAAAGTGTGTTGTGTTCATATGTGGCAAAGTAGTTATGACCAAACAGATAAATTATAACGTAATTAGTAAGAATGCAGAATAATTCAGATGCCCTGACAATCAACAAATAAGCATTGGCTTTAAGTGTACTGTCTATTTACTATAAGACAACTCCCGGGCATGATGTTAAACTGAGTCCACAGACCGAGTGAACACCGGTGTAAGTGGTCCCCCTCTACAAAGTGCCAACAGCCTCTTTAGTGGGTGGAGGGTCATGGCACCCTCATGCCCTTGGGGTGAGAAATCACCCCTAAAGGCAGATGGGTTAACGGCATAGGACGCGGATGGCAAGGGGAATCCACCACATTAAAGATCCTCAGGATTTCCCTAGTATCAGCAGCTAAAAAAAAAGCTGCTGCCAACCAATCCTAGGATTTATTACAAAACAACTCCAAAAATAGCTAAATAAATAAACCTAGTGGCATCCAAGAACTCCACTTTAGTGTCCAAAAAAGTGTTTTTTAAGTTTCTAATATAGGTGCCACCTGCAGTCATTGCCACATGGCTGTGCAGTTCAAATGGTGGTGGTGGTAGTAGTGTATTCAGTGCAGTGGGGAGACTGCTGCCGAGAAACTGTGTGCTTGTTAACGCACTATTTTCTGAAGTTTCATTACACTGATCTAATTTTTCTTTCAATAATTTATACATCACTTAAATTAATATTGTCTTTTACACATCACTGAAAATCATAATTTCTACTCTTTATCAAGCACCAATTAATTTTATATAACTAATGCTGGAGTTTTGCTTCTTTATTAAGGGCATGCAGTGTCACCACCAAACTTCTACGAGACTATACAGCGCAACACCCAGACGACAGCCATCTTCAACTACCTTCCAATTTCTAAGAATCTACCATGTAACTTGATTAATTAAAATACTTAAATATTTCTCAGGGATATGCTGATATGTTAAACATAATAAACACTTGTTATTGAACATGACTCCTGCTTCAGAATTTTCATGATAAATGAAGTAATGTAACAAACATGTGTTCATAGGCAGTATGTTAAGATATTCCCCTCTTGTGTCAACCCATGTTTCATCCATGTAAAGTGTACATCTATCTTCTGCTCTGTAGCTCTTCATCCACTGTTAATTTACAACGTTCAGCCTTTCTGTAGGCAGCACTCTTGTACAGCCTAAGGTTCTGGACATATGCAGGAAGTACTTTTAAGGGGAAAACATCATGCCCTGCTTGTTTGTTGCCTGGTTCTTTGTATATATTTGCAAGCGTATTGCTGGTATGTTATTTTTTGTTGTGCTTTGGTGGTCTGGATTTTTCCACTGTTGGCAGTTCACACATAAGTTTCAATCCAATTTGGAATAAACATTCACTTTGATTTTTCATCCCTCTGCAGTTTGTGTCCATTTGAATCATATTAAATTCAGCTGTGAACAAAGGTACTCAGCTGCACAAAAATTACAACAATAGGGTCATCCCTTATTTTGTTTGGGTCATGTTCAATGGTGAGTTCTGTTATTAGTGGCACTGATCCTTCAGAACCCTCTACAAAAACCTTAGTTACGATTGTGAAATACACATATTACCATATAAACAAATGTCTCAAATAAAAGTTACAGATGTTAATGAGAAATATTTTGTTATCTGCCAATTTGCAGTAGATGTTTTCGAAAATGCTTCTAATATTTAGCTTCACGTATAGTAGATGTTAGCCTGCCACGGTGGTCTAGTGGTCAGAACACTAGCCTTGTAAGCCTGGGGTCCCGGGTTCAATTGCCGGTGGTGCTCAAATTTATAACTTGTGTTGGGCAAGGCCGTGGTCTAGGCATCACAGAGTTTTCCTCCGGGGGCTTCCCCGGTTTCTCCGTGGCATCCCAACAATTACTCCACTCACACACAGAAGAAGGCAATGGCAAACCACTTCTGATCATCTCTGCCAAGAATGTATATATGTATGAGCAGGTCCCTGACAACCTGAAGAGGTTGGAAGGATCCTGTTCATAATATATGGACCTGTCGTCAGACAGAACACTACAAAAAAAAATAATAGTAGATGTTACAATGAAAACAAGAAAAAATTCATCCAAACATTTTTGTAGTACACTGAGGTCAGAAAGTCCCATTTTGTATGTAGTTCCCAATTGCCTGCTGTTTTCTGTTACAGCAGTATATGTGGCAATCTCTAGTACTTACATTTTATCATTAGAAATAGGTAATTTAAACCCCTACAATGGGGTTGCCAGCAGACCTTTAACTCCATGGTTATCAATTTATAGCACTATGCTAGTTATGCACCAGCCCAGCCCAAGATCACAAAGGCTGCTCAAGACTGAGCCAGCCACCCCAGAGGATTTACCACACTGACACTTCACCCCTATGTATTCCCACTGGGGCCAAACCCCCAGTGTTTGTTGCTCCAAGTGCTTTGCCCCATCAGCCTAGTCTTCCATGCCTTGATCACCAGGCATGTACTTCCACCATGCTGGTTGTAGCAATGTAATTGGAGGTCATTGTTGAGCTGCACTGTTTTGAGTGACCTCAGATCACATTGTTGCAACAATGACATTGGATACCACTGTTCCATTTGTAATTCCCTGTTCACATCAACACTCATTATGTGTTCTGAAGAGCACATTTAAAATTTTAAGTGTCCTCGAAACAGTACACCTTTCCAATCTTATTAATTAATCATCCTATCACTTGACATTTTATAACCTATGTACCTGAAAGCATAATTAAATAAGCTAAGAATAAGATAAAAATTTGTTTGAAAAGATACATTTTATGAATAGTAGATGGTGGTACTAGGTCATGTATGATAAAAACAATGACACATTCAGTTTACTGAGTTGTCTGTAATTACAGTCATTATTCTGATATCACATTTTAAAATACAAACGTGCAAGTAAAAATTGTGAAACTTTCCACCCTTCTTTCACACTTCACCTAACCCTGAGCACACTGAAGGACAGAGACTCCAAATATTATTAACCAGCCTTACAACTGAATGGTCAGCATTCTCTATCCCTGAGGAAATAACCCATACTGAGGTACAGAAAGCTGGCATGGTAGTGAGAACTAACCCTGCATCAAGGAATGCAATCGTAAGTTCATCATCACATGTGCCAGACTCCTTTATGCTTTTATAAATGAAGAAAATTAAAATATTTTGATATGAAACCTATTACATAAACATTCTTGCTGGATGTGAAGTACTGTAAAAATTCAACATTAATAGGATGCTCCATTCACTTACTAAACAGCAGACACTTCACTCTTAGAATTGTGTGTCACTATATGGAGTACTGTAACAGACGTGAGGGTTATCAATACCATGAGTTCGACGCTTATGCTTGTATAAAGTGCTCTTGTATGCAAATTTCTTCTCACAAAGATGGCATGGAAATGATTCAACTCCTCCTTCATGTAACCTGAAACAAATAATTTATCAATAGCCTTTAAGTGCTAAAATGTGTAGCATTAGAAAACTAATCAACCTAGACACACTGCTACTTGTTGCTCACGCAGCACAAACTTATGATGAGGCACCAGCCTATATCAGCATACTGTGTCCACAGCAGTCAACCCTGCTCAGAAAGGCCAGCAGCAGAAGGAACTACTGAAGACCTGGATCTGAAGGTAAAGTTGTCCCTGGCATTTAACCAAGTACCAAATCACAGTGGTATATGGGGAGGATGTGAAGGTGCACTTCCATATAGTCATAATCTAAGGAGATGAGTGGTTAGCTTTGTATCCCAGCTGCTTTACACCTGAGGAAGGAACCTGAGTACCTGTTGTACATGAAGCTAAATTAAGCCCACAGCCAGTCTGCACACTGTGATGCACAGATAACTTCTGACCTGCAGGAAACTAAACCCCAATTACTCAGCCCATGGCACAGTCACTACAATGATTGAGCTACCCTGTCTCTACAGTGCATTAAAGCATCTACAACTGCTCAGAAATACGTGTCAGAACCAAACATACTGGCTGTCCTTCATTAAAGGAAAAGAAATGTCAAGTTAAATAAGTAAAATTTATAAAATATTGAATTCCTTATAAAAATTTCAAGCATATGAAAGATGCAAATTAAGAAACAGATACTCAGTTCCTTTGCAGCATATCTTTCACATACTGAAATAATGTATAATACATATGCAGAGATATGTGCAACACTAACAAAAGCAATGAAACAAGTACATATATCATGCTACCCAGAGGAAAAAGTCAGTTTTAACATAAAATATTTCATATCACATATAATTCACAGGACCTCAATGTAAAATTAAGAAAAAATAAATCTGCACACATTATGCAACTTATTCTTACATTTGAATAAAAATTTCCTTGGATATTATCCATCGTCTAGTAAAATATAATAAATATATAAATAATATTTTACTAGACGATGGATAATATCCAAGGAAATTTTTATTCAAATGACTCTTCACCATCGTCAAGAAGTTTTAGATTTGTTATTCTTACATACAAAAGGAAATTCCACTGTAGTGATAGTGGAGTTCACTTGGTGAAGTGAAAGTGAAACATGTCAAAGAAGATTTTCAGTGAGAGAAAAACAGAGAAATATGAACAATTACGTCAGATAGAGATACTTTTAATAATGTTTATAAATGCCAAAACTGCAAAAATGTGAGTGACACTGGAGTGCTTTAAATTATTTTCACTGATACCTTGATTTAATGTAATAGGTATGGGCAGCAGTAATTAAAGAAGTATTTTTTCTTTGTTTTGATGTTTTCGTATCAGTAAGATGTTCAAGATGACTAGAATCATCAGAACAGTTCTCCAAACACCAAGTCACTGTAAGAGACACGTGAACTTATATGCACATCTTGACATTTCAATAACACTGACAGTAAAGTCATCCAGAGGCACTTCTACATTATTCAAAACTTTCACTACTCCGTATTTTCCACAAATTTGAAAGAAAACCATTAGATCAAAGCTATTCACATCTCAAAGGTGTGTGCATTTTGCACTATGTAAAGCCCCAGCATTTTTGAGTGGTTAGGCATCCCAAAATGTTATGGCCATCTGATGCCAAGGTCTTGACTGTTTTAAGTATAGGTAAACTTGTGTTCTCACAATATACTGGAATGTTTGCTTTCTGAAGTAAAATTACAGTCACAGAAGTTATCTCCTTCCCTCTGTTACTGTTGAACAGTGGTGAGAACTGTTGCGGCAAGTTTCACTAAATCCCAGCTTATTATGGACAATGATGACAGCACTCAACAGTGGTGGCAGGTTCTGACGAAATCCTTCAGCCATCAACCTCTTCAGTTGCCACAACACGAACTGCAGGTGCTGGCCTTACTCTGTGCACTTTGTTTTCTACATGATGGCAACCCTGTCACACGTTTACCATCTGGACACTAAAGATCATGGCAGGCAAGATCCTTTATCATGTGTGAAATATGATGAATTTCAGACACTTTTACACCTTCCTTACCTATATTTATAATAACAATATGTTGTTCCACTGAACTAGAAACAGATCCAGATGTCATTTGGTTTCTTACTAACATCAGTTGCTGTGGCAACAATCTTCACAGACCTACATTATGCTGATTAAATACATCAGGAAACAGTGTCAAGCACAGAATATTTAAAAACATTAAGTCCAGATCAAATATGAACGCAGTTCTTATTTCTTAATGCTGCATACACTACCACTCTGTTCTGAGCTCCACAGGATGATGTTAAGCATTGAAAAATGATTACTTTCAAGATTCCAACTCTGTTAAACCTGTTGATAACTCTAACTTAACTTATAAAAAATATGTACCAAGTGAACTTTATTCACATTTGAAACTTTTAAATTTTTTTAACTAAGAATTTACATAACATGTTTATATCCGCAAATTGGAGGAGGAATATAATATTTTGCAAAATAATAATTGTATTACTATAATGCTTATTACTTTCCAATGAAGTTACACAGCTCCAGAAATACAACTTCAGTTCTACTACTATTGTAGAACACTCCACTTACCCTATGACTTGCAACATGCTTTGTGCAAAATATCTGCATAAGAAAGATTTAAAAACACAACATGAAATGTTAAGACAACAAAATATTCAACTTGCTTTCTGCACCTTGTTCATGACAATCATTTGTTCATCAAATTTTTGACACATTTAGTTTAAGAATTAACTGTACCTGCCACTGGTGTCCGGTAATATGGCCAGGGTGAGTGGGCAAGCATACTTCTGGAGCCCTGATAGATTTTATTGAAACATTAACCACACTGTATCAAACATGAAATCCACGCTATTAAACCAATCACTTCTCCATAACAGAATTAAGAATTGTTGCTCTTCTTCTTCTGCCTAAGATATTTTTACTTTATGTTAGTCATTCTATATGAATATAACATCACTATTTATAAATAAGGTATTATTACAATTGCAACATTAAGAGGTTACCTCTTGTGACGTGCAAGACTGGACTGCTGCGTGAAGGCCTTCCCACAGATACAGCGATATGACTTCTCCCCAGTGTGTGTGTTACGGTGCTGGAGCATAGTTGACATCTGTGTAAATGCTCGTTCGCAGATGGTACATCTATAACGCTTCTCTCCACTATGGATACGTTTGTGACTCGCAAGTGTGTGCTTGTGCACAAATGCTTTCCCACATACATCACACATGTAACTACGGATTCCTGAGTGTACCACCTGACAACATAATACATAATTAAGTAACAAGTATAAAATTACCTAACTTACTCTTGGATGGAGGTGAGTGTACATATTCATTAAAATTTTATGTCAGCCAA